>NC_072433.2:136998392-137618571 GCF_028878055.3 Symphalangus syndactylus | reverse complement strand
ATGCAAGTGGAGATTCGGAGCGCTAAGAGGGTAATAGTGGAAAAAGGAATGTCTCCAAATATAAACTACACAGAATCATTCGGTGAAACTTCTTTATGATCTGTGCATTCAGCTAACAGAGTTAAACCATACTTTTGATTGAGCAGATCTGAACACTCTTTCTGTAGAAAATGCAACTGGACATTTGGAGCGCTAAGAGCGTAGTAGTGGAAAAAGGAATATATTCAAATATAAACGACACAGAAGCATTCTGTGAAACTTCTTTCTGATCTGAGCATTCAGCTAACAGAGTTAAACCATACTTTTGATTGAGCAGTTTTGAAACACTCTGTCTGTAGAAAATGCAACTGGACATTCGTAGCGCTAAGTGGGTAATAGTGGAAAAAAGAATATGTTCAAATATAAACTACACAGAAGCATTGTATGAAACTACTTTCTGTTCTGTGCATTCAACTAACAGAGTTGAACCTTACATTTGATTGTGCCGTTCTGAAACACTCTTTCTGTAGAAACTGCAATTGGACATTCTGAGCGCTAAGAGGCCTATATTGGGAAAAATAATATCTTCAAATAAAAACTACACAGAAGCATTGTGTGAAACTTATTTCTGATATGTTCATTAAGCTAACAGAGTTAAACCATAATTTTGATTGCGCAGTTCTGAACAGTCTTTCTGTAGAAAATGCAAGTGGACATTCGGAGCGCTAAGAGGGTAATAGTGGAAAAAGGAATATATTCAAATATAAACTACACAGTAGCATTCTGTGAAAATTCTTTCTGTTCTGTGCATTCAACTAACAGAGTTGAACCTTACTTTTGATTGAGCCGTTCTGAAACACTCTTTCTGTAGAAACTGCAATTGGACATGTTAAGCGCTAAGAGGCCTACATTGGGAAAAAGAATATCTTCAAATAAAAACTACACAGATGCATTCTCTGAAACTTATTTCTGATCTGTAAATTCAGTTAACAGAGATAAAACATATTTTTGATTGAGCAGTTATGAAACACTCTTTTTGTAGAAAATGCAAGTGGAGATTCGGAGCGCTAAGAGGGTACTAGTGGAAAAAGGAATGTCTCCAAATATAAACTACACAGAACCATTCGGTGAAACTTCTTTCTGATCTGTGCATTCAGCTAACAGAGTTAAACCATACTTTTGATTGAGCAGATCTGAACACTCTTTCTGTAGAAAATGCAACTGGACTTTTGGAGCGCTAAGAGCGTAGTAGTGGAAAAAGGAATATATTCAAATATAAACTACACAGAAGCATTCTGTGAAACTTCTTTCTGATCTGAGCATTCAGCTAACAGAGTTAAACCATACTTTTGATTGAGCAGTTTTGAAACACTCTGTCTGTAGAAAATGCAACTGGACATTCGTAGCGCTAAGTGGGTAATAGTGGAAAAAAGAATATGTTCAAATATAAACTACACAGAAGCATTGTATGAAACTTCTTTCTGTTCTGTGCATTCAACTAACAGAGTTGAACCTTACATTTGATTGAGCCGTTCTGAAACACTCTTTCTGAAGAAACTGCAATTGGACATTCTGAGCGCTAAGAGGCCTATATTGGGAAAAAGAATGTCTACAAATAAAAACTACACAGAAGAATTGTGTGAAACTTCTTTCCGTTCTGTTTGTTCAACTAAAAGAGTTGAACCTTAGTTTTGATTGAGCCGTTCTGAAACACTCTTTCTGTAGAAAATGCAAGTGGAGATTCGGAGCGCAAAGAGGGTAATAGTGGAAAAAGGAATGTCTTCAAATATAAACTACACAGAATCATTCTGTGAAACTTCTTTCTGATCTGTGCATTCAGCTAACAGAGTTAAACCATACTTTTGATTGAGCAGATCTGAACACTCTTTCTGTAGAAAATGCAACTGGACATTTGGAGCACTAAGAGAGTAGTAGTTGAAAAAGGAATATATTCAAATATAAACTACACAGAAGCATTCTGTGAAACTTCTTTCTGATCTGAGCATTCAGCTAACAGAGTTAAACCATACTTTTGATTGAGCAGTTTTGAAACACTCTGTCTGTAGAAAATGCAACTGGACATTCGTAGCGCTAAGTGGGTAATAGTGGAAAAAATAATATGTTCAAATATAAACTACACAGAAGCATTGTATGAAACTTCTTTCTGTTCTGTGCATTCAACTAACAGAGTTGAACCTTACTTTTGATTGAGCCGTTCTGAAACACTCTTTCTGTAGAAACTGCAATTGGACATTCTGAGCGCTAAGAGGCCTCTATTGGGAAAAATAATACCTTCAAATAAAAACTACACAGAAGCATTGTGTGAAACTTATTTCTGATATGTTCATTAAGCTAACAGAGTTAAACCATACTTTTGATTGCGCAGTTCTGAACACTCTTTCTGTAGAAAATGCAAGTGGACATTCGGAGCGCTAAGAGGGTAATAGTGGAAAAAGGAATATATTCAAATATAAACTACACAGTAGCATTCTGTGAAAATTCTTTCTGTTCTGTGCATTCAAATAACAGAGTTGAACCTTACTTTTGATTGAGCCGTTCTGAAACACTCTTTCTGTAGAAACTGCAATTGGACATGCTAAGCGCTAAGAGGCCTACACTGGGAAAAAGAATATCTTCAAATAAAAACTACACAGATGCATTCTGTGAAACTTATTTCTGATCTGTAAATTCAGTTAACAGAGATAAAACATATTTTTGATTGAGCAGTTATGAAACACTCTTTTTGTAGAAAATGCAAGTGGAGATTCGGAGCGCTAAGAGGGTAATAGTGGAAAAAGGAATGTCTTCAAATATAAACTACACAGAATCATTCGGTGAAACTTCTTTCTGATCTGTGCATTCAGCTAACAGAGTTAAACCATACATTTGATTGAGCAGATCTGAACACTCTTTCTGTAGAAAATGCAACTGGACATTTTGAGCGCTAAGAGCGTAGTAGTGGAAAAAGGAATATATTCAAATATAAACTACACAGAAGCATTCTGTGAAACTCCTTTCTGATCTGAGCATTCAGCTAACAGAGTTAAACCATACTTTTGATTGAGCAGTTTTGAAACACTCTGTCTGTAGAAAATGCAACTGGACATTCGTAGCGCTAAGTGGGTAATAGTGGAAAAAAGAATATGTTCAAATATAAACTACACAGAAGCATTGTATGAAACTTCTTTCTGTTCTGTGCATTCAACTAACAGAGTTGAACCTTACTTTTGATTGAGTCGTTCTGAAACACTCTTTCTGTAGAAACTGCAATTGGACATTCTGAGCGCTAAGAGGCCTATATTGGGAAAAAGAATGTCTACAAATAAAAACCACACGGAAGAATTCTGTGAAACTTCTTTCTGTTCTGTTTTTTCAACTAAAAGAGTTGAACCTTAGTTTTGATTGAGCCGTTCAGAAACACTCTTTCTGTAGGAAATGCAAGTGGAGATTCGGAGCGCTAAGAGGGTAATAGTGGAAAAAGGAATGTCTCCAAATATAAACTACACAGAATCATTCTGTGAAACTTCTTTCTGATCTGTGCATTCAGCTAACAGAGTTAAACCATACTTTTGATTGAGCAGATCTGAACACTCTTTCTTTAGAAAATGCAACTGGACATTTGGAGCGCTAAGAGAGTAGTAGTGGAAAAAGGAATATATTCAAATATAAACTACACAGAAGCATTCTGTGAAACTTCTTTCTGATCTGAGCATTCAGCTAACAGAGTTAAACCATACTTTTGATTGAGCAGTTTTGAAACACTCTGTCTGTAGAAAATGCAACTGGACATTCGTAGCGCTAAGTGGGTAATAGTGGAAAAAAGAATATGTTCAAATATAAACTACACAGAAGCATTGTATGAAACTTCTTTCTGTTCTGTGCATTCAACTAACAGAGTTGAACCTTACTTTTGATTGAGCCGTTCTGAAACACTCTTTCTGCAGAAACTGCAATTGGACATTCTGAGCGCTAAGAGGCCTCTATTGGGAAAAATAATACCTTCAAATAAAAACTACACAGAAGCATTGTGTGAAACATATTTCTGATATGTTCATTAAGCTAACAGAGTTAAACCATACTTTTGATTGCGCAGTTCTGAACACTCTTTCTGTAGAAAATGCAAGTGGACAGTCGGAGCACTAAGAGGGTAATAGTGGAAAAAGGAATATATTCAAATATAAACTACACAGTAGCATTCTGTGAAAATTCTTTCTGTTCTGTGCATTCAACTAACAGAGTTGAACCTTACTTTTGATTGAGCCGTTCTGAAACACTCTTTCTGTAGAAACTGCAATTGGACATGCTAAGCGCTAAGAGGCCTACATTGGGAAAAAGAATATCTTCAAATAAAAACTACACAGATGCATTCTGTGAAACTTATTTCTGATCTGTAAATTCAGTTAACAGAGATAAAACATATTTTTGATTGAGCAGTTATGAAACACTCTTTTTGTAGAAAATGCAAGTGGAGATTCGGAGCGCTAAGAGGGTACTAGTGGAAAAAGGAATGTCTCCAAATATAAACTACACAGAATCATTCGGTGAAACTTCTTTCTGATCTGTGCATTCAGCTAACAGAGTTAAACCATACTTTTGATTGAGCAGATCTGAACACTCTTTCTGTAGAAAATGCAACTGGACATTTGGAGCACTAAGAGAGTAGTAGTTGAAAAAGGAATATATTCAAATATAAACTACACAGAAGCATTCTGTGAAACTTCTTTCTGATCTGAGCATTCAGCTAACAGAGTTAAACCATACTTTTGATTGAGCAGTTTTGAAACACTCTGTCTGTAGAAAATGCAACTGGACATTCGTAGCGCTAAGTGGGTAATAGTGGAAAAAAAAATATGTTCAAATATAAACTACACAGAAGCATTGTATGAAACTTCTTTCTGTTCTGTGCATTCAACTAACAGAGTTGAACCTTACTTTTGATTGAGCCGTTCTGAAACACTCTTTCTGTAGAAACTGCAATTGGACATTCTGAGCGCTAAGAGGCCTCTATTGGGAAAAATAATACCTTCAAATAAAAACTACACAGAAGCATTGTGTGAAACTTATTTCTGATATGTTCATTAAGCTAACAGAGTTAAACCATACTTTTGATTGCGCAGTTCTGAACACTCTTTCTGTAGAAAATGCAAGTGGACATTCGGAGCGCTAAGAGGGTAATAATGGAAAAAGGAATATATTCAAATATAAACTACACAGTAGCATTCTGTGAAAATTCTTTCTGTTCTGTGCATTCAACAAACAGAGTTGAACCTTACTTTTGACTGAGCCGTTCTGAAACACTCTTTCTGTAGAAACTGCAATTGGACATGCTAAGCGCTAAGAGGCCTACACTGGGAAAAAGAATATCTTCAAATAAAAACTACACAGATGCATTCTCTGAAACTTATTTCTGATCTGTAAATTCAGTTAACAGAGATAAAACATATTTTTGATTGAGCAGTTATGAAACACTCTTTTTGTAGAAAATGCAAGTGGAGATTCGGAGCGCTAAGAGGGTAATAGTGGAAAAAGGAATGTCTTCAAATATAAACTACACAGAATCATTCGGTGAAACTTCTTTCTGATCTGTGCATTCAGCTAACAGAGTTAAACCATACTTTTGATTGAGCAGATCTGAACACTCTTTCTGTAGAAAATGCAACTGGACATTTGGAGCGCTAAGAGCGTAGTAGTGGAAAAAGGAATATATTCAAATGTAAACTACACAGAAGCATTCTGTGAAACTTCTTTCTGATCTGAGCATTCAGCTAACAGAGTTAAACCATACTTTTGATTGAGCAGTTTTGAAACACTCTGTCTGTAGAAAATGCAACTGGACATTCGTAGGGCTAAGTGGGTAATAGTGGAAAAAAGAATATGTTCAAATATAAACTACACAGAAGCATTGTATGAAACTTCTTTCTGTTCTGTGCATTCAACTAACAGAGTTGAACCTTACTTTTGATTGAGCCGTTCTGAAACACTCTTTCTGTAGAAACTGCAATTGGACATGCTAAGCGCTAAGAGGCCTACATTGGGAAAAAGAATGTCTACAAATAAAAACTACACAGAAGAATTGTGTGAAACTTCTTTCTGTTCTGTTTGTTCAACTAAAAGAGTTGAACCTTAGTTTTGATTGAGCCGTTCTGAAACACTCTTTCTGTAGAAAATGCAAGTGGAGATTCGGAGCGCTAAGAGGGTAATAGTGGAAAAAGGAATGTCTCCAAATATAAACTACACAGAATCATTCTGTGAAACTTCTTTCTGATCTGTGCATTCAGCTAACAGAGTTAAACCATACTTTTGATTGAGCAGATCTGAACACTCTTTCTGTAGAAAATGCAACTGGACCTTTGGAGCGCTAAGAGAGTAGTAGTGGAAAAAGGAATATATTCAAGTATAAACTACACAGAAGCATTCTGTGAAACTTTTTTCTCATCTGAGCATTAAGCTAACAGAGTTAAACCATACTTTTGATTGAGCAGTTTTGAAACACTCTGTCTGTAGAAAATGCAACTGGACATTCGTAGCGCTAAGTGGGTAATAGTGGAAATAAAATATGTTCAAATATAAACTACACAGAAGCATTGTATGAAACTTCTTTCTGTTCTGTGCATTCAACTAACAGAGTTGAACCTTACTTTTGATTGAGCCTTTCTGAAACACTCTTTCTGTAGAAACTGCAATTGGACATTCTGAGCGCTAAGAGGCCTCTATTGGGAAAAATAATATCTTCAAATAAAAACTACACAGAAGCATTGTGTGAAACTTATTCCTGATATGTTCATTAAGCTAACAGACTTAAACCATACTTTTGATTGCGCAGTTCTGAACACTCTTTCTGTAGAAAATGCAAGTGGACTTTCGGAGCGCTAAGAGGGTAATAGTGGAAAAAGGATTATATCCAAATATAAACTACACAGTAGCATTCTGTGAAAATTCTTTCTGTTCTGTGCATTCAACTAACAGAGTTGAACCTTACTTTTGATTGAGCCGTTCTGAAACACTCTTTCTGTAGAAACTGCAATTGGACAGGCTAAGCTCTAAGAGGCCTACATTGGGAAAAAGAATATCTTCAAATAAAAACTACACAGATGCATTCTGTGAAACCTATTTCTGATCTGTAAATTCAGTTAACAGAGATAAAACATATTTTTGATTGAGCAGTTATGAAACACTCTTTTTGTAGAAAATGCAAGTGGAGATTCGGAGCGCTAAGAGGGTAATAGTGGAAAAAGGAATGTCTTCAAATATAAACTACACAGAATCATTCGGTGAAACTTCTTTCTGATCTGTGCATTCAGCTAACAGAGTTAAACCATACTTTTGATTGAGCAGATCTGAACACTCTTTCTGTAGAAAATGCAACTGGACATTTGGAGCGCTAAGAGCGTAGTAGTGGAAAAAAGAATATATTCAAATATAAACTACACAGAAGCATTCTGTGAAACTTCTTTCTGATCTGAGCATTCAGCTAACAGAGTTAAACCATACTTTTGATTGAGCAGTTTTGAAACACTCTGTCTGTAGAAAATGCAACTGGACATTCGTAGCGCTAAGTGGGTAATAGTGGAAAAAAGAATATGTTCAAATATAAACTACACAGAAGCATTGTATGAAACTTCTTTCTGTTCTGTGCATTCAACTAACAGAGTTGAACCTTACTTTTGATTGAGCCGTTCTGAAACACTCTTTCTGTAGAAACTGCAATTGGACATTCTGAGCGCTAAGAGGCCTATATTGGGAAAAAGAATGTCTACAAATAAAAACCACACGGAAGAATTCTGTGAAACTTCTTTCTGTTCTGTTTTTTCAACTAAAAGAGTTGAACCTTAGTTTTGATTGAGCCGTTCAGAAACACTCTTTCTGTAGGAAATGCAAGTGGAGATTCGGAGCGCTAAGAGGGTAATAGTGGAAAAAGGAATGTCTCCAAATATAAACTACACAGAATCATTCTGTGAAACTTCTTTCTGATCTGTGCATTCAGCTAACAGAGTTAAACCATACTTTTGATTGAGCAGATCTGAACACTCTTTCTTTAGAAAATGCAACTGGACATTTGGAGCGCTAAGAGAGTAATAGTGGAAAAAGGAATATATTCAAATATAAACTACACAGAAGCATTCTGTGAAACTTCTTTCTGATCTGAGCATTCAGCTAACAGAGTTAAACCATACTTTTGATTGAGCAGTTTTGAAACACTCTGTCTGTAGAAAATGCAACTGGACATTCGTAGCGCTAAGTGGGTAATAGTGGAAAAAAGAATATGTTCAAATATAAACTACACAGAAGCATTGTATGAAACTTCTTTCTGTTCTGTGCATTCAACTAACAGAGTTGAACCTTACTTTTGATTGAGCCGTTCTGAAACACTCTTTCTGCAGAAACTGCAATTGGACATTCTGAGCGCTAAGAGGCCTCTATTGGGAAAAATAATACCTTCAAATAAAAACTACACAGAAGCATTGTGTGAAACATATTTCTGATATGTTCATTAAGCTAACAGAGTTAAACCATACTTTTGATTGCGCAGTTCTGAACACTCTTTCTGTAGAAAATGCAAGTGGACAGTCGGAGCACTAAGAGGGTAATAGTGGAAAAAGGAATATATTCAAATATAAACTACACAGTAGCATTCTGTGAAAATTCTTTCTGTTCTGTGCATTCAACTAACAGAGTTGAACCTTACTTTTGATTGAGCCGTTCTGAAACACTCTTTCTGTAGAAACTGCAATTGGACATGCTAAGCGCTAAGAGGCCTACATTGGGAAAAAGAATATCTTCAAATAAAAACTACACAGATGCATTCTGTGAAACTTATTTCTGATCTGTAAATTCAGTTAACAGAGATAAAACATATTTTTGATTGAGCAGTTATGAAACACTCTTTTTGTAGAAAATGCAAGTGGAGATTCGGAGCGCTAAGAGGGTACTAGTGGAAAAAGGAATGTCTCCAAATATAAACTACACAGAATCATTCGGTGAAACTTCTTTCTGTTCTGTGCATTCAGCTAACAGAGTTAAACCATACTTTTGATTGAGCAGATCTGAACACTCTTTCTGTAGAAAATGCAACTGGACATTTGGAGCACTAAGAGAGTAGTAGTTGAAAAAGGAATATATTCAAATATAAACTACACAGAAGCATTCTGTGAAACTTCTTTCTGATCTGAGCATTCAGCTAACAGAGTTAAACCATACTTTTGATTGAGCAGTTTTGAAACACTCTGTCTGTAGAAAATGCAACTGGACATTCGTAGCGCTAAGTGGGTAATAGTGGAAAAAAAAATATGTTCAAATATAAACTACACAGAAGCATTGTATGAAACTTCTTTCTGTTCTGTGCATTCAACTAACAGAGTTGAACCTTACTTTTGATTGAGCCGTTCTGAAACACTCTTTCTGTAGAAACTGCAATTGGACATTCTGAGCGCTAAGAGGCCTCTATTGGGAAAAATAATACCTTCAAATAAAAACTACACAGAAGCATTGTGTGAAACTTATTTCTGATATGTTCATTAAGCTAACAGAGTTAAACCATACTTTTGATTGCGCAGTTCTGAACACTCTTTCTGTAGAAAATGCAAGTGGACATTCGGAGCGCTAAGAGGGTAATAGTGGAAAAAGGAATATATTCAAATATAAACTACACAGTAGCATTCTGTGAAAATTCTTTCTGTTCTGTGCATTCAAATAACAGAGTTGAACCTTACTTTTGATTGAGCCGTTCTGAAACACTCTTTCTGTAGAAACTGCAATTGGACATGCTAAGCGCTAAGAGGCCTACACTGGGAAAAAGAATATCTTCAAATAAAAACTACACAGATGCATTCTGTGAAACTTATTTCTGATCTGTAAATTCAGTTAACAGAGATAAAACATATTTTTGATTGAGCAGTTATGAAACACTCTTTTTGTAGAAAATGCAAGTGGAGATTCGGAGCGCTAAGAGGGTAATAGTGGAAAAAGGAATGTCTTCAAATATAAACTACACAGAATCATTCGGTGAAACTTCTTTCTGATCTGTGCATTCAGCTAACAGAGTTAAACCATACTTTTGATTGAGCAGATCTGAACACTCTTTCTGTAGAAAATGCAACTGGACATTTTGAGCGCTAAGAGCGTAGTAGTGGAAAAAGGAATATATTCAAATATAAACTACACAGAAGCATTCTGTGAAACTCCTTTCTGATCTGAGCATTCAGCTAACAGAGTTAAACCATACTTTTGATTGAGCAGTTTTGAAACACTCTGTCTGTAGAAAATGCAACTGGACATTCGTAGCGCTAAGTGGGTAATAGTGGAAAAAAGAATATGTTCAAATATAAACTACACAGAAGCATTGTATGAAATTTCTTTCTGTTCTGTGCATTCAACTAACAGAGTTGAACCTTACTTTTGATTGAGCCGTTCTGAAACACTCTTTCTGTAGAAACTGCAATTGGACATTCTGAGCGCTAAGAGGCCTATATTGGGAAAAAGAATGTCTACAAATAAAAACTACACAGAAGAATTGTGTGAAACTTCTTTCTGTTCTGTTTGTTCAACTAAAATAGTTGAACCTTAGTTTTGATTGAGCCGTTCTGAAACACTCTTTCTGTAGAAAATGCAAGTGGAGATTCGGAGCGCTAAGAGGGTAATAGTGGAAAAAGGAATGTCTCCAAATATAAACTACAGAGAATCATTCTGTGAAACTTCTTTCTGATCTGTGCATTCAGCTAACAGAGTTAAACCATACTTTTGATTGAGCGGATCTGAACACTCTTTCTGTAGAAAATGCAACTGGATATTTGGAGCGCTAAGAGAGTAGTAGTGGAAAAAGGAATATATTCAAATATAAACTACACAGAAGCATTCTGTGAAATTTCTTTCTGATCTGAGCATTCAGCTGACAGAGTTAAACCATACTTTTGATTGAGCAGTTTTGAAACACTCTGTCTGTAGAAAATGCAACTGGACATTCGTAGCGCTAAGTGGTTAATAGTGGAAAAAAGAATATGTTCAAATATAAACTACACAGAAGCATTGTATGAAACTTCTTTCTGTTCTGTGCATTCAACTAACAGTGTTGAACCTTACTTTTGATTGAGCCATTCTGAAACACTCTTTCTGTAGAAACTGCAATTGGACATTCTGAGCGCTAAGAGGCCTCTATTGGGAAAAATAATACCTTCAAATAAAAACTACACAGAAGCATTGTGTGAAACTTATTTCTGATATGTTCATTAAGCTAACAGAGTTAAACCATACTTTTGATTGCGCAGTTCTGAACACTCTTTCTGTAGAAAATGCAAGTGGACATTCGGAGCGCTAAGAGGGTAATAATGGAAAAAGGAATATATTCAAATATAAACTACACAGTAGCATTCTGTGAAAATTCTTTCTGTTCTGTGCATTCAACAAACAGAGTTGAACCTTACTTTTGACTGAGCCGTTCTGAAACACTCTTTCTGTAGAAACTGCAATTGGACATGCTAAGCGCTAAGAGGCCTACACTGGGAAAAAGAATATCTTCAAATAAAAACTACACAGATGCATTCTCTGAAACTTATTTCTGATCTGTAAATTCAGTTAACAGAGATAAAACATATTTTTGATTGAGCAGTTATGAAACACTCTTTTTGTAGAAAATGCAAGTGGAGATTCGGAGCGCTAAGAGGGTAATAGTGGAAAAAGGAATGTCTTCAAATATAAACTACACAGAATCATTCGGTGAAACTTCTTTCTGATCTGTGCATTCAGCTAACAGAGTTAAACCATACTTTTGATTGAGCAGATCTGAACACTCTTTCTGTAGAAAATGCAACTGGACATTTGGAGCGCTAAGAGCGTAGTAGTGGAAAAAGGAATATATTCAAATGTAAACTACACAGAAGCATTCTGTGAAACTTCTTTCTGATCTGAGCATTCAGCTAACAGAGTTAAACCATACTTTTGATTGAGCAGTTTTGAAACACTCTGTCTGTAGAAAATGCAACTGGACATTCGTAGGGCTAAGTGGGTAATAGTGGAAAAAAGAATATGTTCAAATATAAACTACACAGAAGCATTGTATGAAACTTCTTTCTGTTCTGTGCATTCAACTAACAGAGTTGAACCTTACTTTTGATTGAGCCGTTCTGAAACACTCTTTCTGTAGAAACTGCAATTGGACATGCTAAGCGCTAAGAGGCCTACATTGGGAAAAAGAATGTCTACAAATAAAAACTACACAGAAGAATTGTGTGAAACTTCTTTCTGTTCTGTTTGTTCAACTAAAAGAGTTGAACCTTAGTTTTGATTGAGCCGTTCTGAAACACTCTTTCTGTAGAAAATGCAAGTGGAGATTCGGAGCGCTAAGAGGGTAATAGTGGAAAAAGGAATGTCTCCAAATATAAACTACACAGAATCATTCTGTGAAACTTCTTTCTGATCTGTGCATTCAGCTAACAGAGTTAAACCATACTTTTGATTGAGCAGATCTGAACACTCTTTCTGTAGAAAATGCAACTGGACCTTTGGAGCGCTAAGAGAGTAGTAGTGGAAAAAGGAATATATTCAAGTATAAACTACACAGAAGCATTCTGTGAAACTTTTTTCTCATCTGAGCATTAAGCTAACAGAGTTAAACCATACTTTTGATTGAGCAGTTTTGAAACACTCTGTCTGTAGAAAATGCAACTGGACATTCGTAGCGCTAAGTGGGTAATAGTGGAAATAAAATATGTTCAAATATAAACTACACAGAAGCATTGTATGAAACTTCTTTCTGTTCTGTGCATTCAACTAACAGAGTTGAACCTTACTTTTGATTGAGCCTTTCTGAAACACTCTTTCTGTAGAAACTGCAATTGGACATTCTGAGCGCTAAGAGGCCTCTATTGGGAAAAATAATATCTTCAAATAAAAACTACACAGAAGCATTGTGTGAAACTTATTCCTGATATGTTCATTAAGCTAACAGACTTAAACCATACTTTTGATTGCGCAGTTCTGAACACTCTTTCTGTAGAAAATGCAAGTGGACTTTCGGAGCGCTAAGAGGGTAATAGTGGAAAAAGGATTATATCCAAATATAAACTACACAGTAGCATTCTGTGAAAATTCTTTCTGTTCTGTGCATTCAACTAACAGAGTTGAACCTTACTTTTGATTGAGCCGTTCTGAAACACTCTTTCTGTAGAAACTGCAATTGGACAGGCTAAGCTCTAAGAGGCCTACATTGGGAAAAAGAATATCTTCAAATAAAAACTACACAGATGCATTCTGTGAAACCTATTTCTGATCTGTAAATTCAGTTAACAGAGATAAAACATATTTTTGATTGAGCAGTTATGAAACACTCTTTTTGTAGAAAATGCAAGTGGAGATTCGGAGCGCTAAGAGGGTAATAGTGGAAAAAGGAATGTCTTCAAATATAAACTACACAGAATCATTCGGTGAAACTTCTTTCTGATCTGTGCATTCAGCTAACAGAGTTAAACCATACTTTTGATTGAGCAGATCTGAACACTCTTTCTGTAGAAAATGCAACTGGACATTTGGAGCGCTAAGAGCGTAGTAGTGGAAAAAAGAATATATTCAAATATAAACTACACAGAAGCATTCTGTGAAACTTCTTTCTGATCTGAGCATTCAGCTAACAGAGTTAAACCATACTTTTGATTGAGCAGTTTTGAAACACTCTGTCTGTAGAAAATGCAACTGGACATTCGTAGCGCTAAGTGGGTAATAGTGGAAAAAAGAATATGTTCAAATATAAACTACACAGAAGCATTGTATGAAACTTCTTTCTGTTCTGTGCATTCAACTAACAGAGTTGAACCTTACTTTTGATTGAGCCGTTCTGAAACACTCTTTCTGTAGAAACTGCAATTGGACATGCTAAGCGCTAAGAGGCCTACATTGGGAAAAAGAATGTCTACAAATAAAAACTACACAGAAGAATTGTGTGAAACTTCTTTCTGTTCTGTTTGTTCAACTAAAAGAGTTGAACCTTAGTTTTGATTGAGCCGTTCTGAAACACTCTTTCTGTAGAAAATGCAAGTGGAGATTCGGAGCGCTAAGAGGGTAATAGTGGAAAAAGGAATGTCTCCAAATATAAACTACACAGAATCATTCTGTGAAACTTCTTTCTGATCTGTGCATTCAGCTAACAGAGTTAAACCATACTTTTGATTGAGCAGATCTGAACACTCTTTCTGTAGAAAATGCAACTGGACATTTGGAGCGCTAAGAGAGTAGTAGTGGAAAAAGGAATATATTCAAGTATAAACTACACAGAAGCATTCTGTGAAACTTTTTTCTGATCTGAGCATTCAGCTAACAGAGTTAAACCATACTTTAGATTGAGCAGTTTTGAAACACTCTGTCTGTAGAAAATGCAACTGGACATTCGTAGCGCTAAGTGGGTAATAGTGGAAATAAAATATGTTCAAATATAAACTACACAGAAGCATTGTATGAAACTTCTTTCTGTTCTGTGCATTCAACTAACAGAGTTGAACATTACTTTTGATTGAGCCTTTCTGAAACACTCTTTCTGTAGAAACTGCAATTGGACATTCTGAGCGCTAAGAGGCCTCTATTGGGAAAAATAATATCTTCAAATAAAAACTACACAGAAGCATTGTGTGAAACTTATTCCTGATATGTTCATTAAGCTAACAGAGTTAAACCATACTTTTGATTGCGCAGTTCTGAACACTCTTTCTGTAGAAAATGCAAGTGGACATTCGGAGCGCTAAGAGGGTAATAGTGGAAAAAGGATTATATCCAAATATAAACTACACAGTAGCATTCTGTGATAATTCTTTCTGTTCTGTGCATTCAACTAACAGAGTTGAACCTTACTTTTGATTGAGCCGTTCTGAAACACTCTTTCTGTAGAAACTGCAATTGGACAGGCAAAGCGCTAAGAGGCCTACATTGGGAAAAAGAATATCTTCAAATAAAAACTACACAGATGCATTCTGTGAAACCTATTTCTGATCTGTAAATTCAGTTAACAGAGATAAAACATATTTTTGATTGAGCAGTTATGAAACACTCTTTTTGTAGAAAATGCAAGTGGAGATTCGGAGCGCTAAGAGGGTAATAGTGGAAAAAGGAATGTCTTCAAATATAAACTACACAGAATCATTCGGTGAAACTTCTTTCTGATCTGTGCATTCAGCTAACAGAGTTAAACCATACTTTTGATTGAGCTGATCTGAACACTCTTTCTGTAGAAAATGCAACTGGACATTTTGAGCGCTAAGAGCGTAGTAGTGGAAAAAGAAATATATTCAAATATAAACTACACAGAAGCATTCTGTGAAACTCCTTTCTGATCTGAGCATTCAGCTAACAGAGTTAAACCATACTTTTGATTGAGCAGTTTTGAAACACTCTGTCTGTAGAAAATGCAACTGGACATTCGTAGCGCTAAGTGGGTAATAGTGGAAAAAAGAATATGTTCAAATATAAACTACACAGAAGCATTGTATGAAATTTCTTTCTGTTCTGTGCATTCAACTAACAGAGTTGAACCTTACTTTTGATTGAGCCGTTCTGAAACACTCTTTCTGTAGAAACTGCAATTGGACATTCTGAGCGCTAAGAGGCCTATATTGGGAAAAAGAATGTCTACAAATAAAAACTACACAGAAGAATTGTGTGAAACTTCTTTCTGTTCTGTTTGTTCGACTAAAATAGTTGAACCTTAGTTTTGATTGAGCCGTTCTGAAACACTCTTTCTGTAGAAAATGCAAGTGGAGATTCGGAGCGCTAAGAGGGTAATAGTGGAAAAAGGAATGTCTCCAAATATAAACTACAGAGAATCATTCTGTGAAACTTCTTTCTGATCTGTGCATTCAGCTAACAGAGTTAAACCATACTTTTGATTGAGCAGATCTGAACACTCTTTCTGTAGAAAATGCAACTGGACATTTGGAGCGCTAAGAGAGTAGTAGTGGAAAAAGGAATATATTCAAGTATAAACTACACAGAATCATTCTGTGAAACTTTTTTCTGATCTGAGCATTCAGCTAACAGAGTTAAACCATACTTTTGATTGAGCAGTTTTGAAACACTCTGTCTGTAGAAAATGCAACTGGACATTCGTAGCGCTAAGTGGGTAATAGTGGAAAAAAAATATGTTCAAATATAAACTACACAGAAGCATTGTATGAAACTTCTTTCTGTTCTGTGCATTCAACTAACAGAGTTGAACCTTACTTTTGATTGAGCCTTTCTGAAACACTCTTTCTGTAGAAACTGCAATTGGACATTCTGAGCGCTAAGAGGCCTCTATTGGGAAAAATAATATCTTCAAATAAAAACTACACAGAAGCATTGTGTGAAACTTATTCCTGATATGTTCATTAAGCTAACAGAGTTAAACCATACTTTTGATTGCGCAGTTCTGAACACTCTTTCTGTAGAAAATGCAAGTGGACATTCGGAGCGCTAAGAGGGTAATAGTGGAAAAAGGATTATATCCAAATATAAACTACACAGTAGCATTCTGTGAAAATTCTTTCTGTTCTGTGCATTCAACTAACAGAGTTGAACCTTACTTTTGATTGAGCCGTTCTGAAACACTCTTTCTGTAGAAACTGCAATTGGACATGCTGAGCGCTAAGAGGCCTACATTGGGAAAAAGAATATCTTCAAATAAAAACTACACAGATGCATTCTGTGAAACTTATTTCTGATCTGTAAATTCAGTTAACAGAGATAAAACATATTTTTGATTGAGCAGTTATGAAACACTCTTTTTGTAGAAAATGCAAGTGGAGATTCGGAGCGCTAAGAGGGTAATAGTGGAAAAAGGAATGTCTTCAAATATAAACTACACAGAATCATTCGGTGAAACTTCTTTCTGATCTGTGCATTCAGCTAACAGAGTTAAACCATATTTTTGATTGAGCAGATCTGAACACTCTTTCTATAGAAAATGCAACTGGACATTTGTAGCGCTGAGAGCGTAGTAGTGGAAAAAGGAATATATTCAAATATAAACTACACAGAAGCATTCTGTGAAACGTCTTTCTGATCTGAGCATTCAGCTAACAGAGTTAAACCATACTTTTGATTGAGCAGTTTTGAAACACTCTGTCTGTAGAAAATGCAACTGGACATTCGTAGCGCTAAGTGGGTAATAGTGGAAAAAAGAATATGTTCAAATATAAACTACACAGAATCATTGTATGAAACTTCTTTCTGTTCTGTGCATTCAACTAACAGAGTTGAACCTTACTTTTGATTGAGCCGTTCTGAAACACTCTTTCTGTAGAAACTGCAATTGGACATTCTGAGCGCTAAGAGGCCTATATTGGGAAAAAGATTATCTACAAATAAAAACTACACAGAAGAATTGTGTGAAACTTCTTTCTGTTCTGTTTGTTCAACTAAAAGAGTTGAACCTTAGTTTTGATTGAGCCGTTCTGAAACACTCTTTCTGTAGAAAATGCAAGTGGAGATTCGGAGCGCTAAGAGGGTAATAGTGGAAAAAGGAAGGTCTCCAAATATAAACTACACAGAATCATTCTGTGAAACTTCTTTCTGATCTGTGCATTCAGCTAACAGAGTTAAACCATACTTTTGATTGAGCAGTTTTGAAACACTCTGTCTGTAGAAAATGCAACTGGACATTCGTAGCGCTAAGTGGGTAATAGTGGAAAAAAAAATATGTTCAAATATAAACTACACAGAAGCATTGTATGAAACTTCTTTCTGTTCTGTGCATTCAACTAACACAGTTGAACCTTACTTTTGATTGAGCCTTTCTGAAACACTCTTTCTGTAGAAACTGCAATTGGACATTCTGAGCGCTAAGAGGCCTCTATTGGGAAAAATAATATCTTCAAATAAAAACTACACAGAAGCATTGTGTGAAACTTATTTCTGATATGTTCATTAAGCTAACAGAGTTAAACCATACTTTTGATTGCGCAGTTCTGAACACTCTCTGTAGAAAATGCAAGTGGACATTCGGAGCGCTAAGAGGGTATTAGTGGAAAAAGGAATATATTCAAATATAAACTACACAGTAGCATTCTGTGAAAATTCTTTCTGTTCTGTGCATTCAACTAACAGAGTTGAACCTTACTTTTGATTGAGCCGTTCTGAAACACTCTTTCTGTAGAAACTGCAATTGGACATGCTAAGCGCTAAGAGGCCTACATTGGGAAAAAGAATATCTTCAAATAAAAACTACACAGATGCATTCTGTGAAACTTATTTCTGATCTGTAAATTCAGTTAACAGAGATAAAACATATTTTTGATTGAGCAGATATGAAACACTCTTTTTGTAGAAAATGCAAGTGGAGATTCGGAGCGCTAAGAGGGTAATAGTGGAAAAAGGAATGTCTTCAAATATAAACTACACAGAATCATTCGGTGAAACTTCTTTCTGATCTGTGCATTCAGCTAACAGAGTTAAAACATATTTTTGATTGAGCAGATCTGAACACTCTTTCTGTAGAAAATGCAACTGGACATTTTGAGCGCTAAGAGCGTAGTAGTGGAAAAAGGAATATATTCAAATATAAACTACACAGAAGCATTCTGTGAAACTTCTTTCTGATCTGAGCATTCAGCTAACAGAGTTAAACCATACTTTTGATTGAGCAGTTTTGAAACACTCTGTCTGTAGAAAATGCAACTGGACATTCGTAGCGCGAAGTGGGTAATAGTGGAAAAAAGAATATGTTCAAATATAAACTACACAGAAGCATTGTATGAAACTTCTTTCTGTTCTGTGCATTCAACTAACAGAGTTGAACCTTACTTTTGATTGAGCCTTTCTGAAACACTCTTTCTGTAGAAAATGCAAGTGGACATTCGGAGCGCTAAGAGGGTAATAGTGGAAAAAGGAATATATTCAAATATAAACTACACAGTAGCATTCTGTGAAAATTCTTTCTGTTCTGTGCATTCAACTAACAGAGTTGAACCTTACTTTTGATTGAGCCGTTCTGAAACACTCTTTCTGTAGAAACTGCAATTGGACATGCTAAGCGCTAAGAGGCCTACATTGGGTAAAAGAATATCTTCAAATAAAAACTACACAGATGCATTCTGTGAAACTTATTTCTGATCTGTAAATTCAGTTAACAGAGATAAAACATATTTTTGATTGAGCAGTTATGAAACACTCTTTTTGTAGAAAATGCAAGAGGAGATTCGGAGCGCTAAGAGGGTAATAGTGGAAAAAGGAATGTCTTCAAATATAAACTACACAGAATCATTCGGTGAAACTTCTTTCTGATCTGTGCATTCAGCTAACAGAGTTAAACCATACTTTTGATTGAGCAGATCTGAACACTATTTCTGTAGAAAATGCAACTGGACATTTGGAGCGCTAAGAGCGTAGTAGTGGAAAAAGGAATATATTCAAATATAAACTACACAGAAGCATTCTGTGAAACTTCTTTCTGATCTGAGCATTCAGCTAACAGAGTTAAACCATACTTTTGATTGAGCAGTTTTGAAACACTCTGTCTGTAGAAAATGCAACTCTACATTCGTAGCGCTAAGTGGGTAATAGTGGAAAAAAGAATATGTTCAAATATAAACTACACAGAAGCATTGTATGAAACTTCTTTCTGTTCTGTTCATTCAACTAACAGAGTTGAACCTTACTTTTGATTGAGCCGTTCTGAAACCCTCTTTCTGTAGAAACTGCAATTGGACATTCTGAGCTCTAAGAGGCCTATATTGGGAAAAAGAATGTCTACAAATAAAAACTACACAGAAGAATTGTGTGTAACTTCTTTCTGTTCTGTTTGTTCAACTAAAAGAGTTGAACCTTAGTTTTGATTGAGCCGTTCTGAAACACTCTTTCTGTAGAAAATGCAAGTGGAGATTCGGAGCGCTAAGAGGGTAATAGTGGATATAGGAATGTCTCCAAATATAAACTACACAGAATCATTTTGTGAAACTTGTTTCTTATCTGTGCATTCAGCTAACAGATTTAAACCATACTTTTGATTGAGCAGATCTGAACACTCTTTCTGTAGAAAATGCAACTGGACATTTGGAGCGCTAAGAGAGTAGTAGTGGAAAAAGGAATATATTCAAATAAAAACTACACAAAAGCATTCTGTGAAACTTCTTTCTGATCTGAGCATTCAGCTAACAGAGTTAAACCATACTTTTGATTGAGCAGTTTTGAAACACTCTGTCTGTAGAAAATGCAACTGGACATTCGTAGCGCTAAGTGGGTAATAGTGGAAAAAAGAATATGTTCAAATATAAACTACACAGAAGCATTGTATGAAACTTCTTTCTGTTCTGTGCATTCAACTAACAGAGTTGAACCTTACTTTTGATTGAGCCTTTCTGAAACACTCTTTCTGTAGAAACTGCAATTGGACATTCTGAGCGCTAAGAGGCCTATATTGGGAAAAATAATATCTTCAAATAAAAACTACACAGAAGCATTGTGTGAAACTTATTTCTGATATGTTCATTAAGCTAACAGAGTTAAACCATACTTTTGATTGCGCAGTTCTGAACACTCTTTCTGTAGAAAATGCAAGTGGACATTCGGAGCGCTAAGAGGGTAATAGTGGAAAAAGGAATATATTCAAATATAAACTACACAGTAGCATTCTGTGAAAATTCTTTCTGTTCTGTGCATTCAACTAACAGAGTTGAACCTTACTTTTGATTGAGCCGTTCTGAAACACTCTTTCTGTAGAAACTGCAATTGGACATGCTAAGCGCTAAGAGGCCTACATTGGGAAAAAGAATATCTTCAAATAAAAACTACACAGATGCATTCTGTGAAACTTATTTCTGATCTGTAAATTCAGTTAACAGAGATAAAACATATTTTTGATTGAGCCGTTATGAAACACTCTTTTTGTAGAAAATGCAAGTGGAGATTCGGAGCGCTAAGAGGGTAATAGTGGAAAAAGGAATGTCTTCAAATATAAACTACACAGAATCATTCGGTGAAACTTCTTTCTGATCTGTGCATTCAGCTAACAGAGTTAAACCATACTTTTGATTGAGCAGATCTGAACACTCTTTCTGTAGAAAATGCAACTGGACATTTGGAGCGCTAAGAGCGTAGTAGTTGAAAAAGGAATATATCCAAATATAAACTACACAGAAGCATTCTGTGAAACTTCTTTCTGATCTGAGCATTCAGCTAACAGAGTTAAACCATACTTTTGATTGAGCAGTTTTGAAACACTCTGTCTGTAGAAAATGCAACTGGACATTCGTAGCAATAAGTGGGTAATAGTGGAAAAAAGAATATGTTCAAATATAAAATACACAGAAGCATTGTATGAAACTTCTTTCTGTTCTGTGCATTCAACTAACAGAGTTGAACCTTACTTTTGATTGAGCCGTTCTGAAACACTCTTTCTGTAGAAACTGCAATTGGACATTCTGAGCGCTAGGAGGCCTATATTGGGAAAAAGAATGTCTACAAATAAAAACTACACAGAAAAATTGTGTGAAACTTCTTTCTGTTCTGTTTGTTCACCTAAACTAGTTGAACCTTAGTTTTGATTGAGCCGTTCTGAAACACTCTTTCTGTAGAAAATGCAAGTGGAGATTTGGAGCGCTAAGAAGGTAATAGTGGAAAAAGAATGTCTCCAAATATAAACTACACAGAATCATACTGTGAAACTTCTTTCTGATCTGTGCATTCAGCTAACAGAGTAAAACCATACTTTTGATTGAGCAGATCTGAACACTCTTTCTGTAGAAAATGCAACTGGACATTTTGAGCGCTAAGAGCGTAGTAGTGGAAAAAGGAATATATTCAAATATAAACTACACAGAAGCATTCTGTGAAACTTCTTTCTGATCTGAGCATTCAGCTAACAGAGTTAAACCATACTTTTGATTGAGCAGTTTTGAAACACTCTGTCTGTAGAAAATGCCACTGGACATTCGTAGCGCTAAGTGGGTAATAGTGGAAAAAAGAATATGTTCAAATATAAACTACACAGAAGCATTGTATGAAACTTCTTTCTGTTCTGTTCATTCAACTAACAGAGTTGAACCTTACTTTTGATTGAGCCGTTCTGAAACCCTCTTTCTGTAGAAACTGCAATTGGACATTCTGAGCGCTAAGAGGCCTATATTGGGAAAAAGAATGTCTACAAATAAAAACTACACAGAAGAATTGTGTGAAACTTCTTTCTGTTCTGTTTGTTCAACTAAAAGAGTTGAACCTTAGTTTTGATTGAGCCGTTCTGAAACACTCTTTTTGTAGTAAATGCAAGTGGAGATTTGGAGCGCTAAGAAGGTAATAGTGGAAAAAGAATGTCTCCAAATATAAACTACACAGAATCATTCTGTGAAACTTCTTTCTGATCTGTGCATTCACCTAACAGAGTTAAACCATGCTTTTGATTGAGCAGATCTGAACACTCTTTCTGTAGAAAATGCAACTGGACATTTGGAGCGCTAAGAGAGTAGTAGTGGAAAAAGGAATATATTCAAATATAAACTACACAGAAGCATTCTGTGAAACTGCTTTCTGATCTGAGCATTCAGCTAACAGAGTTAAACCATACTTTTGATTGAGCAGTTTTGAAACACTCTGTCTGTAGAAAATGCAACTGGACATTCGTAGCGCTAAGTGGGTAATAGTGGAAAAAAGAATATGTTCAAATATAAACTACACAGAAGCATTGTATGAAACTACTTTCTGTTCTGTGCATTCAACTAACAGAGTTGAACCTTACTTTTGATTGAGCCTTTCTGAAACACTCTTTCTGTAGAAACTGCAATTGGACATTCTGAGCGATAAGAGGCCTATATTGGGAAATATAATATCTTCAAATAAAAACTACACAGAAGCATTGTGTGAAACTTATTTCTGATATGTTCATTAAGCTAACAGAGTTCAACCATACTTTTGATTGCGCAGTTCTGAACACTCTTTCTCTAGAAAATGCAAGTGGACATTCGGAGCGCTAAGAGGGTAATAGTGGAAAAAGGAATATATTCAAATATAAACTACACAGTAGCATTCTGTGAAAATTCTTTCTGTTCTGTGCATTCAACTAACAGAGTTGAACCTTACTTTTGATTGAGCCGTTCTGAAACACTCTTTCTGTAGAAACTGCAATTGGACATGCTAAGCGCTAAGAGGCCTACATTGGGTAAAAGAATACCTTCAAATAAAAACTACACAGATGCATTCTGTGAAACTTATTTCTGATCTGTAAATTCAGTTAACAGAGATAAAACATATTTTTGATTGAGCAGTTATGAAACACTCTTTTTGTAGAAAATGCAAGAGGAGATTCGGAGCGCTAAGAGGGTAATAGTGGAAAAAGGAATGTCTTCAAATATAAACTACACAGAATCATTCGGTGAAACTTCTTTCTGATCTGTGCATTCAGCTAACAGAGTTAAACCATACTTTTGATTGAGCAGATCTGAACACTATTTCTGTAGAAAATGCAACTGGACATTTGGAGCGCTAAGAGCGTAGTAGTGGAAAAAGGAATATATTCAAATATAAACTACACAGAAGCATTCTGTGAAACTTCTTTCTGATCTGAGCATTCAGCTAACAGAGTTAAACCATACTTTTGATTGAGCAGTTTTGAAACACTCTGTCTGTAGAAAATGCAACTCTACATTCGTAGCGCTAAGTGGGTAATAGTGGAAAAAAGAATATGTTCAAATATAAACTACACAGAAGCATTGTATGAAACTTCTTTCTGTTCTGTTCATTCAACTAACAGAGTTGAACCTTACTTTTGATTGAGCCGTTCTGAAACCCTCTTTCTGTAGAAACTGCAATTGGACATTCTGAGCGCTAAGAGGCCTATATTGGGAAAAAGAATGTCTACAAATAAAAACTACACAGAAGAATTGTGTGTAACTTCTTTCTGTTCTGTTTGTTCAACTAAAAGAGTTGAACCTTAGTTTTGATTGAGCCGTTCTGAAACACTCTTTCTGTAGAAAATGCAAGTGGAGATTCGGAGCGCTAAGAGGGTAATAGTGGAAAAAGGAATGTCTCCAAATATAAACTACACAGAATCATTCTGTGAAACTTGTTTCTTATCTGTGCATTCAGCTAACAGATTTAAACCATACTTTTGATTGAGCAGATCTGAACACTCTTTCTGTAGAAAATGCAACTGGACATTTGGAGCGCTAAGAGAGTAGTAGTGGAAAAAGGAATATATTCAAATAAAAACTACACAAAAGCATTCTGTGAAACTTCTTTCTGATCTGAGCATTGAGCTAACAGAGTTAAACCATACTTTTGATTGAGCAGTTTTGAAACACTCTGTCTGTAGAAAATGCAACTGGACATTCGTAGCGCTAAGTGGGTAATAGTGGAAAAAAGAATATGTTCAAATATAAACTACACAGAAGCATTGTATGAAACTTCTTTCTGTTCTGTGCATTCAACTAACAGAGTTGAACCTTACTTTTGATTGAGCCTTTCTGAAACACTCTTTCTGTAGAAACTGCAATTGGACATTCTGAGCGCTAAGAGGCCTATATTGGGAAAAATAATATCTTCAAATAAAAACTACACAGAAGCATTGTGTGAAACTTATTTCTGATATGTTCATTAAGCTAACAGAGTTAAACCATACTTTTGATTGCGCAGTTCTGAACACTCTTTCTGTAGAAAATGCAAGTGGACATTCGGAGCGCTAAGAGGTTAATAGTGGAAAAAGGAATATATTCAAATATAAACTACACAGTAGCATTCTGTGAAAATTCTTTCTGTTCTGTGCATTCAACTAACAGAGTTGAACCTTACTTTTGATTGAGCCGTTCTGAAACACTCTTTCTGTAGAAACTGCAATTGGACATGCTAAGCGCTAAGAGGCCTACATTGGGAAAAAGAATATCTTCAAATAAAAACTACACAGATGCATTCTGTGAAACTTATTTCTGATCTGTAAATTCAGTTAACAGAGATAAAACATATTTTTGATTGAGCCGTTATGAAACACTCTTTTTGTAGAAAATGCAAGTGGAGATTCGGAGCGCTAAGAGGGTAATAGTGGAAAAAGGAATGTCTTCAAATATAAACTACACAGAATCATTCGGTGAAACTTCTTTCTGATCTGTGCATTCAGCTAACAGAGTTAAACCATACTTTTGATTGAGCAGATCTGAACACTCTTTCTGTAGAAAATGCAACTGGACATTTGGAGCGCTAAGAGCGTAGTAGTTGAAAAAGGAATATATCCAAATATAAACTACACAGAAGCATTCTGTGAAACTTCTTTCTGATCTGAGCATTCAGCTAACAGAGTTAAACCATACTTTTGATTGAGCAGTTTTGAAACACTCTGTCTGTAGAAAATGCAACTGGACATTCGTAGCAATAAGTGGGTAATAGTGGAAAAAAGAATATGTTCAAATATAAACTACACAGAAGCATTGTATGAAACTTCTTTCTGTTCTCTGCATTCAACTAACAGAGTTGAACCTTACTTTTGATTGAGCCGTTCTGAAACACTCTTTCTGTAGAAACTGCAATTGGACATTCTGAGCGCTAGGAGGCCTATATTGGGAAAAAGAATGTCTACAAATAAAAACTACACAGAAGAATTGTGTGAAACTTCTTTCTGTTCTGTTTGTTCAACTAAACAAGTTGAACCTTAGTTTTGATTGAGCCGTTCTGAAACACTCTTTCTGTAGAAAATGCAAGTGGAGATTTGGAGCGCTAAGAAGGTAATAGTGGAAAAAGAATGTCTCCAAATATAAACTACACAGAATCATTCTGTGAAACTTCTTTCTGATCTGTGCATTCAGCTAACAGAGTAAAACCATACTTTTGATTGAGCAGATCTGAACACTCTTTCTGTAGAAAATGCAACTGGACATTTGGAGCTCTAAGAGAGTAGTAGTGGAAAAAGGAATATATTCAAATATAAACTACACAGAAGCATTCTGTGAAACTTCTTTCTGATCTGAGCATTCAGCTAACAGAGTTAAACCATACTTTTTATTGAGCAGTTATGAAACACTCTGTCTGTAGAAAATGAAACTGGACATTCGTAGCGCTAAGTGGGTAATAGTGGAAAAAAGAATATGTTCAAATATAAACTACACAGAAGCATTGTATGAAACTTCTTTCTGTTCTGTGCATTCAACTAACAGAGTTGAACCTTACATTTGATTGAGCCTTTCTGAAACACTCTTTCTGTAGAAACTGCAATTGGACATTCTGAGCGCTAAGAGGCCTCTATTGGGAAAAATAATATCTTCAAATAAAAACTACACAGAAGCATTGTGTGAAACTTATTTCTGATATGTTCATTAAGATAACAGAGTTAAACCATACTTTTGATTGCGCAGTTCTGAACACTCTTTCTGTAGAAAGTGCAAGTGGACATTCGGAGCGCTAAGAGGGTAATAGTGGAAAAAGGATTATATTCAAATATAAACTACACAGTAGCATTCTGTGAAAATTCTTTCTGTTCTGTGCATTCAACTAACAGAGTTGAACCTTACTTTTGATTGAGCCGTTCTGAAACACTCTTTCTGTAGAAACTGCAATTGGACATGCAAAGCGCTAAGAGGCCTACATTGGGAAAAAGAATATCTTCAAATAAAAACTGCACAGATGCATTCTGTGAAACTTATTTCTGATCTGTAAATTCAGTTAACAGAGATAAAACATATTTTTGATTCAGCAGTTATGAAACACTCTTTTTGTAGAAAATGCAAGTGGAGATTCGGAGCGCTAAGAGGGTAATAGTGGAAAAAGGAATGTCTTCAAATATAAACTACACAGAATAATTCGGTGAAACTTCTTTCTGATCTGTGCATTCAGCTAACAGAGTTAAACCATACTTTTGATTGAGCAGATCTGAACACTCTTTCTGTAGAAAATGCAACTGGACATTTGGAGCGCTAAGAGCGTAGTAGTGGAAAAAGGAATATATTCAAATATAAACTACACAGAAGCATTCTGTGAAACTTCTTTCTGATCTGAGCATTCAGCTAACAGAGTTAAACCATACTTTTGATTGAGCAGTTTTGAAACACTTTGTCTGTAGAAAATGCAACTGGACATTCGTAGCGCTAAGTGGGTAATAGTGGAAAAAAGAATATGTTCAAATATAAACTACACAGAAGCACTGTATGAAACTTCTTTCTGTTCTGTTCATTCAACTAACAGAGTTGAACCTTACTTTTGATTGAGCCGTTCTGAAACACTCTTTCTGTAGAAACTGCAATTGGACATTCTGAGCGCTAAGAGGCCTATATTGGGAAAAAGAATGTCTACAAATAAAAACTACACAGAAGAATTGTGTGAAAATTCTTTCTGTTCTGTTTGTTCAACTAAAAGAGTTGAACCTTAGTTTTGATTGAGCCGTTCTGAAACACTCTTTCTGTAGAAAATGCAAGTGGAGATTTGGAGCGCTAAGAAGGTAATAGTGGAAAAAGAATGTCTCCAAATATAAACTACACAGAATCATTCTGTGAAACTTCTTTCTGATCTGTGCATTCAGCTAACAGAGTTAAACCATGCTTTTGATTGAGCAGATCTGAACACTCTTTCTGTAGAAAATGCAACTGGACATTTGGAGCGCTAAGAGAGTAGTAGTGGAAAAAGGAATATATTCAAATATAAACTACACAGAAGCATTCTGTGAAACTTCTTTCTGATCTGAGCATTCAGCTAACAGAGTTAAACCATAGTTTTTGATTGAGCAGTTTTGAAACACTCTGTCTGTAGAAAATGCAACTGGACATTCGTAGCGCTAAGGGGGTAATAGTGGAAAAAAGAATATGTTCAAATATAAACTACACAGAAGCATTGTATGAAACTTCTTTCTGTTCTGTGCATTCAACTAACAGAGTTGAACCTTACTTTTGATTGAGCCTTTCTGAAACACTCTTTCTGTAGAAACTGCAATTGGACATTCTGAGCGCTAAGAGGCCTATATTGGGAAAAATAATATCTTCAAATAAAAACTACACAGAAGCATTGTGTGAAACTTATTTCTGATATGTTCATTAAGCTAACAGAGTTAAACCATACTTTTGATTGCGCAGTTCTGAACACTCTTTCTGTAGAAAATGCAAGTGGACATTCGGAGCGTTAAGAGGGTAATAGTGGAAAAAGGGATATATTCAAATATAAACTACAGAGTAGCATTCTGTGAAAATTCTTTCTGTTCTGTGCATTCAACTAACAGAGTTGAACCTTACTTTTGATTGAGCCGTTCTGAAACACTCTTTCTGTAGAAACTGCAATTGGACATGCTAAGCGCTAAGAGGCCTACATTGGGAAAAAGAATATCTTCAAATAAAAACTACACAGATGCATTCTGTGAAACTTATTTCTGATCTGTAAATTCAGTTAACAGAGATAAAACATATTTTTGATTGAGCAGTTATGAAACACTCTTTTTGTAGAAAATGCAAGTGGAGATTCGGAGCGCTAAGAGGGTAATAGTGGAAAAAGGAATGTCTCCAAATATAAACTACACAGAATCATTCTGTGAAACTTCTTTCTGATCTGTGCATTCAGCTAACAGAGTTAAACCATACTTTTGATTGAGCAGATCTGAACACTCTTTCTGTAGAAAATGCAACTGGACATTTGGAGCGCTAAGAGCGTAGTAGTGGAAAAAGGAATATATTCAAATATAAACTACACAGAAGCATTCTGTGAAACTTCTTTCTGATCTGAGCATTCAGCTAACAGAGTTAAACCATACTTTTGATTGAGCAGTTTTGAAACACTCTGTCTGTAGAAAATGCAACTCTACATTCGTAGCGCTAAGTGGGTAATAGTGGAAAAAAGAATATGTTCAAATATAAACTACACAGAAGCATTGTATGAAACTTCTTTCTGTTCTGTTCATTCAACTAACAGAGTTGAACCTTACTTTTGATTGAGCCGTTCTGAAACCCTCTTTCTGTAGAAACTGCAATTGGACATTCTGAGCGCTAAGAGGCCTATATTGGGAAAAAGAATGTCTACAAATAAAAACTACACAGAAGAATTGTGTGTAACTTCTTTCTGTTCTGTTTGTTCAACTAAAAGAGTTGAACCTTAGTTTTGATTGAGCCGTTCTGAAACACTCTTTCTGTAGAAAATGCAAGTGGAGATTCGGAGCGCTAAGAGGGTAATAGTGGAAAAAGGAATGTCTCCAAATATAAACTACACAGAATCATTCTGTGAAACTTGTTTCTTATCTGTGCATTCAGCTAACAGATTTAAACCATACTTTTGATTGAGCAGATCTGAACACTCTTTCTGTAGAAAATGCAACTGGACATTTGGAGCGCTAAGAGAGTAGTAGTGGAAAAAGGAATATATTCAAATAAAAACTACACAAAAGCATTCTGTGAAACTTCTTTCTGATCTGAGCATTGAGCTAACAGAGTTAAACCATACTTTTGATTGAGCAGTTTTGAAACACTCTGTCTGTAGAAAATGCAACTGGACATTCGTAGCGCTAAGTGGGTAATAGTGGAAAAAAGAATATGTTCAAATATAAACTACACAGAAGCATTGTATGAAACTTCTTTCTGTTCTGTGCATTCAACTAACAGAGTTGAACCTTACTTTTGATTGAGCCTTTCTGAAACACTCTTTCTGTAGAAACTGCAATTGGACATTCTGAGCGCTAAGAGGCCTATATTGGGAAAAATAATATCTTCAAATAAAAACTACACAGAAGCATTGTGTGAAACTTATTTCTGATATGTTCATTAAGCTAACAGAGTTAAACCATACTTTTGATTGCGCAGTTCTGAACACTCTTTCTGTAGAAAATGCAAGTGGACATTCGGAGCGCTAAGAGGTTAATAGTGGAAAAAGGAATATATTCAAATATAAACTACACAGTAGCATTCTGTGAAAATTCTTTCTGTTCTGTGCATTCAACTAACAGAGTTGAACCTTACTTTTGATTGAGCCGTTCTGAAACACTCTTTCTGTAGAAACTGCAATTGGACATGCTAAGCGCTAAGAGGCCTACATTGGGAAAAAGAATATCTTCAAATAAAAACTACACAGATGCATTCTGTGAAACTTATTTCTGATCTGTAAATTCAGTTAACAGAGATAAAACATATTTTTGATTGAGCCGTTATGAAACACTCTTTTTGTAGAAAATGCAAGTGGAGATTCGGAGCGCTAAGAGGGTAATAGTGGAAAAAGGAATGTCTTCAAATATAAACTACACAGAATCATTCGGTGAAACTTCTTTCTGATCTGTGCATTCAGCTAACAGAGTTAAACCATACTTTTGATTGAGCAGATCTGAACACTCTTTCTGTAGAAAATGCAACTGGACATTTGGAGCGCTAAGAGCGTAGTAGTTGAAAAAGGAATATATCCAAATATAAACTACACAGAAGCATTCTGTGAAACTTCTTTCTGATCTGAGCATTCAGCTAACAGAGTTAAACCATACTTTTGATTGAGCAGTTTTGAAACACTCTGTCTGTAGAAAATGCAACTGGACATTCGTAGCAATAAGTGGGTAATAGTGGAAAAAAGAATATGTTCAAATATAAACTACACAGAAGCATTGTATGAAACTTCTTTCTGTTCTCTGCATTCAACTAACAGAGTTGAACCTTACTTTTGATTGAGCCGTTCTGAAACACTCTTTCTGTAGAAACTGCAATTGGACATTCTGAGCGCTAGGAGGCCTATATTGGGAAAAAGAATGTCTACAAATAAAAACTACACAGAAGAATTGTGTGAAACTTCTTTCTGTTCTGTTTGTTCAACTAAACAAGTTGAACCTTAGTTTTGATTGAGCCGTTCTGAAACACTCTTTCTGTAGAAAATGCAAGTGGAGATTTGGAGCGCTAAGAAGGTAATAGTGGAAAAAGAATGTCTCCAAATATAAACTACACAGAATCATTCTGTGAAACTTCTTTCTGATCTGTGCATTCAGCTAACAGAGTAAAACCATACTTTTGATTGAGCAGATCTGAACACTCTTTCTGTAGAAAATGCAACTGGACATTTGGAGCTCTAAGAGAGTAGTAGTGGAAAAAGGAATATATTCAAATATAAACTACACAGAAGCATTCTGTGAAACTTCTTTCTGATCTGAGCATTCAGCTAACAGAGTTAAACCATACTTTTTATTGAGCAGTTATGAAACACTCTGTCTGTAGAAAATGAAACTGGACATTCGTAGCGCTAAGTGGGTAATAGTGGAAAAAAGAATATGTTCAAATATAAACTACACAGAAGCATTGTATGAAACTTCTTTCTGTTCTGTGCATTCAACTAACAGAGTTGAACCTTACATTTGATTGAGCCTTTCTGAAACACTCTTTCTGTAGAAACTGCAATTGGACATTCTGAGCGCTAAGAGGCCTCTATTGGGAAAAATAATATCTTCAAATAAAAACTACACAGAAGCATTGTGTGAAACTTATTTCTGATATGTTCATTAAGATAACAGAGTTAAACCATACTTTTGATTGCGCAGTTCTGAACACTCTTTCTGTAGAAAGTGCAAGTGGACATTCGGAGCGCTAAGAGGGTAATAGTGGAAAAAGGATTATATTCAAATATAAACTACACAGTAGCATTCTGTGAAAATTCTTTCTGTTCTGTGCATTCAACTAACAGAGTTGAACCTTACTTTTGATTGAGCCGTTCTGAAACACTCTTTCTGTAGAAACTGCAATTGGACATGCAAAGCGCTAAGAGGCCTACATTGGGAAAAAGAATATCTTCAAATAAAAACTGCACAGATGCATTCTGTGAAACTTATTTCTGATCTGTAAATTCAGTTAACAGAGATAAAACATATTTTTGATTCAGCAGTTATGAAACACTCTTTTTGTAGAAAATGCAAGTGGAGATTCGGAGCGCTAAGAGGGTAATAGTGGAAAAAGGAATGTCTTCAAATATAAACTACACAGAATAATTCGGTGAAACTTCTTTCTGATCTGTGCATTCAGCTAACAGAGTTAAACCATACTTTTGATTGAGCAGATCTGAACACTCTTTCTGTAGAAAATGCAACTGGACATTTGGAGCGCTAAGAGCGTAGTAGTGGAAAAAGGAATATATTCAAATATAAACTACACAGAAGCATTCTGTGAAACTTCTTTCTGATCTGAGCATTCAGCTAACAGAGTTAAACCATACTTTTGATTGAGCAGTTTTGAAACACTTTGTCTGTAGAAAATGCAACTGGACATTCGTAGCGCTAAGTGGGTAATAGTGGAAAAAAGAATATGTTCAAATATAAACTACACAGAAGCACTGTATGAAACTTCTTTCTGTTCTGTTCATTCAACTAACAGAGTTGAACCTTACTTTTGATTGAGCCGTTCTGAAACACTCTTTCTGTAGAAACTGCAATTGGACATTCTGAGCGCTAAGAGGCCTATATTGGGAAAAAGAATGTCTACAAATAAAAACTACACAGAAGAATTGTGTGAAAATTCTTTCTGTTCTGTTTGTTCAACTAAAAGAGTTGAACCTTAGTTTTGATTGAGCCGTTCTGAAACACTCTTTCTGTAGAAAATGCAAGTGGAGATTTGGAGCGCTAAGAAGGTAATAGTGGAAAAAGAATGTCTCCAAATATAAACTACACAGAATCATTCTGTGAAACTTCTTTCTGATCTGTGCATTCAGCTAACAGAGTTAAACCATGCTTTTGATTGAGCAGATCTGAACACTCTTTCTGTAGAAAATGCAACTGGACATTTGGAGCGCTAAGAGAGTAGTAGTGGAAAAAGGAATATATTCAAATATAAACTACACAGAAGCATTCTGTGAAACTTCTTTCTGATCTGAGCATTCAGCTAACAGAGTTAAACCATAGTTTTTGATTGAGCAGTTTTGAAACACTCTGTCTGTAGAAAATGCAACTGGACATTCGTAGCGCTAAGGGGGTAATAGTGGAAAAAAGAATATGTTCAAATATAAACTACACAGAAGCATTGTATGAAACTTCTTTCTGTTCTGTGCATTCAACTAACAGAGTTGAACCTTACTTTTGATTGAGCCTTTCTGAAACACTCTTTCTGTAGAAACTGCAATTGGACATTCTGAGCGCTAAGAGGCCTATATTGGGAAAAATAATATCTTCAAATAAAAACTACACAGAAGCATTGTGTGAAACTTATTTCTGATATGTTCATTAAGCTAACAGAGTTAAACCATACTTTTGATTGCGCAGTTCTGAACACTCTTTCTGTAGAAAATGCAAGTGGACATTCGGAGCGTTAAGAGGGTAATAGTGGAAAAAGGGATATATTCAAATATAAACTACAGAGTAGCATTCTGTGAAAATTCTTTCTGTTCTGTGCATTCAACTAACAGAGTTGAACCTTACTTTTGATTGAGCCGTTCTGAAACACTCTTTCTGTAGAAACTGCAATTGGACATGCTAAGCGCTAAGAGGCCTACATTGGGAAAAAGAATATCTTCAAATAAAAACTACACAGATGCATTCTGTGAAACTTATTTCTGATCTGTAAATTCAGTTAACAGAGATAAAACATATTTTTGATTGAGCAGTTATGAAACACTCTTTTTGTAGAAAATGCAAGTGGAGATTCGGAGCGCTAAGAGGGTAATAGTGGAAAAAGGAATGTCTCCAAATATAAACTACACAGAATCATTCTGTGAAACTTCTTTCTGATCTGTGCATTCAGCTAACAGAGTTAAACCATACTTTTGATTGAGCAGATCTGAACACTCTTTCTGTAGAAAATGCAACTGGACATTTGGAGCGCTAAGAGCGTAGTAGTGGAAAAAGGAATATATTCAAATATAAACTACACAGAAGCATTCTGTGAAACTTCTTTCTGATCTGAGCATTCAGCTAACAGAGTTAAACCATACTTTTGATTGAGCAGTTTTGAAACACTCTGTCTGTAGAAAATGCCACTGGACATTCGTAGCGCTAAGTGGGTAATAGTGGAAAAAAGAATATGTTCAAATATAAACTACACAGAAGCATTGTATGAAACTTCTTTCTGTTCTGTTCATTCAACTAACAGAGTTGAACCTTACTTTTGATTGAGCCGTTCTGAAACCCTCTTTCTGTAGAAACTGCAATTGGACATTCTGAGCGCTAAGAGGCCTATATTGGGAAAAAGAATGTCTACAAATAAAAACTACACAGAAGAATTGTGTGAAACTTCTTTCTGTTCTGTTTGTTCAACTAAAAGAGTTGAACCTTAGTTTTGATTGAGCCGTTCTGAAACACTCTTTCTGTAGAAAATGCAAGTGGAGATTTGGAGCGCTAAGAAGGTAATAGTGGAAAAAGAATGTCTCCAAATATAAACTACACAGAATCATTCTGTGAAACTTCTTTCTGATCTGTGCATTCACCTAACAGAGTTAAACCATGCTTTTGATTGAGCAGATCTGAACACTCTTTCTGTAGAAAATGCAACTGGACATTTGGAGCGCTAAGAGAGTAGTAGTGGAAAAAGGAATATATTCAAATATAAACTACACAGAAGCATTCTGTGAAACTGCTTTCTGATCTGAGCATTCAGCTAACAGAGTTAAACCATACTTTTGATTGAGCAGTTTTGAAACACTCTGTCTGTAGAAAATGCAACTGGACATTCGTAGCGCTAAGTGGGTAATAGTGGAAAAAAGAATATGTTCAAATATAAACTACACAGAAGCATTGTATGAAACTTCTTTCTGTTCTGTGCATTCAACTAACAGAGTTGAACCTTACTTTTGATTGAGCCTTTCTGAAACACTCTTTCTGTAGAAACTGCAATTGGACATTCTGAGCGATAAGAGGCCTATATTGGGAAATATAATATCTTCAAATAAAAACTACACAGAAGCATTGTGTGAAACTTATTTCTGATATGTTCATTAAGCTAACAGAGTTCAACCATACTTTTGATTGCGCAGTTCTGAACACTCTTTCTCTAGAAAATGCAAGTGGACATTCGGAGCGCTAAGAGGGTAATAGTGGAAAAAGGAATATATTCAAATATAAACTACACAGTAGCATTCTGTGAAAATTCTTTCTGTTCTGTGCATTCAACTAACAGAGTTGAACCTTACTTTTGATTGAGCCGTTCTGAAACACTCTTTCTGTAGAAACTGCAATTGGACATGCTAAGCGCTAAGAGGCCTACATTGGGAAAAAGAATATCTTCAAATAAAAACTACACAGATGCATTCTGTGAAACTTATTTCTGATCTGTAAATTCAGTTAACAGAGATAAAACATATTTTTGATTGAGCAGTTATGAAACACTCTTTTTGTAGAAAATGCAAGAGGAGATTCGGAGCGCTAAGAGGGTAATAGTGGAAAAAGGAATGTCTTCAAATATAAACTACACAGAATCATTCGGTGAAACTTCTTTCTGATCTGTGCATGCAGCTAACAGAGTTAAACCATACTTTTGATTGAGCAGATCTGAACGCTTTTTCTGTAGAAAATGCAACTGGACATTTGGAGCGCTAAGAGTGTAGTAGTGGAAAAAGGAATATATTCAAATATAAACTACACAGAAGCATTCTGTGAAACTTCTTTCTGATCTGAGCATTCAGCTAACGGAGTTAAACCATACTTTTGATTGAGCAGTTTTGAAACACTCTGTCTGTAGAAAATGCAACTGGACATTCGTAGCGCTAAGTGGGTAATAGTGGAAAAAAAAATATGTTCAAATATAAACTACACAGAAGCATTGTATGAAACTTCTTTCTGTTCTGTGCATTCAACTAACAGAGTTGAACCTTACTTTTGATTGAGCCTTTCTGAAACACTCTTTCTGTAGAAACTGCAATTGGACATTCTGAGCGCTAAGAGGCCTATATTGGGAAAAATAATATCTTCAAATAAAAACTACACAGAAGCATTGTGTGAAACTTATTTCTGATATGTTCATTAAGCTAACAGAGTTAAACCATACTTTTGATTGCGCAGTTCTGAACACTCTTTCTGTAGAAAATGCAAGTGGACATTCGGAGCGTTAAGAGGGTAATAGTGGAAAAAGGGATATATTCAAATATAAACTACAGAGTAGCATTCTGTGAAAATTCTTTCTGTTCTGTGCATTCAACTAACAGAGTTGAACCTTACTTTTGATTGAGCCGTTCTGAAACACTCTTTCTGTAGAAACTGCAATTGGACATGCTAAGCGCTAAGAGGCCTACATTGGGAAAAAGAATATCTTCAAATAAAAACTACACAGATGCATTCTGTGAAACTTATTTCTGATCTGTAAATTCAGTTAACAGAGATAAAACATATTTTTGATTGAGCAGTTATGAAACACTCTTTTTGTAGAAAATGCAAGTGGAGATTCGGAGCGCTAAGAGGGTAATAGTGGAAAAAGGAATGTCTCCAAATATAAACTACACAGAATCATTCTGTGAAACTTCTTTCTGATCTGTGCATTCAGCTAACAGAGTTAAACCATACTTTTGATTGAGCAGATCTGAACACTCTTTCTGTAGAAAATGCAACTGGACATTTGGAGCGCTAAGAGCGTAGTAGTGGAAAAAGGAATATATTCAAATATAAACTACACAGAAGCATTCTGTGAAACTTCTTTCTGATCTGAGCATTCAGCTAACAGAGATAAACCATACTTTTGATTGAGCAGTTTTGAAACACTCTGTCTGTAGAAAATGCCACTGGACATTCGTAGCGCTAAGTGGGTAATAGTGGAAAAAAGAATATGTTCAAATATAAACTACACAGAAGCATTGTATGAAACTTCTTTCTGTTCTGTTCATTCAACTAACAGAGTTGAACCTTACTTTTGATTGAGCCGTTCTGAAACCCTCTTTCTGTAGAAACTGCAATTGGACATTCTGAGCGCTAAGAGGCCTATATTGGGAAAAAGAATGTCTACAAATAAAAACTACACAGAAGAATTGTGTGAAACTTCTTTCTGTTCTGTTTGTTCAACTAAAAGAGTTGAACCTTAGTTTTGATTGAGCCGTTCTGAAACACTCTTTCTGTAGAAAATGCAAGTGGAGATTTGGAGCGCTAAGAAGGTAATAGTGGAAAAAGAATGTCTCCAAATATAAACTACACAGAATCATTCTGTGAAACTTCTTTCTGATCTGTGCATTCACCTAACAGAGTTAAACCATGCTTTTGATTGAGCAGATCTGAACACTCTTTCTGTAGAAAATGCAACTGGACATTTGGAGCGCTAAGAGAGTAGTAGTGGAAAAAGGAATATATTCAAATATAAACTACACAGAAGCATTCTGTGAAACTGCTTTCTGATCTGAGCATTCAGCTAACAGAGTTAAACCATACTTTTGATTGAGCAGTTTTGAAACACTCTGTCTGTAGAAAATGCAACTGGACATTCGTAGCGCTAAGTGGGTAATAGTGGAAAAAAGAATATGTTCAAATATAAACTACACAGAAGCATTGTATGAAACTTCTTTCTGTTCTGTGCATTCAACTAACAGAGTTGAACCTTACTTTTGATTGAGCCTTTCTGAAACACTCTTTCTGTAGAAACTGCAATTGGACATTCTGAGCGATAAGAGGCCTATATTGGGAAATATAATATCTTCAAATAAAAACTACACAGAAGCATTGTGTGAAACTTATTTCTGATATGTTCATTAAGCTAACAGAGTTCAACCATACTTTTGATTGCGCAGTTCTGAACACTCTTTCTCTAGAAAATGCAAGTGGACATTCGGAGCGCTAAGAGGGTAATAGTGGAAAAAGGAATATATTCAAATATAAACTACACAGTAGCATTCTGTGAAAATTCTTTCTGTTCTGTGCATTCAACTAACAGAGTTGAACCTTACTTTTGATTGAGCCGTTCTGAAACACTCTTTCTGTAGAAACTGCAATTGGACATGCTAAGCGCTAAGAGGCCTACATTGGGAAAAAGAATATCTTCAAATAAAAACTACACAGATGCATTCTGTGAAACTTATTTCTGATCTGTAAATTCAGTTAACAGAGATAAAACATATTTTTGATTGAGCAGTTATGAAACACTCTTTTTGTAGAAAATGCAAGAGGAGATTCGGAGCGCTAAGAGGGTAATAGTGGAAAAAGGAATGTCTTCAAATATAAACTACACAGAATCATTCGGTGAAACTTCTTTCTGATCTGTGCATGCAGCTAACAGAGTTAAACCATACTTTTGATTGAGCAGATCTGAACGCTTTTTCTGTAGAAAATGCAACTGGACATTTGGAGCGCTAAGAGTGTAGTAGTGGAAAAAGGAATATATTCAAATATAAACTACACAGAAGCATTCTGTGAAACTTCTTTCTGATCTGAGCATTCAGCTAACAGAGTTAAACCATACTTTTGATTGAGCAGTTTTGAAACACTCTGTCTGTAGAAAATGCAACTGGACATTCGTAGCGCTAAGTGGGTAATAGTGGAAAAAAAAATATGTTCAAATATAAACTACACAGAAGCATTGTATGAAACTTCTTTCTGTTCTGTGCATTCAACTAACAGAGTTGAACCTTACTTTTGATTGAGCCGTTCTGAAACACTCTTTCTGTAGAAACTGCAATTGGACATTCTGAGCGCTAAGAGGCCTATATTGGGAAAAAGAATGTCTACAAATAAAAACTACACAGAAGAATTGTGTGAAACTTCTTTCTGTTCTGTTTGTTCAACAAAAAGAGTTGAACCTTAGTTTTGATTGAGCCTTTCTGAAACACTCTTTCTGTAGAAAATGCAAGTGGAGATTCGGAGCGCTAAGAGGGTAATAGTGGAAAAAGGAATGTCTCCAAATATAAACTACACAGAATCATTCTGTGAAACTTCTTTCTGATCTGTGCATTCAGCTAACAGAGTTAAACCATACTTTTGATTGAGCAGATCTGAACACTCTTTCTGTAGAAAATGCAACTGGACATTTGGAGCGCTAACAGAGTAGTAGTGGAAAAAGGAATATATTCAAATATAAACTACACAGAAGCATTCTGTGAAACTTCTTTCTGATCTGAGCATTCAGCTAACAGAGTTAAACCATAGTTTTTGATTGAGCAGTTTTGAAACACTCTGTCTGTGGAAAATGCAACTGGACATTCGTAGCGCTAAGGGGGTAATTGTGGAAAAAAGAATATGTTCAAATATAAACTACACAGAAGCATTGTATGAAACTTCTTTCTGTTCTGTGCATTCAACTAACAGAGTTGAACCTTACTTTTGATTGAGCCTTTCTGAAACACTCTTTCTGTAGAAACTGCAATTGGACATTCTGAGCGCTAAGAGGCCTATATTGGGAAAAATAATATCTTCAAATAAAAACTACACAGAAGCATTGTGTGAAACTTATTTCTGATATGTTCATTAAGCTAACAGAGTTAAACCATACTTTTGATTGCGCAGTTCTGAACACTCTTTCTGTAGAAAATGCAAGTGGACATTCGGAGCGCTAAGAGGGTAATAGTGGAAAAAGGAATATATTCAAAAATAAACTACACAGTAGCATTCTGTGAAAATTCTTTCTGTTCTGTGCATTCAACTAACAGAGTTGAACCTTACTTTTGATTGAGCCGTTCTGAAACACTCTTTCTGTAGAAACTGCAATTGGACATGCTAAGCGCTATGAGGCCTACATTGGGAAAAAGAATATCTTCAAATAAAAACTACACAGATGCATTCTGTGAAACTTATTTCTGATCTGTAAATTCAGTTAACAGAGATAAAACATATTTTTGATTGAGCAGTTATGAAACACTCTTTTTGTAGAAAATGCAAGTGGAGATTCGGAGCGCTAAGAGGGTAATAGTGGAAAAAGAAATGTCTTCAAATATAAACTACACAGAATCATTCGGTGAAACTTCTTTCGGATCTGTGCATTCAGCTAACAGAGTTAAACCATACTTTTGATTGAGCAGATCTGAACACTCTTTCTGTAGAAAATGCAACTGGACATTTGGAGCGCTAAGAGCGTGGTAGTGGAAAAAGGAATATATTCAAATATAAACTACACAGAAGCATTCTGTGAAACTTCTTTCTTATCTGAGCATTCAGCTAACAGAGTTAAACCATACTTTTGATTGAGCAGTTTTGAAACATTCTCTCTGTAGAAAATGCAACTGGACATTCGTAGGGCTAAGTGGGTAATATTGGAAAAAAGAATATGTTCAAATACAAACTACACAGAAGCATTGTATGAAACTTCTTTCTGTTCTGTGCATTCAACTAACAGAGTTGAACCTTACTTTTGATTGAGCCGTTCTGAAACACTCTTTCTGTAGAAACTGCAATTGGACATTCTGAGCGCTAAGAGGCCTATATTGGGAAAAAGAATGTCTACAAATAAAAACTACACAGAAGAATTGTGTGAAACTTCTTTCTGTTCTGTTTGTTCAACTAAAAGAGTTGAACCTTAGTTTTGATTGAGCCGTTCTGAAACACTCTTTCTGTAGAAAATGCAAGTGGAGATTCGGAGCGCTAAGAGGGTAATAGTGGAAAAAGGAATGTCTCCAAATATAAACTACACAGAATCATTCTGTGAAACTTCTTTCTGATCTGTGCATTCAGCTAACAGAGTTAAACCATACTTTTGATTGAGCAGATCTGAACACTCTTTCTGTAGAAAATGCAACTGGACATTTGGAGCGCTAAGAGAGTAGTAGTGGAAAAAGGAATATATTCAAATATAAACTACACAGAAGCATTCTGTGAAACTTCTTTCTGATCTGAGCATTCAGCTAACAGAGTTAAACCATACTTTTGATTGAGCAGTTTTGAAACACTCTGTCTGTAGAAAATGCAACTGGACATTCGTAGCGCTAAGTGGGTAATAGTGGAAAAAAGAATATGTTCAAATATAAACTACACAGAAACATTGTGTGAAACTTCTCTCTGTTCTGTGCATTCAACTAACAGAGTTGAACCTTACTTTTGATTGAGCCTTTCTGAAACACTCTTTCTGTAGAAACTGCAATTGGACATTCTGAGCGCTAAGAGGCCTATATTGGGAAAAATAATATCTTCAAATAAAAACTACACAGAAGCATTGTGTGAAACTTATTTCTGATATGTTCATTAAGCTAACAGAGTTAAACCATACTTTTGATTGCGCAGTTCTGAACACTCTTTCTGTAGAAAATGCAAGTGGACATTCGGAGCGCTAAGAGGGTAATAGTGGAAAAAGGAATATATTCAAATATAAACTCCACAGTAGCATTCTGTGAAACTTCTTTCTGTTCTGTGCATTCAACTAACAGAGTTGAACCTTACTTTTGATTGAGCCGTTCTGAAACACTCTTTCTGTAGAAACTGCAATTGGACATGCTAAGCGCTAAGAGGCCTTCATTGGGAAAAAGAATATCTTCAAATAAAAACTACACAGATGCATTCTGTGAAACTAATTTCTGATCTGTAAATTCATTTAACAGAGATAAAGCATATTTTTGATTGAGCAGTTATGAAACACTCTTTTTGTAGAAAATGCAAGTGGAGATTCGGAGCGCTAAGAGGGTAATAGTGGAAAAAGTAATGTCTTCAAATATAAACTACACAGAATCATTCGGTGAAACTTCTTTCTGATCTGTGCATTCAGCTAACAGAGTTAAACCATACTTTTGATTGAGCAGATCTCAACACTCTTTCTGTAGAAAATGCAACTGGACATTTGGGGCGCTAAGAGCGTAGTAGTGGAAAAAGGAATATATTCAAATATAAACTACACAGAAGCATTCTGTGAAACTTCTTTCTGATCTGAGCATTCAGCTAACAGAGTTAAACCATACTTTTGATTGAGCAGTTTTGAAACACTCTGTCTGTAGAAAATGCAACTGGACATTCGTAGCGCTAAGTGGGTAATAGTGGAAAAAAGAATATGTTCAAATATAAACTACACAGAAGCATTGTATGAAACTTCTTTCTGTTCTGTGCATTCAACTAAGAGAGTTGAACCTTACTTTTGATTGAGCCGTTCTGAAACACTCTTTCTGTAGAAACTGCAATTGGACAATCTGAGCGCTAGGAGGCCTATATTGGGAAAAAGAATGTCTACAAATAAAAACTACACAGAAGAATTGTGTGAAACTTCTTTCTGTTCTGTTTGTTCAACTAAAAGAGTTGAACCTTAGTTTTGATTGAGCCGTTCTGAAACACTCTTTCTGTAGAAAATGCAAGTGGAGATTCGGAGCGCTAAGTGGGTAATAGTGGAAAAAGGAATGTCTCCAAATATAAACTACTCAGAATCATTCTGTGAAACTTCTTTCTGATCTGTGCATTCAGCTAACAGAGTTAAACCATACTTTTGATTGAGCAGATCTGAACACTCTTTCTGTAGAAAATGCAACTGGACATTTGGAGCGCTAAGAGAGTAGTAGTGGAAAAAGGAATATATTCAAATATAAACTACACAGAAACATTCTGTGACACTTCTTTCTGATCTGAGCATTCAGCTAACAGAGATAAACCATACTTTTGATTGAGCAGTTTTGAAACACTCTGTCTGTAGAAAATGCCACTGGACATTCGTAGCGCTAAGTGGGTAATAGTGGAAAAAAGAATATGTTCAAATATAAACTACACAGAAGCATTGTATGAAACTTCTTTCTGTTCTGTTCATTCAACTAACAGAGTTGAACCTTACTTTTGATTGAGCCGTTCTGAAACCCTCTTTCTGTAGAAACTGCAATTGGACATTCTGAGCGCTAAGAGGCCTATATTGGGAAAAAGAATGTCTACAAATAAAAACTACACAGAAGAATTGTGTGAAACTTCTTTCTGTTCTGTTTGTTCAACTAAAAGAGTTGAACCTTAGTTTTGATTGAGCCGTTCTGAAACACTCTTTCTGTAGAAAATGCAAGTGGAGATTTGGAGCGCTAAGAAGGTAATAGTGGAAAAAGAATGTCTCCAAATATAAACTACACAGAATCATTCTGTGAAACTTCTTTCTGATCTGTGCATTCACCTAACAGAGTTAAACCATGCTTTTGATTGAGCAGATCTGAACACTCTTTCTGTAGAAAATGCAACTGGACATTTGGAGCGCTAAGAGAGTAGTAGTGGAAAAAGGAATATATTCAAATATAAACTACACAGAAGCATTCTGTGAAACTGCTTTCTGATCTGAGCATTCAGCTAACAGAGTTAAACCATACTTTTGATTGAGCAGTTTTGAAACACTCTGTCTGTAGAAAATGCAACTGGACATTCGTAGCGCTAAGTGGGTAATAGTGGAAAAAAGAATATGTTCAAATATAAACTACACAGAAGCATTGTATGAAACTTCTTTCTGTTCTGTGCATTCAACTAACAGAGTTGAACCTTACTTTTGATTGAGCCTTTCTGAAACACTCTTTCTGTAGAAACTGCAATTGGACATTCTGAGCGATAAGAGGCCTATATTGGGAAATATAATATCTTCAAATAAAAACTACACAGAAGCATTGTGTGAAACTTATTTCTGATATGTTCATTAAGCTAACAGAGTTCAACCATACTTTTGATTGCGCAGTTCTGAACACTCTTTCTCTAGAAAATGCAAGTGGACATTCGGAGCGCTAAGAGGGTAATAGTGGAAAAAGGAATATATTCAAATATAAACTACACAGTAGCATTCTGTGAAAATTCTTTCTGTTCTGTGCATTCAACTAACAGAGTTGAACCTTACTTTTGATTGAGCCGTTCTGAAACACTCTTTCTGTAGAAACTGCAATTGGACATGCTAAGCGCTAAGAGGCCTACATTGGGAAAAAGAATATCTTCAAATAAAAACTACACAGATGCATTCTGTGAAACTTATTTCTGATCTGTAAATTCAGTTAACAGAGATAAAACATATTTTTGATTGAGCAGTTATGAAACACTCTTTTTGTAGAAAATGCAAGAGGAGATTCGGAGCGCTAAGAGGGTAATAGTGGAAAAAGGAATGTCTTCAAATATAAACTACACAGAATCATTCGGTGAAACTTCTTTCTGATCTGTGCATGCAGCTAACAGAGTTAAACCATACTTTTGATTGAGCAGATCTGAACGCTTTTTCTGTAGAAAATGCAACTGGACATTTGGAGCGCTAAGAGTGTAGTAGTGGAAAAAGGAATATATTCAAATATAAACTACACAGAAGCATTCTGTGAAACTTCTTTCTGATCTGAGCATTCAGCTAACAGAGTTAAACCATACTTTTGATTGAGCAGTTTTGAAACACTCTGTCTGTAGAAAATGCAACTGGACATTCGTAGCGCTAAGTGGGTAATAGTGGAAAAAAAAATATGTTCAAATATAAACTACACAGAAGCATTGTATGAAACTTCTTTCTGTTCTGTGCATTCAACTAACAGAGTTGAACCTTACTTTTGATTGAGCCGTTCTGAAACACTCTTTCTGTAGAAACTGCAATTGGACATTCTGAGCGCTAAGAGGCCTATATTGGGAAAAAGAATGTCTACAAATAAAAACTACACAGAAGAATTGTGTGAAACTTCTTTCTGTTCTGTTTGTTCAACAAAAAGAGTTGAACCTTAGTTTTGATTGAGCCTTTCTGAAACACTCTTTCTGTAGAAAATGCAAGTGGAGATTCGGAGCGCTAAGAGGGTAATAGTGGAAAAAGGAATGTCTCCAAATATAAACTACACAGAATCATTCTGTGAAACTTCTTTCTGATCTGTGCATTCAGCTAACAGAGTTAAACCATACTTTTGATTGAGCAGATCTGAACACTCTTTCTGTAGAAAATGCAACTGGACATTTGGAGCGCTAACAGAGTAGTAGTGGAAAAAGGAATATATTCAAATATAAACTACACAGAAGCATTCTGTGAAACTTCTTTCTGATCTGAGCATTCAGCTAACAGAGTTAAACCATAGTTTTTGATTGAGCAGTTTTGAAACACTCTGTCTGTGGAAAATGCAACTGGACATTCGTAGCGCTAAGGGGGTAATTGTGGAAAAAAGAATATGTTCAAATATAAACTACACAGAAGCATTGTATGAAACTTCTTTCTGTTCTGTGCATTCAACTAACAGAGTTGAACCTTACTTTTGATTGAGCCTTTCTGAAACACTCTTTCTGTAGAAACTGCAATTGGACATTCTGAGCGCTAAGAGGCCTATATTGGGAAAAATAATATCTTCAAATAAAAACTACACAGAAGCATTGTGTGAAACTTATTTCTGATATGTTCATTAAGCTAACAGAGTTAAACCATACTTTTGATTGCGCAGTTCTGAACACTCTTTCTGTAGAAAATGCAAGTGGACATTCGGAGCGCTAAGAGGGTAATAGTGGAAAAAGGAATATATTCAAAAATAAACTACACAGTAGCATTCTGTGAAAATTCTTTCTGTTCTGTGCATTCAACTAACAGAGTTGAACCTTACTTTTGATTGAGCCGTTCTGAAACACTCTTTCTGTAGAAACTGCAATTGGACATGCTAAGCGCTATGAGGCCTACATTGGGAAAAAGAATATCTTCAAATAAAAACTACACAGATGCATTCTGTGAAACTTATTTCTGATCTGTAAATTCAGTTAACAGAGATAAAACATATTTTTGATTGAGCAGTTATGAAACACTCTTTTTGTAGAAAATGCAAGTGGAGATTCGGAGCGCTAAGAGGGTAATAGTGGAAAAAGAAATGTCTTCAAATATAAACTACACAGAATCATTCGGTGAAACTTCTTTCGGATCTGTGCATTCAGCTAACAGAGTTAAACCATACTTTTGATTGAGCAGATCTGAACACTCTTTCTGTAGAAAATGCAACTGGACATTTGGAGCGCTAAGAGCGTGGTAGTGGAAAAAGGAATATATTCAAATATAAACTACACAGAAGCATTCTGTGAAACTTCTTTCTTATCTGAGCATTCAGCTAACAGAGTTAAACCATACTTTTGATTGAGCAGTTTTGAAACATTCTCTCTGTAGAAAATGCAACTGGACATTCGTAGGGCTAAGTGGGTAATATTGGAAAAAAGAATATGTTCAAATACAAACTACACAGAAGCATTGTATGAAACTTCTTTCTGTTCTGTGCATTCAACTAACAGAGTTGAACCTTACTTTTGATTGAGCCGTTCTGAAACACTCTTTCTGTAGAAACTGCAATTGGACATTCTGAGCGCTAAGAGGCCTATATTGGGAAAAAGAATGTCTACAAATAAAAACTACACAGAAGAATTGTGTGAAACTTCTTTCTGTTCTGTTTGTTCAACTAAAAGAGTTGAACCTTAGTTTTGATTGAGCCGTTCTGAAACACTCTTTCTGTAGAAAATGCAAGTGGAGATTCGGAGCGCTAAGAGGGTAATAGTGGAAAAAGGAATGTCTCCAAATATAAACTACACAGAATCATTCTGTGAAACTTCTTTCTGATCTGTGCATTCAGCTAACAGAGTTAAACCATACTTTTGATTGAGCAGATCTGAACACTCTTTCTGTAGAAAATGCAACTGGACATTTGGAGCGCTAAGAGAGTAGTAGTGGAAAAAGGAATATATTCAAATATAAACTACACAGAAGCATTCTGTGAAACTTCTTTCTGATCTGAGCATTCAGCTAACAGAGTTAAACCATACTTTTGATTGAGCAGTTTTGAAACACTCTGTCTGTAGAAAATGCAACTGGACATTCGTAGCGCTAAGTGGGTAATAGTGGAAAAAAGAATATGTTCAAATATAAACTACACAGAAACATTGTGTGAAACTTCTCTCTGTTCTGTGCATTCAACTAACAGAGTTGAACCTTACTTTTGATTGAGCCTTTCTGAAACACTCTTTCTGTAGAAACTGCAATTGGACATTCTGAGCGCTAAGAGGCCTATATTGGGAAAAATAATATCTTCAAATAAAAACTACACAGAAGCATTGTGTGAAACTTATTTCTGATATGTTCATTAAGCTAACAGAGTTAAACCATACTTTTGATTGCGCAGTTCTGAACACTCTTTCTGTAGAAAATGCAAGTGGACATTCGGAGCGCTAAGAGGGTAATAGTGGAAAAAGGAATATATTCAAATATAAACTCCACAGTAGCATTCTGTGAAACTTCTTTCTGTTCTGTGCATTCAACTAACAGAGTTGAACCTTACTTTTGATTGAGCCGTTCTGAAACACTCTTTCTGTAGAAACTGCAATTGGACATGCTAAGCGCTAAGAGGCCTTCATTGGGAAAAAGAATATCTTCAAATAAAAACTACACAGATGCATTCTGTGAAACTTATTTCTGATCTGTAAATTCATTTAACAGAGATAAAGCATATTTTTGATTGAGCAGTTATGAAACACTCTTTTTGTAGAAAATGCAAGTGGAGATTCGGAGCGCTAAGAGGGTAATAGTGGAAAAAGTAATGTCTTCAAATATAAACTACACAGAATCATTCGGTGAAACTTCTTTCTGATCTGTGCATTCAGCTAACAGAGTTAAACCATACTTTTGATTGAGCAGATCTCAACACTCTTTCTGTAGAAAATGCAACTGGACATTTGGGGCGCTAAGAGCGTAGTAGTGGAAAAAGGAATATATTCAAATATAAACTACACAGAAGCATTCTGTGAAACTTCTTTCTGATCTGAGCATTCAGCTAACAGAGTTAAACCATACTTTTGATTGAGCAGTTTTGAAACACTCTGTCTGTAGAAAATGCAACTGGACATTCGTAGCGCTAAGTGGGTAATAGTGGAAAAAAGAATATGTTCAAATATAAACTACACAGAAGCATTGTATGAAACTTCTTTCTGTTCTGTGCATTCAACTAAGAGAGTTGAACCTTACTTTTGATTGAGCCGTTCTGAAACACTCTTTCTGTAGAAACTGCAATTGGACAATCTGAGCGCTAGGAGGCCTATATTGGGAAAAAGAATGTCTACAAATAAAAACTACACAGAAGAATTGTGTGAAACTTCTTTCTGTTCTGTTTGTTCAACTAAAAGAGTTGAACCTTAGTTTTGATTGAGCCGTTCTGAAACACTCTTTCTGTAGAAAATGCAAGTGGAGATTCGGAGCGCTAAGTGGGTAATAGTGGAAAAAGGAATGTCTCCAAATATAAACTACACAGAATCATTCTGTGAAACTTCTTTCTGATCTGTGCAATCAGCTAACAGAGTTAAACCATACTTTTGATTGAGCAGATCTGAACACTCTTTCTGTAGAAAATGCAACTGGACATTTGGAGCGCTAAGAGAGTAGTAGTGGAAAAAGGAATATATTCAAATATAAACTACACAGAAACATTCTGTGACACTTCTTTCTGATCTGAGCATTCAGCTAACAGAGTTAAACCATACTTTTGATTGAGCAGTTTTGAAACACTCTGTCTGTAGAAAATGCAACTGGACATTCGTAGCGCTAAGTGGGTAATAGTGGAAAAAAGAATATGTTCAAATATAAACTACACAGAAGCATTGTATGAAACTTCTTTCTGTTCTGTGCATTCAACTAACAGAGTTGAACCTTACTTTTGATTGAGCCTTTCTGAAACACTCTTTCTGTAGAAACTGCAATTGGACATTCTGAGCGATAAGAGGCCTATATTGGGAAATATAATATCTTCAAATAAAAACTACACAGAAGCATTGTGTGAAACTTATTTCTGATATGTTCATTAAGCTAACAGAGTTAAACCATACTTTTGATTGCGCAGTTCTGAACACTCTTTCTCTAGAAAATGCAAGTGGACATTCGGAGCGCTAAGAGGGTAATAGTGGAAAAAGGAATATATTCAAATATAAACTACACAGTAGCATTCTGTGAAAATTCTTTCTGTTCTGTGCATTCAACTAACAGAGTTGAACCTTACTTTTGATTGAGCCGTTCTGAAACACTCTTTCTGTAGAAACTGCAATTGGACATGCTAAGCGCTAAGAGGCCTACATTGGGAAAAAGAATATCTTCAAATAAAAACTACACAGATGCATTCTGTGAAACTTATTTCTGATCTGTAAATTCAGTTAACAGAGATAAAACATATTTTTGATTGAGCAGTTATGAAACACTCTTTTTGTAGAAAATGCAAGAGGAGATTCGGAGCGCTAAGAGCGTAATAGTGGAAAAAGGAATGTCTTCAAATATAAACTACACAGAATCATTCGGTGAAATTTCTTTCTGATCTGTGCATGCAGCTAACAGAGTTAAACCATACTTTTGATTGAGCAGATCTGAACGCTTTTTCTGTAGAAAATGCAACTGGACATTTGGAGCGCTAAGAGCGTAGTAGTGGAAAAAGGAATATATTCAAATATAAACTACACAGAAGCATTCTGTGAAACTTCTTTCTGATCTGAGCATTCAGCTAACAGAGTTAAACCATACTTTTGATTGAGCAGTTTTGAAACACTCTGTCTGTAGAAAATGCAACTGGACATTCGTAGCGCTAAGTGGGTAATAGTGGAAAAAAAAATATGTTCAAATATAAACTACACAGAAGCATTGTATGAAACTTCTTTCTGTTCTGTGCATTCAACTAACAGAGTTGAACCTTACTTTTGATTGAGCCGTTCTGAAACACTCTTTCTGTAGAAACTGCAATTGGACATTCTGAGCGCTAAGAGGCCTATATTGGGAAAAAGAATGTCTACAATTAAAAACTACACAGAAGAATTGTGTGAAACTTCTTTCTGTTCTGTTTGTTCAACTAAAAGAGTTGAAACTTAGTTTTGATTGAGCCGTTCTGAAACACTCTTTCTGTAGAAAATGCAAGTGGAGATTCGGAGCGCTAAGAGGTTAATAGTGGAAAAAGGAATGTCTCCAAATATAAACTACACAGAATCATTCTGTGAAAATTCTTTCTGATCTGTGCATTCAGCTAACAGAGTTAAACCATACTTTTGATTGAGCAGATCTGAACTCTCTTTCTGTAGAAAATGCAACTGGACATTTGGAGCGCTAAGAGAGTAGTAGTGGAAAAAGGAATATATTCAAATATAAACTACACAGAAGCATTCTGTGAAACTTCTTTCTGATCTGAGCATTCAGCTAACAGAGTTAAACCATACTTTTGATTGAGCAGTTTTGAAACACTCTGTCTGTAGAAAATGCAACTGGACATTCGTAGCGCTAAGTGGGTAATAGTGGAAAAAAGAATATGTTCAAATATAAACTACACAGAAGCATTGTATGAAACTACTTTCTGTTCTGTGCATTCAACTAACAGAGTTGAACCTTACTTTTGATTGAGCCTTTCTGAAACACTCTTTCTGTAGAAACTGCAATTGGACATTCTGAGCGCTAAGAGGCCTCTATTGGGAAAAATAATATCTTCAAATAAAAACTACACAAAAGCATTGTGTGAAACTTATTTCTGATATGTTCATTAAGCTAACAGAGTTAAACCATACTTTTGATTGCGCAGTTCTGAACACTCTTTCTGTAGAAAATGCAAGTGGACATTCGGAGCGCTAAGAGGGTAATAGTGGAAAAAGGAATATATTCAAATATAAACTACACAGTAGCATTCTGTGAAAATTCTTTCTGTTCTCTGCATTCAACTAACAGAGTTGAACCTTACTTTTGATTGAGCCGTTCTGAAACACTCTTTCTGTTGAAACTGCAATTGGACATGCTGAGCGCTAAGAGGCCTACATTGGGAAAAAGAATATCTTCAAATAAAAACTACACAGATGCATTCTGTGAAACTTATTTCTGATCTGTAAATTCAGTTAACAGAGATAAAACATATTTTTGATTGAGCAGTTATGAAACACTCTTTTTGTAGAAAATGCAAGTGGAGATTCGGAGCGCTAAGAGGTTAATAGTGGAAAAAGGAATGTCTTCAAATATAAACTACACAGAATCATTCGGTGAAACTTCTTTCTGATCTGTGCATTCAGCTAACAGAGTTAAACCATACTTTTGATTGAGCAGATCTGAACACTCTTTCTGTAGAAAATGCAACTGGACATTTGGAGCGCTAAGAGCGTAGTAGTGGAAAAAGGAATATATTCAAATATAAACTACACAGAAGCATTCTGTGAAACTTCTTTCTGATCTGAGCATTCAGCTAACAGAGTTAAACCATACTTTTGATTGAGCAGTTTTGAAACACTCTGTCTGTAGAAAATGCAACTGGACATTCGTAGCGCTAAGTGGGTAATAGTGGAAAAAAGAATATGTTCAAATATAAACTACACAGAAGCATTGTATGAAACTTCCTTCTGTTCTGTGCATTCAACTAACAGAGTTGAACCTTACTTTTGATTGAGCCGTTCTGAAACACTCTTTCTGTAGAAACTGCAATTGGACATTCTGAGCGCTAGGAGGCCTATATTGGGAAAAAGAATGTCTACAAATAAAAACTACACAGAAGAATTGTGTGAAACTTCTTTCTGTTCTGTTTGTTCAACTAAAAGAGTTGAACCTTAGTTTTGATTGAGCCGTTCTGAAACACTCTTTCTGTAGAAAATGCAAGTGGAGATTCGGAGCGCTAAGAGGGTAATAGTGGAAAAAGGAATGTCTCCAAATATAAACTACACAGAATCATTCTGTGAAACTTCTTTCTGATCTGTGCATTCAGCTAACAGAGTTAAACCATACTTTTGATTGAGCAGATCTGAACTCTCTTTGTGTAGAGAATGCAACTGGACATTTGGAGCGCTAAGAGAGTAGTAGTGGAAAAAGGAATATATTCAAATAGAAACTACACAGAAGCATTCTGTGAAACTTCTTTCTGATCTGAGCATTCAGCTAACAGAGTTAAACCATACTTTTGATTGAGCAGTTTTGAAACACTCTGTCTGTAGAAAATGCAACTGGACATTCGTAGCGCTAAGTGGGTAATAGTGGAAAAAAGAATATGTTCAAATATAAACTACACAGAAGCATTGTATGAAACTTCTTTCTGTTCTGTGCATTCAACTAACAGAGTTGAACCTTACTTTTGATTGAGCCTTTCTGAAACACTCTTTCTGTAGAAACTGCAATTGGACATTCTGAGCGCTAAGAGGCCTATATTGGGAAAAATAATATCTTCAAATAAAAACTACACAGAAGCATTGTGTGAAACTTATTTCTGATATGTTCATTAAGCTAACAGAGTTAAACCATACTTTTGATTGCGCAGTTCTGAACACTCTTTCTGTAGAAAATGCAAGTGGAGATTCGGAGCGCTAAGTGGGTAATAGTGGAAAAAGGAATGTCTCCAAATATAAACTACACAGAATCATTCTGTGAAACTTCTTTCTGATCTGTGCAATCAGCTAACAGAGTTAAACCATACTTTTGATTGAGCAGATCTGAACACTCTTTCTGTAGAAAATGCAACTGGACATTTGGAGCGCTAAGAGAGTAGTAGTGGAAAAAGGAATATATTCAAATATAAACTACACAGAAACATTCTGTGACACTTCTTTCTGATCTGAGCATTCAGCTAACAGAGTTAAACCATACTTTTGATTGAGCAGTTTTGAAACACTCTGTCTGTAGAAAATGCAACTGGACATTCGTAGCGCTAAGTGGGTAATAGTGGAAAAAAGAATATGTTCAAATATAAACTACACAGAAGCATTGTATGAAACTTCTTTCTGTTCTGTGCATTCAACTAACAGAGTTGAACCTTACTTTTGATTGAGCCTTTCTGAAACACTCTTTCTGTAGAAACTGCAATTGGACATTCTGAGCGATAAGAGGCCTATATTGGGAAATATAATATCTTCAAATAAAAACTACACAGAAGCATTGTGTGAAACTTATTTCTGATATGTTCATTAAGCTAACAGAGTTAAACCATACTTTTGATTGCGCAGTTCTGAACACTCTTTCTCTAGAAAATGCAAGTGGACATTCGGAGCGCTAAGAGGGTAATAGTGGAAAAAGGAATATATTCAAATATAAACTACACAGTAGCATTCTGTGAAAATTCTTTCTGTTCTGTGCATTCAACTAACAGAGTTGAACCTTACTTTTGATTGAGCCGTTCTGAAACACTCTTTCTGTAGAAACTGCAATTGGACATGCTAAGCGCTAAGAGGCCTACATTGGGAAAAAGAATATCTTCAAATAAAAACTACACAGATGCATTCTGTGAAACTTATTTCTGATCTGTAAATTCAGTTAACAGAGATAAAACATATTTTTGATTGAGCAGTTATGAAACACTCTTTTTGTAGAAAATGCAAGAGGAGATTCGGAGCGCTAAGAGCGTAATAGTGGAAAAAGGAATGTCTTCAAATATAAACTACACAGAATCATTCGGTGAAATTTCTTTCTGATCTGTGCATGCAGCTAACAGAGTTAAACCATACTTTTGATTGAGCAGATCTGAACGCTTTTTCTGTAGAAAATGCAACTGGACATTTGGAGCGCTAAGAGCGTAGTAGTGGAAAAAGGAATATATTCAAATATAAACTACACAGAAGCATTCTGTGAAACTTCTTTCTGATCTGAGCATTCAGCTAACAGAGTTAAACCATACTTTTGATTGAGCAGTTTTGAAACACTCTGTCTGTAGAAAATGCAACTGGACATTCGTAGCGCTAAGTGGGTAATAGTGGAAAAAAAAATATGTTCAAATATAAACTACACAGAAGCATTGTATGAAACTTCTTTCTGTTCTGTGCATTCAACTAACAGAGTTGAACCTTACTTTTGATTGAGCCGTTCTGAAACACTCTTTCTGTAGAAACTGCAATTGGACATTCTGAGCGCTAAGAGGCCTATATTGGGAAAAAGAATGTCTACAATTAAAAACTACACAGAAGAATTGTGTGAAACTTCTTTCTGTTCTGTTTGTTCAACTAAAAGAGTTGAAACTTAGTTTTGATTGAGCCGTTCTGAAACACTCTTTCTGTAGAAAATGCAAGTGGAGATTCGGAGCGCTAAGAGGTTAATAGTGGAAAAAGGAATGTCTCCAAATATAAACTACACAGAATCATTCTGTGAAAATTCTTTCTGATCTGTGCATTCAGCTAACAGAGTTAAACCATACTTTTGATTGAGCAGATCTGAACTCTCTTTCTGTAGAAAATGCAACTGGACATTTGGAGCGCTAAGAGAGTAGTAGTGGAAAAAGGAATATATTCAAATATAAACTACACAGAAGCATTCTGTGAAACTTCTTTCTGATCTGAGCATTCAGCTAACAGAGTTAAACCATACTTTTGATTGAGCAGTTTTGAAACACTCTGTCTGTAGAAAATGCAACTGGACATTCGTAGCGCTAAGTGGGTAATAGTGGAAAAAAGAATATGTTCAAATATAAACTACACAGAAGCATTGTATGAAACTACTTTCTGTTCTGTGCATTCAACTAACAGAGTTGAACCTTACTTTTGATTGAGCCTTTCTGAAACACTCTTTCTGTAGAAACTGCAATTGGACATTCTGAGCGCTAAGAGGCCTCTATTGGGAAAAATAATATCTTCAAATAAAAACTACACAAAAGCATTGTGTGAAACTTATTTCTGATATGTTCATTAAGCTAACAGAGTTAAACCATACTTTTGATTGCGCAGTTCTGAACACTCTTTCTGTAGAAAATGCAAGTGGACATTCGGAGCGCTAAGAGGGTAATAGTGGAAAAAGGAATATATTCAAATATAAACTACACAGTAGCATTCTGTGAAAATTCTTTCTGTTCTCTGCATTCAACTAACAGAGTTGAACCTTACTTTTGATTGAGCCGTTCTGAAACACTCTTTCTGTTGAAACTGCAATTGGACATGCTGAGCGCTAAGAGGCCTACATTGGGAAAAAGAATATCTTCAAATAAAAACTACACAGATGCATTCTGTGAAACTTATTTCTGATCTGTAAATTCAGTTAACAGAGATAAAACATATTTTTGATTGAGCAGTTATGAAACACTCTTTTTGTAGAAAATGCAAGTGGAGATTCGGAGCGCTAAGAGGTTAATAGTGGAAAAAGGAATGTCTTCAAATATAAACTACACAGAATCATTCGGTGAAACTTCTTTCTGATCTGTGCATTCAGCTAACAGAGTTAAACCATACTTTTGATTGAGCAGATCTGAACACTCTTTCTGTAGAAAATGCAACTGGACATTTGGAGCGCTAAGAGCGTAGTAGTGGAAAAAGGAATATATTCAAATATAAACTACACAGAAGCATTCTGTGAAACTTCTTTCTGATCTGAGCATTCAGCTAACAGAGTTAAACCATACTTTTGATTGAGCAGTTTTGAAACACTCTGTCTGTAGAAAATGCAACTGGACATTCGTAGCGCTAAGTGGGTAATAGTGGAAAAAAGAATATGTTCAAATATAAACTACACAGAAGCATTGTATGAAACTTCCTTCTGTTCTGTGCATTCAACTAACAGAGTTGAACCTTACTTTTGATTGAGCCGTTCTGAAACACTCTTTCTGTAGAAACTGCAATTGGACATTCTGAGCGCTAGGAGGCCTATATTGGGAAAAAGAATGTCTACAAATAAAAACTACACAGAAGAATTGTGTGAAACTTCTTTCTGTTCTGTTTGTTCAACTAAAAGAGTTGAACCTTAGTTTTGATTGAGCCGTTCTGAAACACTCTTTCTGTAGAAAATGCAAGTGGAGATTCGGAGCGCTAAGAGGGTAATAGTGGAAAAAGGAATGTCTCCAAATATAAACTACACAGAATCATTCTGTGAAACTTCTTTCTGATCTGTGCATTCAGCTAACAGAGTTAAACCATACTTTTGATTGAGCAGATCTGAACTCTCTTTGTGTAGAGAATGCAACTGGACATTTGGAGCGCTAAGAGAGTAGTAGTGGAAAAAGGAATATATTCAAATAGAAACTACACAGAAGCATTCTGTGAAACTTCTTTCTGATCTGAGCATTCAGCTAACAGAGTTAAACCATACTTTTGATTGAGCAGTTTTGAAACACTCTGTCTGTAGAAAATGCAACTGGACATTCGTAGCGCTAAGTGGGTAATAGTGGAAAAAAGAATATGTTCAAATATAAACTACACAGAAGCATTGTATGAAACTTCTTTCTGTTCTGTGCATTCAACTAACAGAGTTGAACCTTACTTTTGATTGAGCCTTTCTGAAACACTCTTTCTGTAGAAACTGCAATTGGACATTCTGAGCGCTAAGAGGCCTATATTGGGAAAAATAATATCTTCAAATAAAAACTACACAGAAGCATTGTGTGAAACTTATTTCTGATATGTTCATTAAGCTAACAGAGTTAAACCATACTTTTGATTGCGCAGTTCTGAACACTCTTTCTGTAGAAAATGCAAGTGGACATTCGGAGCGCTAAGAGGGTAATAGTGGAAAAAGGAATATATTCAAATATAAACTACACAGTAGCATTCTGTGAAAATTCTTTCTGTTCTGTGCATTCAACTAACAGAGTTGAACCTTACTTTTGATTGAGCTGTTCTGAAACACTCTTTCTGTAGAAACTGCAATTGGACATGCTGAGCGCTAAGAGGCCTACATTGGGAAAAAGAATATCTTCAAATAAAAACTACACAGATGCATTCTGTGAAACTTATTTCTGATCTGTAAATTCAGTTAACAGAGATAAAACATATTTTTGATTGAGCAGTTATGAAACACTCTTTTTGTAGAAAATGCAAGTGGAGATTCGGAGCGCTAAGTGGGTAATAGTGGAAAAAGGAATGTCTTCAAATATAAACTACACAGAATCATTCGGTGAAACTTCTTTCTGATCTGTGCATTCAGCTAACAGAGTTAAACCATACTTTTGATTGAGCAGATCTGAACACTCTTTCTGTAGAAAATGCAACTGGACATTTGGAGCACTAAGAGCGTAGTAGTGGAAAAAGTAATATATTCAAATATAAACTACACAGAAGCATTCTGTGAAACTTCTTTCTGATCTGAGCATTCAGCTAACAGAGTTAAACCATACTTTTGATTGAGCAGTTTTGAAACACTCTGTCTGTAGAAAATGCAACTGGACATTCGTAGCGCTAAGTGGGTAATAGTGGAAAAAAGAATATGTTCAAATATAAACTACACAGAAGCATTGTATGAAACTTCTTTCTGTTCTGTGCATTCAACTAACAGAGTTGAACCTTACTTTTGATTGAGCCTTTCTGAAACACTCTTTCTGTAGAAACTGCAATTGGACATTCTGAGCGATAAGAGGCCTATATTGGGAAATATAATATCTTCAAATAAAAACTACACAGAAGCATTGTGTGAAACTTATTTCTGATATGTTCATTAAGCTAACAGAGTTAAACCATACTTTTGATTGCGCAGTTCTGAACACTCTTTCTCTAGAAAATGCAAGTGGACATTCGGAGCGCTAAGAGGGTAATAGTGGAAAAAGGAATATATTCAAATATAAACTACACAGTAGCATTCTGTGAAAATTCTTTCTGTTCTGTGCATTCAACTAACAGAGTTGAACCTTACTTTTGATTGAGCCGTTCTGAAACACTCTTTCTGTAGAAACTGCAATTGGACATGCTAAGCGCTAAGAGGCCTACATTGGGAAAAAGAATATCTTCAAATAAAAACTACACAGATGCATTCTGTGAAACTTATTTCTGATCTGTAAATTCAGTTAACAGAGATAAAACATATTTTTGATTGAGCAGTTATGAAACACTCTTTTTGTAGAAAATGCAAGAGGAGATTCGGAGCGCTAAGAGCGTAATAGTGGAAAAAGGAATGTCTTCAAATATAAACTACACAGAATCATTCGGTGAAACTTCTTTCTGATCTGTGCATGCAGCTAACAGAGTTAAACCATACTTTTGATTGAGCAGATCTGAACGCTTTTTCTGTAGAAAATGCAACTGGACATTTGGAGCGCTAAGAGCGTAGTAGTGGAAAAAGGAATATATTCAAATATAAACTACACAGAAGCATTCTGTGAAACTTCTTTCTGATCTGAGCATTCAGCTAACAGAGTTAAACCATACTTTTGATTGAGCAGTTTTGAAACACTCTGTCTGTAGAAAATGCAACTGGACATTCGTAGCGCTAAGTGGGTAATAGTGGAAAAAAAAATATGTTCAAATATAAACTACACAGAAGCATTGTATGAAACTTCTTTCTGTTCTGTGCATTCAACTAACAGAGTTGAACCTTACTTTTGATTGAGCCGTTCTGAAACACTCTTTCTGTAGAAACTGCAATTGGACATTCTGAGCGCTAAGAGGCCTATATTGGGAAAAAGAATGTCTACAATTAAAAACTACACAGAAGAATTGTGTGAAACTTCTTTCTGTTCTGTTTGTTCAACTAAAAGAGTTGAAACTTAGTTTTGATTGAGCCGTTCTGAAACACTCTTTCTGTAGAAAATGCAAGTGGAGATTCGGAGCGCTAAGAGGTTAATAGTGGAAAAAGGAATGTCTCCAAATATAAACTACACAGAATCATTCTGTGAAAATTCTTTCTGATCTGTGCATTCAGCTAACAGAGTTAAACCATACTTTTGATTGAGCAGATCTGAACTCTCTTTCTGTAGAAAATGCAACTGGACATTTGGAGCGCTAAGAGAGTAGTAGTGGAAAAAGGAATATATTCAAATATAAACTACACAGAAGCATTCTGTGAAACTTCTTTCTGATCTGAGCATTCAGCTAACAGAGTTAAACCATACTTTTGATTGAGCAGTTTTGAAACACTCTGTCTGTAGAAAATGCAACTGGACATTCGTAGCGCTAAGTGGGTAATAGTGGAAAAAAGAATATGTTCAAATATAAACTACACAGAAGCATTGTATGAAACTACTTTCTGTTCTGTGCATTCAACTAACAGAGTTGAACCTTACTTTTGATTGAGCCTTTCTGAAACACTCTTTCTGTAGAAACTGCAATTGGACATTCTGAGCGCTAAGAGGCCTCTATTGGGAAAAATAATATCTTCAAATAAAAACTACACAGAAGCATTGTGTGAAACTTATTTCTGATATGTTCATTAAGCTAACAGAGTTAAACCATACTTTTGATTGCGCAGTTCTGAACACTCTTTCTGTAGAAAATGCAAGTGGACATTCGGAGCGCTAAGAGGGTAATAGTGGAAAAAGGAATATATTCAAATATAAACTACACAGTAGCATTCTGTGAAAATTCTTTCTGTTCTCTGCATTCAACTAACAGAGTTGAACCTTACTTTTGATTGAGCCGTTCTGAAACACTCTTTCTGTAGAAACTGCAATTGGACATGCTGAGCGCTAAGAGGCCTACATTGGGAAAAAGAATATCTTCAAATAAAAACTACACAGATGCATTCTGTGAAACTTATTTCTGATCTGTAAATTCAGTTAACAGAGATAAAACATATTTTTGATTGAGCAGTTATGAAACACTCTTTTTGTAGAAAATGCAAGTGGAGATTCGGAGCGCTAAGAGGGTAATAGTGGAAAAAGGAATGTCTTCAAATATAAACTACACAGAATCATTCGGTGAAACTTCTTTCTGATCTGTGCATTCAGCTAACAGAGTTAAACCATACTTTTGATTGAGCAGATCTGAACACTCTTTCTGTAGAAAATGCAACTGGACATTTGGAGCGCTAAGAGCGTAGTAGTGGAAAAAGGAATATATTCAAATATAAACTACACAGAAGCATTCTGTGAAACTTCTTTCTGATCTGAGCATTCAGCTAACAGAGTTAAACCATACTTTTGATTGAGCAGTTTTGAAACACTCTGTCTGTAGAAAATGCAACTGGACATTCGTAGCGCTAAGTGGGTAATAGTGGAAAAAAGAATATGTTCAAATATAAACTACACAGAAGCATTGTATGAAACTTCCTTCTGTTCTGTGCATTCAACTAACAGAGTTGAACCTTACTTTTGATTGAGCCGTTCTGAAACACTCTTTCTGTAGAAACTGCAATTGGACATTCTGAGCGCTAGGAGGCCTATATTGGGAAAAAGAATGTCTACAAATAAAAACTACACAGAAGAATTGTGTGAAACTTCTTTCTGTTCTGTTTGTTCAACTAAAAGAGTTGAACCTTAGTTTTGATTGAGCCGTTCTGAAACACTCTTTCTGTAGAAAATGCAAGTGGAGATTCGGAGCGCTAAGAGGGTAATAGTGGAAAAAGGAATGTCTCCAAATATAAACTACACAGAATCATTCTGTGAAACTTCTTTCTGATCTGTGCATTCAGCTAACAGAGTTAAACCATACTTTTGATTGAGCAGATCTGAACTCTCTTTGTGTAGAGAATGCAACTGGACATTTGGAGCGCTAAGAGAGTAGTAGTGGAAAAAGGAATATATTCAAATAGAAACTACACAGAAGCATTCTGTGAAACTTGTTTCTGATCGGAGCATTCAGCTAACAGAGTTAAACCATACTTTTGATTGAGCAGTTTTGAAACACTCTGTCTGTAGAAAATGCAACTGGACATTCGTAGCGCTAAGTGGGTAATAGTGGAAAAAAGAATATGTTCAAATATAAACTACACAGAAGCATTGTATGAAACTTCTTTCTGTTCTGTGCATTCAACTAACAGAGTTGAACCTTACTTTTGATTGAGCCTTTCTGAAACACTCTTTCTGTAGAAACTGCAATTGGACATTCTGAGCGCTAAGAGGCCTATATTGGGAAAAATAATATCTTCAAATAAAAACTACACAGAAGCATTGTGTGAAACTTATTTCTGATATGTTCATTAAGCTAACAGAGTTAAACCATACTTTTGATTGCGCAGTTCTGAACACTCTTTCTGTAGAAAATGCAAGTGGACATTCGGAGCGCTAAGAGGGTAATAGTGGAAAAAGGAATATATTCAAATATAAACTACACAGTAGCATTCTGTGAAAATTCTTTCTGTTCTGTGCATTCAACTAACAGAGTTGAACCTTACTTTTGATTGAGCTGTTCTGAAACACTCTTTCTGTAGAAACTGCAATTGGACATGCTGAGCGCTAAGAGGCCTACATTGGGAAAAAGAATATCTTCAAATAAAAACTACACAGATGCATTCTGTGAAACTTATTTCTGATCTGTAAATTCAGTTAACAGAGATAAAACATATTTTTGATTGAGCAGTTATGAAACACTCTTTTTGTAGAAAATGCAAGTGGAGATTCGGAGCGCTAAGTGGGTAATAGTGGAAAAAGGAATGTCTTCAAATATAAACTACACAGAATCATTCGGTGAAACTTCTTTCTGATCTGTGCATTCAGCTAACAGAGTTAAACCATACTTTTGATTGAGCAGATCTGAACACTCTTTCTGTAGAAAATGCAACTGGACATTTGGAGCACTAAGAGCGTAGTAGTGGAAAAAGTAATATATTCAAATATAAACTACACAGAAGCATTCTGTGAAACTTCTTTCTGATCTGAGCATTCAGCTAACAGAGTTAAACCATACTTTTGATTGAGCAGTTTTGAAACACTCTGTCTGTAGAAAATGCAACTGGACATTCGTAGCGCTAAGTGGGTAATAGTGGAAAAAAGAATATGTTCAAATATAAACTACACAGAAGCATTGTATGAAACTTCTTTCTGTTCTGTGCATTCAACTAACAGAGTTGAACCTTACTTTTGATTGAGCCTTTCTGAAACACTCTTTCTGTAGAAACTGCAATTGGACATTCTGAGCGATAAGAGGCCTATATTGGGAAATATAATATCTTCAAATAAAAACTACACAGAAGCATTGTGTGAAACTTATTTCTGATATGTTCATTAAGCTAACAGAGTTAAACCATACTTTTGATTGCGCAGTTCTGAACACTCTTTCTCTAGAAAATGCAAGTGGACATTCGGAGCGCTAAGAGGGTAATAGTGGAAAAAGGAATATATTCAAATATAAACTACACAGTAGCATTCTGTGAAAATTCTTTCTGTTCTGTGCATTCAACTAACAGAGTTGAACCTTACTTTTGATTGAGCCGTTCTGAAACACTCTTTCTGTAGAAACTGCAATTGGACATGCTAAGCGCTAAGAGGCCTACATTGGGAAAAAGAATATCTTCAAATAAAAACTACACAGATGCATTCTGTGAAACTTATTTCTGATCTGTAAATTCAGTTAACAGAGATAAAACATATTTTTGATTGAGCAGTTATGAAACACTCTTTTTGTAGAAAATGCAAGAGGAGATTCGGAGCGCTAAGAGCGTAATAGTGGAAAAAGGAATGTCTTCAAATATAAACTACACAGAATCATTCGGTGAAACTTCTTTCTGATCTGTGCATGCAGCTAACAGAGTTAAACCATACTTTTGATTGAGCAGATCTGAACGCTTTTTCTGTAGAAAATGCAACTGGACATTTGGAGCGCTAAGAGCGTAGTAGTGGAAAAAGGAATATATTCAAATATAAACTACACAGAAGCATTCTGTGAAACTTCTTTCTGATCTGAGCATTCAGCTAACAGAGTTAAACCATACTTTTGATTGAGCAGTTTTGAAACACTCTGTCTGTAGAAAATGCAACTGGACATTCGTAGCGCTAAGTGGGTAATAGTGGAAAAAAAAATATGTTCAAATATAAACTACACAGAAGCATTGTATGAAACTTCTTTCTGTTCTGTGCATTCAACTAACAGAGTTGAACCTTACTTTTGATTGAGCCGTTCTGAAACACTCTTTCTGTAGAAACTGCAATTGGACATTCTGAGCGCTAAGAGGCCTATATTGGGAAAAAGAATGTCTACAATTAAAAACTACACAGAAGAATTGTGTGAAACTTCTTTCTGTTCTGTTTGTTCAACTAAAAGAGTTGAAACTTAGTTTTGATTGAGCCGTTCTGAAACACTCTTTCTGTAGAAAATGCAAGTGGAGATTCGGAGCGCTAAGAGGTTAATAGTGGAAAAAGGAATGTCTCCAAATATAAACTACACAGAATCATTCTGTGAAAATTCTTTCTGATCTGTGCATTCAGCTAACAGAGTTAAACCATACTTTTGATTGAGCAGATCTGAACTCTCTTTCTGTAGAAAATGCAACTGGACATTTGGAGCGCTAAGAGAGTAGTAGTGGAAAAAGGAATATATTCAAATATAAACTACACAGAAGCATTCTGTGAAACTTCTTTCTGATCTGAGCATTCAGCTAACAGAGTTAAACCATACTTTTGATTGAGCAGTTTTGAAACACTCTGTCTGTAGAAAATGCAACTGGACATTCGTAGCGCTAAGTGGGTAATAGTGGAAAAAAGAATATGTTCAAATATAAACTACACAGAAGCATTGTATGAAACTACTTTCTGTTCTGTGCATTCAACTAACAGAGTTGAACCTTACTTTTGATTGAGCCTTTCTGAAACACTCTTTCTGTAGAAACTGCAATTGGACATTCTGAGCGCTAAGAGGCCTCTATTGGGAAAAATAATATCTTCAAATAAAAACTACACAGAAGCATTGTGTGAAACTTATTTCTGATATGTTCATTAAGCTAACAGAGTTAAACCATACTTTTGATTGCGCAGTTCTGAACACTCTTTCTGTAGAAAATGCAAGTGGACATTCGGAGCGCTAAGAGGGTAATAGTGGAAAAAGGAATATATTCAAATATAAACTACACAGTAGCATTCTGTGAAAATTCTTTCTGTTCTCTGCATTCAACTAACAGAGTTGAACCTTACTTTTGATTGAGCCGTTCTGAAACACTCTTTCTGTAGAAACTGCAATTGGACATGCTGAGCGCTAAGAGGCCTACATTGGGAAAAAGAATATCTTCAAATAAAAACTACACAGATGCATTCTGTGAAACTTATTTCTGATCTGTAAATTCAGTTAACAGAGATAAAACATATTTTTGATTCAGCAGTTATGAAACACTCTTTTTGTAGAAAATGCAAGTGGAGATTCGGAGCGCTAAGAGGGTAATAGTGGAAAAAGGAATGTCTTCAAATATAACCTACACAGAATCATTCGGTGAAACTTCTTTCTGATCTGTGCATTCAGCTAACAGAGTTAAACCATACTTTTGATTGAGCAGATCTGAACACTCATTCTGTAGAAAATGCAACTGGACATTTGGAGCGCTAAGAGCGTAGTAGTGGAAAAAGGAATATATTCAAATATAAACTACACAGAAGCATTCTGTGAAACTTCTTTCTGATCTGAGCATTCAGCTAACAGAGTTAAACCATACTTTTGATTGAGCAGTTTTGAAACACTCTGTCTGTAGAAAATGCAACTGGACATTCGTAGCGCTAAGTGGGTAATAGTGGAAAAAAGAATATGTTCAAATATAAACTACACAGAAGCATTGTATGAAACTTCCTTCTGTTCTGTGCATTCAACTAACAGAGTTGAACCTTACTTTTGATTGAGCCGTTCTGAAACACTCTTTCTGTAGAAACTGCAATTGGACATTCTGAGCGCTAGGAGGCCTATATTGGGAAAAAGAATGTCTACAAATAAAAACTACACAGAAGAATTGTGTGAAACTTCTTTCTGTTCTGTTTGTTCAACTAAAAGAGTTGAACCTTAGTTTTGATTGAGCCGTTCTGAAACACTCTTTCTGTAGAAAATGCAAGTGGAGATTCGGAGCGCTAAGAGGGTAATAGTGGAAAAAGGAATGTCGCCAAATATAAACTACACAGAATCATTCTGTGAAACTTCTTTCTGATCTGTGCATTCAGCTAACAGAGTTAAACCATACTTTTGATTGAGCAGATCTGAACTCTCTTTGTGTAGAGAATGCAACTGGACATTTGGAGCGCTAAGAGAGTAGTAGTGGAAAAAGGAATATATTCAAATAGAAACTACACAGAAGCATTCTGTGAAACTTCTTTCTGATCTGAGCATTCAGCTAACAGAGTTAAACCATACTTTTGATTGAGCAGTTTTGAAACACTCTGTCTGTAGAAAATGCAACTGGACATTCGTAGCGCTAAGTGGGTAATAGTGGAAAAAAGAATATGTTCAAATATAAACTACACAGAAGCATTGTATGAAACTTCTTTCTGTTCTGTGCATTCAACTAACAGAGTTGAAAATTACTTTTGATTGAGCCTTTCTGAAACACTCTTTCTGTAGAAACTGCAATTGGACATTCTGAGCGCTAAGAGGCCTATATTGGGAAAAATAATATCTTCAAATAAAAACTACACAGAAGCATTGTGTGAAACTTATTTCTGATATGTTCATTAAGCTAACAGAGTTAAACCATACTTTTGATTGCGCAGTTCTGAACACTCTTTCTGTAGAAAATGCAAGTGGACATTCGGAGCGCTAAGAGGGTAATAGTGGAAAAAGGAATATATTCAAATATAAACTACACAGTAGCATTCTGTGAAAATTCTTTCTGTTCTGTGCATTCAACTAACAGAGTTGAACCTTACTTTTGATTGAGCTGTTCTGAAACACTCTTTCTGTAGAAACTGCAATTGGACATGCTGAGCGCTAAGAGGCCTACATTGGGAAAAAGAATATCTTCAAATAAAAACTACACAGATGCATTCTGTGAAACTTATTTCTGATCTGTAAATTCAGTTAACAGAGATAAAACATATTTTTGATTGAGCAGTTATGAAACACTCTTTTTGTAGAAAATGCAAGTGGAGATTCGGAGCGCTAAGTGGGTAATAGTGGAAAAAGGAATGTCTTCAAATATAAACTACACAGAATCATTCGGTGAAACTTCTTTCTGATCTGTGCATTCAGCTAACAGAGTTAAACCATACTTTTGATTGAGCAGATCTGAACACTCTTTCTGTAGAAAATGCAACTGGACATTTGGAGCACTAAGAGCGTAGTAGTGGAAAAAGTAATATATTCAAATATAAACTACACAGAAGCATTCTGTGAAACTTCTTTCTGATCTGAGCATTCAGCTAACAGAGTTAAACCATACTTTTGATTGAGCAGTTTTGAAACACTCTGTCTGTAGAAAATGCAACTGGACATTCGTAGCGCTAAGTGGGTAATAGTGGAAAAAAGAATATGTTCAAATATAAACTACACAAAAGCATTGTATGAAACTTCTTTCTGTTCTGTGCATTCAACTAACAGAGTTGAACCTTACTTTTGATTGAGCCTTTCTGAAACACTCTTTCTGTAGAAACTGCAATTGGATATTCTGAGCGATAAGAGACCTATATTGGGAAATATAATATCTTCAAATAAAAACTACACAGAAGCATTGTGTGAAACTTATTTCTGATATGTTCATTAAGCTAACAGAGTTAAACCATACTTTTGATTGCGCAGTTCTGAACACTCTTTCTCTAGAAAATGCAAGTGGACATTCGGAGCGCTAAGAGGGTAATAGTGGAAAAAGGAATATATTCAAATATAAACTACACAGTAGCATTCTGTGAAAATTCTTTCTGTTCTGTGCATTCAACTAACAGAGTTGAACCTTACTTTTGATTGAGCCGTTCTGAAACACTCTTTCTGTAGAAACTGCAATTGGACATGCTAAGCGCTAAGAGGCCTACATTGGGAAAAAGAATATCTTCAAATAAAAACTACACAGATGCATTCTGTGAAACTTATTTCTGATCTGTAAATTCAGTTAACAGAGATAAAACATATTTTTGATTGAGCAGTTATGAAACACTCTTTTTGTAGAAAATGCAAGAGGAGATTCGGAGCGCTAAGAGCGTAATAGTGGAAAAAGGAATGTCTTCAAATATAAACTACACAGAATCATTCGGTGAAACTTCTTTCTGATCTGTGCATGCAGCTAACAGAGTTAAACCATACTTTTGATTGAGCAGATCTGAACGCTTTTTCTGTAGAAAATGCAACTGGACATTTGGAGCGCTAAGAGCGTAGTAGTGGAAAAAGGAATATATTCAAATATAAACTACACAGAAGCATTCTGTGAAACTTCTTTCTGATCTGAGCATTCAGCTAACAGAGTTAAACCATACTTTTGATTGAGCAGTTTTGAAACACTCTGTCTGTAGAAAATGCAACTGGACATTCGTAGCGCTAAGTGGGTAATAGTGGAAAAAAAAATATGTTCAAATATAAACTACACAGAAGCATTGTATGAAACTTCTTTCTGTTCTGTGCATTCAACTAACAGAGTTGAACCTTACTTTTGATTGAGCCGTTCTGAAACACTCTTTCTGTAGAAACTGCAATTGGACATTCTGAGCGCTAAGAGGCCTATATTGGGAAAAAGAATGTCTACAATTAAAAACTACACAGAAGAATTGTGTGAAACTTCTTTCTGTTCTGTTTGTTCAACTAAAAGAGTTGAAACTTAGTTTTGATTGAGCCGTTCTGAAACACTCTTTCTGTAGAAAATGCAAGTGGAGATTCGGAGCGCTAAGAGGTTAATAGTGGAAAAAGGAATGTCTCCAAATATAAACTACACAGAATCATTCTGTGAAAATTCTTTCTGATCTGTGCATTCAGCTAACAGAGTTAAACCATACTTTTGATTGAGCAGATCTGAACTCTCTTTCTGTAGAAAATGCAACTGGACATTTGGAGCGCTAAGAGAGTAGTAGTGGAAAAAGGAATATATTCAAATATAAACTACACAGAAGCATTCTGTGAAACTTCTTTCTGATCTGAGCATTCAGCTAACAGAGTTAAACCATACTTTTGATTGAGCAGTTTTGAAACACTCTGTCTGTAGAAAATGCAACTGGACATTCGTAGCGCTAAGTGGGTAATAGTGGAAAAAAGAATATGTTCAAATATAAACTACACAGAAGCATTGTATGAAACTACTTTCTGTTCTGTGCATTCAACTAACAGAGTTGAACCTTACTTTTGATTGAGCCTTTCTGAAACACTCTTTCTGTAGAAACTGCAATTGGACATTCTGAGCGCTAAGAGGCCTCTATTGGGAAAAATAATATCTTCAAATAAAAACTACACAGAAGCATTGTGTGAAACTTATTTCTGATATTTTCATTAAGCTAACAGAGTTAAACCATACTTTTGATTGCGCAGTTCTGAACACTCTTTCTGTAGAAAATGCAAGTGGACATTCGGAGCGCTAAGAGGGTAATAGTGGAAAAAGGAATATATTCAAATATAAACTACACAGTAGCATTCTGTGAAAATTCTTTCTGTTCTCTGCATTCAACTAACGGAGTTGAACCTTACTTTTGATTGAGCCGTTCTGAAACACTCTTTCTGTAGAAACTGCAATTGGACATGCTGAGCGCTAAGAGGCCTACATTGGGAAAAAGAATATCTTCAAATAAAAACTACACAGATGCATTCTGTGAAACTTATTTCTGATCTGTAAATTCAGTTAACAGAGATAAAACATATTTTTGATTGAGCAGTTATGAAACACTCTTTTTGTAGAAAATGCAAGTGGAGATTCGGAGCGCTAAGAGGGTAATAGTGGAAAAAGGAATGTCTTCAAATATAAACTACACAGAATCATTCGGTGAAACTTCTTTCTGATCTGTGCATTCAGCTAACAGAGTTAAACCATACTTTTGATTGAGCAGATCTGAACACTCTTTCTGTAGAAAATGCAACTGGACATTTGGAGCGCTAAGAGCGTAGTAGTGGAAAAAGGAATATATTCAAATATAAACTACACAGAAGCATTCTGTGAAACTTCTTTCTGATCTGAGCATTCAGCTAACAGAGTTAAACCATACTTTTGATTGAGCAGTTTTGAAACACTCTGTCTGTAGAAAATGCAACTGGACATTCGTAGCGCTAAGTGGGTAATAGTGGAAAAAAGAATATGTTCAAATATAAACTACACAGAAGCATTGTATGAAACTTCCTTCTGTTCTGTGCATTCAACTAACAGAGTTGAACCTTACTTTTGATTGAGCCGTTCTGAAACACTCTTTCTGTAGAAACTGCAATTGGACATTCTGAGCGCTAGGAGGCCTATATTGGGAAAAAGAATGTCTACAAATAAAAACTACACAGAAGAATTGTGTGAAACTTCTTTCTGTTCTGTTTGTTCAACTAAAAGAGTTGAACCTTAGTTTTGATTGAGCCGTTCTGAAACACTCTTTCTGTAGAAAATGCAAGTGGAGATTCGGAGCGCTAAGAGGGTAATAGTGGAAAAAGGAATGTCTCCAAATATAAACTACACAGAATCATTCTGTGAAACTTCTTTCTGATCTGTGCATTCAGCTAACAGAGTTAAACCATACTTTTGATTGAGCAGATCTGAACTCTCTTTGTGTAGAGAATGCAACTGGACATTTGGAGCGCTAAGAGAGTAGTAGTGGAAAAAGGAATATATTCAAATAGAAACTACACAGAAGCATTCTGTGAAACTTGTTTCTGATCGGAGCATTCAGCTAACAGAGTTAAACCATACTTTTGATTGAGCAGTTTTGAAACACTCTGTCTGTAGAAAATGCAACTGGACATTCGTAGCGCTAAGTGGGTAATAGTGGAAAAAAGAATATGTTCAAATATAAACTACACAGAAGCATTGTATGAAACTTCTTTCTGTTCTGTGCATTCAACTAACAGAGTTGAACCTTACTTTTGATTGAGCCTTTCTGAAACACTCTTTCTGTAGAAACTGCAATTGGACATTCTGAGCGCTAAGAGGCCTATATTGGGAAAAATAATATCTTCAAATAAAAACTACACAGAAGCATTGTGTGAAACTTATTTCTGATATGTTCATTAAGCTAAGAGAGTTAAACCATACTTTTGATTGCGCAGTTCTGAACACTCTTTCTGTAGAAAATGCAAGTGGACATTCGGAGCGCTAAGAGGGTAATAGTGGAAAAAGGAATATATTCAAATATAAACTACACAGTAGCATTCTGTGAAAATTCTTTCTGTTCTGTGCATTCAACTAACAGAGTTGAACCTTACTTTTGATTGAGCTGTTCTGAAACACTCTTTCTGTAGAAACTGCAATTGGACATGCTGAGCGCTAAGAGGCCTACATTGGGAAAAAGAATATCTTCAAATAAAAACTACACAGATGCATTCTGTGAAACTTATTTCTGATCTGTAAATTCAGTTAACAGAGATAAAACATATTTTTGATTGAGCAGTTATGAAACACTCTTTTTGTAGAAAATGCAAGTGGAGATTCGGAGCGCTAAGTGGGTAATAGTGGAAAAAGGAATGTCTTCAAATATAAACTACACAGAATCATTCGGTGAAACTTCTTTCTGATCTGTGCATTCAGCTAACAGAGTTAAACCATACTTTTGATTGAGCAGATCTGAACACTCTTTCTGTAGAAAATGCAACTGGACATTTGGAGCACTAAGAGCGTAGTAGTGGAAAAAGTAATATATTCAAATATAAACTACACAGAAGCATTCTGTGAAACTTCTTTCTGGTCTGAGCATTCAGCTAACAGAGTTAAACCATACTTTTGATTGAGCAGTTTTGAAACACTCTGTCTGTAGAAAATGCAACTGGACATTCGTAGCGCTAAGTGGGTAATAGTGGAAAAAAGAATATGTTCAAATATAAACTACACAGAAGCATTGTATGAAACTTCTTTCTGTTCTGTGCATTCAACTAACAGAGTTGAACCTTACTTTTGATTGAGCCTTTCTGAAACACTCTTTCTGTAGAAACTGCAATTGGACATTCTGAGCGATAAGAGGCCTATATTGGGAAATATAATATCTTCAAATAAAAACTACACAGAAGCATTGTGTGAAACTTATTTCTGATATGTTCATTAAGCTAACAGAGTTAAACCATACTTTTGATTGCGCAGTTCTGAACACTCTTTCTCTAGAAAATGCAAGTGGACATTCGGAGCGCTAAGAGGGTAATAGTGGAAAAAGGAATATATTCAAATATAAACTACACAGTAGCATTCTGTGAAAATTCTTTCTGTTCTGTGCATTCAACTAACAGAGTTGAACCTTACTTTTGATTGAGCCGTTCTGAAACACTCATTCTGTAGAAACTGCAATTGGACATGCTAAGCGCTAAGAGGCCTACATTGGGAAAAAGTATATCTTCAAATAAAAACTACACAGATGCATTCTGTGAAACTTATTTCTGATCTGTAAATTCAGTTAACAGAGATAAAACATATTTTTGATTGAGCAGTTATGAAACACTCTTTTTGTAGAAAATGCAAGAGGAGATTCGGAGCGCTAAGAGCGTAATAGTGGAAAAAGGAATGTCTTCAAATATAAACTACACAGAATCATTCGGTGAAACTTCTTTCTGATCTGTGCATGCAGCTAACAGAGTTAAACCATACTTTTGATTGAGCAGATCTGAACGCTTTTTCTGTAGAAAAAGCAACTGGACGTTTGGAGCGCTAAGAGCGTAGTAGTGGAAAAAGGAATATATTCAAATATAAACTACACAGAAGCATTCTGTGAAACTTCTCTCTGATCTGAGCATTCAGCTAACAGAGTTAAACCATACTTTTGATTGAGCAGTTTTGAAACACTCTGTCTGTAGAAAATGCAACTGGACATTCGTAGCGCTAAGTGGGTAATAGTGGAAAAAAAAATATGTTCAAATATAAACTACACAGAAGCATTGTATGAAACTTCTTTCTGTTCTGTGCATTCAACTAACAGAGTTGAACCTTACTTTTGATTGAGCCGTTCTGAAACACTCTTTCTGTAGAAACTGCAATTGGACATTCTGAGCGCTAAGAGGCCTATATTGGGAAAAAGAATGTCTACAATTAAAAACTACACAGAAGAATTGTGTGAAACTTCTTTCTGTTCTGTTTGTTCAACTAAAAGAGTTGAAACTTAGTTTTGATAGAGCCGTTCTGAAACACTCTTTCTGTAGAAAATGCAAGTGGAGATTCGGAGCGCTAAGAGGTTAATAGTGGAAAAAGGAATGTCTCCAAATATAAACTACACAGAATCATTCTGTGAAAATTCTTTCTGATCTGTGCATTCAGCTAACAGAGTTAAACCATACTTTTGATTGAGCAGATCTGAACTCTCTTTCTGTAGAAAATGCAACTGGACATTTGGAGCGCTAAGAGAGTAGTAGTGGAAAAAGGAATATATTCAAATATAAACTACACAGAAGCATTCTGTGAAACTTCTTTCTGATCTGAGCATTCAGCTAACAGAGTTAAACCATACTTTTGATTGAGCAGTTTTGAAACACTCTGTCTGTAGAAAATGCAACTGGACATTCGTAGCGCTAAGTGGGTAATAGTGGAAAAAAGAATATGTTCAAATATAAACTACACAGAAGCATTGTATGAAACTACTTTCTGTTCTGTGCATTCAACTAACAGAGTTGAACCTTACTTTTGATTGAGCCTTTCTGAAACACTCTTTCTGTAGAAACTGCAATTGGACATTCTGAGCGCTAAGAGGCCTCTATTGGGAAAAATAATATCTTCAAATAAAAACTACACAGAAGCATTGTGTGAAACTTATTTCTGATATGTTCATTAAGCTAACAGAGTTAAACCATACTTTTGATTGCGCAGTTCTGAACACTCTTTCTGTAGAAAATGCAAGTGGACATTCGGAGCGCTAAGAGGGTAATAGTGGAAAAAGGAATATATTCAAATATAAACTACACAGTAGCATTCTGTGAAAATTCTTTCTGTTCTCTGCATTCAACTAACGGAGTTGAACCTTACTTTTGATTGAGCCGTTCTGAAACACTCTTTCTGTAGAAACTGCAATTGGACATGCTGAGCGCTAAGAGGCCTACATTGGGAAAAAGAATATCTTCAAATAAAAACTACACAGATGCATTCTGTGAAACTTATTTCTGATCTGTAAATTCAGTTAACAGAGATAAAACATATTTTTGATTGAGCAGTTATGAAACACTCTTTTTGTAGAAAATGCAAGTGGAGATTCGGAGCGCTAAGAGGGTAATAGTGGAAAAAGGAATGTCTTCAAATATAAACTACACAGAATCATTCGGTGAAACTTCTTTCTGATCTGTGCATTCAGCTAACAGAGTTAAACCATACTTTTGATTGAGCAGATCTGAACACTCTTTCTGTAGAAAATGCAACTGGACATTTGGAGCGCTAAGAGCGTAGTAGTGGAAAAAGGAATATATTCAAATATAAACTACACAGAAGCATTCTGTGAAACTTCTTTCTGATCTGAGCATTCAGCTAACAGAGTTAAACCATACTTTTGATTGAGCAGTTTTGAAACACTCTGTCTGTAGAAAATGCAACTGGACATTCGTAGCGCTAAGTGGGTAATAGTGGAAAAAAGAATATGTTCAAATATAAACTACACAGAAGCATTGTATGAAACTTCTTTCTGTTCTGTGCATTCAACTAACAGAGTTGAACCTTACTTTTGATTGAGCCGTTCTGAAACACTCTTTCTGTAGAAACTGCAATTGGACATTCTGAGCGCTAGGAGGCCTATATTGGGAAAAAGAATGTCTACAAATAAAAACTACACAGAAGAATTGTGTGAAACTTCTTTCTGTTCTGTTTGTTCAACTAAAAGAGTTGAACCTTAGTTTTGATTGAGCCGTTCTGAAACACTCTTTCTGTAGAAAATGCAAGTGGAGATTCGGAGCGCTAAGAGGGTAATAGTGGAAAAAGGAATGTCTCCAAATATAAACTACACAGAATCATTCTGTGAAACTTCTTTCTGATCTGTGCATTCAGCTAACAGAGTTAAACCATACTTTTGATTGAGCAGATCTGAACTCTCTTTGTGTAGAGAATGCAACTGGACATTTGGAGCGCTAAGAGAGTAGTAGTGGAAAAAGGAATATATTCAAATATAAACTACACAGAAGCATTCTGTGAAACTTCTTTCTGATCTGAGCATTCAGCTAACAGAGTTAAACCATACTTTTGATTGAGCAGTTTTGAAACACTCTGTCTGTAGAAAATGCAACTGGACATTCGTAGCGCTAAGTGGGTAATAGTGGAAAAAAGAATATGTTCAAATATAAACTACACAGAAGCATTGTATGAAACTTCTTTCTGTTCTGTGCATTCAACTAACAGAGTTGAACCTTACTTTTGATTGAGCCTTTCTGAAACACTCTTTCTGTAGAAACTGCAATTGGACATTCTGAGCGATAAGAGGCCTATATTGGGAAATATAATATCTTCAAATAAAAACCACACAGAAGCATTGTGTGAAACTTATTTCTGATATGTTCATTAAGCTAACAGAGTTAAACCATACTTTTGATTGCGCAGTTCTGAACACTCTTTCTCTAGAAAATGCAAGTGGACATTCGGAGCGCTAAGAGGGTAATAGTGGAAAAAGGAATATATTCAAATATAAACTACACAGTAGCATTCTGTGAAAATTCTTTCTGTTCTGTGCATTCAACTAACAGAGTTGAACCTTACTTTTGATTGAGCCGTTCTGAAACACTCTTTCTGTAGAAACTGCAATTGGACATGCTAAGCGCTAAGAGGCCTACATTGGGAAAAAGAATATCTTCAAATAAAAACTACACAGATGCATTCTGTGAAACTTATTTCTGATCTGTAAATTCAGTTAACAGAGATAAAACATATTTTTGATTGAGCAGTTATGAAACACTCTTTTTGTAGAAAATGCAAGAGGAGATTCGGAGCGCTAAGAGCGTAATAGTGGAAAAAGGAATGTCTTCAAATATAAACTACACAGAATCATTCGGTGAAACTTCTTTCTGATCTGTGCATGCAGCTAACAGAGTTAAACCGTACATTTGATTGAGCAGATCTGAACGCTTTTTCTGTAGAAAATGCAACTGGACATTTGGAGCGCTAAGAGCGTAGTAGTGGAAAAAGGAATATATTCAAATATAAACTACACAGAAGCATTCTGTGAAACTTCTCTCTGATCTGAGCATTCAGCTAACAGAGTTAAACCATACTTTTGATTGAGCAGTTTTGAAACACTCTGTCTGTAGAAAATGCAACTGGACATTCGTAGCGCTAAGTGGGTAATAGTGGAAAAAAAAATATGTTCAAATATAAACTACACAGAAGCATTGTATGAAACTTCTTTCTGTTCTGTGCATTCAACTAACAGAGTTGAACCTTACTTTTGATTGAGCCGTTCTGAAACACTCTTTCTGTAGAAACTGCAATTGGACATTCTGAGCGCTAGGAGGCCTATATTGGGAAAAAGAATGTCTACAAATAAAAACTACACAGAAGAATTGTGTGAAACTTCTTTCTGTTCTGTTTGTTCAACTAAAAGAGTTGAACCTTAGTTTTGATTGAGCCGTTCTGAAACACTCTTTCTGTAGAAAATGCAAGTGGAGATTCGGAGCGCTAAGAGGGTAATAGTGGAAAAAGGAATGTCTCCAAATATAAACTACACAGAATCATTCTGTGAAACTTCTTTCTGATCTGTGCATTCAGCTAACAGAGTTAAACCATACTTTTGATTGAGCAGATCTGAACTCTCTTTGTGTAGAGAATGCAACTGGACATTTGGAGCGCTAAGAGAGTAGTAGTGGAAAAAGGAATATATTCAAATAGAAACTACACAGAAGCATTCTGTGAAACTTGTTTCTGATCGGAGCATTCAGCTAACAGAGTTAAACCATACTTTTGATTGAGCAGTTTTGAAACACTCTGTCTGTAGAAAATGCAACTGGACATTCGTAGCGCTAAGTGGGTAATAGTGGAAAAAAGAATATGTTCAAATATAAACTACACAGAAGCATTGTATGAAACTTCTTTCTGTTCTGTGCATTCAACTAACAGAGTTGAACCTTACTTTTGATTGAGCCTTTCTGAAACACTCTTTCTGTAGAAACTGCAATTGGACATTCTGAGCGCTAAGAGGCCTATATTGGGAAAAATAATATCTTCAAATAAAAACTACACAGAAGCATTGTGTGAAACTTATTTCTGATATGTTCATTAAGCTAAGAGAGTTAAACCATACTTTTGATTGCGCAGTTCTGAACACTCTTTCTGTAGAAAATGCAAGTGGACATTCGGAGCGCTAAGAGGGTAATAGTGGAAAAAGGAATATATTCAAATATAAACTACACAGTAGCATTCTGTGAAAATTCTTTCTGTTCTGTGCATTCAACTAACAGAGTTGAACCTTACTTTTGATTGAGCTGTTCTGAAACACTCTTTCTGTAGAAACTGCAATTGGACATGCTGAGCGCTAAGAGGCCTACATTGGGAAAAAGAATATCTTCAAATAAAAACTACACAGATGCATTCTGTGAAACTTATTTCTGATCTGTAAATTCAGTTAACAGAGATAAAACATATTTTTGATTGAGCAGTTATGAAACACTCTTTTTGTAGAAAATGCAAGTGGAGATTCGGAGCGCTAAGTGGGTAATAGTGGAAAAAGGAATGTCTTCAAATATAAACTACACAGAATCATTCGGTGAAACTTCTTTCTGATCTGTGCATTCAGCTAACAGAGTTAAACCATACTTTTGATTGAGCAGATCTGAACACTCTTTCTGTAGAAAATGCAACTGGACATTTGGAGCACTAAGAGCGTAGTAGTGGAAAAAGTAATATATTCAAATATAAACTACACAGAAGCATTCTGTGAAACTTCTTTCTGGTCTGAGCATTCAGCTAACAGAGTTAAACCATACTTTTGATTGAGCAGTTTTGAAACACTCTGTCTGTAGAAAATGCAACTGGACATTCGTAGCGCTAAGTGGGTAATAGTGGAAAAAAGAATATGTTCAAATATAAACTACACAGAAGCATTGTATGAAACTTCTTTCTGTTCTGTGCATTCAACTAACAGAGTTGAACCTTACTTTTGATTGAGCCTTTCTGAAACACTCTTTCTGTAGAAACTGCAATTGGACATTCTGAGCGATAAGAGGCCTATATTGGGAAATATAATATCTTCAAATAAAAACTACACAGAAGCATTGTGTGAAACTTATTTCTGATATGTTCATTAAGCTAACAGAGTTAAACCATACTTTTGATTGCGCAGTTCTGAACACTCTTTCTCTAGAAAATGCAAGTGGACATTCGGAGCGCTAAGAGGGTAATAGTGGAAAAAGGAATATATTCAAATATAAACTACACAGTAGCATTCTGTGAAAATTCTTTCTGTTCTGTGCATTCAACTAACAGAGTTGAACCTTACTTTTGATTGAGCCGTTCTGAAACACTCTTTCTGTAGAAACTGCAATTGGACATGCTAAGCGCTAAGAGGCCTACATTGGGAAAAAGTATATCTTCAAATAAAAACTACACAGATGCATTCTGTGAAACTTATTTCTGATCTGTAAATTCAGTTAACAGAGATAAAACATATTTTTGATTGAGCAGTTATGAAACACTCTTTTTGTAGAAAATGCAAGAGGAGATTCGGAGCGCTAAGAGCGTAATAGTGGAAAAAGGAATGTCTTCAAATATAAACTACACAGAATCATTCGGTGAAACTTCTTTCTGATCTGTGCATGCAGCTAACAGAGTTAAACCATACTTTTGATTGAGCAGATCTGAACGCTTTTTCTGTATAAAATGCAACTGGACGTTTGGAGCGCTAAGAGCGTAGTAGTGGAAAAAGGAATATATTCAAATATAAACTACACAGAAGCATTCTGTGAAACTTCTCTCTGATCTGAGCATTCAGCTAACAGAGTTAAACCATACTTTTGATTGAGCAGTTTTGAAACACTCTGTCTGTAGAAAATGCAACTGGACATTCGTAGCGCTAAGTGGGTAATAGTGGAAAAAAAAATATGTTCAAATATAAACTACACAGAAGCATTGTATGAAACTTCTTTCTGTTCTGTGCATTCAACTAACAGAGTTGAACCTTACTTTTGATTGAGCCGTTCTGAAACACTCTTTCTGTAGAAACTGCAATTGGACATTCTGAGCGCTAAGAGGCCTATATTGGGAAAAAGAATGTCTACAATTAAAAACTACACAGAAGAATTGTGTGAAACTTCTTTCTGTTCTGTTTGTTCAACTAAAAGAGTTGAAACTTAGTTTTGATAGAGCCGTTCTGAAACACTCTTTCTGTAGAAAATGCAAGTGGAGATTCGGAGCGCTAAGAGGTTAATAGTGGAAAAAGGAATGTCTCCAAATATAAACTACACAGAATCATTCTGTGAAAATTCTTTCTGATCTGTGCATTCAGCTAACAGAGTTAAACCATACTTTTGATTGAGCAGATCTGAACTCTCTTTCTGTAGAAAATGCAACTGGACATTTGGAGCGCTAAGAGAGTAGTAGTGGAAAAAGGAATATATTCAAATATAAACTACACAGAAGCATTCTGTGAAACTTCTTTCTGATCTGAGCATTCAGCTAACAGAGTTAAACCATACTTTTGATTGAGCAGTTTTGAAACACTCTGTCTGTAGAAAATGCAACTGGACATTCGTAGCGCTAAGTGGGTAATAGTGGAAAAAAGAATATGTTCAAATATAAACTACACAGAAGCATTGTATGAAACTACTTTCTGTTCTGTGCATTCAACTAACAGAGTTGAACCTTACTTTTGATTGAGCCTTTCTGAAACACTCTTTCTGTAGAAACTGCAATTGGACATTCTGAGCGCTAAGAGGCCTCTATTGGGAAAAATAATATCTTCAAATAAAAACTACACAGAAGCATTGTGTGAAACTTATTTCTGATATGTTCATTAAGCTAACAGAGTTAAACCATACTTTTGATTGCGCAGTTCTGAACACTCTTTCTGTAGAAAATGCAAGTGGACATTCGGAGCGCTAAGAGGGTAATAGTGGAAAAAGGAATATATTCAAATATAAACTACACAGTAGCATTCTGTGAAAATTCTTTCTGTTCTCTGCATTCAACTAACGGAGTTGAACCTTACTTTTGATTGAGCCGTTCTGAAACACTCTTTCTGTAGAAACTGCAATTGGACATGCTGAGCGCTAAGAGGCCTACATTGGGAAAAAGAATATCTTCAAATAAAAACTACACAGATGCATTCTGTGAAACTTATTTCTGATCTGTAAATTCAGTTAACAGAGATAAAACATATTTTTGATTGAGCAGTTATGAAACACTCTTTTTGTAGAAAATGCAAGTGGAGATTCGGAGCGCTAAGAGGGTAATAGTGGAAAAAGGAATGTCTTCAAATATAAACTACACAGAATCATTCGGTGAAACTTCTTTCTGATCTGTGCATTCAGCTAACAGAGTTAAACCATACTTTTGATTGAGCAGATCTGAACACTCTTTCTGTAGAAAATGCAACTGGACATTTGGAGCGCTAAGAGCGTAGTAGTGGAAAAAGGAATATATTCAAATATAAACTACACAGAAGCATTCTGTGAAACTTCTTTCTGATCTGAGCATTCAGCTAACAGAGTTAAACCATACTTTTGATTGAGCAGTTTTGAAACACTCTGTCTGTAGAAAATGCAACTGGACATTCGTAGCGCTAAGTGGGTAATAGTGGAAAAAAGAATATGTTCAAATATAAACTACACAGAAGCATTGTATGAAACTTCTTTCTGTTCTGTGCATTCAACTAACAGAGTTGAACCTTACTTTTGATTGAGCCGTTCTGAAACACTCTTTCTGTAGAAACTGCAATTGGACATTCTGAGCGCTAGGAGGCCTATATTGGGAAAAAGAATGTCTACAAATAAAAACTACACAGAAGAATTGTGTGAAACTTCTTTCTGTTCTGTTTGTTCAACTAAAAGAGTTGAACCTTAGTTTTGATTGAGCCGTTCTGAAACACTCTTTCTGTAGAAAATGCAAGTGGAGATTCGGAGCGCTAAGAGGGTAATAGTGGAAAAAGGAATGTCTCCAAATATAAACTACACAGAATCATTCTGTGAAACTTCTTTCTGATCTGTGCATTCAGCTAACAGAGTTAAACCATACTTTTGATTGAGCAGATCTGAACTCTCTTTGTGTAGAGAATGCAACTGGACATTTGGAGCGCTAAGAGAGTAGTAGTGGAAAAAGGAATATATTCAAATATAAACTACACAGAAGCATTCTGTGAAACTTCTTTCTGATCTGAGCATTCAGCTAACAGAATTAAACCATACTTTTAATTGAGCAGTTTTGAAACACTCTGTCTGTAGAAAATGCAACTGGACATTCGTAGCGCTAAGTGGGTAATAGTGGAAAAAAGAATATGTTCAAATATAAACTACACAGAAGCATTGTATGAAACTTCTTTCTGTTCTGTGCATTCAACTAACAGAGTTGAACCTTACTTTTGATTGAGCCTTTCTGAAACACTCTTTCTGTAGAAACTGCAATTGGACATTCTGAGCGATAAGAGGCCTATATTGGGAAATATAATATCTTCAAATAAAAACCACACAGAAGCATTGTGTGAAACTTATTTCTGATATGTTCATTAAGCTAACAGAGTTAAACCATACTTTTGATTGCGCAGTTCTGAACACTCTTTCTCTAGAAAATGCAAGTGGACATTCGGAGCGCTAAGAGGGTAATAGTGGAAAAAGGAATATATTCAAATATAAACTACACAGTAGCATTCTGTGAAAATTCTTTCTGTTCTGTGCATTCAACTAACAGAGTTGAACCTTACTTTTGATTGAGCCGTTCTGAAACACTCTTTCTGTAGAAACTGCAATTGGACATGCTAAGCGCTAAGAGGCCTACATTGGGAAAAAGAATATCTTCAAATAAAAACTACACAGATGCATTCTGTGAAACTTATTTCTGATCTGTAAATTCAGTTAACAGAGATAAAACATATTTTTGATTGAGCAGTTATGAAACACTCTTTTTGTAGAAAATGCAAGAGGAGATTCGGAGCGCTAAGAGCGTAATAGTGGAAAAAGGAATGTCTTCAAATATAAACTACACAGAATCATTCGGTGAAACTTCTTTCTGATCTGTGCATGCAGCTAACAGAGTTAAACCGTACATTTGATTGAGCAGATCTGAACGCTTTTTCTGTAGAAAATGCAACTGGACATTTGGAGCGCTAAGAGCGTAGTAGTGGAAAAAGGAATATATTCAAATATAAACTACACAGAAGCATTCTGTGAAACTTCTCTCTGATCTGAGCATTCAGCTAACAGAGTTAAACCATACTTTTGATTGAGCAGTTTTGAAACACTCTGTCTGTAGAAAATGCAACTGGACATTCGTAGCGCTAAGTGGGTAATAGTGGAAAAAAAAATATGTTCAAATATAAACTACACAGAAGCATTGTATGAAACTTCTTTCTGTTCTGTGCATTCAACTAACAGAGTTGAACCTTACTTTTGATTGAGCCGTTCTGAAACACTCTTTCTGTAGAAACTGCAATTGGACATTCTGAGCGCTAAGAGGCCTATATTGGGAAAAAGAATGTCTACAATTAAAAACTACACAGAAGAATTGTGTGAAACTTCTTTCTGTTCTGTTTGTTCAACTAAAAGAGTTGAAACTTAGTTTTGATTGAGCCGTTCTGAAACACTCTTTCTGTAGAAAATGCAAGTGGAGATTCGGAGCGCTAAGAGGTTAATAGTGGAAAAAGGAATGTCTCCAAATATAAACTACACAGAATCATTCTGTGAAAATTCTTTCTGATCTGTGCATTCAGCTAACAGAGTTAAACCATACTTTTGATTGAGCAGATCTGAACTCTCTTTCTGTAGAAAATGCAACTGGACATTTGGAGCGCTAAGAGAGTAGTAGTGGAAAAAGGAATATATTCAAATATAAACTACACAGAAGCATTCTGTGAAACTTCTTTCTGATCTGAGCATTCAGCTAACAGAGTTAAACCATACTTTTGATTGAGCAGTTTTGAAACACTCTGTCTGTAGAAAATGCAACTGGACATTCGTAGCGCTAAGTGGGTAATAGTGGAAAAAAGAATATGTTCAAATATAAACTACACAGAAGCATTGTATGAAACTACTTTCTGTTCTGTGCATTCAACTAACAGAGTTGAACCTTACTTTTGATTGAGCCTTTCTGAAACACTCTTTCTGTAGAAACTGCAATTGGACATTCTGAGCGCTAAGAGGCCTCTATTGGGAAAAATAATATCTTCAAATAAAAACTACACAGAAGCATTGTGTGAAACTTATTTCTGATATGTTCATTAAGCTAACAGAGTTAAACCATACTTTTGATTGCGCAGTTCTGAACACTCTTTCTCTAGAAAATGCAAGTGGACATTCGGAGCGCTAAGAGGGTAATAGTGGAAAAAGGAATATATTCAAATATAAACTACACAGTAGCATTCTGTGAAAATTCTTTCTGTTCTCTGCATTCAACTAACGGAGTTGAACCTTACTTTTGATTGAGCCGTTCTGAAACACTCTTTCTGTAGAAACTGCAATTGGACATGCTGAGCGCTAAGAGGCCTACATTGGGAAAAAGAATATCTTCAAATAAAAACTACACAGATGCATTCTGTGAAACTTATTTCTGATCTGTAAATTCAGTTAACAGAGATAAAACATATTTTTGATTGAGCAGTTATGAAACACTCTTTTTGTAGAAAATGCAAGTGGAGATTCGGAGCGCTAAGAGGGTAATAGTGGAAAAAGGAATGTCTTCAAATATAAACTACACAGAATCATTCGGTGAAACTTCTTTCTGATCTGTGCATTCAGCTAACAGAGTTAAACCATACTTTTGATTGAGCAGATCTGAACACTCTTTCTGTAGAAAATGCAACTGGACATTTGGAGCGCTAAGAGCGTAGTAGTGGAAAAAGGAATATATTCAAATATAAACTACACAGAAGCATTCTGTGAAACTTCTTTCTGATCTGAGCATTCAGCTAACAGAGTTAAACCATACTTTTGATTGAGCAGTTTTGAAACACTCTGTCTGTAGAAAATGCAACTGGACATTCGTAGCGCTAAGTGGGTAATAGTGGAAAAAAGAATATGTTCAAATATAAACTACACAGAAGCATTGTATGAAACTTCTTTCTGTTCTGTGCATTCAACTAACAGAGTTGAACCTTACTTTTGATTGAGCCGTTCTGAAACACTCTTTCTGTAGAAACTGCAATTGGACATTCTGAGCGCTAGGAGGCCTATATTGGGAAAAAGAATGTCTATAAATAAAAACTACACAGAAGAATTGTGTGAAACTTCTTTCTGTTCTGTTTGTTCAACTAAAAGAGTTGAACCTTAGTTTTGATTGAGCCGTTCTGAAACACTCTTTCTGTAGAAAATGCAAGTGGAGATTCGGAGCGCTAAGAGGGTAATAGTGGAAAAAGGAATGTCTCCAAATATAAACTACACAGAATCATTCTGTGAAACTTCTTTCTGATCTGTGCATTCAGCTAACAGAGTTAAACCATACTTTTGATTGAGCAGATCTGAACTCTCTTTGTGTAGAGAATGCAACTGGACATTTGGAGCGCTAAGAGAGTAGTAGTGGAAAAAGGAATATATTCAAATATAAACTACACAGAAGCATTCTGTGAAACTTCTTTCTGATCTGAGCATTCAGCTAACAGAGTTAAACCATACTTTTGATTGAGCAGTTTTGAAACACTCTGTCTGTAGAAAATGCAACTGGACATTCGTAGCGCTAAGTGGGTAATAGTGGAAAAAAGAATATGTTCAAATATAAACTACACAGAAGCATTGTATGAAACTTCTTTCTGTTCTGTGCATTCAACTAACAGAGTTGAACCTTACTTTTGATTGAGCCTTTCTGAAACACTCTTTCTGTAGAAACTGCAATTGGACATTCTGAGCGCTAAGAGGCCTATATTGGGGAAAATAATATCTTCAAATAAAAACTACACAGAAGCATTGTGTGAAACATATTTCTGATATGTTCATTAAGCTAACAGAGTTAAACCATACTTTTGATTGCGCAGTTCTGAACACTCTTTCTGTAGAAAATGCAAGTGTACATTCGGAGCGCTAAGAGGGTAATAGTGGAAAAAGGAATATATTCAAATATAAACTACACAGTAGCATTCTGTGAAAATTCTTTCTGTTCTGTGCATTCAACTAACAGAGTTGAACCTTACTTTTGATTGAGCTGTTCTGAAACACTCTTTCTGTAGAAACTGCAATTGGACATGCTGAGCGCTAAGAGGCCTACATTGGGAAAAAGAATATCTTCAAATAAAAACTACACAGATGCATTCTGTGAAACTTATTTCTGATCTGTAAATTCAGTTAACAGAGATAAAACATATTTTTGATTGAGCAGTTATGAAACACTCTTTTTGTAGAAAATGCAAGTGGAGATTCGGAGCGCTAAGAGGGTAATAGTGGAAAAAGGAATGTCTTCAAATATAAACTACACAGAATCATTCGGTGAAACTTCTTTCTGATCTGTGCATTCAGCTAACAGAGTTAAACCATACTTTTGATTGAGCAGATCTGAACACTCTTTCTGTAGAAAATGCAACTGGACATTTGGAGCGCTAAGAGCGTAGTAGTGGAAAAAGTAATATATTCAAATATAAACTACACAGAAGCATTCTGTGAAACTTCTTTCTGATCTGAGCATTCAGCTAACAGAGTTAAAGCATACTTTTGATTGAGCAGTTTTGAAACACTCTGTCTGTAGAAAATGCAACTGGACATTCGTAGCGCTAAGTGGGTAATAGTGGAAAAAAGAATATGTTCAAATATAAACTACACAGAAGCATTGTATGAAACTTCCTTCTGTTCTGTGCATTCAACTAACAGAGTTGAACCTTAATTTTGATTGAGCCGTTCTGAAACACTCTTTCTGTAGAAACTGCAATTGGACATTCTGAGGGCTAGGAGGCCTATATTGGGAAAAAGAATGTCTACAAATAAAAACTACACAGAAGAATTGTGTGAAACTTCTTTCTGTTCTGTTTGTTCAACTAAAAGAGTTGAACCTTAGTTTTGATTGAGCCGTTCTGAAACACTCTTTCTGTAGAAAATGCAAGTGGAGATTCGGAGCGCTAAGAGGGTAATAGTGGAAAAAGGAATGTCTCCAAATATAAACTACACAGAATCATTCGGTGAAACTTCTTTCTGATCTGTGCATTCAGCTAACAGAGTTAAACCATACTTTTGATTGAGCAGATCTGAACTCTCTATGTGTAGAAAATGAAACTGGACATTTGGAGCGCTAAGAGAGTAGTAGTGGAAAAAGGAATATATTCAAATATAAACTACACAGAAGCATTCTGTGAAACTTTTTTCTGATCTGAGCATTCAGCTAACAGAGTTAAACCATACTTTGGATTGAGCAGTTTTGAAACACTCTGTCTGTAGAAAATGCAACTGGACATTCGTAGCGCTAAGTGGGTAATAGTGGAAAAAAGAATATGTTCAAATATAAACTACACAGAAGCATTGTATGAAACTTCTTTCTGTTCTGTGCATTCAACTAACAGAGTTGAACCTTACTTTTGATTGAGCCTTTCTGAAACACTCTTTCTGTAGAAACTGCAATTGGACATTCTGAGCGCTAAGAGGCCTATATTGGGAAAAATAATATCTTCAAATAAAAACTACACAGAAGCATTGTGTGAAACTTATTTCTGATATGTTCATTAAGCTAACAGAGTTAAACCATACTTTTGATTGCGCAGTTCTGAACACTCTTTCTGTAGAAAATGCAAGTGGACATTCGGAGCGCTAAGAGGTTAATAGTGGAAAAAGGAATATATTCAAATATAAACTACACAGTAGCATTCTGTGAAAATTCTTTCTGTTCTGTGCATTCAACTAACAGAGTTGAACCTTACTTTTGATGGAGCTGTTCTGAAACACTCTTTCTGTAGAAACTGCAATTGGACATGCTGAGCGCTAAGAGGCCTACATTGGGAAAAAGAATATCTTCAAATAAAAACTACACAGATGCATTCTGTGAAACTTATTTCTGATCTGTAAATTCAGTTAACAGAGATAAAACATATTTTTGATTGAGCAGTTATGAAACACTCTTTTTGTAGAAAATGCAAGTGGAGATTCGGAGCGCTAAGAGGGTAATAGTGGAAAAAGGAATGTCTTCAAATATAAACTACACAGAATCATTCGGGGAAACTTCTTTCTGATCTGTGCATTCAGCTAACAGAGTTAAACCATACTTTTGATTGAGCAGATCTGAACACTCTTTCTGTAGAAAATGCAACTGGACATTTGGAGCGCTAAGAGCGTAGTAGTGGAAAAAGTAATATATTCAAATATAAACTACACAGAAGCATTCTGTGAAACTTCTTTCTGATCTGAGCATTCAGCTAACAGAGTTAAACCATACTTTTGATTGAGCAGTTTTGAAACACTCTGTCTGTAGAAAATGCAACTGGACATTCGTAGCGCTAAGTGGGTAATAGTGGAAAAAAGAATATGTTCAAATATAAACTACACAGAAGCATTGTATGAAACTTCCTTCTGTTCTGTGCATTCAACTAACAGAGTTGAACCTTAATTTTGATTGAGCCGTTCTGAAACACTCTTTCTGTAGAAACTGCAATTGGACATTCTGAGCGCTAGGAGGCCTATATTGGGAAAAAGAATGTCTACAAATAAAAACTACACAGAAGAATTGTGTGAAACTTCTTTCTGTTCTGTTTGTTCAACTAAAAGAGTTGAACCTTAGTTTTGATTGAGCCGTTCTGAAACACTCTTTCTGTAGGAAATGCAAGTGGAGATTCGGAGCGCTAAGAGGGTAATAGTGGAAAAAGGAATGTCTCCAAATATAAACTACACAGAATCATTCGGTGAAACTTCTTTCTGATCTGTGCATTCAGCTAACAGAGTTAAACCATACTTTTGATTGAGCAGATCTGAACTCTCTTTGTGTAGAAAATGCAACTGGACATTTGGAGCGCTAAGAGAGTAGTAGTGGAAAAAGGAATATATTCAAATATAAACTACACAGAAGCATTCTGTGAAACTTCTTTCTGATCTGAGCATTCAGCTAACAGAGTTAAACCATTCTTTGGATTGAGCAGTTTTGAAACACTCTGTCTGTAGAAAATGCAACTGGACATTCGTAGCGCTAAGTGGGTAATAGTGGAAAAAAGAATATGTTCAAATATAAACTACACAGAAGCATTGTATGAAACTTCTTTCTGTTCTGTGCATTCAACTAACAGAGTTGAACCTTACTTTTGATTGAGCCTTTCTGAAACACTCTTTCTGTAGAAACTGCAATTGGACATTCTGAGCGCTAAGAGGCCTATATTGGGAAAAATAATATCTTCAAATAAAAACTACACAGAAGCATTGTGTGAAACTTATTTCTGATATGTTCATTAAGCTAACAGAGTTAAACCATACTTTTGATTGCGCAGTTCTGAACACTCTTTCTGTAGAAAACGCAAGTGGACATTCGGAGCGCTAAGAGGGTAATAGTGGAAAAAGGAATATATTCAAATATAAATTACACAGTAGCATTCTGTGAAAATTCTTTCTGTTCTGTGCATTCAACTAACAGAGTTGAACCTTACTTTTGATTGAGCCGTTCTGAAACACTCTTTCTGTAGAAACTGCAATTGGACATGCTAAGCGCTATGAGGCCTACATTGGGAAAAAGAATATCTTCAAATAAAAACTACACAGATGCATTCTGTGAAACTTATTTCTGATCTGTAAATTCAGTTAACAGAGATAAAACATATTTTTGATTGAGCAGTTATGAAACACTCTATTTGTAGAAAATGCAAGTGGAGATTCGGAGCGCTAAGAGGGTAATAGTGGAAAAAGGAATGTCTTCAAATATAAACTACACAGAATCATTCGGTGAAACTTCTTTCTGATCTGTGCATTCAGCTAACAGAGTTAAACCATACTTTTGATTGAGCAGATCTGAACACTCTTTCTGTAGAAAATGCAACTGGACATTTGGAGCGCTAAGAGCGTGGTAGTGGAAAAAGGATTATATTCAAATATAAACTACACAGAAGCATTCTGTGAAACTTCTTTCTGATCTGAGCATTCAGCTAACAGAGTTAAACCATACTTTTGATTGAGCAGTTTTGAAACATTCTGTCTGTAGAAAATGCAACTGGACATTCGTAGGGCTAAGTGGGTAATAGTGGAAAAAAGAATATGTTCAAATACAAACTACACAGAAGCATTGTATGAAACTTCTTTCTGTTCTGTGCATTCAACTAACAGAGTTGAACCTTACTTTTGATTGAGCCGTTCTGAAACACTCTTTCTGTAGAAACTGCAATTGGACATTCTGAGCGCTAAGAGGCCTATATTGGGAAAAAGAATGTCTACAAATAAAAACTACACAGAAGAATTGTGTGAAACTTCTTTCTGTTCTGTTTGTTCAACTAAAAGAGTTGAACCTTAGTTTTGATTGAGCCGTTCTGAAACACTCTTTCTGTAGAAAATGCAAGTGGAGATTCGGAGCGCTAAGAGGGTAATAGTGGAAAAAGGAATGTCTCCAAATATAAACTACACAGAATCATTCTGTGAAACTTCTTTCTGATCTGTGCATTCAGCTAACAGAGTTAAACCATACTTTGATTGAGCAGATCTGAACACTCTTTCTGTAGAAAATGCAACTGGATATTTGGAGCGCTAAGAGAGTAGTAGTGGAAAAAGGAATATATTCAAATATAAACTACACAGAAGCATTCTGTGAAACTTCTTTCTGATCTGAGCATTCAGCTAACAGAGTTAAACCATACTTTTGATTGAGCAGTTTTGAAACACTCTGTCTGTAGAAAATGCAAGTGGACATTCGTAGCGCTAAGTGGGTAATAGTGGAAAAAAGAATATGTTCAAATATAAACTACACAGAAGCATTGTATGAAACTTCTTTCTGTTCTGTGCATTCAACTAACAGAGTTGAACCTTACTTTTGATTGAGCCTTTCTGAAACACTCTTTCTGTAGAAACTGCAATTGGACATTCTGAGCGCTAAGAGGCCTATATTGGGAAAAATAATATCTTCAAATAAAAACTACACAGAAGCATTGTGTGAAACTTATTTCTGATATGTTCATTAAGTTAACAGAGTTAAACCATACTTTTGATTGCGCAGTTCTGAACACTCTTTCTGTAGAAAATGCAAGTGGACATTCGGAGCGCTAAGAGGGTAATAGTGGAAAAAGGAATATATTCAAATATATACTCCACAGTAGCATTCTGTGAAACTTCTTTCTGTTCTGTGCATTCAACTAACAGAGTTGAACCTTACTTTTGATTGAGCCGTTCTGAAACACTCTTTCTGTAGAAACTGCAATTGGACATGCTAAGCGCTAAGAGGCCTACATTGGGAAAAAGAATATCTTCAAATAAAAACTACACAGATGCATTCTGTGAAACTTATTTCTGATCTGTAAATTCATTTAACAGAGATAAAGCATATTTTTGATTGAGCAGTTATGAAACACTCTTTTTGTAGAAAATGCAAGTGGAGATTCGGAGCGCTAAGAGGGTAATAGTGGAAAAAGGAATGTCTTCAAATATAAACTACACAGGATCATTCGGTGAAACTTTTTTCTGATCTGTGCATTCCGCTAACAGAGTTAAACCATACTTTTGATTGAGCAGATCTCAACACTCTTTCTGTAGAAAATGCAACTGGACATTTGGGGCGCTAAGAGCGTAGTAGTGGAAAAAGGAATATATTCAAATATAAACTACACAGAAGCATTCTGTGAAACTTCTTTGTGATCTGAGCATTCAGCTAACAGAGTTAAACCATACTTTTGATTGAGCAGTTTTGAAACACTCTGTCTGTAGAAAATGCAACTGGACATTCGTAGCGCTAAGTGGGTAATAGTGGAAAAAAGAATATGTTCAAATATAAACTACACAGAAGCATTGTATGAAACTTCTTTCTGTTCTGTGCATTCAACTAACAGAGTTGAACCTTACTTTTGATTGAGCCGTTCTGAAACACTCTTTCTGTAGAAACTGCAATTGGACAATCTGAGCGCTAGGAGGCCTATATTGGGAAAAAGAATGTCTACAAATAAAAACTACACAAAAGAATTGTGTGAAACTTCTTTCTGTTCTGTTTGTTCAACTAAAAGAGTTGAACCTTAGTTTTGATTGAGCCGTTCTGAAACACTCTTTCTGTAGAAAATGCAAGTGGAGATTCGGAGCGCTAAGAGGGTAATAGTGGAAAAAGGAATGTCTCCAAATATAAACTACACAGAATCATTCTGTGAAACTTCTTTCTGATCTGTGCATTCAGCTAACAGAGTTAAACCATACTTTTGATTGAGCAGATCTGAACACTCTTTCTGTAGAAAATGCAACTGGACATTTGGAGCGCTAAGAGAGTAGTAGTGGAAAAAGGAATATATTCAAATATAAACTACACAGAAGCATTCTGTGACACTTCTTTCTGATCTGAGCATTCAGCTAACAGAGTTAAACCATACTTTTGATTGAGCAGTTTTGAAACACTCTGTCTGTAGAAAATGCAACTGGACATTCGTAGCGCTAAGTGGGTAATAGTGGAAAAATAATATGTTCAAATATAAACTACACAGAAGCATTGTATGAAACTTCTTTCTGTTCTGTGCATTCAACTAACAGAGTTGAACCTTACTTTTGATTGAGCCTTTCTGAAACACTCTTTCTGTAGAAACTGCAATTGTACATTCTGAGCGCTAAGAGGCCTATATTGGGAAAAATAATATCTTCAAATAAAAACTACACAGAAGCATTGTGTGAAACTTATTTCTGATATGTTCATTAAGCTAACAGAGTTAAACCATACTTTTGATTGCGCAGTTCTGAACACTCTTTCTGTAGAAAATGCAAGTGGACATTCGGAGCGCTAAGAGGGTAATAGTGGAAAAAGGAATATATTCAAATATAAACTACACAGTAGCATTCTGTGAAACCTCTTTCTGTTCTGTGCATTCAACTAACAGATTTGAACCTTACTTTTGATTGAGCCGTTCTGAAACACTCTTTCTGTAGAAACTGCAATTGGACAAGCTAAGCGCTATGAGGCCTACTTTGGGAAAAAGAATATCTTCAAATAAAAACTACACAGATGCATTCTGTGAAACTTATTTCTAATCTGTAAATTCAGTTAACAGAGATAAAACATATTTTTGATTGAGCAGTTATGAAACACTCTTTTTGTGGAAAATGCAAGTGGAGATTCGGAGCGCTAAGAGGGTAATAGTGGAAAAATGAATGTCTTCTAATATAAACTACACAGAATCATTCGGTGAAACTTCTTTCTGATCTGTGCATTCAGCTAACAGAGTTAAACCATACTTTTGATTGAGCAGATCTGAACCCTCTTTCTGTAGAAAATGCAACTGGACATTTGGAGCGCTAAGAGCGTAGTAGTGGAAAAAGGAATATATTCAAATATAAACTACACAGAAGCATTCTGTGAAACTTCTTTCTGATCTGAGCATTCAGCTAACAGAGTTAAACCATACTTTTGATTGAGCAGTTTTGAAACACTCTGTCTGTAGAAAATGCAACTGGACATTCGTAGCGCTAAGTGGGTAATAGTGGAAAAAAGAATATGTTCAAATATAAACTACACAGAAGCATTGTATGAAACTTCTTTCTGTTCTGTGCATTCAACTAACAGAGTTGAACCTTACTTTTGATCGAGCCGTTCTGAAACACTCTTTCTGTAGAAACTGCAATTGGACATTCTGAGCGCTAGGAGGCCTATATTGGGAAAAAGAATGTCTACAAATAAAAACTACACAGAAGCATTGTGTGAAACTTCTTTCTGTTCTGTTTGTTCAACTAAAAGAGTTGAACCTTAGTTTTGATTGAGCCGTTCTGAAACACTCTTTCTGTAGAAAATGCAAGTGGAGATTCAGAGCGCTAAGAGGGTAATAGTGGAAAAAGGAATGTCTCCAAATATAAACTACACAGAATCATTCTGTGAAACTTCTTTCTGATCTGTGCATTCAGCTAACAGAGTTAAACCATACTTTTGATTGAGCAGATCTGAACACTCTTTCTGTAGAAAATGCAACTGGACATTTGGAGCGCTAAGAGAGTAGTAGTGGAAAAAGGAATATATTCAAATATAAACTACACAGAAGCATTCTGTGAAACTTCTTTCTGATCTGAGCATTCAGCTAACAGAGTTAAACCATACTTTTGATTGAGCAGTTTTGAAACACTCTGTCTGTAGAAAATGCAACTGGACATTCGTAGCGCTAAGTGGGTAATAGTGGAAAAAAGAATATGTTCAAATATAAACTACACAGAAGCATTGTATGAAACTTCTTTCTGTTCTGTGCATTCAACTAACAGAGTTGAACCTTACTTTTGATTGAGCCTTTCTGAAACACTCTTTCTGTAGAAACTGCAATTGGACATTCTGAGCGCTAAGAGGCCTCTATTGGGAAAAATAATATCTTCAAATAAAAACTACACAGAAGCATTGTGTGAAACTTATTTCTGATATGTTCATTAAGCTAACAGAGTTAAACCATACTTTTGATTGCGCAGTTCTGAACACTCTTTCTGTAGAAAATGCAAGTGGACATTCGGAGCGCTAAGAGGGTAATAGTGGAAAAAGGAATATATTCAAATATAAACTACACAGTAGCACTCTGTGAAAATTCTTTCTGTTCTGTGCATTCAACTAACAGAGTTGAACCTTACTTTTGATTGAGCCGTTCTGAAACACTCTTTCTGTAGAAACTGCAATTGGACATGCTAAGCGCTAAGAGGCCTACATTGAGAAAAAGAATATCTTCAAATAAAAACTACACAGATGCATTCTGTGAAACTTATTTCTGATCTGTAAATTCAGTTAACAGAGATAAAACATATTTTTGATTGAGCAGTTATGAAACACTCTTTTTGTAGAAAATGCAAGTGGAGATTCGGAGCGCTAAGAGGGTAATAGTGGAAAAAGGAATGTCTTCAAATATAAACTACACAGAATCATTCGGTGAAACTTCTTTCTTATCTGTGCATTCAGCTAACAGAGTTAAAACATACTTTTGAATGAGCAGATCTGAACACTCTTTTTGTAGAAAATGCAACTGGACATTTGGAGCGCTAAGAGCGTAGTAGTGGAAAAAGGAATATATTCAGATATAAACTACACAGAAGCATTCTGTGAAACTTCTTTCTGATCTGAGCATTCAGCTAACAGAGTTAAACCATACTTTTTATTGAGGAGTTTTGAAAAACTCTGTCTGTAGAAAATGCAACTGGACATTCGTAGCGCTAAGTGGGTAACAGTGGAAAAAAGAATATGTTCATATATAAACTACACAGAAGCATTGTATGAAACTTCTTTCTGTTCTGTGCATTCAACTAACAGAGTTGAACCTTACTTTTGATTGAGCCGTTCTGAAACACTCTTTCTGTAGAAACTGCAATTGGACATTCTGAGCGCTAAGAGGCCTATATTGGGAAAAATAATATCTTCAAATAAAAACTACACAGAAGCATTGTGTGAAACTTATTTCTGATATGTTCATTAAGCTAACAGAGTTAAACCATACATTTGATTGCGCAGTTCTGAACACTTTTTCTGTAGAAAATGCAAGTGGACATTCGGAGCGCTAAGAGGGTAATAGTGGAAAAAGGAATATATTCAAATATAAACTCCACAGTAGCATTCTGTGAAACTTCTTTCTGTTCTGTGCATTCAACTAACAGAGTTGAACCTTACGTTTGATTGAGCCGTTCTGAAACACTCTTTCTGTAGAAACTGCAATTGGACATGCTAAGCGCTAAGAGGCCTACATTGGGAAAAAGAATATCTTCAAATAAAAACTACACAGATGCATTCTGTGAAACTTATTTCTGATCTGTAAATTCATTTAACAGAGATAAAGCATATTTTTGATTGAGCAGTTATGAAACACTCTTTTTGTAGAAAATGCAAGTGGAGATTCGGAGCTCTAAGAGGGTAATAGTGGAAAAAGGAATGTCTTCAAATATAAACTACACAGAATCATTCTGTGAAACTTCTTTCTGATCTGTGCATTCAGCTAACAGAGTTAAACCATACTTTTGATTGAGCAGATCTCAACACTCTTTCTGTAGAAAATGCAACTGGACATTTGGTGCGCTAAGAGCGTAGTAGTGGAAAAAGGAATATATTCAAATATAAACTACACAGAAGCATTCTGTGAAACTTCTTTCTGATCTGAGCATTCAGCTAACAGAGTTAAACCATACTTTTGATTGAGCAGTTTTGAAACACTCTGTCTGTAGAAAATGCAACTGGACATTCGTAGCGCTAAGTGGGTAATAGTGGAAAAAAGAATATGTTCAAATATAAACTACACAGAAGCATTGTATGAAACTTCTTTCTGTTCTGTGCATTCAACTAACAGAGTTGAACCTTACTTTTGATTGAGCCGTTCTGAAACACTCTTTCTGTAGAAACTGCAATTGGACAATCTGAGCGCTAGGAGGCCTATATTGGGAAAAAGAATGTCTACAAATAAAAACTACACAAAAGAATTGTGTGAAACTTCTTTCTGTTCTGTTTGTTCAACTAAAAGAGTTGAACCTTAGTTTTGATTGAGCCGTTCTGAAACACTCTTTCTGTAGAAAATGCAAGTGGAGATTCGGAGCGCTAAGAGGGTAATAGTGGAAAAAGGAATGTCTCCAAATATAAACTACACAGAATCATTCTGTGAAACTTCTTTCTGATCTGTGCATTCAGCTAACAGAGTTAAACCATACTTTTGATTGAGCAGATCTGAACACTCTTTCTGTAGAAAATGCAACTGGACATTTGGAGCGCTAAGAGAGTAGTAGTGGAAAAAGGAATATATTCAAATATAAACTACACAGAAGCATTCTGTGACACTTCTTTCTGATCTGAGCATTCAGCTAACAGAGTTAAACCATACTTTTGATTGAGCAGTTTTGAAACACTCTGTCTGTAGAAAATGCAACTGGACATTCGTAGCGCTAAGTGGGTAATAGTGGAAAAATAATATGTTCAAATATAAACTACACAGAAGCATTGTATGAAACTTCTTTCTGTTCTGTGCATTCAACTAACAGAGTTGAACCTTACTTTTGATTGAGCCTTTCTGAAACACTCTTTCTGTAGAAACTGCAATTGTACATTCTGAGCGCTAAGAGGCCTATATTGGGAAAAATAATATCTTCAAATAAAAACTACACAGAAGCATTGTGTGAAACTTATTTCTGATATGTTCATTAAGCTAACAGAGTTAAACCATACTTTTGATTGCGCAGTTCTGAACACTCTTTCTGTAGAAAATGCAAGTGGACATTCGGAGCGCTAAGAGGGTAATAGTGGAAAAAGGAATATATTCAAATATAAACTACACAGTAGCATTCTGTGAAACCTCTTTCTGTTCTGTGCATTCAACTAACAGATTTGAACCTTACTTTTGATTGAGCCGTTCTGAAACACTCTTTCTGTAGAAACTGCAATTGGACAAGCTAAGCGCTAAGAGGCCTACTTTGGGAAAAAGAATATCTTCAAATAAAAACTACACAGATGCATTCTGTGAAACTTATTTCTGATCTGTAAATTCAGTTAACAGAGATAAAACATATTTTTGATTGAGCAGTTATGAAACACTCTTTTTGTGGAAAATGCAAGTGGAGATTCGGAGCACTAAGAGGGTAATAGTGGAAAAATGAATGTCTTCAAATATAAACTACACAGAATCATTCGGTGAAACTTCTTTCTGATCTGTGCATTCAGCTAACAGAGTTAAACCATACTTTTGATTGAGCAGATCTGAACACTCTTTCTGTAGAAAATGCAACTGGACATTTGGAGCGCTAAGAGCGTGGTAGTGGAAAAAGGAATATATTCAAATATAAACTACACAGAAGCATTCTGTGAAACTTTTTTCTGATCTGAGCATTCAGCTAACAGAGTTAAACCATACTTTTGATTGAGCAGTTTTGAAACACTCTGTCTGTAGAAAATGCAACTGGACATTCGTAGCGCTAAGTGGGTAATAGTGGAAAAAAGAATATGTTCAAATATAAACTACACAGAAGCATTGTATGAAACTTCTTTCTGTTCTGTGCATTCAACTCACAGAGTTGAACCTTACTTTTGATTGAGCCGTTCTGAAACACTCTTTCTGTAGAAACTGCAATTGGACATTCTGAGCGCTAGGAGGCCTATATTGGGAAAAAGAATGTCTACAAATAAAAACTACACAGAAGAATTGTGTGAAACATCTTTCTGTTCTGTTTGTTCAACTAAAAGAGTTGAACCTTAGTTTTGATTGAGCCATTCTGAAACACTCTTTCTGTAGAAACTGCAATTGGACATGCTAAGCGCTAAGAGGCCTACATTGGGAAAAAGAATATCTTCAAATAAAAACTACACAGATGCATTCTGTGAAACTTATTTCTGATCTGTAAATTCAGTTAACAGAGATAAAACATATTTTTGATTGAGCAGTTATGTAACACTCTTTTTGTAGAAAATGCAAGTGGAGATTCGGAGCGCTAAGAGGGTAATAGTGGAAAAAGGAATGTCTTCAAATATAAACTACACAGAATCATTCAGTGAAACTTCTTTCTGATCTGTGCATTCAGCTAACAGAGTTAAACCATACTTTTGATTGAGCAGATCTGAACACTCTTTCTGTAGAAAATGCAACTGGACATTTGGAGCGCTAAGAGCGTAGTAGTGGAAAAAGGAATATATTCAAATATAAACTACACAGAAGCATTCTGTGAAACTTCTTTCTGATCTGAGCATTCAGCTAACAGAGTTAAACCATACTTTTGATTGAGCAGTTTTGAAACACTCTGTCTGTAGAAAATGCAACTGGACATTCGTAGCGCTAAGTGGGTAATAGTGGAAAAAAGAATATGTTCAAATATAAACTACACAGAAGCATTGTGTGAAACAACTTTCTGTTCTGTGCATTCAACTAACAGAGTTGAACCTTACTTTTGATTGAGCCTTTCTGAAACACTCTTTCTGTAGAAACTGCAATTGGACATTCTGAGCGCTAAGAGGCCTATATTGGGAAAAATAATATCTTCAAATAAAAACTACACAGAAGCATTGTGTGAAACTTATTTCTGATATGTTCATTAAGCTAACAGAGTTAAACCATACTTTTGATTGCGCAGTTCTGAACACTCTTTCTGTAGAAAATGCAAGTGGACATTCGGAGCGCTAAGAGGGTAATAGTGGAAAAAGGAATATATTCAAATATAAACTCCACAGTAGCATTCTGTGAAACTTCTTTCTGTTCTGTGCATTCAACTAACAGAGTTGAACCTTACTTTAGATTGAGCCGTTCTGAAACACTCTTTCTGTAGAAACTGCAATTGGACATTCTGAGCGCTAGGAGGCCTATATTGGGAAAAAGAATGTCTACAAATAAAAACTACACAGAAGAATTGTGTGAAACTTCTTTCTGTTCTGTTTGTTCAACTAAAAGAGTTGAACCTTAGTTTTGATTGAGCCGTTCTGAAACACTCTTTCTGTAGAAAATGCAAGTGGAGATTCGGAGCGCTAAGAGGGTAATAGTGGAAAAAGGAATGCCTCCAAATATAAACTACACAGAATCATTCTGTGAAACTTCTTTCTGATCTGTGCATTCAGCTAACAGAGTTAAACCATACTTTTGATTGAGCAGATCTGAACACTCTTTCTGTAGAAAATGCAACTGGACATTTGGAGCGCTAAGAGCTTATAGTGGAAAAAGGAATATATTCAAATATAAACTACACAGAAGCATTCTGTGAAACTACTTTCTGATCTGAGCATTCAGCTAACAGAGTTAAACCATACTTTTCATTGAGCAGTTTTGAAACACTCTGTCTGTAGAAAATGCAACTGGACATTCGTAGCGCTAAGTGGGTAATAGTGGAAAAAAGAATATGTTCAAATATAAACTACACAGAAGCATTGTATGAAACTCCTTTCTGTTCTGTGCATTCAACTAACAGAGTTGAACCTTACTTTTGATTGAGCCGTTCTGAAACACTCTTTCTGTAGAAACTGCAATTGGACATTCTGAGCGCTAGGAGGCCTATATTGGGAAAAAGAATGTCTACAAATAAAAACTACACAGAAGAATTGTGTGAAACTTCTTTCTGTTCTGTTTGTTCAACTAAAAGAGTTGAACCTTAGTTTTGATTGAGCCGTTCTGAAACACTCTTTCTGTAGAAAATGCAAGTGGAGATTCGGAGCGCTAAGAGGGTAATAGTGGAAAAAGGAATGCCTCCAAATATAAACTACACAGAATCATTCTGTGAAACTTCTTTCTGATCTGTGCATTCAGCTAACAGAGTTAAACCATACTTTTGATTGAGCAGATCTGAACACTCTTTCTGTAGAAAATGCAACTGGACATTTGGAGCGCTAAGAGCTTATAGTGGAAAAAGGAATATATTCAAATATAAACTACACAGAAGCATTCTGTGAAACTACTTTCTGATCTGAGCATTCAGCTAACAGAGTTAAACCATACTTTTCATTGAGCAGTTTTGAAACACTCTGTCTGTAGAAAATGCAACTGGACATTCGTAGCGCTAAGTGGGTAATAGTGGAAAAAAGAATATGTTCAAATATAAACTACACAGAAGCATTGTATGAAACTCCTTTCTGTTCTGTGCATTCAACTAACAGAGTTGAACCTTACTTTTGATTGAGCCGTTCTGAAACACTCTTTCTGTAGAAACTGCAATTGGACATTCTGAGCGCTAGGAGGCCTATATTGGGAAAAAGAATGTCTACAAATAAAAACTACACAGAAGAATTGTGTGAAACTTCTTTCTGTTCTGTTTGTTCAACTAAAAGAGTTGAACCTTAGTTTTGATTGAGCCGTTCTGAAACACTCTTTCTGTAGAAAATGCAAGTGGAGATTCGGAGCACTAAGAGGGTAATAGTGGAAAAAGGAATGTCTCCAAATATAAACTACACAGAATCATTCTGTGAAACTTCTTTCTGATCTGTGCATTCAGCTAACAGAGTTAAACCATACTTTTGATTGAGCAGATCTGAACACTCTTTCTGTAGAAAATGCAACTGGACATTTGGAGCGCTAAGAGAGTAGTAGTGGAAAAAGGAATATATTCAAATATAAACTACACAGAAGCATTCTGTGAAACTTCTTTCTGATCTGAGCATTCAGCTAACAGAGTTAAACCATACTTTTGATTGAGCAGTTTTGAAACACTCTGTCTGTAGAAAATGCAACTGGACATTCGTAGCGCTAAGTGGGTAATAGTGGAAAAAAGAATATGTTCAAATATAAACTACACAGAAGCATTGTGTGAAACTTCTTTCTGTTCTGTGCATTCAACTAACAGAGTTGAACCTTACTTTTGATTGAGCCTTTCTGAAACACTCTTTCTGTAGAAACTGCAATTGGACATTCTGAGCGCTAAGAGGCCTATATTGGGAAAAATAATATCTTCAAATAAAAACTACACAGAAGCATTGTGTGAAACTTATTTCTGATATGTTCATTAAGCTAACAGAGTTAAACCATACTTTTGATTGCGCAGTTCTGAACACTCTTTCTGTAGAAAATGCAAGTGGACATTCGGAGCGCTAAGAGGGTAATAGTGGAAAAAGGAATATATTCAAATATAAACTCCACAGTAGCATTCTGTGAAACTTCTTTCTGTTCTGTGCATTCAACTAACAGAGTTGAACCTTACTTTTGATTGAGCCATTCTGAAACACTCTTTCTGTAGAAACTGCAATTGGACATGCTAAGCGCTAAGAGGCCTACATTGGGAAAAAGAATATCTTCAAATAAAAACTACACAGATGCATTCTGTGAAACTTATTTCTGATCTGTAAATTCAGTTAACAGAGATAAAGCATATTTTTGATTGAGCAGTTATGAAACACTCGTTTTGTAGAAAATGCAAGTGGAGATTCGGAGCGCTAAGAGGGTAATAGTGGAAAAAGGAATGTCTTCAAATATAAACTACACAGAATCATTCGGTGAAACTTCTTTCTGATCTGTGCATTCAGCTAACAGAGTTAAACCATACTTTTGATTGAGCAGATCTGAACACTCTTTCTGTAGAAAATGCAACTGGACATTTGGAGCTCTAAGAGCTTATAGTGGAAAAAGGAATATATTCAAATATAAACTACACAGAAGCATTCTGTGAAACTACTTTCTGATCTGAGCATTCAGCTAACAGAGTTAAACCATACTTTTGATTGAGCAGTTTTGAAACACTCTGTCTGTAGAAAATGCAACTGGACATTCGTAGCGCTAAGTGGGTAATAGTGGAAAAAAGAATATGTTCAAATATAAACTACACAGAAGCATTGTATGAAACTTCTTTCTGTTCTGTGCATTCAACTCACAGAGTTGAACCTTACTTTTGATTGAGCCGTTCTGAAACACTCTTTCTGTAGAAACTGCAATTGGACATTCTGAGCGCTAGGAGGCCTATATTGGGAAAAAGAATGTCTACAAATAAAAACTACACAGAAGAATTGTGTGAAACATCTTTCTGTTCTGTTTGTTCAACTAAAAGAGTTGAACCTTAGTTTTGATTGAGCCGTTCTGAAACACTCTTTCTGTAGAAACTGCAATTGGACATGCTAAGCGCTAAGAGGCCTACATTGGGAAAAAGAATATCTTCAAATAAAAACTACACAGATGCATTCTGTGAAACTTATTTCTGATCTGTAAATTCAGTTAACAGAGATAAAACATATTTTTGATTGAGCAGTTATGTAACACTCTTTTTGTAGAAAATGCAAGTGGAGATTCGGAGCGCTAAGGGGGTAATAGTGGAAAAAGGAATGTCTTCAAATATAAACTACACAGAATCATTCAGTGAAACTTCTTTCTGATCTGTGCATTCAGCTAACAGAGTTAAACCATACTTTTGATTGAGCAGATCTGAACACTCTTTCTGTAGAAAATGCAACTGGACATTCTTAGCACTAAGTGGGTAATAGTGGAAAAAAGAATATGTTGAAATATAAACTACACAGAAGCATTGTATGAAACGTCTTTCTGTTCTGTGCATTCAACTAACAGAGTTGAACCTTACTTTTGATTGAGCCGTTCTGAAACACTCTTTCTGTAGAAACTGCAATTGGACATTCTGAGCGCTAGGAGGCCTATATTGGGAAAAAGAATGGCTACAAATAAAAACTACACAGAAGAATTGTGTGAAACTTCTTTCTGTTCTGTTTGTTCAACTAAACTATTTGAACCTTAGTTTTGATTGAGCCGTTCTGAAACACTCTTTCTGTAGAAAATGCAAGTGGAGATTCGGAGCAATAAGAGGGTAATAGTGGAAAAAGGAATGTCTCCAAATATAAACTACACAGAATCATTCTGTGAAACTTCTTTCTGATCTGTGCATTCAGCTAACAGAGTTAAAACATACTTTTGATTGAGCAGATCTGAACACTCTTTCTGTAGAAAATGCAACTGGACATTTGGAGCGCTAAGAGAGTAGTAGTGGAAAAAGGGATATATTCAAATATAAACTACACAGAAGCATTCTGTGAAACTTCTTTCTGATCTGAGCATTCAGCTAACAGAGTTAAACCATACTTTTGATTGAGCAGTTTTGAAACACTCTGTCTGTAGAAAATGCAAGTGGACATTCGTAGCGCTAAGTGGGTAATAGTGGAAAAAAGAATATGTTCAAATATAAACTACACAGAAGCATTGTATGAAACTTCTTTCTGTTCTGTGCATTCAACTAACAGAGTTGAACCTTACTTTTGATTGAGCCTTTCTGAAACACTCTTTCTGTAGAAACTGCAATTGGACATCCTGATCGCTAAGAGGCCTCTATTGGGAAAAATAATATCTTCAAATAAAAACTACACAGAAGCATTGTGTGAAACTTATTTCTGATATGTTCATTAAGCTAACAGAGTTAAACCATACTTTTGATTGCGCAGTTCTGAACACTCTTTCTGTAGAAAATGCAAGTGGACATTCGGAGCGCTAAGAGGGTAATAGTGGAAAAAGGAATATATTCAAATATAAACTACACAGTAGCATTCTGTGAAAATTCTTTCTGTTCTGTGCATTCAACTAACAGAGTTGAACCTTACTTTTGATTGAGCCGTTCTGAAACACTCTTTCTGTAGAAACTGCAATTGGACATGCTAAGCGCTAAGAGGCCTACATTGGGAAAAAGAATATCTTCAAATAAAAACTACACAGATGCATTCTGTGAAACTTATTTCTGATCTGTAAATTCAGTTAACAGAGATAAAACATATTTTTGATTGAGCCGTTCTGAAACACTCTTTCTGTAGAAAATGCAAGTGGAGATTCGGAGCGCTAAGACGGTAATAGTGGAAAAAGGAATGTCTCCAAATATAAACTACACAGAATCATTCTGTGAAACTTCTTTCTGATCTGTGCATTCAGCTAACAGAGTTAAACCATACTTTTGATTGAGCAGATCTGAACTCTCTTTCTGTAGAAAATGCAACTGGACATTTGGAGCGCTAAGAGAGTAGTAGTGGAAAAAGGAATATATTCAAATATAAACTACACAGAAGCATTCTGTGAAACTTTTTTCTGATCTGAGCATTCAGCTAACAGAGTTAAACCATACTTTTGATTGAGCAGTTTTGAAACACTCTGTCTGTAGAAAATGCAACTGGACATTCGTAGCGCTAAGTGGGTAATAGTGGAAAAAAGAATATGTTCAAATATAAACTACACAGAAGCATTGTATGAAACTTCTTTCTGTTCTGTGCATTCAACTAACAGAGTTGAACCTTACTTTTGATTGAGCCTTTCTGAAACACTCTTTCTGTAGAAACTGCAATTGGACATTCTGAGCGCTAAGAGGCCTCTATTGGGAAAAATAATATCTTCAAATAAAAACTACACAGAAGCATTGTGTGAAACTTATTTCTGATATGTTCATTAAGCTAACAGAATTAAACCATACTTTTGATTGCGCAGTTCTGAACACTCTTTCTGTAGAAAATGCAAGTGGACATTCGGAGCGCTAAGAGGGTAATAGTGGAAAAAGGAATATATTCAAATATAAACTACACAGTAGCATTCTGTGAAAATTCTTTCTGTTCTGTGCATTCAACTGAGTTGAACCTTACTTTTGATTGAGCCGTTCTGAAACACTCTTTCTGTAGAAAGTGCAATTGGACATGCTAAGCGCTAAGAGGCCTACATTGGGAAAAAGAATATCTTCAAATAAAAACTACACAGATGCATTCTGTGAAACTTATTTCTGATCTGTAAATTGAGTTAACAGAGATAAAACATATTTTTGATTGAGCAGTTATGAAACACTCTTTTTGTAGAAAATGCAAGTGGAGATTCGGAGCGCTAAGAGGGTAATAGTGGAAAAAGGAATGTCTTCAAATATAAACTACACAGAATCATTCAGTGAAACTTCTTTCTGATCTGTGCATTCAGCTAACAGAGTTAAACCATACTTTTGATTGAGCAGATCTGAACACTCTTTCTGTAGAAAATGCAACTGGACATTCGTAGCACTAAGTGGGTAATAGTGGAAAAAAGAATATGTTGAAATATAAACTACACAGAAGCATTGTATGAAACTTCTTTCTGTTCTGTGCATTCAACTAACAGAGTTGAACCTTACTTTTGATTGAGCCGTTCTGAAACACTCTTTCTGTAGAAACTGCAATTGGACATTCTGAGCGCTAGGAGGCCTATATTGGGAAAAAGAATGTCTACAAATAAAAACTACACAGAAGAATTGTGTGAAACTTCTTTCTGTTCTGTTTGTTCAACTAAACTAGTTGAACCTTAGTTTTGATTGAGCCGTTCTGAAACACTCTTTCTGTAGAAAATGCAAGTGGAGATTCGGAGCAATAAGAGGGTAATAGTGGAAAAAGGAATGTCTCCAAATATAAACTACACAGAATCATTCTGTGAAACTTCTTTCTGATCTGTGCATTCAGCTAACAGAGTTAAACCATACTTTTGATTGAGCAGATCTGAACACTCTTTCTGTAGAAAATGCGACTGGACATTTGGAGCGCTAAGAGAGTAGTAGTGGAAAAAGGGATATATTCAAATATAAACTACACAGAATCATTCTGTGAAACTTCTTTCTGATCTGAGCATTCAGCTAACAGAGTTAAACCATACTTTTGATTGAGCAGTTTTGAAACACTCTGTCTGTAGAAAATGCAACTGGACATTCGTAGCGCTAAGTGGGTAATAGTGGAAAAAAGAATATGTTCAAATATAAACTACACAGAAACATTGTATGAAACATCTTTCTGTTCTGTGCATTCAACTAACAGAGTTGAACCTTACTTTTGATTGAGCCTTTCTGAAACACTCTTTCTGTAGAAACTGCAATTGGACATTCTGAGCGCTAAGAGGCCTCTATTGGGAAAAATAATATCTTCAAATAAAAACTACACAGAAGCATTGTGTGAAATTTATTTCTGATATGTTCATTAAGCTAACAGAGTTAAACCATACTTTTGATTGCGCAGTTCTGAACACTCTTTCTGTAGAAAATGCAAGTGGACATTCGGAGCGCTAAGAGGGTAATAGTGGAAAAAGGAATATATTCAAATATAAATTACACAGTAGCATTCTGTGAAAATTCTTTCTGTTCTGTGCATTCAACTAACAGAGTTGAACCTTACTTTTGATTGAGCCGTTCTGAAACACTCTTTCTGTAGAAACTGCAATTGGACATGCTAAGCGCTAAGAGGCCTACATTGGGAAAAAGAATATCTTCAAATAAAAACTACACAGATGCATTCTGTGAAACTTGTTTCTGATCTGTAAATTCAGTTAACAGAGATAAAACATATTTTTGATTGAGCCGTTCTGAAACACTCTTTCTGTAGAAAATGCAAGTGGAGATTCGGAGCGCTAAGACGGTAATAGTGGAAAAAGAATGTCTCCAAATATAAACTACACAGAATCATTCTGTGAAACTTCTTTCTGATCTGTGCATTCAGCTAACAGATTTAAACCATACTTTTGATTGAGCAGATCTGAACACTCTTTCTGTAGAAAATGCAACTGGACATTTGGAGCGCTAAGAGAGTAGTAGTGGAAAAAGGAATATATTCAAATATAAACTACACAGAAGCATTCTGTGAAACTTCTTTCTGATCTGAGCATTCAGCTAACAGAGTTAAACCATACTTTTGATTGAGCAGTTTTGAAACATTCTGTCTGTAGAAAATGCAACTGGACATTCGTAGCGCTAAGTGGGTAATAGTGGAAAAAAGAATATGTTCAAATATAAACTACACAGAAGCATTGTATGAAACTTCTTTCTGTTCTGTGCATTCAACTAACAGAGTTGAACCTTACTTTTGATTGAGCCTTTCTGAAACACTCTTTCTGTAGAAACTGCAATTGGACATTCTGAGCGCTAAGAGGCCTCTATTGGGAAAAATAATATCTTCAAATAAAAACTACACAGAAGCATTGTGTGAAACTTATTTCTGATATGTTCATTAAGCTAACAGAGTTAAACCATACTTTTGATTGCGCAGTTCTGAACACTCTTTCTGTAGAAAATGCAAGTGGACATTCGGAGCGCTAAGAGGGTAATAGTGGAAAAAGGAATATATTCAAATATAAACTACACAGTAGCATTCTGTGAAAATTCTTTCTGTTCTGTGCATTCAACTGAGTTGAACCTTACTTTTGATTGAGCCGTTCTGAAACACTCTTTCTGTAGAAAGTGCAATTGGACATGCTAAGCGCTAAGAGGCCTACATTGGGAAAAAGAATATCTTCAAATAAAAACTACACAGATGCATTCTGTGAAACTTATTTCTGATCTGTAAATTCAGTTAACAGAGTTAAAACATATTTTTGATTGAGCAGTTATGAAACACTCTTTTTGTAGAAAATGCAAGTGGAGATTCGGAGCGCTAAGAGGGTAATAGTGGAAAAAGGAATGTCTTCAAATATAAACTATACAGAATCATTCAGTGAAACTTCTTTCTGATCTGTGCATTCAGCTAACAGAGTTAAACCATACTTTTGATTGAGCAGATCTGAACACTCTTTCTGTAGAAAATGCAACTGGACATTCGTAGCACTAAGTGGGTAATAGTGGAAAAAAGAATATGTTGAAATATAAACTACACAGAAGCATTGTATGAAACTTCTTTCTGTTCTGTGCATTCAACTAACAGAGTTGAACCTTACTTTTGATTGAGCCGTTCTGAAACACTCTTTCTGTAGAAACTGCAATTGGACATTCTGAGCGCTAGGAGGCCTATATTGGGAAAAAGAACGTCTACAAATAAAAACTACACAGAAGAATTGTGTGAAACTTCTTTCTGTTCTGTTTGTTCAACTAAACTAGTTGAACCTTAGTTTTGATTGAGCCGTTCTGAAACACTCTTTCTGTAGAAAATGCAAGTGGAGATTCGGAGCAATAAGAGGGTAATAGTGGAAAAAGGAATGTCTCCAAATATAAACTACACAGAATCATTCTGTGATACTTCTTTCTGATCTGTGCATTCAGCTAACAGAGTTAAAACATACTTTTGATTGAGCAGATCTGAACACTCTTTCTGTAGAAAATGCAACTGGACATTTGGAGCGCTAAGAGAGTAGTAGTGGAAAAAGGGATATATTCAAATATAAACTACACAGAAGCATTCTGTGAAACTTCTTTCTGATCTGAGCATTCAGGTAACAGAGTTAAACCATACTTTTGATTGAGCAGTTTTGAAACACTCTGTCTGTAGAAAATGCAACTGGACATTCGTAGCGCTAAGTGGGTAATAGTGGAAAAAAGAATATGTTCAAATATAAACTACACAGAAGCATTGTATGAAACTTCTTTCTGTTCTGTGCATTCAACTAACAGAGTTGAACCTTACTTTTGATTGAGCCTTTCTGAAACACTCTTTCTGTAGAAACTGCAATTGGACATTCTGAGCGCTATAGGCCTATATTGGGAAAAATAATATCTTCAAATAAAAACTACACAGAAGCATTGTGTGAAACTTATTTCTGATATGTTCATTAAGCTAACAGAGTTAAACCATACTTTTGATTGCGCAGTTCTGAACACTCTTTCTGTAGAAAATGCAAGTGGACATTCGGAGCGCTAAGAGGGTAATAGTGGAAAAAGGAATATATTCAAATATAAACTACACAGTAGCATTCTGTGAAACCTCTTTGTGTTCTGTGCATTCAACTAACAGGGTTGAACCTTACTTTTGATTGAGCCGTTCTGAAACACTCTTTCTGTAGAAACTGCAATTGGACATGCTAAGCGCTAAGAGGCCTACATTGGGAAAAAGAATATCTTCAAATAAAAACTACACAGATGCATTCTGTGAAACTTATTTCTGATCTGTAAATTCAGTTAACAGAGATAAAACATATTTTTGATTGAGCAGTTATGAAACACTCTTTTTGTAGAAAATGCAAGTGGAGATTCGGAGCGCTAAGAGGGTAATAGTGGAAAAAGGAATGTCTTCAAATATAAACTACACAGAATCATTCGGTGAAACTTCTTTCTGATCTGTGCATTCAGCTAACAGAGTTAAACCATACTTTTGATTGAGCAGATCTGAACACTCTTTCTGTAGAAAATGCAACTGGACATTTGGAGCGCTAAGAGCGTAGTAGTGGAAAAAGGGATATATTCAAATATAAACTACACAGAAGCATTCTGTGAAACTTCTTTCTGATCTGAGCATTCAGCTAACAGAGTTAAACCATACTTTTGATTGAGCAGTTTTGAAACACTCTGTCTGTAGAAAATGCAAGTGGACATTCGTAGCGCTAAGTGGGTAATAGTGGAAAAAAGAATATGTTCAAATATAAACTACACAGAAGCATTGTATGAAACTTCTTTCTGTTCTGTGCATTCAACTAACAGAGTTGAACCTTACTTTTGATTGAGCCTTTCTGAAACACTCTTTCTGTAGAAACTGCAATTGGACATCCTGATCGCTAAGAGGCCTCTATTGGGAAAAATAATATCTTCAAATAAAAACTACACAGAAGCATTGTGTGAAACTTATTTCTGATATGTTCATTAAGCTAACAGAGTTAAACCATACTTTTGATTGCGCAGTTCTGAACACTCTTTCTGTAGAAAATGCAAGTGGACATTCGGAGCGCTAAGAGGGTAATAGTGGAAAAAGGAATATATTCAAATATAAACTACACAGTAGCATTCTGTGAAAATTCTTTCTGTTCTGTGCATTCAACTAACAGAGTTGAACCTTACTTTTGATTGAGCCGTTCTGAAACACTCTTTCTGTAGAAACTGCAATTGGACATGCTAAGCGCTAAGAGGCCTACATTGGGAAAAAGAATATCTTCAAATAAAAACTACACAGATGCATTCTGTGAAACTTATTTCTGATCTGTAAATTCAGTTAACAGAGATAAAACATATTTTTGATTGAGCCGTTCTGAAACACTCTTTCTGTAGAAAATGCAAGTGGAGATTCGGAGCGCTAAGACGGTAATAGTGGAAAAAGGAATGTCTCCAAATATAAACTACACAGAATCATTCTGTGAAACTTCTTTCTGATCTGTGCATTCAGCTAACAGAGTTAAACCATACTTTTGATTGAGCAGATCTGAACTCTCTTTCTGTAGAAAATGCAACTGGACATTTGGAGCGCTAAGAGAGTAGTAGTGGAAAAAGGAATATATTCAAATATAAACTACACAGAAGCATTCTGTGAAACTTCTTTCTGATCTGAGCATTCAGCTAACAGAGTTAAACCATACTTTTGATTGAGCAGTTTTGAAACACTCTGTCTGTAGAAAATGCAACTGGACATTCGTAGCGCTAAGTGGGTAATAGTGGAAAAAAGAATATGTTCAAATATAAACTACACAGAAGCATTGTATGAAACTTCTTTCTGTTCTGTGCATTCAACTAACAGAGTTGAACCTTACTTTTGATTGAGCCTTTCTGAAACACTCTTTCTGTAGAAACTGCAATTGGACATTCTGAGCGCTAAGAGGCCTCTATTGGGAAAAATAATATCTTCAAATAAAAACTACACAGAAGCATTGTGTGAAACTTATTTCTGATATGTTCATTAAGCTAACAGAGTTAAACCATACTTTTGATTGCGCAGTTCTGAACACTCTTTCTGTAGAAAATGCAAGTGGACATTCGGAGCGCTAAGAGGGTAATAGTGGAAAAAGGAATATATTCAAATATAAACTACACAGTAGCATTCTGTGAAAATTCTTTCTGTTCTGTGCATTCAACTGAGTTGAACCTTACTTTTGATTGAGCCGTTCTGAAACACTCTTTCTGTAGAAAGTGCAATTGGACATGCTAAGCGCTAAGAGGCCTACATTGGGAAAAAGAATATCTTCAAATAAAAACTACACAGATGCATTCTGTGAAACTTATTTCTGATCTGTAAATTCAGTTAACAGAGATAAAACATATTTTTGATTGAGCAGTTATGAAACACTCTTTTTGTAGAAATTGCAAGTGGAGATTCGGAGCGCTAAGAGGGTAATAGTGGAAAAAGGAATGTCTTCAAATATAAACTACACAGAATCATTCAGTGAAACTTCTTTCTGATCTGTGCATTCAGCTAACAGAGTTAAAACATACTTTTGATTGAGCAGATCTGAACACTCTTTCTGTAGAAAATGCAACTGGACATTCGTAGCACTAAGTGGGTAATAGTGGAAAAAGAATATGTTGAAATATAAACTACACAGAAGCATTGTATGAAACTTCTTTCTGTTCTGTGCATTCAACTAACAGAGTTGAACCTTACTTTTGATTGAGCCGTTCTGAAACACTCTTTCTGTAGAAACTGCAATTGGACATTCTGAGCGCTAGGAGGCCTATATTGGGAAAAAGAATGTCTACAAATAAAAACTACACAGAAGAATTGTGTGAAACTTCTTTCTGTTCTGTTTGTTCAACTAAACTAGTTGAACCTTAGTTTTGATTGAGCCGTTCTGAAACACTCTTTCTGTAGAAAATGCAAGTGGAGATTCGGAGCAATAAGAGGGTAATAGTGGAAAAAGGAATGTCTCCAAATATAAACTACACAGAATCATTCTGTGAAACTTCTTTCTGATCTGTGCATTCAGCTAACAGAGTTAAACCATACTTTTGATTGAGCAGATCTGAACACTCTTTCTGTAGAAAATGCGACTGGACATTTGGAGCGCTAAGAGAGTAGTAGTTGAAAAAGGGATATATTCAAATATAAACTACACAGAAGCATTCTGTGAAACTTCTTTCTGATCTGAGCATTCAGCTAACAGAGTTAAACCATACTTTTGATTGAGCAGTTTTGAAACACTCTGTCTGTAGAAAATGCAACTGGACATTCGTAGCGCTAAGTGGGTAATAGTGGAAAAAAGAATATGTTCAAATATAAACTACACAGAAGCATTGTATGAAACTTCTTTCTGTTCTGTGCATTCAACTAACAGAGTTGAACCTTACATTTGATTGAGCCTTTCTGAAACACTCTTTCTGTAGAAACTGCAATTGGACATTCTGAGCGCTAAGAGGCCTCTATTGGGAAAAATAATATCTTCAAATAAAAACTACACAGAAGCATTGTGTGAAATTTATTTCTGATATGTTCATTAAGCTAACAGAGTTAAACCATACTTTTGATTGCGCAGTTCTGAACACTCTTTCTGTAGAAAATGCAAGTGGACATTCGGAGCGCTAAGAGGGTAATAGTGGAAAAAGGAATATATTCAAATATAAACTACACAGTAGCATTCTGTGAAAATTCTTTCTGTTCTGTGCATTCAACTAACAGAGTTGAGCCTTACTTTTGATTGAGCCGTTCTGAAACACTCTTTCTGTAGAAAGTGCAATTGGACATGCTAAGCGCTAAGAGGCCTACATTGGGAAAAAGTATATCTTCAAATAAAAACTACACAGATGCATTCTGTGAAACTTATTTCTGATCTGTAAATTCAGTTAACAGAGATAAAACATATTTTTGATTGAGCAGTTATGTAACACTCTTTTTGTAGAAAATGCAAGTGGAGATTCGGAGCGCTAAGAAGGTAATAGTGGAAAAAGGAATGTCTTCAAATATAAACTACACAGAATCATTCAGTGAAACTTCTTTCTGATCTGTGCATTCAGCTAAGAGAGTTAAACCATACTTTTGATTGAGCAGATCTGAACACTCTTTCTGTAGAAAATGCAACTGGACATTCGTAGCACTAAGTGGGTAATAGTGGAAAAAAGAATATGTTGAAATATAAACTACACAGAAGCATTGTATGAAACTTCTTTCTGTTCTGTGCATTCAACTAACAGAGTTGAACCTTACTTTAGATTGAGCCGTTCTGAAACACTCTTTCTGTAGAAACTGCAATTGGACATTCTGAGCGCTAGGAGGCCTGTATTGGGAAAAAGAATGTCTACAAATAAAAACTACACAGAAGAATTGTGTGAAACTTCTTTCTGTTCTGTTTGTTCAACTAAACTAGTTGAACCTCAGTTTTGATTGAGCCGTTCTGAAACACTCTTTCTGTAGAAAATGCAAGTGGAGATTCGGAGCAATAAGAGGGTAATAGTGGAAAAAGGAATGTCTCCAAATATAAACTACACAGAATCATTCTGTGAAACTTCTTTCTGATCTGTGCATTCAGCTAACAGAGTTAAACCATACTTTTGATTGAGCAGATCTGAACTCTCTTTCTGTAGAAAATGCAACTGGACATTTGGAGCGCTAAGAGAGTAGTAGTGGAAAAAGGAATATATTCAAATATAAACTACACAGAAGCATTCTGTGAAAATTCTTTCTGATCTGAGCATTCAGCTAACAGAGTTAAACCATACTTTTGATTGAGCAGTTTTGAAACACTCTGTCTGTAGAAAATGCAACTGGACATTCGTAGCGCTAAGTGGGTAATAGTGGAAAAAAGAATATGTTCAAATATAAACTACACAGAAGCATTGTATGAAACTTCTTTCTGTTCTGTGCATTCAACTAACAGAGTTGAACCTTACTTTTGATTGAGCCTTTCTGAAACACTCTTTCTGTAGAAACTGCAATTGGACATTCTGAGCGCTAAGAGGCCTCTATTGGGAAAAATAATATCTTCAAATAAAAACTACACAGAAGCATTGTGTGAAACTTATTTCTGATATGTTCATTAAGCTAACAGAGTTAAACCATACTTTTGATTGCGCAGTTCTGAACACTCTTTCTGTAGAAAATGCAAGTGGACATTCGGAGCGCTAAGAGGGTAATAGTGGAAAAAGGAATATATTCAAATATAAACTACACAGTAGCATTCTGTGAAAATTCTTTCTGTTCTGTGCATTCAACTGAGTTGAACCTTACTTTTGATTGAGCCGTTCTGAAACACTCTTTCTGTAGAAAGTGCAATTGGACATGCTAAGCGCTAAGAGGCCTACATTGGGAAAAAGAATATCTTCAAATAAAAACTACACAGATGCATTCTGTGAAACTTATTTCTGATCTGTAAATTCAGTTAACAGAGATAAAACATATTTTTGATTGAGCAGTTATGAAACACTCTTTTTGTAGAAAATGCAAGTGGAGATTCGGAGCGCTAAGAAGGTAATAGTGGAAAAAGGAATGTCTTCAAATATAAACTACACAGAATCATTCAGTGAAACTTCTTTCTGATCTGTGCATTCAGCTAAGAGAGTTAAACCATACTTTTGATTGAGCAGATCTGAACACTCTTTCTGTAGAAAATGCAACAGGACATCCGTAGCACTAAGTGGGTAATAGTGGAAAAAAGAATATGTTGAAATATAAACTACACAGAAGCATTGTATGAAACTTCTTTCTGTTCTGTGCATTCAACTAACAGAGTTGAACCTTACTTTAGATTGAGCCGTTCTGAAACACTCTTTCTGTAGAAACTGCAATTGGACATTCTGAGCGCTAGGAGGCCTGTATTGGGAAAAAGAATGTCTACAAATAAAAACTACACAGAAGAATTGTGTGAAACTTCTTTCTGTTCTGTTTGTTCAACTAAACTAGTTGAACCTCAGTTTTGATTGAGCCGTTCTGAAACACTCTTTCTGTAGAAAATGCAAGTGGAGATTCGGAGCAATAAGAGGGTAATAGTGGAAAAAGGAATGTCTCCAAATATAAACTACACAGAATCATTCTGTGAAACTTCTTTCTGATCTGTGCATTCAGCTAACAGAGTTAAACCATACTTTTGATTGAGCAGATCTGAACTCTCTTTCTGTAGAAAATGCAACTGGACATTTGGAGCGCTAAGAGAGTAGTAGTGGAAAAAGGAATATATTCAAATATAAACTACACAGAAGCATTCTGTGAAACTTCTTTCTGATCTGAGCATTCAGCTAACAGAGTTAAACCATACTTTTGATTGAGCAGTTTTGAAACACTCTGTCTGTAGAAAATGCAACTGGACATTCGTAGCGCTAAGTGGGTAATAGTGGAAAAAAGAATATGTTCAAATATAAACTACACAGAAGCATTGTATGAAACTTCTTTCTGTTCTGTGCATTCAACTAACAGAGTTGAACCTTACTTTTGATTGAGCCTTTCTGAAACACTCTTTCTGTAGAAACTGCAATTGGACATTCTGAGCGCTAAGAGGCCTCTATTGGGAAAAATAATATCTTCAAATAAAAACTACACAGAAGCATTGTGTGAAACTTATTTCTGATATGTTCATTAAGCTAACAGAGTTAAACCATACTTTTGATTGCGCAGTTCTGAACACTCTTTCTGTAGAAAATGCAAGTGGACATTCGGAGCGCTAAGAGGGTAATAGTGGAAAAAGGAATATATTCAAATATAAACTACACAGTAGCATTCTGTGAAAATTCTTTCTGTTCTGTGCATTCAACTGAGTTGAACCTTACTTTTGATTGAGCCGTTCTGAAACACTCTTTCTGTAGAAAGTGCAATTGGACATGCTAAGCGCTAAGAGGCCTACATTGGGAAAAAGAATATCTTCAAATAAAAACTACACAGATGCATTCTGTGAAACTTATTTCTGATCTGTAAATTCAGTTAACAGAGATAAAACATATTTTTGATTGAGCAGTTATGAAACACTCTTTTTGTAGAAATTGCAAGTGGAGATTCGGAGCGCTAAGAGGGTAATAGTGGAAAAAGGAATGTCTTCAAATATAAACTACACAGAATCATTCAGTGAAACTTCTTTCTGATCTGTGCATTCAGCTAACAGAGTTAAACCATACTTTTGATTGAGCAGATCTGAACACTCTTTCTGTAGAAAATGCAACTGGACATTCTTAGCACTAAGTGGGTGATAGTGGAAAAAAGAATATGTTGAAATATAAACTACACAGAAGCATTGTATGAAACTTCTTTCTGTTCTGTGCATTCAACTAACAGAGTTGAACCTTACTTTTGATTGAGCCGTTCTGAAACACTCTTTCTGTAGAAACTGCAATTGGACAATCTGAGCGCTAGGAGGCCTATATTGGGAAAAAGAATGTCTACAAATAAAAACTACACAGAAGAATTGTGTGAAACTTCTTTCTGTTCTGTTTGTTCAACTAAACTAGTTGAACCTTAGTTTTGATTGAGCCGTTCTGAAACACTCTTTCTGTAGAAAATGCAAGTGGAGATTCGGAGCAATAAGAGGGTAATAGTGGAAAAAGGAATGTCTCCAAATATAAACTACACAGAATCATTCTGTGAAACTTCTTTCTGATCTGTGCATTCAGCTAACAGAGTTAAACCATACTTTTGATTGAGCAGATCTGAACTCTCTTTCTGTAGAAAATGCAACTGGACATTTGGAGCGCTAAGAGAGTAGTAGTGGAAAAAGGAATATATTCAAATATAAACTACACAGAAGCATTCTGTGAAACTTCTTTCTGATCTGAGCATTCAGCTAACAGAGTTAAACCATACTTTTGATTGAGCAGTTTTGAAACACTCTGTCTGTAGAAAATGCAACTGGACATTCGTAGCGCTAAGTGGGTAATAGTGGAAAAAAGAATATGTTCAAATATAAACTACACAGAAGCATTGTATGAAACTTCTTTCTGTTCTGTGCATTCAACTAACAGAGTTGAACCTTACTTTTGATTGAGCCTTTCTGAAACACTCTTTCTGTAGAAACTGCAATTGGACATTCTGAGCGCTAAGAGGCCTCTATTGGGAAAAATAATATCTTCAAATAAAAACTACACAGAAGCATTGTGTGAAACTTATTTCTGATATGTTCATTAAGCTAACAGAGTTAAACCATACTTTTGATTGCGCAGTTCTGAACACTCTTTCTGTAGAAAATGCAAGTGGACATTCGGAGCGCTAAGAGGGTAATAGTGGAAAAAGGAATATATTCAAATATAAACTACACAGTAGCATTCTGTGAAAATTCTTTCTGTTCTGTGCATTCAACTGAGTTGAACCTTACTTTTGATTGAGCCGTTCTGAAACACTCTTTCTGTAGAAAGTGCAATTGGACATGCTAAGCGCTAAGAGGCCTACATTGGGAAAAAGAATATCTTCAAATAAAAACTACACAGATGCATTCTGTGAAACTTATTTCTGATCTGTAAATTCAGTTAACAGAGATAAAACATATTTTTGATTGAGCAGTTATGAAACACTCTTTTTGTAGAAATTGCAAGTGGAGATTCGGAGCGCTAAGAGGGTAATAGTGGAAAAAGGAATGTCTTCAAATATAAACTACACAGAATCATTCAGTGAAACTTCTTTCTGATCTGTGCATTCAGCTAACAGAGTTAAAACATACTTTTGATTGAGCAGATCTGAACACTCTTTCTGTAGAAAATGCAACTGGACATTCGTAGCACTAAGTGGGTAATAGTGGAAAAAGAATATGTTGAAATATAAACTACACAGAAGCATTGTATGAAACTTCTTTCTGTTCTGTGCATTCAACTAACAGAGTTGAACCTTACTTTTGATTGAGCCGTTCTGAAACACTCTTTCTGTAGAAACTGCAATTGGACATTCTGAGCGCTAGGAGGCCTATATTGGGAAAAAGAATGTCTACAAATAAAAACTACACAGAAGAATTGTGTGAAACTTCTTTCTGTTCTGTTTGTTCAACTAAACTAGTTGAACCTTAGTTTTGATTGAGCCGTTCTGAAACACTCTTTCTGTAGAAAATGCAAGTGGAGATTCGGAGCAATAAGAGGGTAATAGTGGAAAAAGGAATGTCTCCAAATATAAACTACACAGAATCATTCTGTGAAACTTCTTTCTGATCTGTGCATTCAGCTAACAGAGTTAAACCATACTTTTGATTGAGCAGATCTGAACACTCTTTCTGTAGAAAATGCGACTGGACATTTGGAGCGCTAAGAGAGTAGTAGTTGAAAAAGGGATATATTCAAATATAAACTACACAGAAGCATTCTGTGAAACTTCTTTCTGATCTGAGCATTCAGCTAACAGAGTTAAACCATACTTTTGATTGAGCAGTTTTGAAACACTCTGTCTGTAGAAAATGCAACTGGACATTCGTAGCGCTAAGTGGGTAATAGTGGAAAAAAGAATATGTTCAAATATAAACTACACAGAAGCATTGTATGAAACTTCTTTCTGTTCTGTGCATTCAACTAACAGAGTTGAACCTTACATTTGATTGAGCCTTTCTGAAACACTCTTTCTGTAGAAACTGCAATTGGACATTCTGAGCGCTAAGAGGCCTCTATTGGGAAAAATAATATCTTCAAATAAAAACTACACAGAAGCATTGTGTGAAATTTATTTCTGATATGTTCATTAAGCTAACAGAGTTAAACCATACTTTTGATTGCGCAGTTCTGAACACTCTTTCTGTAGAAAATGCAAGTGGACATTCGGAGCGCTAAGAGGGTAATAGTGGAAAAAGGAATATATTCAAATATAAACTACACAGTAGCATTCTGTGAAAATCCTTTCTGTTCTGTGCATTCAACTAACAGAGTTGAGCCTTACTTTTGATTGAGCCGTTCTGAAACACTCTTTCTGTAGAAAGTGCAATTGGACATGCTAAGCGCTAAGAGGCCTACATTGGGAAAAAGTATATCTTCAAATAAAAACTACACAGATGCATTCTGTGAAACTTATTTCTGATCTGTAAATTCAGTTAACAGAGATAAAACATATTTTTGATTGAGCAGTTATGTAACACTCTTTTTGTAGAAAATGCAAGTGGAGATTCGGAGCGCTAAGAAGGTAATAGTGGAAAAAGGAATGTCTTCAAATATAAACTACACAGAATCATTCAGTGAAACTTCTTTCTGATCTGTGCATTCAGCTAAGAGAGTTAAACCATACTTTTGATTGAGCAGATCTGAACACTCTTTCTGTAGAAAATGCAACTGGACATTCGTAGCACTAAGTGGGTAATAGTGGAAAAAAGAATATGTTGAAATATAAACTACACAGAAGCATTGTATGAAACTTCTTTCTGTTCTGTGCATTCAACTAACAGAGTTGAACCTTACTTTAGATTGAGCCGTTCTGAAACACTCTTTCTGTAGAAACTGCAATTGGACATTCTGAGCGCTAGGAGGCCTGTATTGGGAAAAAGAATGTCTACAAATAAAAACTACACAGAAGAATTGTGTGAAACTTCTTTCTGTTCTGTTTGTTCAACTAAACTAGTTGAACCTCAGTTTTGATTGAGCCGTTCTGAAACACTCTTTCTGTAGAAAATGCAAGTGGAGATTCGGAGCAATAAGAGGGTAATAGTGGAAAAAGGAATGTCTCCAAATATAAACTACACAGAATCATTCTGTGAAACTTCTTTCTGATCTGTGCATTCAGCTAACAGAGTTAAACCATACTTTTGATTGAGCAGATCTGAACTCTCTTTCTGTAGAAAATGCGACTGGACATTTGGAGCGCTAAGAGAGTAGTAGTGGAAAAAGGAATATATTCAAATATAAACTACACAGAAGCATTCTGTGAAAATTCTTTCTGATCTGAGCATTCAGCTAACAGAGTTAAACCATACTTTTGATTGAGCAGTTTTGAAACACTCTGTCTGTAGAAAATGCAACTGGACATTCGTAGCGCTAAGTGGGTAATAGTGGAAAAAAGAATATGTTCAAATATAAACTACACAGAAGCATTGTATGAAACTTCTTTCTGTTCTGTGCATTCAACTAACAGAGTTGAACCTTACTTTTGATTGAGCCTTTCTGAAACACTCTTTCTGTAGAAACTGCAATTGGACATTCTGAGCGCTAAGAGGCCTCTATTGGGAAAAATAATATCTTCAAATAAAAACTACACAGAAGCATTGTGTGAAACTTATTTCTGATATGTTCATTAAGCTAACAGAGTTAAACCATACTTTTGATTGCGCAGTTCTGAACACTCTTTCTGTAGAAAATGCAAGTGGACATTCGGAGCGCTAAGAGGGTAATAGTGGAAAAAGGAATATATTCAAATATAAACTACACAGTAGCATTCTGTGAAAATTCTTTCTGTTCTGTGCATTCAACTAACAGAGTTGAACCTTACTTTTGATTGAGCCGTTCTGAAACACTCTTTCTGTAGAAAGTGCAATTGGACATGCTAAGCGCTAAGAGGCCTACATTGGGAAAAAGAATATCTTCAAATAAAAACTACACAGATGCATTCTGTGAAACTTATTTCTGATCTGTAAATTCAGTTAACAGAGATAAAACATATTTTTGATTGAGCAGTTATGAAACACTCTTTTTGTAGAAAATGCAAGTGGAGATTCGGAGCGCTAAGAAGGTAATAGTGGAAAAAGGAATGTCTTCAAATATAAACTACACAGAATCATTCAGTGAAACTTCTTTCTGATCTGTGCATTCAGCTAAGAGAGTTAAACCATACTTTTGATTGAGCAGATCTGAACACTCTTTCTGTAGAAAATGCAACAGGACATTCGTAGCACTAAGTGGGTAATAGTGGAAAAAAGAATATGTTGAAATATAAACTACACAGAAGCATTGTATGAAACTTCTTTCTGTTCTGTGCATTCAACTAACAGAGTTGAACCTTACTTTAGATTGAGCCGTTCTGAAACACTCTTTCTGTAGAAACTGCAATTGGACATTCTGAGCGCTAGGAGGCCTGTATTGGGAAAAAGAATGTCTACAAATAAAAACTACACAGAAGAATTGTGTGAAACTTCTTTCTGTTCTGTTTGTTCAACTAAACTAGTTGAACCTCAGTTTTGATTGAGCCGTTCTGAAACACTCTTTCTGTAGAAAATGCAAGTGGAGATTCGGAGCAATAAGAGGGTAATAGTGGAAAAAGGAATGTCTCCAAATATAAATTACACAGAATCATTCTGTGAAACTTCTTTCTGATCTGTGCATTCAGCTAACAGAGTTAAACCATACTTTTGATTGAGCAGATCTGAACTCTCTTTCTGTAGAAAATGCAACTGGACATTTGGAGCGCTAAGAGAGTAGTAGTGGAAAAAGGAATATATTCAAATATAAACTACACAGAAGCATTCTGTGAAACTTCTTTCTGATCTGAGCATTCAGCTAACAGAGTTAAACCATACTTTTGATTGAGCAGTTTTGAAACACTCTGTCTGTAGAAAATGCAACTGGACATTCGTAGCGCTAAGTGGGTAATAGTGGAAAAAAGAATATGTTCAAATATAAACTACACAGAAGCATTGTATGAAACTTCTTTCTGTTCTGTGCATTCAACTAACAGAGTTGAACCTTACTTTTGATTGAGCCTTTCTGAAACACTCTTTCTGTAGAAACTGCAATTGGACATTCTGAGCGCTAAGAGGCCTCTATTGGGAAAAATAATATCTTCAAATAAAAACTACACAGAAGCATTGTGTGAAACTTATTTCTGATATGTTCATTAAGCTAACAGAGTTAAACCATACTTTTGATTGCGCAGTTCTGAACACTCTTTCTGTAGAAAATGCAAGTGGACATTCGGAGCGCTAAGAGGGTAATAGTGGAAAAAGGAATATATTCAAATATAAACTACACAGTAGCATTCTGTGAAAATTCTTTCTGTTCTGTGCATTCAACTGAGTTGAACCTTACTTTTGATTGAGCCGTTCTGAAACACTCTTTCTGTAGAAAGTGCAATTGGACATGCTAAGCGCTAAGAGGCCTACATTGGGAAAAAGAATATCTTCAAATAAAAACTACACAGATGCATTCTGTGAAACTTATTTCTGATCTGTAAATTCAGTTAACAGAGATAAAACATATTTTTGATTGAGCAGTTATGAAACACTCTTTTTGTAGAAATTGCAAGTGGAGATTCGGAGCGCTAAGAGGGTAATAGTGGAAAAAGGAATGTCTTCAAATATAAACTACACAGAATCATTCAGTGAAACTTCTTTCTGATCTGTGCATTCAGCTAACAGAGTTAAACCATACTTTTGATTGAGCAGATCTGAACACTCTTTCTGTAGAAAATGCAACTGGACATTCTTAGCACTAAGTGGGTGATAGTGGAAAAAAGAATATGTTGAAATATAAACTACACAGAAGCATTGTATGAAACTTCTTTCTGTTCTGTGCATTCAACTAACAGAGTTGAACCTTACTTTTGATTGAGCCGTTCTGAAACACTCTTTCTGTAGAAACTGCAATTGGACAATCTGAGCGCTAGGAGGCCTATATTGGGAAAAAGAATGTCTACAAATAAAAACTACACAGAAGAATTGTGTGAAACTTCTTTCTGTTCTGTTTGTTCAACTAAACTAGTTGAACCTTAGTTTTGATTGAGCCGTTCTGAAACACTCTTTCTGTAGAAAATGCAAGTGGAGATTCGGAGCAATAAGAGGGTAATAGTGGAAAAAGGAATGTCTCCAAATATAAACTACACAGAATCATTCTGTGAAACTTCTTTCTGATCTGTGCATTCAGCTAACAGAGTTAAACCATACTTTTGATTGAGCAGATCTGAACTCTCTTTCTGTAGAAAATGCAACTGGACATTTGGAGCGCTAAGAGAGTAGTAGTGGAAAAAGGAATATATTCAAATATAAACTACACAGAAGCATTCTGTGAAACTTCTTTCTGATCTGAGCATTCAGCTAACAGAGTTAAACCATACTTTTGATTGAGCAGTTTTGAAACACTCTGTCTGTAGAAAATGCAACTGGACATTCGTAGCGCTAAGTGGGTAATAGTGGAAAAAAGAATATGTTCAAATATAAACTACACAGAAGCATTGTATGAAACTTCTTTCTGTTCTGTGCATTCAACTAACAGAGTTGAACCTTACTTTTGATTGAGCCTTTCTGAAACACTCTTTCTGTAGAAACTGCAATTGGACATTCTGAGCGCTAAGAGGCCTCTATTGGGAAAAATAATATCTTCAAATAAAAACTACACAGAAGCATTGTGTGAAACTTATTTCTGATATGTTCATTAAGCTAACAGAGTTAAACCATACTTTTGATTGCGCAGTTCTGAACACTCTTTCTGTAGAAAATGCAAGTGGACATTCGGAGCGCTAAGAGGGTAATAGTGGAAAAAGGAATATATTCAAATATAAACTACACAGTAGCATTCTGTGAAAATTCTTTCTGTTCTGTGCATTCAACTGAGTTGAACCTTACTTTTGATTGAGCCGTTCTGAAACACTCTTTCTGTAGAAAGTGCAATTGGACATGCTAAGCGCTAAGAGGCCTACATTGGGAAAAAGAATATCTTCAAATAAAAACTACACAGATGCATTCTGTGAAACTTATTTCTGATCTGTAAATTCAGTTAACAGAGATAAAACATATTTTTGATTGAGCAGTTATGAAACACTCTTTTTGTAGAAATTGCAAGTGGAGATTCGGAGCGCTAAGAGGGTAATAGTGGAAAAAGGAATGTCTTCAAATATAAACTACACAGAATCATTCAGTGAAACTTCTTTCTGATCTGTGCATTCAGCTAACAGAGTTAAACCATACTTTTGATTGAGCAGATCTGAACACTCTTTCTGTAGAAAATGCAACTGGACATTCTTAGCACTAAGTGGGTAATAGTGGAAAAAAGAATATGTTGAAATATAAACTACACAGAAGCATTGTATGAAACTTCTTTCTGTTCTGTGCATTCAACTAACAGAGTTGAACCTTACTTTTGATTGAGCCGTTCTGAAACACTCTTTCTGTAGAAACTGCAATTGGACATTCTGAGCGCTAGGAGGCCTATATTGGGAAAAAGAATGTCTACAAATAAAAACTACACAGAAGAATTGTGTGAAACTTGTTTCTGTTCTGTTTGTTCAACTAAACTAGTTGAACCTTAGTTTTGATTGAGCCGTTCTGAAACACTCTTTCTGTAGAAAATGCAAGTGGAGATTCGGAGCAATAAGAGGGTAATAGTGGAAAAAGGAATGTCTCCAAATATAAACTACACAGAATCATTCTGTGAAACTTCTTTCTGATCTGTGCATTCAGCTAACAGAGTTAAACCATACTTTTGATTGAGCAGATCTGAACACTCTTTCTGTAGAAAATGCGACTGGACATTTGGAGCGCTAAGAGAGTAGTAGTGGAAAAAGGGATATATTCAAATATAAACTACACAGAAGCATTCTGTGAAACTTCTTTCTGATCTGAGCATTCAGCTAACAGAGTTAAACCATACTTTTGATTGAGCAGTTTTGAAACACTCTGTCTGTAGAAAATGCAACTGGACATTCGTAGCGCTAAGTGGGTAATAGTGGAAAAAAGAATATGTTCAAATATAAACTACACAGAAGCATTGTATGAAACTTCTTTCTGTTCTGTGCATTCAACTAACAGAGTTGAACCTTACTTTTGATTGAGCCTTTCTGAAACACTCTTTCTGTAGAAACTGCAATTGGACATTCTGAGCGCTAAGAGGCCTCTATTGGGAAAAATAATATCTTCAAATAAAAACTACACAGAAGCATTGTGTGAAATTTATTTCTGATATGTTCATTAAGCTAACAGAGTTAAACCATACTTTTGATTGCGCAGTTCTGAACACTCTTTCTGTAGAAAATGCAAGTGGACATTCGGAGCGCTAAGAGGGTAATAGTGGAAAAAGGAATATATTCAAATATAAACTACACAGTAGCATTCTGTGAAAATTCTTTCTGTTCTGTGCATTCAACTAACAGAGTTGAACCTTACTTTTGATTGAGCCGTTCTGAAACACTCTTTCTGTAGAAAGTGCAATTGGACATGCTAAGCGCTAAGAGGCCTACATTGGGAAAAAGTATATCTTCAAATAAAAACTACACAGATGCATTCTGTGAAACTTATTTCTGATCTGTAAATTCAGTTAACAGAGATAAAACATATTTTTGATTGAGCAGTTATGAAACACTCTTTTTGTAGAAAATGCAAGTGGAGATTCGGAGCGCTAAGAAGGTAATAGTGGAAAAAGGAATGTCTTCAAATATAAACTACACAGAATCCTTCAGTGAAACTTCTTTCTGATCTGTGCATTCAGCTAAGAGAGTTAAACCATACTTTTGATTGAGCAGATCTGAACACTCTTTCTGTAGAAAATGCAACTGGACATTCGTAGCACTAAGTGGGTAATAGTGGAAAAAAGAATATGTTGAAATATAAACTACACAGAAGCATTGTATGAAACTTCTTTCTGTTCTGTGCATTCAACTAACAGAGTTGAACCTTACTTTAGATTGAGCCGTTCTGAAACACTCTTTCTGTAGAAACTGCAATTGGACATTCTGAGCGCTAGGAGGCCTGTATTGGGAAAAAGAATGTCTACAAATAAAAACTACACAGAAGAATTGTGTGAAACTTCTTTCTGTTCTGTTTGTTCAACTAAACTAGTTGAACCTCAGTTTTGATTGAGCCGTTCTGAAACACTCTTTCTGTAGAAAATGCAAGTGGAGATTCGGAGCAATAAGAGGGTAATAGTGGAAAAAGGAATGTCTCCAAATATAAACTACACAGAATCATTCTGTGAAACTTCTTTCTGATCTGTGCATTCAGCTAACAGAGTTAAACCATACTTTTGATTGAGCAGATCTGAACACTCTTTCTGTAGAAAATGCAGCTGGACATTTGGAGCGCTAAGAGAGTAGTAGTGGAAAAAGGGATATATTCAAATATAAACTACACAGAAGCATTCTGTGAAACTTCTTTCTGATCTGAGCATTCAGCTAACAGAGTTAAACCATACTTTTGATTGAGCAGTTTTGAAACACTCTGTCTGTAGAAAATGCAACTGGACATTCGTAGCGCTAAGTGGGTAATAGTGGAAAAAAGAATATGTTCAAATATAAACTACACAGAAGCATTGTATGAAACTTCTTTCTGTTCTGTGCATTCAACTAACAGGGTTGAACCTTACTTTTGATTGAGCCTTTCTGAAACACTCTTTCTGTAGAAACTGCAATTGGACATCCTGAGCGCTAAGAGGCCTCTATTGGGAAAAATAATATCTTCAAATAAAAACTACACAGAAGCATTGTGTGAAACTTATTTCTGATATGTTCATTAAGCTAACAGAGTTAAACCATACTTTTGATTGCGCAGTTCTGAACACTCTTTCTGTAGAAAATGCAAGTGGACATTCGGAGCGCTAAGAGGGTAATAGTGGAAAAAGGAATATATTCAAATATAAACTACACAGTAGCATTCTGTGAAAATTCTTTCTGTTCTGTGCATTCAACTAACAGATTTGAACCTTACTTTTGATTGAGCCGTTCTGAAACACTCTTTCTGTAGAAACTGCAATTGGACATGCTAAGCGCTAAGAGGCCTACATTGGGAAAAAGAATATCTTCAAATAAAAACTACACAGATGCATTCTGTGAAACTTATTTCTGATCTGTAAATTCAGTTAACAGAGATAAAACATATTTTTGATTGAGCCGTTCTGAAACACTCTTTCTGTAGAAAATGCAAGTGGAGATTCGGAGCGCTAAGACGGTAATAGTGGAAAAAGGAATGTCTCCAAGTATAAACTACACAGAATCATTCTGTGAAACTTCTTTCTGATCTGTGCATTTAGCTAACAGAGTTAAACCATACTTTTGATTGAGCAGATCTGAACACTCTTTCTGTAGAAAATGCAACTGGACATTTGGAGCGCTAAGAGAGTAGTAGTGGAAAAAGGAATATATTCAAATATAAACTACACAAAAGCATTCTGTGAAACTTCTTTCTGATCTGAGCATTCAGCTAACAGAGTTAAACCATACTTTTGATTGAGCAGTTTTGAAACACTCTGTCTGTAGAAAATGCAACTGGACAATCGTAGCGCTAAGTGGGTAATAGTGGAAAAAAGAATATGTTCAAATATAAACTACACAGAAGCATTGTATGAAACTTGTTTCTGTTCTGTGCATTCAACTAACAGAGTTGAACCTTACTTTTGATTGAGCCTTTCTGAAACACTCTTTCTGTAGAAACTGCAATTGGACATTCTGAGCGCTAAGAGGCCTCTATTGGGAAAAATAATATCTTCAAATAAAAACTACACAGAAGCATTGTGTGAAACTTATTTCTGATATGTTCATTAAGCTAACAGAGTTAAACCATACTTTTGATTGCGCAGTTCTGAACACTCTTTCTGTAGAAAATGCAAGTGGACATTCCGAGCGCTAAGAGGGTAATAGTGGAAAAAGGAATATATTCTAATATAAACTACACAGTAGCATTCTGTGAAAATTCTTTCTGTTCTGTGCATTCAACTAACAGAGTTGAACCTTACTTTTGATTGAGCCGTTCTGAAACACTCTTTCTGTAGAAAGTGCAATTGGACATGCTAAGCGCTAAGAGGCCTACATTGGGAAAAAGAATATCTTCAAATAAAAACTACACAGATGCATTCTGTGAAACTTATTTCTGATCTGTAAATTCAGTTAACAGAGATAAAACATATTTTTGATTGAGCAGTTATGAAACACTCTTTTTGTAGAAAATGCAAGTGGAGATTCGGAGCGCTAAGAGGGTAATAGTGGAAAAAGGAATGTCTTCAAATATAAACTACACAGAATCATTCAGTGAAACTTCTTTCTGATCTGTGCATTCAGCTAACAGAGTTAAACCATACTTTTGATTGAGCAGATCTGAACACTCTTTCTGTAGAAAATGCAACTGGACATTCTTAGCACTAAGTGGGTAATAGTGGAAAAAAGAATATGTTGAAATATAAACTACACAGAAGCATTGTATGAAACGTCTTTCTGTTCTGTGCATTCAACTAACAGAGTTGAACCTTACTTTTGATTGAGCCGTTCTGAAACACTCTTTCTGTAGAAACTGCAATTGGACATTCTGAGCGCTAGGAGGCCTATATTGGGAAAAAGAATGGCTACAAATAAAAACTACACAGAAGAATTGTGTGAAACTTCTTTCTGTTCTGTTTGTTCAACTAAACTAGTTGAACCTTAGTTTTGATTGAGCCGTTCTGAAACACTCTTTCTGTAGAAAATGCAAGTGGAGATTCGGAGCAATAAGAGGGTTATAGTGGAAAAAGGAATGTCTCCAAATATAAACTACACAGAATCATTCTGTGAAACTTCTTTCTGATCTGTGCATTCAGCTAACAGATTTAAAACATACTTTTGATTGAGCAGATCTGAACACTCTTTCTGTAGAAAATGCAACTGGACATTTGGAGCGCTAAGAGAGTAGTAGTGGAAAAAGGGATATATTCAAATATAAACTACACAGAAGCATTCTGTGAAACTTCTTTCTGATCTGAGCATTCAGCTAACAGAGTTAAACCATACTTTTGATTGAGCAGTTTTGAAACACTCTGTCTGTAGAAAATGCAAGTGGACATTCGTAGCGCTAAGTGGGTAATAGTGGAAAAAAGAATATGTTCAAATATAAACTACACAGAAGCATTGTATGAAAATTCTTTCTGTTCTGTGCATTCAACTAACAGAGTTGAACCTTACTTTTGATTGAGCCTTTCTGAAACCCTCTTTCTGTAGAAACTGCCATTGGACATCCTGATCGCTAAGAGGCCTCTATTGGGAAAAATAATATCTTCAAATAAAAACTACACAGAAGCATTGTGTGAAACTTATTTCTGATATGTTCATTAAGCTAACAGAGTTAAACCATACTTTTGATTGCGCAGTTCTGAACACTCTTTCTGTAGAAAATGCAAGTGGACATTCGGAGCGCTAAGAGGGTAATAGTGGAAAAAGGAATATATTCAAATATAAACTACACAGTAGCATTCTGTGAAAATTCTTTCTGTTCTGTGCATTCAACTAACAGAGTTGAACCTTACTTTTGATTGAGCCGTTCTGAAACACTCTTTCTGTAGAAACTGCAATTGGACATGCTAAGCGCTAAGAGGCCTACATTGGGAAAAAGAATATCTTCAAATAAAAACTACACAGATGCATTCTGTGAAACTTATTTCTGATCTGTAAATTCAGTTAACAGAGATAAAACATATTTTTGATTGAGCCGTTCTGAAACACTCTTTCTGTAGAAAATGCAAGTGGAGATTCGGAGCGCTAAGACGGTAATAGTGGAAAAAGGAATGTCTCCAAATATAAACTACACAGAATCATTCTGTGAAACTTCTTTCTGATCTGTGCATTCAGCTAACAGAGTTAAACCATACTTTTGATTGAGCAGATCTGAACTCTCTTTCTGTAGAAAATGCAACTGGACATTTGGAGCGCTAAGAGAGTAGTAGTGGAAAAAGGAATATATTAAAATATAAACTACACAGAAGCATTCTGTGAAACTTCTTTCTGATCTGAGCATTCAGCTAACAGAGTTAAACCATACTTTTGATTGAGCAGTTTTGAAACACTCTGTCTGTAGAAAATGCAACTGGACAATCGTAGCGCTAAGTGGGTAATAGTGGAAAAAAGAATATGTTCAAATATAAACTACACAGAAGCATTGTATGAAACTTCTTTCTGTTCTGTGCATTCAACTAACAGAGTTGAACCTTACTTTTGATTGAGCCTTTCTGAAACACTCTTTCTGTAGAAACTGCAATTGGACATTCTGAGCGCTAAGAGGCCTCTATTGGGAAAAATAATATCTTCAAATAAAAACTACACAGAAGCATTGTGTGAAACTTATTTCTGATATGTTCATTAAGCTAACAGAGTTAAACCATACTTTTGATTGCGCAGTTCTGAACACTCTTTCTGTAGAAAATGCAAGTGGACATTCGGAGCGCTAAGAGGGTAATAGAGGAAAAAGGAATATATTCAAATATAAACTACACAGTAGCATTCTGTGAAAATTCTTTCTGTTCTGTGCATTCAACTGAGTTGAACCTTACTTTTGATTGAGCCGTTCTGAAACACTCTTTCTGTAGAAAGTGCAATTGGACATGCTAAGCGCTAAGAGGCCTACATTGGGAAAAAGAATATCTTCAAATAAAAACTACACAGATGCATTCTGTGAAACTTATTTCTGATCTGTAAATTCAGTTAACAGAGTTAAAACATATTTTTGATTGAGCAGTTATGAAACACTCTTTTTGTAGAAAATGCAAGTGGAGATTCGGAGCGCTAAGAGGGTAATAGTGGAAAAAGGAATGTCTTCAAATATAAACTACACAGAATCATTCAGTGAAACTTCTTTCTGATCTGTGCATTCAGCTAACAGTGTTAAACCATACTTTTGATTGAGCAGATCTGAACACTCTTTCTGTAGAAAATGCAACTGGACATTCGTAGCACTAAGTGGGTAATAGTGGAAAAAAGAATATGTTGAAATATAAACTACACAGAAGCATTGTATGAAACTTCTTTCTATTCTGTGCATTCAACTAACAGAGTTGAACCTTACTTTTGATTGAGCCGTTCTGAAACACTCTTTCTGTAGAAACTGCAATTGGACATTCTGAGCGCTAGGAGGCCTATATTGGGAAAAAGAATGTCTACGAATAAAAACTACACAAAGAATTGTGTGAAACTTCTTTCTGTTCTGTTTGTTCAACTAAACTAGTTGAACCTTAGTTTTGATTGAGCCGTTCTGAAACACTCTTTCTGTAGAAAATGCAAGTGGAGATTCGGAGCAATAAGAGGGTAATAGTGGAAAAAGGAATGTCTCCAAATATAAACTACACAGAATAATTCTGTGAAACTTCTTTCTGATCTGTGCATTCAGCTAACAGAGTTAAACCATACTTTTGATTGAGCAGATCTGAACACTCTTTCTGTAGAAAATGCGACTGGACATTTGGAGCGCTAAGAGAGTAGTAGTGGAAAAAGGGATATATTCAAATATAAACTACACAGAAGCATTCTGTGAAACTTCTTTCTGATCTGAGCATTCAGCTAACAGAGTTAAACCATACTTTTGATTGAGCAGTTTTGAAACACTCTGTCTGTAGAAAATGCAACTGGACATTCGTAGCGCTAAGTGGGTAATAGTGGAAAAAAGAATATGTTCAAATATAAACTACACAGAAGCATTGTATGAAACTTCTTTCTGTTCTGTGCATTCAACTAACAGAGTTGAACCTTACTTTTGATTGAGCCTTTCTGAAACACTCTTTCTGTAGAAACTGCAATTGGACATTCTGAGCGCTAAGAGGCCTCTATTGGGAAAAATAATATCTTCAAATAAAAACTACACAGAAGCATTGTGTGAAACTTATTTCTGATATGTTCATTAAGCTAACAGAGTTAAACCATACTTTTGATTGCGCAGTTCTGAACACTCTTTCTGTAGAAAATGCAAGTGGACATTCGGAGCGCTAAGAGGGTAATAGTGGAAAAAGGAATATATTCAAATATAAACTACACAGTAGCATTCTGTGAAAATTCTTTCTGTTCTGTGCATTCAACTGAGTTGAACCTTACTTTTGATTGAGCCGTTCTGAAACACTCTTTCTGTAGAAAGTGCAATTGGACATGCTAATCGCTAAGAGGCCTACATTGGGAAAAAGAATATCTTCAAATAAAAACTACACAGATGCATTCTGTGAAACTTATTTCTGATCTGTAAATTCAGTTAACAGAGATAAAACATATTTTTGATTGAGCAGTTATGAAACACTCTTTTTGTAGAAAATGCAAGTGGAGATTCGGAGCGCTAAGAGGGTAATAGTGGAAAAAGGAATGTCTTCAAATATAAACTACACAGAATCATTCAGTGAAACTTCTTTCTTATCTGTGCATTCAGCTAACAGAGTTAAACCATACTTTTGATTGAGCAGATCTGAACACTCTTTCTGTAGAAAATGCAACTGGACATTCGTAGCACTAAGTGGGTAATAGTGGAAAAAAGAATATGTTGAAATATAAACTACACAGAAGCATTGTATGAAACTTCTTTCTGTTCTGTGCATTCAACTAACAGAGTTGAACCTTACTTTTTATTGAGCCGTTCTGAAACACTCTTTCTGTAGAAACTGCAATTGGACATTCTGAGCGCTAGGAGGCCTATATTGGGAAAAAGAATGTCTACAAATAAAAACTACACAGAAGAATTGTGTGAAACTTCTTTCTGTTCTGTTTGTTCAACTAAACTAGTTGAACCTTAGTTTTGATTGAGCCGTTCTGAAACACTCTTTCTGTAGAAAATGCAAGTGGAGATTCGGAGCAATAAGAGGGTAATAGTGGAAAAAGGAATGTCTCCAAATATAAACTACACAGAATCATTCTGTGAAACTTCTTTCTGATCTGTGCATTCAGCTAACAGAGTTAAACCATACTTTTGATTGAGCAGATCTGAACACTCTTTCTGTAGAAAATGCGACTGGACATTTGGAGCGCTAAGAGAGTAGTAGTGGAAAAAGGGATATATTCAAATATAAACTACACAGAAGCATTCTGTGAAACTTCTTTCTGATCTGAGCATTCAGCTAACAGAGTTAAACCATACTTTTGATTGAGCAGTTTTGAAACACTCTGTCTGTAGAAAATGCAACTGGACATTCGTAGCGCTAAGTGGGTAATAGTGGAAAAAAGAATATGTTCAAATATAAACTACACAGAAGCATTGTATGAAACTTCTTTCTGTTCTGTGCATTCAACTAACAGAGTTGAACCTTACTTTTGATTGAGCCTTTCTGAAACACTCTTTCTGTAGAAACTGCAATTGGACATTCTGAGCGCTAAGAGGCCTCTATTGGGAAAAATAATATCTTCAAATAAAAACTACACAGAAGCATTGTGTGAAACTTATTTCTGATATGTTCATTAAGCTAACAGAGTTAAACCATACTTTTGATTGCGCAGTTCTGAACACTCTTTCTGTAGAAAATGCAAGTGGACATTCGGAGCGCTAAGAGGGTAATAGTGGAAAAAGGAATATATTCAAATATAAACTACACAGTAGCATTCTGTGAAAATTCTTTCTGTTCTGTGCATTCAACTGAGTTGAACCTTACTTTTGATTGAGCCGTTCTGAAACACTCTTTCTGTAGAAAGTGCAATTGGACATGCTAAGCGCTAAGAGGCCTACATTGGGAAAAAGAATATCTTCAAATAAAAACTACACAGATGCATTCTGTGAAACTTATTTCTGATCTGTAAATTCAGTTAACAGAGATAAAACATATTTTTGATTGAGCAGTTATGAAACACTCTTTTTGTAGAAAATGCAAGTGGAGATTCGGAGCGCTAAGAAGGTAATAGTGGAAAAAGGAATGTCTTCAAATATAAACTACACAGAATCATTCAGTGAAACTTCTTTCTGATCTGTGCATTCAGCTAAGAGAGTTAAACCATACTTTTGATTGAGCAGATCTGAACACTCTTTCTGTAGAAAATGCAACAGGACATTCGTAGCACTAAGTGGGTAATAGTGGAAAAAAGAATATGTTGAAATATAAACTACACAGAAGCATTGTATGAAACTTCTTTCTGTTCTGTGCATTCAACTAACAGAGTTGAACCTTACTTTAGATTGAGCCGTTCTGAAACACTCTTTCTGTAGAAACTGCAATTGGACATTCTGAGCGCTAGGAGGCCTGTATTGGGAAAAAGAATGTCTACAAATAAAAACTACACAGAAGAATTGTGTGAAACTTCTTTCTGTTCTGTTTGTTCAACTAAACTAGTTGAACCTCAGTTTTGATTGAGCCGTTCTGAAACACTCTTTCTGTAGAAAATGCAAGTGGAGATTCGGAGCAATAAGAGGGTAATAGTGGAAAAAGGAATGTCTCCAAATATAAACTACACAGAATCATTCTGTGAAACTTCTTTCTGATCTGTGCATTCAGCTAACAGAGTTAAACCATACTTTTGATTGAGCAGATCTGAACTCTCTTTCTGTAGAAAATGCAACTGGACATTTGGAGCGCTAAGAGAGTAGTAGTGGAAAAAGGAATATATTCAAATATAAACTACACAGAAGCATTCTGTGAAACTTCTTTCTGATCTGAGCATTCAGCTAACAGAGTTAAACCATACTTTTGATTGAGCAGTTTTGAAACACTCTGTCTGTAGAAAATGCAACTGGACATTCGTAGCGCTAAGTGGGTAATAGTGGAAAAAAGAATATGTTCAAATATAAACTACACAGAAGCATTGTATGAAACTTCTTTCTGTTCTGTGCATTCAACTAACAGAGTTGAACCTTACTTTTGATTGAGCCTTTCTGAAACACTCTTTCTGTAGAAACTGCAATTGGACATTCTGAGCGCTAAGAGGCCTCTATTGGGAAAAATAATATCTTCAAATAAAAACTACACAGAAGCATTGTGTGAAACTTATTTCTGATATGTTCATTAAGCTAACAGAGTTAAACCATACTTTTGATTGCGCAGTTCTGAACACTCTTTCTGTAGAAAATGCAAGTGGACATTCGGAGCGCTAAGAGGGTAATAGTGGAAAAAGGAATATATTCAAATATAAACTACACAGTAGCATTCTGTGAAAATTCTTTCTGTTCTGTGCATTCAACTGAGTTGAACCTTACTTTTGATTGAGCCGTTCTGAAACACTCTTTCTGTAGAAAGTGCAATTGGACATGCTAAGCGCTAAGAGGCCTACATTGGGAAAAAGAATATCTTCAAATAAAAACTACACAGATGCATTCTGTGAAACTTATTTCTGATCTGTAAATTCAGTTAACAGAGATAAAACATATTTTTGATTGAGCAGTTATGAAACACTCTTTTTGTAGAAATTGCAAGTGGAGATTCGGAGCGCTAAGAGGGTAATAGTGGAAAAAGGAATGTCTTCAAATATAAACTACACAGAATCATTCAGTGAAACTTCTTTCTGATCTGTGCATTCAGCTAACAGAGTTAAACCATACTTTTGATTGAGCAGATCTGAACACTCTTTCTGTAGAAAATGCAACTGGACATTCTTAGCACTAAGTGGGTAATAGTGGAAAAAAGAATATGTTGAAATATAAACTACACAGAAGCATTGTATGAAACTTCTTTCTGTTCTGTGCATTCAACTAACAGAGTTGAACCTTACTTTTGATTGAGCCGTTCTGAAACACTCTTTCTGTAGAAACTGCAATTGGACATTCTGAGCGCTAGGAGGCCTATATTGGGAAAAAGAATGTCTACAAATAAAAACTACACAGAAGAATTGTGTGAAACTTGTTTCTGTTCTGTTTGTTCAACTAAACTAGTTGAACCTTAGTTTTGATTGAGCCGTTCTGAAACACTCTTTCTGTAGAAAATGCAAGTGGAGATTCGGAGCAATAAGAGGGTAATAGTGGAAAAAGGAATGTCTCCAAATATAAACTACACAGAATCATTCTGTGAAACTTCTTTCTGATCTGTGCATTCAGCTAACAGAGTTAAACCATACTTTTGATTGAGCAGATCTGAACACTCTTTCTGTAGAAAATGCGACTGGACATTTGGAGCGCTAAGAGAGTAGTAGTGGAAAAAGGGATATATTCAAATATAAACTACACAGAAGCATTCTGTGAAACTTCTTTCTGATCTGAGCATTCAGCTAACAGAGTTAAACCATACTTTTGATTGAGCAGTTTTGAAACACTCTGTCTGTAGAAAATGCAACTGGACATTCGTAGCGCTAAGTGGGTAATAGTGGAAAAAAGAATATGTTCAAATATAAACTACACAGAAGCATTGTATGAAACTTCTTTCTGTTCTGTGCATTCAACTAACAGAGTTGAACCTTACTTTTGATTGAGCCTTTCTGAAACACTCTTTCTGTAGAAACTGCAATTGGACATTCTGAGCGCTAAGAGGCCTCTATTGGGAAAAATAATATCTTCAAATAAAAACTACACAGAAGCATTGTGTGAAATTTATTTCTGATATGTTCATTAAGCTAACAGAGTTAAACCATACTTTTGATTGCGCAGTTCTGAACACTCTTTCTGTAGAAAATGCAAGTGGACATTCGGAGCGCTAAGAGGGTAATAGTGGAAAAAGGAATATATTCAAATATAAACTACACAGTAGCATTCTGTGAAAATTCTTTCTGTTCTGTGCATTCAACTAACAGAGTTGAACCTTACTTTTGATTGAGCCGTTCTGAAACACTCTTTCTGTAGAAAGTGCAATTGGACATGCTAAGCGCTAAGAGGCCTACATTGGGAAAAAGTATATCTTCAAATAAAAACTACACAGATGCATTCTGTGAAACTTATTTCTGATCTGTAAATTCAGTTAACAGAGATAAAACATATTTTTGATTGAGCAGTTATGAAACACTCTTTTTGTAGAAAATGCAAGTGGAGATTCGGAGCGCTAAGAAGGTAATAGTGGAAAAAGGAATGTCTTCAAATATAAACTACACAGAATCCTTCAGTGAAACTTCTTTCTGATCTGTGCATTCAGCTAAGAGAGTTAAACCATACTTTTGATTGAGCAGATCTGAACACTCTTTCTGTAGAAAATGCAACTGGACATTCGTAGCACTAAGTGGGTAATAGTGGAAAAAAGAATATGTTGAAATATAAACTACACAGAAGCATTGTATGAAACTTCTTTCTGTTCTGTGCATTCAACTAACAGAGTTGAACCTTACTTTAGATTGAGCCGTTCTGAAACACTCTTTCTGTAGAAACTGCAATTGGACATTCTGAGCGCTAGGAGGCCTGTATTGGGAAAAAGAATGTCTACAAATAAAAACTACACAGAAGAATTGTGTGAAACTTCTTTCTGTTCTGTTTGTTCAACTAAACTAGTTGAACCTCAGTTTTGATTGAGCCGTTCTGAAACACTCTTTCTGTAGAAAATGCAAGTGGAGATTCGGAGCAATAAGAGGGTAATAGTGGAAAAAGGAATGTCTCCAAATATAAACTACACAGAATCATTCTGTGAAACTTCTTTCTGATCTGTGCATTCAGCTAACAGAGTTAAACCATACTTTTGATTGAGCAGATCTGAACACTCTTTCTGTAGAAAATGCAGCTGGACATTTGGAGCGCTAAGAGAGTAGTAGTGGAAAAAGGGATATATTCAAATATAAACTACACAGAAGCATTCTGTGAAACTTCTTTCTGATCTGAGCATTCAGCTAACAGAGTTAAACCATACTTTTGATTGAGCAGTTTTGAAACACTCTGTCTGTAGAAAATGCAACTGGACATTCGTAGCGCTAAGTGGGTAATAGTGGAAAAAAGAATATGTTCAAATATAAACTACACAGAAGCATTGTATGAAACTTCTTTCTGTTCTGTGCATTCAACTAACAGGGTTGAACCTTACTTTTGATTGAGCCTTTCTGAAACACTCTTTCTGTAGAAACTGCAATTGGACATCCTGAGCGCTAAGAGGCCTCTATTGGGAAAAATAATATCTTCAAATAAAAACTACACAGAAGCATTGTGTGAAACTTATTTCTGATATGTTCATTAAGCTAACAGAGTTAAACCATACTTTTGATTGCGCAGTTCTGAACACTCTTTCTGTAGAAAATGCAAGTGGACATTCGGAGCGCTAAGAGGGTAATAGTGGAAAAAGGAATATATTCAAATATAAACTACACAGTAGCATTCTGTGAAAATTCTTTCTGTTCTGTGCATTCAACTAACAGATTTGAACCTTACTTTTGATTGAGCCGTTCTGAAACACTCTTTCTGTAGAAACTGCAATTGGACATGCTAAGCGCTAAGAGGCCTACATTGGGAAAAAGAATATCTTCAAATAAAAACTACACAGATGCATTCTGTGAAACTTATTTCTGATCTGTAAATTCAGTTAACAGAGATAAAACATATTTTTGATTGAGCCGTTCTGAAACACTCTTTCTGTAGAAAATGCAAGTGGAGATTCGGAGCGCTAAGACGGTAATAGTGGAAAAAGGAATGTCTCCAAGTATAAACTACACAGAATCATTCTGTGAAACTTCTTTCTGATCTGTGCATTTAGCTAACAGAGTTAAACCATACTTTTGATTGAGCAGATCTGAACACTCTTTCTGTAGAAAATGCAACTGGACATTTGGAGCGCTAAGAGAGTAGTAGTGGAAAAAGGAATATATTCAAATATAAACTACACAAAAGCATTCTGTGAAACTTCTTTCTGATCTGAGCATTCAGCTAACAGAGTTAAACCATACTTTTGATTGAGCAGTTTTGAAACACTCTGTCTGTAGAAAATGCAACTGGACAATCGTAGCGCTAAGTGGGTAATAGTGGAAAAAAGAATATGTTCAAATATAAACTACACAGAAGCATTGTATGAAACTTGTTTCTGTTCTGTGCATTCAACTAACAGAGTTGAACCTTACTTTTGATTGAGCCTTTCTGAAACACTCTTTCTGTAGAAACTGCAATTGGACATTCTGAGCGCTAAGAGGCCTCTATTGGGAAAAATAATATCTTCAAATAAAAACTACACAGAAGCATTGTGTGAAACTTATTTCTGATATGTTCATTAAGCTAACAGAGTTAAACCATACTTTTGATTGCGCAGTTCTGAACACTCTTTCTGTAGAAAATGCAAGTGGACATTCCGAGCGCTAAGAGGGTAATAGTGGAAAAAGGAATATATTCTAATATAAACTACACAGTAGCATTCTGTGAAAATTCTTTCTGTTCTGTGCATTCAACTAACAGAGTTGAACCTTACTTTTGATTGAGCCGTTCTGAAACACTCTTTCTGTAGAAAGTGCAATTGGACATGCTAAGCGCTAAGAGGCCTACATTGGGAAAAAGAATATCTTCAAATAAAAACTACACAGATGCATTCTGTGAAACTTATTTCTGATCTGTAAATTCAGTTAACAGAGATAAAACATATTTTTGATTGAGCAGTTATGAAACACTCTTTTTGTAGAAAATGCAAGTGGAGATTCGGAGCGCTAAGAGGGTAATAGTGGAAAAAGGAATGTCTTCAAATATAAACTACACAGAATCATTCAGTGAAACTTCTTTCTGATCTGTGCATTCAGCTAACAGAGTTAAACCATACTTTTGATTGAGCAGATCTGAACACTCTTTCTGTAGAAAATGCAACTGGACATTCTTAGCACTAAGTGGGTAATAGTGGAAAAAAGAATATGTTGAAATATAAACTACACAGAAGCATTGTATGAAACGTCTTTCTGTTCTGTGCATTCAACTAACAGAGTTGAACCTTACTTTTGATTGAGCCGTTCTGAAACACTCTTTCTGTAGAAACTGCAATTGGACATTCTGAGCGCTAGGAGGCCTATATTGGGAAAAAGAATGGCTACAAATAAAAACTACACAGAAGAATTGTGTGAAACTTCTTTCTGTTCTGTTTGTTCAACTAAACTAGTTGAACCTTAGTTTTGATTGAGCCGTTCTGAAACACTCTTTCTGTAGAAAATGCAAGTGGAGATTCGGAGCAATAAGAGGGTTATAGTGGAAAAAGGAATGTCTCCAAATATAAACTACACAGAATCATTCTGTGAAACTTCTTTCTGATCTGTGCATTCAGCTAACAGATTTAAAACATACTTTTGATTGAGCAGATCTGAACACTCTTTCTGTAGAAAATGCAACTGGACATTTGGAGCGCTAAGAGAGTAGTAGTGGAAAAAGGGATATATTCAAATATAAACTACACAGAAGCATTCTGTGAAACTTCTTTCTGATCTGAGCATTCAGCTAACAGAGTTAAACCATACTTTTGATTGAGCAGTTTTGAAACACTCTGTCTGTAGAAAATGCAAGTGGACATTCGTAGCGCTAAGTGGGTAATAGTGGAAAAAAGAATATGTTCAAATATAAACTACACAGAAGCATTGTATGAAAATTCTTTCTGTTCTGTGCATTCAACTAACAGAGTTGAACCTTACTTTTGATTGAGCCTTTCTGAAACCCTCTTTCTGTAGAAACTGCCATTGGACATCCTGATCGCTAAGAGGCCTCTATTGGGAAAAATAATATCTTCAAATAAAAACTACACAGAAGCATTGTGTGAAACTTATTTCTGATATGTTCATTAAGCTAACAGAGTTAAACCATACTTTTGATTGCGCAGTTCTGAACACTCTTTCTGTAGAAAATGCAAGTGGACATTCGGAGCGCTAAGAGGGTAATAGTGGAAAAAGGAATATATTCAAATATAAACTACACAGTAGCATTCTGTGAAAATTCTTTCTGTTCTGTGCATTCAACTAACAGAGTTGAACCTTACTTTTGATTGAGCCGTTCTGAAACACTCTTTCTGTAGAAACTGCAATTGGACATGCTAAGCGCTAAGAGGCCTACATTGGGAAAAAGAATATCTTCAAATAAAAACTACACAGATGCATTCTGTGAAACTTATTTCTGATCTGTAAATTCAGTTAACAGAGATAAAACATATTTTTGATTGAGCAGTTATGAAACACTCTTTTTGTAGAAATTGCAAGTGGAGATTCGGAGCGCTAAGAGGGTAATAGTGGAAAAAGGAATGTCTTCAAATATAAACTACACAGAATCATTCAGTGAAACTTCTTTCTGATCTGTGCATTCAGCTAACAGAGTTAAACCATACTTTTGATTGAGCAGATCTGAACACTCTTTCTGTAGAAAATGCAACTGGACATTCTTAGCACTAAGTGGGTAATAGTGGAAAAAAGAATATGTTGAAATATAAACTACACAGAAGCATTGTATGAAACTTCTTTCTGTTCTGTGCATTCAACTAACAGAGTTGAACCTTACTTTTGATTGAGCCGTTCTGAAACACTCTTTCTGTAGAAACTGCAATTGGACATTCTGAGCGCTAGGAGGCCTATATTGGGAAAAAGAATGTCTACAAATAAAAACTACACAGAAGAATTGTGTGAAACTTGTTTCTGTTCTGTTTGTTCAACTAAACTAGTTGAACCTTAGTTTTGATTGAGCCGTTCTGAAACACTCTTTCTGTAGAAAATGCAAGTGGAGATTCGGAGCAATAAGAGGGTAATAGTGGAAAAAGGAATGTCTCCAAATATAAACTACACAGAATCATTCTGTGAAACTTCTTTCTGATCTGTGCATTCAGCTAACAGAGTTAAACCATACTTTTGATTGAGCAGATCTGAACACTCTTTCTGTAGAAAATGCGACTGGACATTTGGAGCGCTAAGAGAGTAGTAGTGGAAAAAGGGATATATTCAAATATAAACTACACAGAAGCATTCTGTGAAACTTCTTTCTGATCTGAGCATTCAGCTAACAGAGTTAAACCATACTTTTGATTGAGCAGTTTTGAAACACTCTGTCTGTAGAAAATGCAACTGGACATTCGTAGCGCTAAGTGGGTAATAGTGGAAAAAAGAATATGTTCAAATATAAACTACACAGAAGCATTGTATGAAACTTCTTTCTGTTCTGTGCATTCAACTAACAGAGTTGAACCTTACTTTTGATTGAGCCTTTCTGAAACACTCTTTCTGTAGAAACTGCAATTGGACATTCTGAGCGCTAAGAGGCCTCTATTGGGAAAAATAATATCTTCAAATAAAAACTACACAGAAGCATTGTGTGAAATTTATTTCTGATATGTTCATTAAGCTAACAGAGTTAAACCATACTTTTGATTGCGCAGTTCTGAACACTCTTTCTGTAGAAAATGCAAGTGGACATTCGGAGCGCTAAGAGGGTAATAGTGGAAAAAGGAATATATTCAAATATAAACTACACAGTAGCATTCTGTGAAAATTCTTTCTGTTCTGTGCATTCAACTAACAGAGTTGAACCTTACTTTTGATTGAGCCGTTCTGAAACACTCTTTCTGTAGAAAGTGCAATTGGACATGCTAAGCGCTAAGAGGCCTACATTGGGAAAAAGTATATCTTCAAATAAAAACTACACAGATGCATTCTGTGAAACTTATTTCTGATCTGTAAATTCAGTTAACAGAGATAAAACATATTTTTGATTGAGCAGTTATGAAACACTCTTTTTGTAGAAAATGCAAGTGGAGATTCGGAGCGCTAAGAAGGTAATAGTGGAAAAAGGAATGTCTTCAAATATAAACTACACAGAATCCTTCAGTGAAACTTCTTTCTGATCTGTGCATTCAGCTAAGAGAGTTAAACCATACTTTTGATTGAGCAGATCTGAACACTCTTTCTGTAGAAAATGCAACTGGACATTCGTAGCACTAAGTGGGTAATAGTGGAAAAAAGAATATGTTGAAATATAAACTACACAGAAGCATTGTATGAAACTTCTTTCTGTTCTGTGCATTCAACTAACAGAGTTGAACCTTACTTTAGATTGAGCCGTTCTGAAACACTCTTTCTGTAGAAACTGCAATTGGACATTCTGAGCGCTAGGAGGCCTGTATTGGGAAAAAGAATGTCTACAAATAAAAACTACACAGAAGAATTGTGTGAAACTTCTTTCTGTTCTGTTTGTTCAACTAAACTAGTTGAACCTCAGTTTTGATTGAGCCGTTCTGAAACACTCTTTCTGTAGAAAATGCAAGTGGAGATTCGGAGCAATAAGAGGGTAATAGTGGAAAAAGGAATGTCTCCAAATATAAACTACACAGAATCATTCTGTGAAACTTCTTTCTGATCTGTGCATTCAGCTAACAGAGTTAAACCATACTTTTGATTGAGCAGATCTGAACACTCTTTCTGTAGAAAATGCAGCTGGACATTTGGAGCGCTAAGAGAGTAGTAGTGGAAAAAGGGATATATTCAAATATAAACTACACAGAAGCATTCTGTGAAACTTCTTTCTGATCTGAGCATTCAGCTAACAGAGTTAAACCATACTTTTGATTGAGCAGTTTTGAAACACTCTGTCTGTAGAAAATGCAACTGGACATTCGTAGCGCTAAGTGGGTAATAGTGGAAAAAAGAATATGTTCAAATATAAACTACACAGAAGCATTGTATGAAACTTCTTTCTGTTCTGTGCATTCAACTAACAGGGTTGAACCTTACTTTTGATTGAGCCTTTCTGAAACACTCTTTCTGTAGAAACTGCAATTGGACATCCTGAGCGCTAAGAGGCCTCTATTGGGAAAAATAATATCTTCAAATAAAAACTACACAGAAGCATTGTGTGAAACTTATTTCTGATATGTTCATTAAGCTAACAGAGTTAAACCATACTTTTGATTGCGCAGTTCTGAACACTCTTTCTGTAGAAAATGCAAGTGGACATTCGGAGCGCTAAGAGGGTAATAGTGGAAAAAGGAATATATTCAAATATAAACTACACAGTAGCATTCTGTGAAAATTCTTTCTGTTCTGTGCATTCAACTAACAGATTTGAACCTTACTTTTGATTGAGCCGTTCTGAAACACTCTTTCTGTAGAAACTGCAATTGGACATGCTAAGCGCTAAGAGGCCTACATTGGGAAAAAGAATATCTTCAAATAAAAACTACACAGATGCATTCTGTGAAACTTATTTCTGATCTGTAAATTCAGTTAACAGAGATAAAACATATTTTTGATTGAGCCGTTCTGAAACACTCTTTCTGTAGAAAATGCAAGTGGAGATTCGGAGCGCTAAGACGGTAATAGTGGAAAAAGGAATGTCTCCAAGTATAAACTACACAGAATCATTCTGTGAAACTTCTTTCTGATCTGTGCATTTAGCTAACAGAGTTAAACCATACTTTTGATTGAGCAGATCTGAACACTCTTTCTGTAGAAAATGCAACTGGACATTTGGAGCGCTAAGAGAGTAGTAGTGGAAAAAGGAATATATTCAAATATAAACTACACAAAAGCATTCTGTGAAACTTCTTTCTGATCTGAGCATTCAGCTAACAGAGTTAAACCATACTTTTGATTGAGCAGTTTTGAAACACTCTGTCTGTAGAAAATGCAACTGGACAATCGTAGCGCTAAGTGGGTAATAGTGGAAAAAAGAATATGTTCAAATATAAACTACACAGAAGCATTGTATGAAACTTGTTTCTGTTCTGTGCATTCAACTAACAGAGTTGAACCTTACTTTTGATTGAGCCTTTCTGAAACACTCTTTCTGTAGAAACTGCAATTGGACATTCTGAGCGCTAAGAGGCCTCTATTGGGAAAAATAATATCTTCAAATAAAAACTACACAGAAGCATTGTGTGAAACTTATTTCTGATATGTTCATTAAGCTAACAGAGTTAAACCATACTTTTGATTGCGCAGTTCTGAACACTCTTTCTGTAGAAAATGCAAGTGGACATTCCGAGCGCTAAGAGGGTAATAGTGGAAAAAGGAATATATTCTAATATAAACTACACAGTAGCATTCTGTGAAAATTCTTTCTGTTCTGTGCATTCAACTAACAGAGTTGAACCTTACTTTTGATTGAGCCGTTCTGAAACACTCTTTCTGTAGAAAGTGCAATTGGACATGCTAAGCGCTAAGAGGCCTACATTGGGAAAAAGAATATCTTCAAATAAAAACTACACAGATGCATTCTGTGAAACTTATTTCTGATCTGTAAATTCAGTTAACAGAGATAAAACATATTTTTGATTGAGCAGTTATGAAACACTCTTTTTGTAGAAAATGCAAGTGGAGATTCGGAGCGCTAAGAGGGTAATAGTGGAAAAAGGAATGTCTTCAAATATAAACTACACAGAATCATTCAGTGAAACTTCTTTCTGATCTGTGCATTCAGCTAACAGAGTTAAACCATACTTTTGATTGAGCAGATCTGAACACTCTTTCTGTAGAAAATGCAACTGGACATTCTTAGCACTAAGTGGGTAATAGTGGAAAAAAGAATATGTTGAAATATAAACTACACAGAAGCATTGTATGAAACGTCTTTCTGTTCTGTGCATTCAACTAACAGAGTTGAACCTTACTTTTGATTGAGCCGTTCTGAAACACTCTTTCTGTAGAAACTGCAATTGGACATTCTGAGCGCTAGGAGGCCTATATTGGGAAAAAGAATGGCTACAAATAAAAACTACACAGAAGAATTGTGTGAAACTTCTTTCTGTTCTGTTTGTTCAACTAAACTAGTTGAACCTTAGTTTTGATTGAGCCGTTCTGAAACACTCTTTCTGTAGAAAATGCAAGTGGAGATTCGGAGCAATAAGAGGGTTATAGTGGAAAAAGGAATGTCTCCAAATATAAACTACACAGAATCATTCTGTGAAACTTCTTTCTGATCTGTGCATTCAGCTAACAGATTTAAAACATACTTTTGATTGAGCAGATCTGAACACTCTTTCTGTAGAAAATGCAACTGGACATTTGGAGCGCTAAGAGAGTAGTAGTGGAAAAAGGGATATATTCAAATATAAACTACACAGAAGCATTCTGTGAAACTTCTTTCTGATCTGAGCATTCAGCTAACAGAGTTAAACCATACTTTTGATTGAGCAGTTTTGAAACACTCTGTCTGTAGAAAATGCAAGTGGACATTCGTAGCGCTAAGTGGGTAATAGTGGAAAAAAGAATATGTTCAAATATAAACTACACAGAAGCATTGTATGAAAATTCTTTCTGTTCTGTGCATTCAACTAACAGAGTTGAACCTTACTTTTGATTGAGCCTTTCTGAAACCCTCTTTCTGTAGAAACTGCCATTGGACATCCTGATCGCTAAGAGGCCTCTATTGGGAAAAATAATATCTTCAAATAAAAACTACACAGAAGCATTGTGTGAAACTTATTTCTGATATGTTCATTAAGCTAACAGAGTTAAACCATACTTTTGATTGCGCAGTTCTGAACACTCTTTCTGTAGAAAATGCAAGTGGACATTCGGAGCGCTAAGAGGGTAATAGTGGAAAAAGGAATATATTCAAATATAAACTACACAGTAGCATTCTGTGAAAATTCTTTCTGTTCTGTGCATTCAACTGAGTTGAACCTTACTTTTGTTTGAGCCGTTCTGAAACACCCTTTCTGTAGAAAGTGCAATTGGACATGCTAAGCGCTAAGAGGCCTACATTGGGAAAAAGAATATCTTCAAATAAAAACTACACAGATGCATTCTGTGAAACTTATTTCTGATCTGTAAATTCAGTTAACAGAGTTAAAACATATTTTTGATTGAGCAGTTATGAAACACTCTTTTTGTAGAAAATGCAAGTGGAGATTCGGAGCGCTAAGAGGGTAATAGTGGAAAAAGGAATGTCTTCAAATATAAACTACACAGAATCATTCAGTGAGACTTCTTTCTGATCTGTGCATTCAGCTAACAGAGTTAAACCATACTTTTGATTGAGCAGATCTGAACACTCTTTCTGTAGAAAATGCAACTGGACATTCGTAGCACTAAGTGGGTAATAGTGGAAAAAAAATATGTTGAAATATAAACTACACAGAAGCATTGTATGAAACTTCTTTCTGTTCTGTGCATTCAACTAACAGAGTTGAACCTTATTTTGATTGAGCCGTTCTGAAACACTCTTTCTGTAGAAACTGCAATTGGACATTCTGAGCGCTAGGAGGCCTATATTGGGAAAAAGAATGTCTACAAATAAAAACTACACAGAAGAATTGTGTGAAACTTCTTTCTGTTCTGTTTGTTCAACTAAACTAGTTGAACCTTAGTTTTGATTGAGCCGTTCTGAAACACTCTTTCTGTAGAAAATGCAAGTGGAGATTCGGGGCAATAAGAGGGTAATAGTGGAAAAAGGAATGTCTCCAAATATAAACTACACAGAATCATTCTGTGAAACCTCTTTCTGATCTGTGCATTCAGCTAACAGAGTTAAAACATACTTTTGATTGAGCAGATCTGAACACTCTTTCTGTAGAAAATGCAACTGGACATTTGGAGCGCTAAGAGAGTAGTAGTGGAAAAAGGAATATATTCAAATATAAACTACACAGAAGCATTCTGTGAAACTTCTTTCTGATCTGAGCATTCAGCTAACAGAGTTAAACCATACTTTTGATTGAGCAGATCTGAACACTCTTTCTGTAGAAAATGCGACTGGACATTTGGAGCGCTAAGAGAGTAGTAGTGGAAAAAGGGATATATTCAAATATAAACTACACAGAAGCATTCTGTGAAACTTCTTTCTGATCTGAGCATTCAGCTAACAGAGTTAAACCATACTTTTGATTGAGCAGTTTTGAAACACTCTGTCTGTAGAAAATGCAACTGGACATTCGTAGCGCTAAGTGGGTAATAGTGGAAAAAAGAATATGTTCAAATATAAACTACACAGAAGCATTGTATGAAACTTCTTTCTGTTCTGTGCATTCAACTAACAGAGTTGAACCTTACTTTTGATTGAGCCTTTCTGAAACACTCTTTCTGTAGAAACTGCAATTGGACATTCTGAGCGCTAAGAGGCCTCTATTGGGAAAAATAATATCTTCAAATAAAAACTACACAGAAGCATTGTGTGAAACTTATTTCTGATATGTTCATTAAGCTAACAGAGTTAAACCATACTTTTGATTGCGCAGTTCTGAACACTCTTTCTGTAGAAAATGCAAGTGGACATTCGGAGCGCTAAGAGGGTAATAGTGGAAAAAGGAATATATTCAAATATAAACTACACAGTAGCATTCTGTGAAAATTCTTTCTGTTCTGTGCATTCAACTGAGTTGAACCTTACTTTTGTTTGAGCCGTTCTGAAACACTCTTTCTGTAGAAAGTGCAATTGGACATGCTAAGCGCTAAGAGGCCTACATTGGGAAAAAGAATATCTTCAAATAAAAACTACACAGATGCATTCTGTGAAACTTATTTCTGATCTGTAAATTCAGTTAACAGAGTTAAAACATATTTTTGATTGAGCAGTTATGAAACACTCTTTTTGTAGAAAATGCAAGTGGAGATTCGGAGCGCTAAGAGGGTAATAGTGGAAAAAGGAATGTCTTCAAATATAAACTACACAGAATCATTCAGTGAAACTTCTTTCTGATCTGTGCATTCAGCTAACAGAGTTAAACCATACTTTTGATTGAGCAGATCTGAACAGTCTTTCTGTAGAAAATGCAACTGGACATTCGTAGCACTAAGTGGGTAATAGTGGAAAAAAGAATATGTTGAAATATAAACTACACAGAAGCATTGTATGAAACTTCTTTCTGTTCTGTGCATTCAACTAACAGAGTTGAACCTTACTTTTGATTGAGCCGTTCTGAAACACTCTTTCTGTAGAAACTGCAATTGGACATTCTGAGCGCTAGTAGGCCTATATTGGGAAAAAGAATGTCTACAAATAAAAACTACACAGAAGAATTGTGTGAAACTTCTTTCTGTTCTGTTTGTTCAACTAAACTAGTTGAACCTTAGTTTTGATTGAGCCGTTCTGAAACACTCTTTCTGTAGAAAATGCAAGTGGAGATTCGGAGCAATAAGAGGGTAATAGTGGAAAAAGGAATGTCTCCAAATATAAACTACACAGAATCATTCTGTGAAACCTCTTTCTGATCTGTGCATTCAGCTAACAGAGTTAAAACATACTTTTGATTGAGCAGATCTGAACACTCTTTCTGTAGAAAATGCGACTGGACATTTGGAGCGCTAAGAGAGTAGTAGTGGAAAAAGGGATATATTCAAATATAAACTACACAGAAGCATTCTGTGAAACTTCTTTCTGATCTGAGCATTCAGCTAACAGAGTTAAACCATACTTTTGATTGAGCAGTTTTGAAACGCTCTGTCTGTAGAAAATGCAACTGGACATTCGTAGCGCTAAGTGGGTAATAGTGGAAAAAAGAATATGTTCAAATATAAACTACACAGAAGCATTGTATGAAACTTCTTTCTGTTCTGTGCATTCAACTAACAGAGTTGAACCTTACTTTTGATTGAGCCTTTCTGAAACACTCTTTCTGTAGAAACTGCAATTGGACATTCTGAGCGCTAAGAGGCCTCTATTGGGAAAAATAATATCTTCAAATAAAAACTACACAGAAGCATTGTGTGAAACTTATTTCTGATATGTTCATTAAGCTAACAGAGTTAAACCATACTTTTGATTGCGCATTTCTGAACACTCTTTCTGTAGAAAATGCAAGTGGACATTCGGAGCGCTAAGAGGGTAATAGTGGAAAAAGGAATATATTCAAATATAAACTACACAGTAGCATTCTGTGAAAATTCTTTCTGTTCTGTGCATTCAACTAACAGAGTTGAACCTTACTTTTGATTGAGCCGTTCTGAAGCACTCTTTCTGTAGAAACTGCAATTGGACATGCTAAGCGCTAAGAGGCATACATTGGGAAAAAGAATATCTTCAAATAAAAACTACACAGATGCATTCTGTGAAACTTGCTTCTGAACTGTAAATTCAGTTAACAGAGATAAAACATATTTTTGATTGAGCCGTTCTGAAACACTCTTTCTGTAGAAAATGCAAGTGGAGATTCGGAGTGCTAAGAGGGTAATAGTGGAAAAAGGAATGTCTCCAAATATAAACTACACAGAATCATTCTGTGAAACTTCTTTCTGATCTGTGCATTCAGCTAACAGAGTTAAACCATACTTTTGATTGAGCAGATCTGAACACTCTTTCTGTAGAAAATGCAACTGGACATTTGGAGCGCTAAGAGAGTAGTAGTGGAAAAAGGAATATATTCAAATATAAACTACACAGAAGCATTCTGTGAAACTTCTTTCTGATCTGAGCATTCAGCTAACAGAGTTAAACCATACTTTTGATTGAGCAGTTTTGAAACATTCTGTCTGTAGAAAATGCAACTGGACATTCGTAGCGCTAAGTGGGTAATAGTGGAAAAAAGAATATGTTCAAATATAAACTACACAGAAGCATTGTATGAAACTTCTTTCTGTTCTGTGCATTCAACTAACAGAGTTGAACCTTACTTTTGATTGAGCCTTTCTGAAACACTCTTTCTGTAGAAACTGCAATTGGACATTCTGAGCGCTAAGAGGCCTCTATTGGGAAAAATAATATCTTCAAATAAAAACTACACAGAAGCATTGTGTGAAACTTATTTCTGATATGTTCATTAAGCTAACAGAGTTAAACCATACTTTTGATTGCGCAGTTCTGAACACTCTTTCTGTAGAAAATGCAAGTGGACATTCGGAACGCTAAGAGGGTAATAGTGGAAAAAGGAATATATTCAAATATAAACTACACAGTAGCATTCTGTGAAAATTCTTTCTGTTCTGTGCATTCAACTGAGTTGAACCTTACTTTTGATTGAGCCGTTCTGAAACACTCTTTCTGTAGAAAGTGCAATTGGACATGCTAAGCGCTAAGAGGCCTACATTGGGAAAAAGAATATCTTCAAATAAAAACTACACAGATGCATTCTGTGAAACTTATTTCTGATCTGTAAATTCAGTTAACAGAGTTAAAACATATTTTTGATTGAGCAGTTATGAAACACTCTTTTTGTAGAAAATGCAAGTGGAGATTCGGAGCGCTAAGAGGGTAATAGTGGAAAAAGGAATGTCTTCAAATATAAACTACACAGAATCATTCAGTGAAACTTCTTTCTGATCTGTGCATTCAGCTAACAGAGTTAAACCATACTTTTGATTGAGCAGATCTGAACACTCTTTCTGTAGAAAATGCAACTGGACATTCGTAGCACTAAGTGGGTAATAGTGGAAAAAAGAATATGTTGAAATATAAACTACACAGAAGCATTGTATGAAACTTCTTTCTGTTCTGTGCATTCAACTAACAGAGTTGAACCTTACTTTTGATTGAGCCGTTCTGAAACACTCTTTCTGTAGAAACTGCAATTGGACATTCTGACCGCTAGGAGGCCTATATTGGGAAAAAGAATGTCTACAAATAAAAACTACACAGAAGAATTGTGTGAAACTTCTTTCTGTTCTGTTTGTTCAACTAAACTAGTTGAACCTTAGTTTTGATTGAGCCGTTCTGAAACACTCTTTCTGTAGAAAATGCAAGTGGAGATTCGGAGCAATAAGAGGGTAATAGTGGAAAAAGGAATGTCTCCAAATATAAACTACACAGAATCATTCTGTGAAACTTCTTTCTGATCTGTGCATTCAGCTAACAGTGTTAAACCATACTTTTGATTGAGCAGATCTGAACACTCTTTCTGTAGAAAATGCGAATGGACATTTGGAGCGCTAAGAGAGTAGTAGTGGAAAAAGGGATATATTCAAATATAAACTACACAGAAGCATTCTGTGAAACTTCTTTCTGATCTGAGCATTCAGCTAACAGAGTTAAACCATACTTTTGATTGAGCAGTTTTGAAACGCTCTGTCTGTAGAAAATGCAACTGGACATTCGTAGCGCTAAGTGGGTAATAGTGGAAAAAAGAATATGTTCAAATATAAACTACACAGAAGCATTGTATGAAACTTCTTTCTGTTCTGTGCATTCAACTAACAGAGTTGAACCTTACTTTTGATTGAGCCTTTCTGAAACACTCTTTCTGTAGAAACTGCAATTGGACATTCTGAGCGCTAAGAGGCCTCTATTGGGAAAAATAATATCTTCAAATAAAAACTACACAGAAGCATTGTGTGAAACTTATTTCTGATATGTTCATTAAGCTAACAGAGTTAAACCATACTTTTGATTGCGCATTTCTGAACACTCTTTCTGTAGAAAATGCAAGTGGACATTCGGAGCGCTAAGAGGGTAATAGTGGAAAAAGGAATATATTCAAATATAAACTACACAGTAGCATTCTGTGAAAATTCTTTCTGTTCTGTGCATTCAACTAACAGAGTTGAACCTTACTTTTGATTGAGCCGTTCTGAAACACTCTTTCTGTAGAAACTGCAATTGGACATGCTAAGCGCTAAGAGGCCTACATTGGGAAAAAGAATATCTTCAAATAAAAACTACACAGATGCATTCTGTGAAACTTGCTTCTGATCTGTAAATTCAGTTAACAGAGATAAAACATATTTTTGATTGAGCCGTTCTGAAACACTCTTTCTGTAGAAAATGCAAGTGGAGATTCGGAGCGCTAAGAGGGTAATACTGGAAAAAGGAATGTCTCCAAATATAAACTACACAGAATCATTCTGTGAATCTTCTTTCTGATCTGTGCATTCAGCTAACAGAGTTAAACCATACTTTTGATTGAGCAGATCTGAACACTCTTTCTGTAGAAAATGCAACTGGACATTTGGAGCGCTAAGAGAGTAGTAGTGGAAAAAGGAATATATTCAAATATAAACTACACAGAAGCATTCTGTGAAACTTCTTTCTGATCTGAGCATTCAGCTAACAGAGTTAAACCATACTTTTGATTGAGCAGTTTTGAAACATTCTGTCTGTAGAAAATGCAACTGGACATTCGTAGCGCTAAGTGGGTAATAGTGGAAAAAAGAATATGTTCAAATATAAACTACACAGAAGCATTGTATGAAACTTCTTTCTGTTCTGTGCATTCAACTAACAGAGTTGAACCTTACTTTTGATTGAGCCTTTCTGAAACACTCTTTCTGTAGAAACTGCAATTGGACATTCTGAGCGCTAAGAGGCCTCTATTGGGAAAAATAATATCTTCAAATAAAAACTACACAGAAGCATTGTGTGAAACTTATTTCTGATATGTTCATTAAGCTAACTGAGTTAAACCATACTTTTGATTGCGCAGTTCTGAACACTCTTTCTGTAGAAAATGCAAGTGGACATTCGGAGCGCTAAGAGGGTAATAGTGGAAAAAGGAATATATTCAAATATAAACTACACAGTAGCATTCTGTGAAAATTCTTTCTGTTCTGTGCATTCAACTGAGTTGAACCTTACTTTTGATTGAGCCGTTCTGAAACACTCTTTCTGTAGAAAGTGCAATTGGACATGCTAAGCGCTAAGAGGCCTACATTGGGAAAAAGAATATCTTCAAATAAAAACTACACAGATGCATTCTGTGAAACTTATTTCTGATCTGTAAATTCAGTTAACAGAGTTAAAACATATTTTTGATTGAGCAGTTATGAAACACTCTTTTTGTAGAAAATGCAAGTGGAGATTCGGAGCGCTAAGAGGGTAATAGTGGAAAAAGGAATGTCTTCAAATATAAACTACACAGAATCATTCAGTGAAACTTCTTTCTGATCTGTGCATTCAGCTAACAGTGTTAAACCATACTTTTGATTGAGCAGATCTGAACACTCTTTCTGTAGAAAATGCAACTGGACATTCGTAGCACTAAGTGGGTAATAGTGGAAAAAAGAATATGTTGAAATATAAACTACACAGAAGCATTGTATGAAACTACTTTCTGTTCTGTGCATTCAACTAACAGAGTTGAACCTTACTTTTGATTGAGCCGTTCTGAAACACTCTTTCTGTAGAAACTGCAATTGGACATTCTGAGCGCTAGGAGGCCTATATTGGGAAAAAGAATGTCTACAAATAAAAACTACACAGAAGAATTGTGTGAAACTTCTTTCTGTTCTGTTTGTTCAACTAAACTAGTTGAACCTTAGTTTTGATTGAGCCGTTCTGAAACACTCTTTCTGTAGAAAATGCAAGTGGAGATTCGGAGCAATAAGAGGGTAATAGTGGAAAAAGGAATGTCTCCAAATATAAACTACACAGAATCATTCGGTGAAACTTCTTTCTGATCTGTGCATTCAGCTAACAGAGTTAAACCATACTTTTGATTGAGCAGATCTGAACACTCTTTCTGTAGAAAATGCGACTGGACATTTGGAGCGCTAAGAGAGTAGTAGTGGAAAAAGGGATATATTCAAATATAAACTACACAGAAGCATTCTGTGAAACTTCTTTCTGATCTGAGCATTCAGCTTACAGAGTTAAACCATACTTTTGATTGAGCAGTTTTGAAACACTCTGTCTGTAGAAAATGCAACTGGACATTCGTAGCGCTAAGTGGGTAATAGTGGAAAAAAGAATATGTTCAAATATAAACTACACAGAAGCATTGTATGAAACTTCTTTCTGTTCTGTGCATTCAACTAACAGAGTTGAACCTTACTTTTGATTGAGCCTTTCTGAAACACTCTTTCTGTAGAAACTGCAATTGGACATTCTGAGCGCTAAGAGGCCTCTATTGGGAAAAATAATATCTTCAAATAAAAACTACACAGAAGCATTGTGTGAAACTTATTTCTGATATGTTCATTAAGCTAACAGAGTTAAACCATACTTTTGATTGCGCAGTTCTGAACACTCTTTCTGTAGAAAATGCAAGTGGACATTCGGAGCGCTAAGAGGGTAATAGTGGAAAAAGGAATATATTCAAATATAAACTACACAGTAGCATTCTGTGAAAATTCTTTCTGTTCTGTGCATTCAACTGAGTTGAACCTTACTTTTGTTTGAGCCGTTCTGAAACACTCTTTCTGTAGAAAGTGCAATTGGACATGCTAAGCGCTAAGAGGCCTACATTGGGAAAAAGAATATCTTCAAATAAAAACTACACAGATGCATTCTGTGAAACTTATTTCTGATCTGTAAATTCAGTTAACAGAGTTAAAACATATTTTTGATTGAGCAGTTATGAAACACTCTTTTTGTAGAAAATGCAAGTGGAGATTCGGAGCGCTAAGAGGGTAATAGTGGAAAAAGGAATGTCTTCAAATATAAACTACACAGAATCATTCAGTGAAACTTCTTTCTGATCTGTGCATTCAGCTAACAGAGTTAAACCATACTTTTGATTGAGCAGATCTGAACACTCTTTCTGTAGAAAATGCAACTGGACATTCGTAGCACTAAGTGGGTAATAGTGGAAAAAAGAATATGTTGAAATATAAACTACACAGAAGCATTGTATGAAACTTCTTTCTGTTCTGTGCATTCAACTAACAGAGTTGAACCTTACTTTTGATTGAGCCGTTCTGAAACACTCTTTCTGTAGAAACTGCAATTGGACATTCTGACCGCTAGGAGGCCTATATTGGGAAAAAGAATGTCTACAAATAAAAACTACACAGAAGTATTGTGTGAAACTTCTTTCTGTTCTGTTTGTTCAACTAAACTAGTTGAACCTTAGTTTTGATTGAGCCGTTCTGAAACACTCTTTCTGTAGAAAATGCAAGTGGAGATTCGGAGCAATAAGAGGGTAATAGTGGAAAAAGGAATGTCTCCAAATATAAACTACACAGAATCATTCTGTGAAACTTCTTTCTGATCTGTGCATTCAGCTAACAGTGTTAAACCATACTTTTGATTGAGCAGATCTGAACACTCTTTCTGTAGAAAATGCGAATGGACATTTGGAGCGCTAAGAGAGTAGTAGTGGAAAAAGGGATATATTCAAATATAAACTACACAGAAGCATTCTGTGAAACTACTTTCTGATCTGAGCATTCAGCTAACAGAGTTAAACCATACTTTTGATTGAGCAGTTTTGAAACGCTCTGTCTGTAGAAAATGCAACTGGACATTCGTAGCGCTAAGTGGGTAATAGTGGAAAAAAGAATATGTTCAAATATAAACTACACAGAAGCATTGTATGAAACTTCTTTCTGTTCTGTGCATTCAACTAACAGAGTTGAACCTTACTTTTGATTGAGCCTTTCTGAAACACTCTTTCTGTAGAAACTGCAATTGGACATTCTGAGCGCTAAGAGGCATCTATTGGGAAAAATAATATCTTCAAATAAAAACTACACAGAAGCATTGTGTGAAACTTATTTCTGATATGTTCATTAAGCTAACAGAGTTAAACCATACTTTTGATTGCGCATTTCTGAACACTCTTTCTGTAGAAAATGCAAGTGGACATTCGGAGCGCTAAGAGGGTAATAGTGGAAAAAGGAATATATTCAAATATAAACTACACAGTAGCATTCTGTGAAAATTCTTTCTGTTCTGTGCATTCAACTAACAGAGTTGAACCTTACTTTTGATTGAGCCGTTCTGAAACACTCTTTCTGTAGAAACTGCAATTGGACATGCTAAGCGCTAAGAGGCCTACATTGGGAAAAAGAATATCTTCAAATAAAAACTACACAGATGCATTCTGTGAAACTTGCTTCTGATCTGTAAATTCAGTTAACAGAGATAAAACATATTTTTGATTGAGCCGTTCTGAAACACTCTTTCTGTAGAAAATGCAAGTGGAGATTCGGAGCGCTAAGAGGGTAATACTGGAAAAAGGAATGTCTCCAAATATAAACTACACAGAATCATTCTGTGAAACTTCTTTCTGATCTGTGCATTCAGCTAACAGAGTTAAACCATACTTTTGATTGAGCAGATCTGAACACTCTTTCTGTAGAAAATGCAACTGGACATTTGGAGCGCTAAGAGAGTAGTAGTGGAAAAAGGAATATATTCAAATATAAACTACACAGAAGCATTCTGTGAAACTTCTTTCTGATCTGAGCATTCAGCTAACAGAGTTAAACCATACTTTTGATTGAGCAGTTTTGAAACATTCTGTCTGTAGAAAATGCAACTGGACATTCGTAGCGCTAAGTGGGTAATAGTGGAAAAAAGAATATGTTCAAATATAAACTACACAGAAGCATTGTATGAAACTTCTTTCTGTTCTGTGCATTCAACTAACAGAGTTGAACCTTACTTTTGATTGAGCCTTTCTGAAACACTCTTTCTGTAGAAACTGCAATTGGACATTCTGAGCGCTAAGAGGCCTCTATTGGGAAAAATAATATCTTCAAATAAAAACTACACAGAAGCATTGTGTGAAACTTATTTCTGATATGTTCATTAAGCTAACAGAGTTAAACCATACTTTTGATTGCGCATTTCTGAACACTCTTTCTGTAGAAAATGCAAGTGGACATTCGGAGCGCTAAGAGGGTAATAGTGGAAAAAGGAATATATTCAAATATAAACTACACAGTAGCATTCTGTGAAAATTCTTTCTGTACTGTGCATTCAACTAACAGAGTTGAACCTTACTTTTGATTGAGCCGTTCTGAAACACTCTTTCTGTAGAAACTGCAATTGGACATGCTAAGCGCTAAGAGGCCTACATTGGGAAAAAGAATATCTTCAAATAAAAACTACACAGATGCATTCTGTGAAACTTGCTTCTGATCTGTAAATTCAGTTAACAGAGATAAAACATATTTTTGATTGAGCCGTTCTGAAACACTCTTTCTGTAGAAAATGCAAGTGGAGATTCGGAGCGCTAAGAGGGTAATACTGGAAAAAGGAATGTCTCCAAATATAAACTACACAGAATCATTCTGTGAAACTTCTTTCTGATCTGTGCATTCAGCTAACAGAGTTAAACCATACTTTTGATTGAGCAGATCTGAACACTCTTTCTGTAGAAAATGCAACTGGACATTTGGAGCGCTAAGAGAGTAGTAGTGGAAAAAGGAATATATTCAAATATAAACTACACAGAAGCATTCTGTGAAACTTCTTTCTGATCTGAGCATTCAGCTAACAGAGTTAAACCATACTTTTGATTGAGCAGTTTTGAAACATTCTGTCTGTAGAAAATGCAACTGGACATTCGTAGCGCTAAGTGGGTAATAGTGGAAAAAAGAATATGTTCAAATATAAACTACACAGAAGCATTGTATGAAACTTCTTTCTGTTCTGTGCATTCAACTAACAGAGTTGAACCTTACTTTTGATTGAGCCTTTCTGAAACACTCTTTCTGTAGAAACTGCAATTGGACATTCTGAGCGCTAAGAGGCCTCTATTGGGAAAAATAATATCTTCAAATAAAAACTACACAGAAGCATTGTGTGAAACTTATTTCTGATATGTTCATTAAGCTAACAGAGTTAAACCATACTTTTGATTGCGCAGTTCTGAACACTCTTTCTGTAGAAAATGCAAGTGGACATTCGGAGCGCTAAGAGGGTAATAGTGGAAAAAGGAATATATTCAAATATAAACTACACAGTAGCATTCTGTGAAAATTCTTTCTGTTCTGTGCATTCAACTAACAGAGTTGAACCTTACTTTTGATTGAGCCGTTCTGAAACACTCTTTCTGTAGAAAGTGCAATTGGACATGCTAAGCGCTAAGAGGCCTACATTGGGAAAAAGAATATCTTCAAATAAAAACTACACAGATGCATTCTGTGAAACTTATTTCTGATCTGTAAATTCAGTTAACAGAGTTAAAACGTATTTTTGATTGAGCAGTTATGAAACACTCTTTTTGTAGAAAATGCAAGTGGAGATTCGGAGCGCTAAGTGGGTAATAGTGGAAAAAGGAATGTCTTCAAATATAAACTACACAGAATCATTCAGTGAAACTTCTTTCTGATCTGTGCATTCAGCTAACAGAGTTAAACCATACTTTTGATTGAGCAGATCTGAACACTCTTTCTGTAGAAAATGCAACTGGACATTCGTAGCACTATGTGGGTAATAGTGGAAAAAAGAATATATTGAAATATAAACTACACAGAAGCATTGTATGAAACTTCTTTCTGTTCTGTGCATTCAACTAACGGAGTTGAACCTTACGTTTGATTGAGCCGTTCTGAAACACTCTTTCTGTAGAAATTGCAATTGGACATTCTGAGCGCTAAGAGGCCTATATTGGGAAAAATAATATCTACACATGAAAACTACACAGAAGCATTCTGTGAAACTTCTTTCTGTTCTGTGAATTCAACTAAAAGTGTTGAACCTTAGTTTTGATTGAGCCGTTCTGTAACACTCTTTCTGTAGAAAATGCAAGTGGACATTCGGAGCGCTAAGATTGTAATAGTGAAAAAAGGAATATCTCCAAATAAAAACTACACAGAAGCATTCTCTGAACCTCCTTTCTGTTCTCTGCATTCAACTAACAGAGCTGAGCCTTACTTTTGAAGGTGCAGTTCTGAAACACTCTTTGTGTAGGAACTGCCAGTGGACATTCGGAGCGCTAAGACGGTAATAGTCGAAAAAGGAATATCTTCAACTAAATACTACACAGAAGCATTCTGTGAAACTTCTTTCTGTTCTGTGCATTCAACTAAAAGTGTTGAACCTTAGTTTTGATTGAGCCGTTCTGAAACACTCTTTCTGTAGAAAATGCAAGAGGACATTCGGAGCGCTAAGATAGTAATAGTGGAAAAAGGAATTTATCCAAATAAAAACTACACAGAAGCATTCTCTGAAACTCCTTTCTGTTCTCTGCATTCAACTAACAGAGCTGAGCCTTACTTTTGAAGGAGCAGTTCTGAAACACTCTTTGTGTAGAAACTGCCAGTGGAAATTCAGAGCGCTAAGAGGGTAATAGTGGAAAAAGGAATATCTTCAACTAAATACTACACAGAAGCATTCTGTGAAACTTCTTTCTGTTCTGTGCATTCAACTAAAAGAGCTGAACCTTAGTTTTGATTGAGCCGTTCTGAAACACTCTTTCTGTAGAAAATGAAAGTGGAGATTCGGAGCGCTAAGAGGGTAATAGTGGAAAAAAGATTATCTTCAAATATAGACTACACAGAATCATTCTGTGAAACTTCTTTCTGATATGTGCATTCAGCTAACAGAGTTAAACCATACTTTTGATAGTGCAGTTCTGAACACTCTTTCTGTAGAAAATGCAACTGGACATTTGGAGCGCTATGAGGGTAGTAGTGGAAAAAGGAATATATTCAAATATAAGCTACACAGAAGCATTCTGTGAAACTTTTTTCTGATCTGAGCATTCAGCTAACAGAGTTAAACCATACTTTTGATTGCGCAGTTCTGAACACTCTTTCTGTAGAAAATGCAAGTGGACATTCGGAGCGCTAATACGGTAATAGTGGAAAAATTAATATATTCAATTATAAACTACACAGAAGCATTGTATGAAACTTCATTCTCTTCTGCGCATTCAACTAACAGAGTTGAACCTTATTTTTGATTCAGCCGTTCTGAAACACTCTTTCTGTAGAAAATGCAAGTGGATATTCTGAGCGCTAAGACGGTAATACTGGAAAAGGAATATATTCAAATATAAACTACACAGAAGCATTCTGTGAAACTTCTTTCTGTTCTGTGCATTCAACTAACTGAGTTGAACCTTACTTTTGATGGAGCCGTTCTGAAACACTCTTTCTTTAGAAACTGCAATTGGACATTCTGAGCGCTAAGAGGCCTATATTGGGAAAAAGAATATCTTCAAATAAAAACTACACAGAAGCATTCTGTGAAACTTATTTCTGATATGTGCATTCAACTAATAGAGTAAAACCACACTTTTGATTGAGCAGTTCTGAACACTCTTTCTGTAGAAAATGCAAGTGGACATTGGGAGCTCTAAGAGGGTAATACTGGAAATAGTAATATCTTCAAATATAAACCACACAGAATCATTCTGTGAAACTTCTTTCTGTTCTGTGCATTCAGCTAACAGAATTAAACCATACTTTTCATTGAGCAGTTCTGAACACTCTTTCTGTAGAAAATGCAACTGGACATTTGGAGCGCTAAGTGGGTAGTAGTGGAAAAAGGAATATATTCAAATATAAACTACACAGAAGCATTCTGTGAAACTTCATTCTGATCTGAGCATTCAGCTAACAGAGTTAAACCATACTTTTGACTGAGCAGTTTTGAAACACTCTGTCTGTAGAAAATGCAACTGGACATTCGGAGCGCTAAGTGGGTAATAGTGGAAAAAGGAATATGTTCAAATATAAACTACACCGAAGCATTGTATGAAACGTCTTTCTGTTCTGTGCATTCAAATAACAGAGTTGAACCTTAATTTGATTTAGCTGTTGTGAAACACTGTTTCTGTAGAAACTGCAATTGGACATTCTGACCGCTAAAAGGCCTATATTGGGAAAAAGAATATCTACAAATTAAAACTACACAGAAACATTCTGTGAAACTTATTTCTGATATGTGCATTCAGCTAACAGAGTTAAACCATACTTTTGATTGCCCAGTTCTGAACACTCTTTCTGTAGAAAATGCAAGTGGACATTCGGAGCGCTAAGAGGGTAATAGTGGAAAAAGCAATATACTCAAATATAAACTACACAGAAGCATTCTGTGAAACTTCTTTCTGTTCTCTGCATTCAACTAACTGAGTTGAACCTTGCTTTTGATTGAGCCGTTCTGGAACACTCTTTCTGTAGAAAATGCAATTGGACATTCTGAGTGCTAAGAGGCCTATATTGGGAAAAAGAATATCTACAAATAAAAACTACACAGAAGCATTCTGTGAAACTTCTTTCTATTCTGTGCATTCAACTAAAAGTGTTGAACCTTTGTTTTGATTGAGCCGTTCTGAAACACTCTTTCTGTAGGAAATGCAAGTGGACATTCCGAGCGCTAAGATAGTAATAGTGAAAAAAGGAATATCTCCAAATAAAAACTACACAGAAGCATTCTCTGAAACTCCTTTCTGTTCTCTGCATTCAACTAACAGAGCTGAGCCTTACTTTTGAAGGAGCAGTTCTGAAACACTCTTTGTGTAGAAACTGCCGGTGGAAATTCAGAGCGCTAAGAGGGTAATAGTCGAAAAAGGAATATCTTCAACTAAATACTACACAGAAGCATTCTGTGAAACTGCTTTCTGTTCTGTGCATTCAATTAAAAGAGTTGAAACTTAGTTTTGATTGAGCCGTTCTGAAACACTCTTTCTGTAGAAAAGGAAAGTGGAGATTCGTAGCGCTAAGAGGATAATAGTGGAAAAAGGATTATATTCAAATATAAACTACACAGAATCATTCTGTGAAACTTCTTTCTGATATGTGCATTCACCTAACAGAGTTAAACCATACTTTTGATAGAGCAGTTCTGAACACTCTTTCTGTAGAAAATGCAACTGGACATTTGGAGCGCAAAGAGGGTAGTAATGGAAAAAGGAATATATTCAAATATAAGCTACACAGAAGCATTCTGTGAAACTTCTTTCTGATCTGAGCACTCAGCTAACAGAGTTAAACCATACTTTTGATTGAGGAGATTTGAAACACTCTGTCTGTAGAAAATGCAACTCTACATTCGGAGCGCTAAGTGGGTAATAATGGAAAAAGGAATATGTTCAAATATAAACTACACAGAAGCATTGTATGAAACTTCTTTCTGTTCTGTGCATTCAACTAACAGAGTTGAACCTTACTTTCGATTGAGTCGTTCTGAAACACTCTTTCTGTAGAATCTGCAATTGGACATTCTGAGCTCTAAGAGGCCTCTATTGGGAAAAATAATATCTTCAAATAAAAACTACACAGCAGCATTGTGTGAAACTTATTTCTGATATGTGCATTCAGCTAACAGAGTTAAACCATACTTTTGATTGCGCAGTTCTGAACACTCTTTCTGTAGAAAATGCAAGTGGACATTCGGAGCGCTAATACGGTAATATTGGAAAAAGGAATATATTCAATTATAAACTACACAGAAGCATTCTGTGAAACTTCTTTCTGTTCTGTGCATTCAACTAACTGAGTTGAACCTTACTTTTGATGGAGCCGTTTTGAAACACTCTTTCTGTAGAAACTGCAATTGGACATTCTGACCGCTAAAAGGCCTATATTGGGAAAAAGAATATCTACAAATAAAAACTACACAGAAGCATTCTGTGAAACTTCTTTCGGATCTGTGCATTTAACTAACAGAGTAAAACCATATTTTTGATTGAGCCGTTCTGAACACTCTTTCTGTAGAAAATGCAAGTGGACATTCGGAGCGCTAAGAGGGTAATAGTGGAAAAAGGAATATATTCAAATATAAACTACACAGAAGCATTCTGTGAAACTTCTTTCTGTTCTGTGCATTCAACTAACAGAGTTGAACCTTACTTTTGATTGAGCCGTTCTGAAACACTCTTTCTGTAGAAACTGCAATTGGACTTTCTAAGCGCTAAGAGGCCTACATTGTTAAAAAGAATATCTTCAAATAAAAACTACACAGAAGCATTCTGTGAAACTTATTTCTGATCTGTGCATTCAGTTAAGAGAGCTACACCATACTTTTGATTGAGCAGTTATGAAACACTCTTTGTGTAGAAAATGCAAGTGGACATTCGGAGCGCTAAGATTGTAATAGAGGAAAAAGGAATATCTCCAAATAAAAACCACACAGAAGCATTCTCTGAAACTCCTTTCTGTTCTCTGAATTCAACCAACAGAGTTTAGCCTTACTTTTGAAGGAGCAGTTCTGAAACACTCTTTGTGTAGAAACTGCCAGTGGATATTCGGAGCGCTAAGTGGGTAATAGTCAATAAAGGTATATCTTCAACTAAATACTACACAGAAGCATTCTTTGAAACTTCTTTCTGTTCTGTGCATTCAACTAAAAGAGGTGAACCTTACTTTTCATTGAGCCGTTCTGAAACACTCTTTCTATAGAAACTGCAATTGGACATTCTGAGCGCTAAGAGGCCTATATTGGTAAAAAGAATATTTTCATATAAACACTACACAGAAGCATTCTGTGAAACTTCTTTCTGATCTGTGCATTCAGCTAACAGAGTTAAACCATACTTTTGATTGAGCAGTTCTGAAACACTCTTTCTGTAGAAAATGCTACTGGACATTTGGAGCACTAAGTGGGTAATAGTGGAAAAAGGAATATCTTCAAATATAAACTACACAGAATCATTCTGTGAAACTTCTTTCTGATCTGTGCATTCAGCTAACATAGTTAAACCATACTTTTGATTGAGCAGTTCTGAACACTCTTTCTGTAGAAAATGCAACTGGACATTTGGAGCGCTAAGAGGGTAGTAGTGGAAAAAGGAATATATTCAAATATAAACTACACAGAAGCATTGTATGAAACTTCTTTCTCTTCTGTGCATTCAACTAACAGAGTTGAACCTTATTTTTGATTGAGCCGTTCTGAAGCACTCTTTCTGTAGAAAATGCAAGTGGATATTCGCAGCGCTAAGACGGTAATACTGGAAAAGGAATATATTCAAATGTAAACTACACAGAAGCATTCTGTGAAACTTATTTCTGTTCTGTGCAATCAACTAACTGAGTTGAACCTTACTTTTGATGGAGCCGTTCTGAAAAGCTCTTTCTGTAGAAACTGCAATTGGACATTCTGAGCGCTAAGAGGCCTATATTTGGAAAAAGAATATCTTCAAATAAAAACTACACAGAAGCATTCTGTGAAACTTATTTCGGATATGGGCATTCAACTAATAGAGTAAAACCATACTTTTGATTGAGCCGTTCTGAACACTCTTTCTGTAGAAAATGCAATTGGACATTCTGAGCGCTAAGAGGGTAAAACTAGAAAAAGTAATATCTTCAAATATAAACTACACAGAATCATTCTGTGAAACTTCTTTCTGATCTGTGCATTCAGCTAACAGAGTTAAACCATACTTTTGATTGAGCAGTTTTGAAACACTCTGTCTGTAGGAAATGCAACTGGACATTCGTAGCGCTAAGTGGGTAATAGTGGAAAAAGGAATATGTTCAAATATAAACTACACAGAAGCATTGTATGAAACACCTTTCTGTTCTGTACACTCAACTAACAGAGTTGAACCTTAGTTTTGATTGAGCGATTCTGAAACACTCTTTCTGTAGAAAATGCAAGTGGACATTCGGAGCGCTAAGTTAGTAATAGTGGAAAAAGGAATATCTCCAAATAAAAACTACACAGAAGCATTCTCCTAAACTCCTTTCTGTTCTCTGCATTCAACTAACAGAGCTGAGCCTTACTGTTGGAGGAGCAGTTCTGAAACACTCTTTTTGTAGAAACTGCCAGTGGAAATTCAGAGCGCTAAGAGGGTAATAGTCGAAAAAGTAATATCTTCAACTAAATACTACACAGAAGCATTCTGTGAAACTTCTTTCTGTTCTGTGCATTCAACTAAAAGAGTTGAACCTTTGTTTTGATTGAGCCGTTCTGAAACACTCTTTCTGTAGAAAATGAAAGTGGAGATTCGGAGCGCTAAGAGGGTAATAGTGGAAAAAGGATTATCTTCAAATATAAACTACACAGAATCATTCTGTGAAACTTCTTTCTGATATGTGCATTCAGCTAACAGAGTTAAACCATACTTTTGATAGTGCAGTTCTGAACACACTTTCTGTAGAAAATGCAACTGGACATTTGGAGAGCTAAGAGGGTAGTATTGGAAAAAGGAATATATTCAAATATAGGCTACACAGAAGCATTCTGTGAAACTTCTGATCTGAGCATTCCGCTAACAGAGTTAAACCATACTTTTGATTGAAGAGATTTGAAACACTCTGACTGTAGAAAATGCAACTGGACATTCGGTGCGCTAAGTGGGTAATAATGGAAAAAGGAATATGTTCAAATATAAACAACACAGAAGCATTGTATGAAACTTCTTTCTGTTCTGTGCATTCAACTAACAGAGTTGAACCTTACTTTTGATTGAGCCGTTCTGAAACACTCTTTCTGTAGAAACTGCAATTGGACATTCTCAGCTCTAAGAGGCCTATATTGGGAATAATAATATCTTCAAATAAAAATTACACAGCAGAATTGTGTGAAACTTATTTCTGATATGTGCATTCAGCTAACAGAGTTAAACCATACTTTTGATTGCGCAGTTCTGAGCACTCTTTCTGTAGAAAATGCAAGTGGACATTCGGAGCGCTAATACGGTAATAGTGGAAAAAGGAATATATTCAATTATAAACTACACAGAAGCATTCTGTGAAACTTCTTTCTGTTCTGTGCATTCAACTAACTGAGTTGAACCTTACTTTTGATGGAGCCGTTGTGAAACACTCTTTCTGTAGAAACTGCAATTGGACATTCTGACCGCTAAAAGGCCTATATTGGGAAAAAGAATATCTACAAATAAAAACTACACAGAAGCATTCTGTGAAACTTCTTTCGGATCTGTGCATTCAACTAACAGAGTAAAACCATACTTTTGATTGAGCCGTTCTGAACACTCTTTCTGTAGAAAATGCAAGTGGACTTTCGGAGCGCTAAGAGCGTAATAGTTGAAAAAGGAATATATTCAAATATAAACTACACAGAAGCATTCTGTGAAACTTCTTTCTGTTCTGTGCATTCAACTAACAGAGTTGAACCTTACTTTTGATTGAGCCGTTCTGAAACACTCTTTCTGTAGAAACTGCAATTGGACTTTCTAAGCGCTAAGAGGCCTACATTGTTAAAAAGAATATCTTCAAATAAAAACTACACAGAAGCATTCTGTGAAACATATTTCTGATATGTGCATTCAGTTAACAGAGCTAAACCATACTTTTGATTGAGCAGTTATGAAACACTCTTTGTGTAGAAAATATAAGTGGACCTTCGGAGCGCTAAGATTGTAATAGGGGAAAAAGGATTATCTCCAAATAAAAACCACACAGAAGCATTCTCTGAAACTCCTTTCTGTTCTCTGAATTCAACTAATAGAGTTGAGCCTTACTTTTGAAGGAACAGTTCTGAAACACTCTTTGTGTAGAAACTGTCAGTGGACATTCAGAGCGCTAAGTGGGTAATAGTCAATAATGTAATATCTTCAACTAAATACTACACAGAAGCATTCTGTGAAACTACTTTCTGTTCTGTGCATTCAACTAAAAGAGGTGAAACTTACTTTTCATTGAGCCGTTCTGAAACACTCTTTCTATAGAAACTGCAATTGGACATTCTGAGCGCTAAGAAGCCTATATTGGTAAAAAGAATATTTTCATATAAACACTACACAGAAGCATTCTGTGAAACTTCTTTCTGATCTGTGCATTCAGCTAACAGAGTTAAACCATACTTTGGATTGAGCAGTTCTGAAACACTCTTTCTGTAGAAAATGCTACTGGACATTTGGAGCGCTAAGTGGGTAATAGTGGAAAAAGGAATATCTTCAAATATAAACTACACAGAATCATTGTGTGAAACTTCTCTCTGATCTGTGCATTCAGCTAACAGAGTTAAAGCATACTTCTGATTGAGCCGTTCTGAACACTCTTTCTGTAGAAAATGCAACTGGACATTTGGAGCGCTAAGAGGGTAGTAGTGGAAAAAGTAATATATTCAAATATAAACTTCACAGAAGCATTGTATGAAACTCCTTTCTCTTCTGTGCATTTAACTAACAGAGTTGAACCTTATTTTTGATTGAGCCGTTCTGAAACACTCTTTCTTTAGAAAATGCAAGTGGATATTCGCAGCGCTAAGACGGTAATACTGGAAAAGGAATATATTCAAATATAAACTACACAGAAGCATTCTGTGAAACTTATTTCTGTTCTGTGCATTCAACTAACTGAGTTGAACCTTACTTTTGATGGAGCCGTTCTGAAAATCTTTTTCTGTAGAAACTGCAATTGGACATTCTGAGCGCTTAGAGGCCTATATTTTGAAAAAGAATATCTTCAAATAAAAACTACACAGAAGCATTCTGTGAAACTTATTTCGGATATGGGCATTCAACTAATAGAGTAAAACCATACTTTTGATTGAGCCGTTCTGAACACTCTTTCTGTAGAAAATGCAAGTGGACATTCTGAGCGCTAAGAGGGTAATACTAGAAAAAGTAATATCTTCAAATATAAACTACACAGAATCATTCTGTGAAACTTCTTTCTGATCTGTGCATTCAGCTAACAGAATTAAACCATACTTTTCATTGAGCATTTCTGAACACTCTTTCTGTAGAAAATGCAACTAGACATTTGGAGCGATAAGAGGGTAGTAGTGGAAAAAGGAATATATTCAAATATAAACTACACGGAAACATTCTGTGAAACTTCTTTCTGATCTGAGCATTCAGCTAACAGAGTTAAACCATACTTTTGACTGAGCAGTTTTGAAACACTCTGTCTGTAGAAAATGCAACTGGACATTCGGAGCGCTAAGTGGGTAATAGTGGGAAAAGGAATATGTTCAAATATAAACTACACAGAAGCATTGTATGAAACGTCTTTCTGTTCTGTACATTCAACTAACAGAGTTGAAACATACTTTTGATTGAGCCGTTCTGAAACACTCTTTCTGTACAAACTGCAATTGGACATTCTGAGCCCTAAGAGGCCTATATTGGGAAAAATAATATATTCAAATAAAAACTACACAGAGGCATTGTGTGAAACTTATTTCTGATATGTGCATTCAGCTAACAGAGTTAAACCATACTTTTGATTGCGCAGTTCTGAACACTCTTTCTGTAGAAAATGCAAGTTGAAATTCGGAGCACTAAGAGTGTAATAGTGGAAAAAGCAATATACTCAAATATAAACTACAAAGAAGCATTCTGTGAAACTTCTTTCTGTTCTCTGCATTCAACTAACTGAGTTGAACCTTGCTTTTGATTGAGCCGTTCTGGAACACTCTTTCTGTAGAAAATGCAATTGGACATTCTGAGCGCTAAGAGGCCTATATTGGGAAAAATAATATCTACAAATAAAAACTACACAGAAGCATTCTGTGAAACTTCTTTCTGTTCTGTGCATTCAACTAAAAGTGTTGAACCTTAGTTTTGATTGAGCCGTTCTGAAACACTCTTTCTGTAGAAAATGCAACTGGACATTTGGAGCGCTAAGAGGGTAGTAGTGGAAAAAGGAATATATTCAAATATAAGCTACACAGAAGCATTCTGTGAAACTTCTTTCTGATCTGAGCATTCCGCTAACAGAGTTAAACCATACTTTTGATTGAGGAGATTTGAAACACTCTGACTGTTGAAAATGCAACTGGACATTCGGAGCGCTAAGTGGGTAATAATGGAAAAAGGAATATGTTCAAATATAAACAACACAGAAGCATTGTATGAAACTTCTTTCTGTTCTGTGCATTCAACTAACAGAGTTGAACCTTACTTTTGATTGAGCCGTTCTGAAACACTCTTTCTGTAGAAACTGCAATTGGACATTCTCAGCGCTAAGAGGCCTATATTGGGAATAATAATATCTTCAAATAAAAACTACACAGCAGCATTGTGTGAAACTTATTTCTGATATGTGCATTCAGCTAACAGAGTTAAACCATACTTTTGATTGCACAGTTCTGAACACTCTTTCTGTAGAAAATGCAAGTGGACATTCGGAGCGCTAATAGGGTAATAGTGGAAAAAGGAATATATTCAATTATAAACTACACAGAAGCATTCTGTGAAACTTCTTTCTGTTCTGTGCATTCAACTAACTGAGTTGAACCTTACTTTTGATGGAGCCGTTGTGAAACACTCTTTCTGTAGAAACTGCAATTGGACATTCTGACCGCTAAAAGGCCTATATTGGGAAAAAGAATATCTACAAATAAAAACTACACAGAAGCATTCTGTGAAACTTCTTTCTGATCTGTGCATTCAACTAACAGAGTAAAACCATACTTTTGATTGAGCCGTTCTGAACACTCTTTCTGTAGAAAATGCAAGTGGACATTCGGAGCGCTAAGAGGGTAATAGTTGAAAAAGGAATATATTCAAATATAAACTACACAGAAGCATTCTGTGAAACTTCTTTCCGTTCTGTGCATTCAACTAACAGAGTTGCACCTTACTTTTGATTGAGCCGTTCTGAAACACTCTTTCTGTAGAAACTGCTATTGGACTTTCTAAGCGCTAAGAGGCCTACATTGTTAAAAAGAATATCTTCAAATAAAAACTACACAGAAGCATTCTGTGAAACATATTTCTGATACGTGCATTCAGTTAACAGAGCTAAACCATACTTTTGATTGAGCAGTTATGAAACACTCTTTTTGTAGAAAATATAAGTGGACCTTCGGAGCGCTAAGATTGTAATAGGGGAAAAAGGATTATCTCCAAATAAAAACCACACAGAAGCATTCTCTGAAACTCCTTTCTGTTTTCTGAATTCAACTAACAGAGTTGAGCCTTACTTTTGAAGGAACAGTTCTGAAACACTCTTTGTGTAGAAACTGCCAGTGGACATTCGGAGGGCTAAGTGGGTAATAGTCAATAAAGGAATATCTTCAACTAAATACTACACAGAAGCATTCTGTGAAACTACTTTCTGCTCTGTGCATTCAACTAAAAGAGGTGAACCTTACTTTTCATTGAGCCGTTCTGAAACACTCTTTCTATAGAAACTGCAATTGGACATTCTGAGCGCTAAGAGGCCTATATTGGTAAAAAGAATATTTTCATATAAACACTACACAGAAGCATTCTGTGAAACTTCTTTCTGATCTGTGCATTCAGCTAACAGAGTTAAACCACACTTTGGATTGAGCAGTTCTGAAACACTCTTTCTGTAGAAAATGCTACTGGACATTTGGAGCGCTATGTGGGTAATAGTGGAAAAAGGAATATCTTCAAATTTAAACTACACAGAATCATTCTGTGAAACTTCTTTCTGATCTGTGCATTCAGCTAACAGAGTTAAAGCATACTTTTGATTGAGCAGTTCTGAACACTCTTTGTGTAGAAAATGCAACTGGACATTTGGAGCGCTAAGAGGGTAGTAGTGGAAAAAGTAATATATTCAAATATAAACTACACAGAAGAATTGTATGAAACTCCTTTCTCTTCTGTGCATTTAACTAACAGAGTTGAACCTTATTTTTGATTGAGCCGTTCTGTAACACTCTTTCTTTAGAAAATGCAAGTGGATATTCGCAGCGCTAAGACGGTAATACTGGAAAGGGAATATATTCAAATATAAACTACACAGAAGCATTCTGTGAAACTTATTTCTGTTCTGTGCATTCAACTAACTGAGTTGAACCTTACTTTTGATGGAGCCGTTCTGAAAAGCTCTTTCTGTAGAAACTGCAATTGGACATTCTGAGCGCTAAGAGGCCTATATTTTGAAAAAGAATATCTTCAAATAAAAACTACACAGAAGCATTCTGTGAAACTTATTTCGGATATGGGCATTCAACTAATAGAGTAAAACCATACTTTTGATTGAGCCGTTCTGAACACTCTTTCTGTAGAAAATGCAAGTGGACATTCTGAGCGCTAAGAGGGTAATACTAGAAAAAGTAATATCTTCAAATATAAACTACACAGAATCATTCTGTGAAACTTCTTTCTGATCTGTGCATTCAGCTAACAGAATTAAACCATACTTTTCATTGAGCATTTCTGAACACTCTTTCTGTAGAAAATGCAACTAGACATTTTGAGCGATAAGAGGGTAGTAGTGGAAAAAGGAATATATTCAAATATAAACTACACGGAAGCATTCTGTGAAACTTCTTTCTGATCTGAGAATTCAGCTAACAGAGTTAAACCATACTTTTGACTGAGCAGTTTTGAAACACTCTGTCTGTAGAAAATGCAACTGGACATTCGGAGCGCTAAGTGGGTAATAGTGGAAAAAGGAATATGTTCAAATATAAACTACACAGAAGCATTGTATGAAACACCTTTCTGTTCTGTACATTCAACTAACAGAGTTGAACCTTAGTTTTGATTGAGCCGTTCTGAAACACTCTTTCTGTAGAAAATGCAAGTGGACATTCGGAGCGCTAAGTTAGTAATAGTGGAAAAAGGAATATCTCCAAATACAAACTACACAGAAGCATTCTCTGAAACTCCTTTCTGTTCTCTGCATTCAACTAACAGAGCTGAGCCTTACTTTTGGAGGAGCAGTTCTGAAACACTCTTTGTGTAGAAACTGCCAGTGGAAATTCAGAGCGCTAAGAGGGTAATAGTCGAAAAAGGAATATCTTCCACTAAATACTACACAGAAGCATTCTGTGAAACTTCTTTCTGTTCTGTGCATTCAACTAAAAGAGTTGAACCTTAGTTTTGATTGAGCCGTTCTGAAACACTCTTTCTGTAGAAAATGAAAGTGGAGATTCGGAGCGCTAAGAGGGTAATAGTGGAAAAAGGATTATTTTCAAATATAAACTACACAGAATCATTCTGTGAAACTTCTTTCTGATATGTGCATTCAGCTAACAGATTTAAACCATACTTTTGATAGTGCAGTTCTGAACACTCTTTCTGTAGAAAATGCAACTGGACATTTGGAGCGCTAAGAGGGTAGTATTGGAAAAAGGAATATATTCAAATATAAGCTACACAGAAGCATTCTGTGAAACTTCTTTCTGATCTGAGCATTCCGCTAACAGAGTTAAACCATACTTTTGATTGAGGAGATTTGAAACACTCTGACTGTAGAAAATGCAACTGGACATTCGGAGCGCTAAGTGGGTAATAATGGAAAAAGGAATATGTTCAAATATAAACAACACAGAAGCATTGTATGAAACTTCTTTCTGTTCTGTGCATTCAACTAACAGAGTTGAACCTTACTTTTGATTGAGCCGTTCTGAAACACTCTTTCTGTAGAAACTGCAATTGGACATTCTCAGCTCTAAGAGGCCTATATTGGGAATAATAATATCTTCAAATAAAAACTACACAGCAGAATTGTGTGAAACTTATTTCTGATATGTGCATTCAGCTAACAGAGTTAAACCATACTTTTGATTGCGCAGTTCTGAACACTCTTTCTGTAGAAAATGCAAGTGGACATTCGGAGCGCTAAGTTGGCAGCAATATGCAGGGAAACCATACCTCCAACTGAGTGGATAAGCCTCCAACTGAGTGGATAAGCCTCCTTCATAAGTGGACCGAGGATTGTTCTTGTTGGGCCTGTGCTCTGATTTGGAGACAAAGAACCAGGTATAACCACTATTGCTGCATATACACAGCAGGCAGTAACGTATATTCTGATCCTGCCATTGTCTTTCTTAAACTGACCAGGAGTCCTTATCATAAAGTTCAAATCCCCTTCCATTATCTTCCTGTTTCAGCTGATACCACTGTCCTCTGGACTAAGCCCCAGGCACATTAAGTTTCTAAGTTGACATTTTTAATTAAGTTTTAAAGACATATTTGGAGAATTTTTTAATGCACAAGTATATGTCCAGCTCAAATAATTCCACTTTCAATGTGCTTTCCTGGGTTTCTTGAATGCCATTGAGAAATTACAGTACATATAAAGAAAATAGAAAAGAAATAGTAATCACTGAATCAATGATTAGCGAAAAAAAAACAGCAAAAGCTAAAGCTTTTCAGCAATTAAGTTCACCAATTTCAGTAAATAACTCAAGTGAAAAAAATTAATTTATCTACTTGAAAATGGCTAATGCAGAGTCAAAGATTAAAATGTTGGAAATAAATTTTCTTCTTCCACGCCAACCTTTAAGGAAAATATTATTGAACTCTTCTGGAACACAAAATCTTTGCAACCAGCATTATTATGTATATTATCCACTTACATTAAATTAAAACTCTCTATGCATGAGGGAATGTTTCTTCAAAAATTAACCATAAATAGAAATTAGAAAAATGTATAAAATTAGGTTGTATATTTCATTCCTAAGATTTTCTAGACTGGGTTTTCTGAAAGATGCAACACCATTCTCTTGATATTCTACAAATAGAAACACGCTACCCCAGAGCATTGGGTTCAGAACGTGCTACCCCAGAAGATGGCACCTTCACATTTGAGAAAATCACAAAGGAGAAAGGTCTCTGACCTTCTCCAATCCTTCTTCTCTGAAGCAAGCTGTAAAAGAATCTGATCTTCAGCTGGGTGCGGTGGCTCACTCCTGTAATCTCAGCACTTTGGGACGCCAAGGTGGGTGGATCACGAGGTCAGGAGATTGAGACCATCCTGGCTAACACGGTGAAACCTCGTCTCTACTAAAAATACAAAAAATTATCCGGGTGTGGTGGTGGCACCTGTAGTCCCAGCTACTCGGGAGGCTGAGGTAGGAAAACGGTGTGAACCCGGGAGGTGGAGCTTGCAGTGAGTGGAGATCACGCCACTGCCCTCCAGCCTGGGCGACAGAGCGAGACTCTGTCTCAAAAAAAAAATAAAAAAAGAATCTGATCTTCCTCTGAAGTATGTGATAAGAGCCTCATGTGCCTCATATCTGGAGACAAGGAATGTCACACTGGGACACAGAAAATAATATGAACAAACAGGCCTTGCTAAGTTCCCCCAGCTTATTACCATTAGATCATACTCCTTCTGTTCAATCATGCTTCCTCATGACTGTCTACTCCCCATCCAACCTAAGCATAAATATACATAGATTTCGCCATTTCTTTGGGTCTTCATTTCTGAAGGTCCACATGTCACATAAAATTTACATTAAATAAATATGTATGCTTTTCTGTTGTTAAACTGCCTTTTGTTATAGGTGCTTCAGCCATGAACCTAGTGATGGATGAGAAAAAAAAATCCCTTCTACCCTACACTAACAAGGAAGGACGAGAGAGAGAATTCTAATTTCTTACCATAGGTATTCAATGTGATGAGAGGGTGGTCATTTGATGTATAAAATTAGGAATTCATTCTAAAACATGTTTGAAACTTTTGTTTACTTTATTGCAGAGGAAGGGGCAAGTTTGGTGCTCCAAATTCCTGTTTTATTTGCCATCATAGAAAGGATTTGAATTTGCAAGACACTTCAGAAAAGTCTGATTTTTCTTTTCACTTTAAATGTGGTATTGTGGTTACCGTAATGAGGTGGCATCGACACTGCTAATACTTACCCTTTGGAGTTTACCCCAAGGCTTTACCATAAGACATCATCCAGATCACTGTGCTTTCTTTTAAAAAACAAGTCTTTATTAAAAAGAAAAGCACAAACTAGACCATCACAAATAGAAATTAGTAATAGCCAGAAACGTATTTAGCAGCGATATTTTTTCTTTTTCTTTTTTAACAGTCTTGCTCTGTCTCTCAGGCTGGAGTGCAGTGGCGTGATCTCGGCTCACTGTAACCTCCACCTCCCAGGTTCAAGCAATTCTCCTGCCTCAGCCTCCCAGAGTAGTTGTAACTAGAGGTATCCACCACCACACCCAGGTAATTTGCATATTTTTAGTAGAGTTGGGGTATCACCATGTTGGCCAAGCTGGTCTTGAACTCCTGACCTCAGGTGACCCGCCTACGAAAGTGCTGGGATTACAGGAGTGAGGCACTGCACCCAGACTTATTTAACATCAGTTCTAAACATTGTTGACACATTGCAGTATCTAATTTTCTCTAGTATCCTTAATTAATTATATAATGTGACTTTTGAAGAATTCTTATATACATTAAGATAAAGTTCAAGAAGGCCATTAGCAAAGGATTTTAAAAAGAGTAGTTTTTTTACAAAGATTTTCCATTTTAAACAGATTTTTCTTATAAAATAAATTTCTCCATGTCTTTTAAAAATACGAAACTTGGCTCCCATTAAATATGCTCATTTTTAGTTACCCATGGGATACCCTTACTTATCTATGATAACAGATACTTGTCATAATTTCCTGTATACTCCTAATGTCAGAGGTATGTTTACAAGTGGTATCATTTACTTCTGGATTTCATTTCCAGCTATTTAACCTCCAGATTCATGATAAAGCATTTTTAAGATTATCTCTGAAAACAATACCTGCTTTTTATTTACTCAAAATATATCTACACTTAACATAAGTACACTTTGGATAAGCAGTTATTTTTAGGCAAACTTTTACTAAGATAAGTATATGACAACATAAATAATGGAGGATATCCATGTGTAGCTAAAAGTGAAAATATTTACTTTACCTGGAAGATGGGTTTTTTTAAAAAAAAAACCCTGAAACAATTGATTTCATGCAAAAAAAGTGCTAAAAGAAAAATGCGTAATCTCTGTATGATAAAAACATTTTCTCGAGCTGTGCAAATGACCTTGTTGATTTTTATTTTATCTAAGAATGATTTTAATATGCAATAATACAACTTACAGCAACATATAACAATGCATTTAATAGTAATGCACAAAAGTAACAAAGCAATGCAGATAAAAATGTTATACTGAACTCATCATTTGACATACTTCCTGTATTAGAATAATTTGCTGAATAATGTCAATTATCAAAACATGTAGCTGCTATGTAGTCCCTTAAAAACTGATATTTCCAGCATGTATATAATACACATATAAGTATATTCGTGTTGAACATAGCTTTAGTACTTTTTATATTTTTTTAAAAAGAAATTGTATGCCTTTTGTTCAAAACCACTATAACTTACTTGACCTGTGTGTGATTTTTATTTTCCGTTAAAATATTTAATTTCCAATATAGTTTGGATGTAGGACAGTCTGCATTTTAGGAAGCAAAAAAATAAATTTTAGAAAGGTAAAATATCAAAGCCAGTTTTGTAGTAATAGTGATGTCTAAAAGTTGAAATAGTAGCTGTCATTAAATGAGCACCTACTATATTTCAGGCACTAAACTGGATTCTTATAGACTCTTTAATAATAATATCATACATTATAAATGTGAAATTTTAGACTGCAAAGTACATAATTTGCTAAAAGTCACAGATGTAATAAACTGTCAATCCAGAATTTGAACTTAAATCTTTTGGCTGCAGAGAGGAAAACAAAAGAACGGTAGGTAAATAGCTAGATGAATCCGTTGACTGACAGTCGTATCAGCTTCCCTTTACTGAATGCTGATCTCATCACACCAGTATAACTTTGTAAAATGTGTTTATTATTTCCATGTTCAAAGTGAGTGACTTAAGGCTAAAAATGGTAAGAAATGTGTCCTTGATGGCAGCTATCACTGGAAGATCCAGAATTTTAACCAATATTTCACTATCCAGTATTACTCATTTCAAAGCACTCAGCCTTTCTGCTATCACATACAATTTCCACTTCAAGTAACAAATTCAAATATAATCGGTACAAAGTTTATCCTACCCTGAAAATGAAATGTATAATATTCAAGAACAACTTGATGATTCACATCTGAGAAAACATAGTACTCTCAAAGTGACAAATACTGAATAAATAAATATTACCTCTGTATTGGATGTCTAAAAATGAGTAAGGACAAGATACTTCAAGCTGGAAAAATTAGAATGCAAACAAAAGACAACGGAGAAACCAAACATAGCTGGTCACATATGTATTTTTGTAACGATTTTTAAGTCTGGGAGTCTTGTTTCCTAAGCAAACATTTATTTTTTTGTTAGCCAGAAGTTTATATCTCCCTAGATTATGTAAAATGCTGAAAAAAGAAATATGAAAACTTTATTTTTAGTTGTGTCATCAAACAGTGCCTTACATATTTGAATGACTACACTTTCAAAAGCTGCCAAACTTTAATTTCTTCTGTTAGTATCTATATCTACACATATTCAACATTCAAAGTAAGGAATCTTGTAGTGTGTGTTATATTGTTCAAGTATTGATGATTTTGTTGCAACTCTGGGAACACTTTTTAGCCCCTGAAGCCTGAATTAGGGGTATCTATATAGAGAGGAAATTATTGGCTTATCAAAAGTGTGCATAGATTCTGTAGGTCAAGTCTATCCATCATAGACTTCCTAAAAGGTGGATTAGATTTGAAGCTCTCCCAATTTATTTTGTTATGGTTTATTGGCACATTCATTTTGCACAACTGTTTATACAAAATAAATGGCTGCTGATATCTTAAGCCCCTCCATTAGTGGAGTCCAATTCACCATCTAAGATAACAAAAACATAGGAATCTTCAGTTCCTACTGCTACCATTACAGAAGGCTCAAGCTGTAGAATATTTGATGCTTTCTGCTCTCAAAGTTCTGATCCAGTCCTTTCTCTTACATAACATCTGTCCATGGCCTTGCTCAGAGGGACCCAGTGCTCATTCAAAGATCCCTTTATTGTGGTGAATGTTTAATTTCTTACTAATATTCATTCAAATGCAATACATGTATAGTTACATTCAGTCTGTGCTGCTATAATGGAATATAAGAGACTGGGCAATTTGTAGAGATTCTTCATGGTTCTGGAAACTGGAAAATCCAAGATGCAAAGGCAAGTGTCTGGTGAGGACCTTCTTTCTGTGTCATCTCATGGTGGAAGGTGAGACAGCAAGAGATTGAACTCCCAGCTTTAAGTTATTTTAAATCAGCATGAATCTGTTCACAAGGCTTCAGCCTTCATGACCTAAACACCTCCCATTGGGCCCCACCTCCCAACAGTGGTTCATTGGATTATGTTCCAACACATGCCTTTTGGAGGGACACAGCCAAACGATAATGATATATAACAGCATTTTCTAAGTGTTCATTTTGATGAATTTTGACAAATGTTTACAGTAGTGTAACAACCACTTCAATGGAGACGTTTCATCCTAAAAATTCCCTTGTTCTATAGATTCAATTTTTATATTCTTCTGAAATTTTATGCTGAAATCTAATACCCAATATAATGGTATTGCGAGTTGGAGGCTTTGGAAGGTGATTAGATCATAAGAACAGAGACTTAATCAAAGGAGTTAGTGCTTTTTATAAGAGACCCTGGAGATATCCCGTCCTTCTACAATGTGAGGAGACAAAAGAATGACAGCCACCTCTGAATCAGGAAGTGAGTCATTACCAGGCACTGAATCTGTCAGTAACGTGAATTTGAACTTCTGGTCACCAAAACTGTGAAAAATAAATTTTGGTTGTTTATAAACTACCCAGTCTATGATATTCTGTTACAGCAACCTAAAGTACTATGTTACCTGGTGCCCCTTTGTAATCAGTCCTCGCCCCCAACCTGACACCTAGCCCCTGTCTACCCCACTCAGATTTGGGTGGCTACAGTTTTGGCTATTAAATAATGTCACAAAAATTGAATCATATACTATGTAGCTTTGATTGTTTTTTATTGAGTTTACTTAATGCGTTGGAGATTTATTCATGCTGTTACATATGTCTATATTGTATTTTTTTATCGCAAACTAGTGTTCCATTTGATTATACCTTTACTAATACATGGGCCTCTGGATTATTTCTAGTTTAAGGCCATGCAAATAAAGTTGCTATAAACATTAGCAAATGGGTCTCTGTATGAACATGCTTTTATTTCTCTTGGGTAAACATCCAGGAATTGACAGTTGAGTCATATGATAAATGTATATTTAAATTTAAAAGAAACTTCCCTATTGTTATCCAAAGCAACTATACCACTGATGTTTCTACATATCCTCATCAGTACTCCGTCTTCTGTGATTTGATTATAGCCGTCCTAGTAGCTGTATAGAGCATCTCATTGCAGTTTTAATTGCATTTTCCTAATGACTAGTGGCGTTAAGCAAATTTTCACTGCTTATTTGCCATTGGTATATACAGTGGTTCCACGTTCTCCGTGAGAGATTAGTTCTAGAACCCTGATGGATGCCAAAATCCAGAAATGCTAAAATTCCAACATTGGTCCTGTATAACCTGGGAAAATTAAAACTGAGCCCTCTGCATCCTTGGGCTGCCCAATCTGGGAATACTATATTTTCTATCCATAGTTGGTTGAATCTGTGAATGCGGAGCTCGTACACAGGAAAGGCCAACTATATTTTTTGAAAGTCCAGTTTTTAGTCTGTTTCTACCAGTTATAAAAATTTCCAGTTCGCATATATGGAAACTGTTTTTATGTGGATGGCTGAGGATTCTTTTGGAAAAACATACTGTCAAGAAAAGAACATAGGGATTATAAGCCTGACTCTATAGCAAAATCTGATTTTTTAAAAAGAAATTTTTATTAAAATGTCTAAAAAACACTGGGGCCCTGTTGACATCACTTGGATACCCGGCTGGTATAATCTATGACAGTATAAAGAACCCGTCTATGTACTCTTCCATGGAATATGAGATGTTGAGGACTTTGGCATGTCGGTAGTTATGTCCACTGGTATTTATTTAGGCAGAGTATGGGGGGTTGCCAGGATTAAGAGAGGGCATAGGGTCAAGTGTGCATCCTGAGAAGCCATAAACAGAAAAGAAAGTGTAACCTAGTAAACCGTGCAGTTCCCGCAGGAATCTGGCAGGAAAGGGACACAGTGGGCCCAGCATGGTCTACCAACCCCCTGCCGAATCCTTGAAATTCCTTCTGAAAACCTCCAGAAAGAAAGGACAGAGTACTGCATAGAGGGTTGAAGGTTCTGGTTTCTCCTGGCTCTTGTTTCTGTTTACGATTTGTATCTGTAGTAGTTTCCTGGGACTGCCCTAACAAAACAGCGCACAGTGGGTGGCTTAACCATAAGTGTACTGTCTCAGAGTTCTGGAAGGCAGAAGTCTAAAATCATGGTGTTGAAAAGGTGGCTCCTTCTGAGAGCCACAAGGAAAAAGCTATTCCAGAGAAGTCTCTCTCCTTATGTCATGCAGCTTTGGGTGTTTCTTGGTGTTTTAGTCTGTTCTCCTGCTGCTCATGAAGACATACCAGAGACTGGATAATTTATACAGAAAAAGAGGTTTAATGAACTCACAGTTCCATGTGCTGGGAAGGCCTCATAGTCATGGCAGAAGACGAAAGGCTCATTTCACATGGCGGCAGGCAAGAGAGAATGAGAACCAAGCAAAGAGGAGACCCCTTATCAAACCAACAGATCTTGTGAGACTCATTCACCACCACAAGAACAGTATGGGGAAAACCACCCCGTGATTCAATGATCTCTCACCAGATCCCTCCCACAACACATGGGAGTTACGGAAACTACAACCATGATTCAATTACCTCCCCCAAATCCCTCCCACAACACATGGGAGTTACAGGAGCTAAGACAGACCATATCGCTTGGCTTATCAATGGCATTCTTCCTGTGTCTTCACATCGCCTTCTCTGTATACCTATCTTTCCCTGTGTCCACATTTCTCCTTTTTGTAACTACAGAGTCATATTGGATTGGGCCCATCCTAATGACTTCATCCTGACTTGGTCATCTGCAAAGGCTGTATTTCCATACAAGGTCACATTCACAGCTACTGGAATTACCGCCTCATTATTTGCTGAAGGTACACAATTCAACCCATAACACTGTCAGTCTAGTAATTGTGCCCTTTTAGGTAATTTCTGTTTTCTACTCATAATTTAAAATGAAAGCATCTTGAAATTATAAAAGACAATAGTGCTAAGAGAAAATTTCCATCAACCTATGATTTTAAACTCTTCAAAGTGCTAAGAGAAAATATCCATCAATCTATTATTTTAAACCTTTCTAAATTATTAAGAGTAAGATATATAAAATAAGATAATTTTCAGGACAGCCATGGTTGTTCATGCGTGTAATCTCAGCACTTTGGGAGGCTCGGGAGAGCAGACTGCTTGAGCTCAAGAGTTCAAGACCAGCCTGGACAAGATAGTGAAACTTCATTTCTACTAAAAATACAAACAATTAGCCTGGTGTGGGCATGGTGGCAAATGCCTGTAGTCCCAGTTACCCAAGAGGCTGAGGTGGGAGACCTGCTTGAGCCCAGAAAGTCAAGGCTGCAGTGAACCATGATTGCACCACAGCACTGCAGCCTGGGTGACAGCCTGAGACCCTGCCACATACACACACACACATATTCAAATAAATGATTGAGTTTACATACCAAAGAGCACCAAAATATATGCTTCAATGAGAAGAAAAGAGTGAGATCTAAGTGGCACTGAGTTATACAGGAACTTGAAAACACGTTGGTGTATCTAAATAATCAATAACCAAAGTAACAGCAATAATAACATTAAGGATAATGACTATTTAGCTTGGAATTTAAAAAACAATACATAATTATATTTACAAATTGCAATAATATAAAAACTGGAAGAGATGATCATATCTAAAATTTTCTACAGCCTTTAAATTGTTCAGGTAGAAGGAGATGATTGTTTCAAGTTGTACTTTGCTAATGCAACCTTGTGCTTCATTAGTGCTAATGCACTTTGTTCAACATTTAATAACTAAAGAGCAATGAAAAGCGACACAGATTAAATGGAAAAGGAAATATACAAACAACACACCCCCCAAAAATATGCAATCAAGTCAATGAAAAGCAGAAAACAAACGAAAAAAGTAAAGAAGTAAAAATACAGTGAAATTTTATTAAAGATGCAGAAATATATCCATATGTGTCAAAATCATATTTAGTATAAATACATTAAGTTCACTATTAAAAGACAGAGAGTACAAGCTATAATGACAAAGGATTTTTACACGCTGAGGGACATAAAATGATATGCCAAAATTTAGATTGTATAGTGACATTAATATCTCATTAAATATGCTAGAGCAAAATCTGAAATATATTCAAAAATTAACTTTGGGAGCCCGAGGTGGGTGGATCAAGAGGTCAGCAGATCGAGACCATCCTGGCTAACATGGTGAAATACCATCTCTACTAAAAATACAAAAAAATTAGCCAGGCATGGTGGCAGGCGCCTGTAGTCCCAGCTACTAGGGAGGCTGAGGCAGGAGAACAGGGTGAACCTGGGAGGTGGAGCTTGCAGTGAGCCGAGATCGTGCCCCTGCACTCCAGCCTGGGCGACAGAGCCAGATTCCATCTCAAAAAAAAAAAAAAAAAAAAAAAAAAAAAAAAAAAAAAGCTTTCCAGTTGAAATATCTTTATAACGTAATATTGAATTCTCATGGCTAAGGAAAAATAATTTTATAATTAATCAGGTCTAAATAAAATAAATTAAATACTGAAAGGGCAAAAAATTATCTTAAAGCTTTTACACTTCAATGCTCAGTTTTGCTGTGAACCTAAAACTGTTTTAAAATTAAATTATGTTAAATAGAAATAATTATTTGTGGGACATTTAATGTTTCTTGATTAACCCTTGGACTTGTAGAGATTTTAACTTAGAACAGGCATAAAAATTGTAACAATTGTTATTGTGAATAGAATAGAATATTGTTCTGAGAACAGTAAATATTTCTTGAGAATTTCGATGTGTCAGAGGCTGGAATATTTTCACATATTGTTTAACTCTTTTGTCTTATATACTATTTTGTCTTTAAAACAATCAGATGAGGAAAATGAGGCTCAGATAGCAATAGCCTGACCCAAATCACACAGCTAGAAAGCAGAGGATGCAGGATTTAAACCCAGAACCTGTTTGACTATTCACTACACTCTACCACCTCCAAGGAACGTGGTGCGTATATGATACTTGAGGACATATCAACAGTCACGACTAAGATTTAGTAAAACGGTGGAGAAATGAAGACAATGTTGAAAGAGAAAGAGTTCTAAGCCAACCACAATTAAAGTCTGAGTATGAAGAAGTCATGCAAAATATTTAACAATTTTACAAATGAAGAAGATGAGGCTAAGAGAGAATTCATTGCTTGCCTTATCGGACATCACAGTCCTCACTAATTATTTTAGTTTGTGTTTTCTTTCACATGTCTTGAAACTTGCACCATCCTATAATAGTCACTAGAATTTAGTACTTAATTTTTCTCTCGTTTCTGTGCATCTGTGCATGGAGAGGGATACCCCTGCTGCATGCTGATAGAAACTGACATTGTTTGAAAACACCTACTTTCATTTCCTAAATATGTGACTTCAAATATAACATAATTAAATATATAAATACTTAGGATATTTTTCTCTCTCTTAAAATTTATCTTAGCTTTGCAGGCCATAAGCTCAGAAATATGTGTTCCTTGTAAAAGCCACCATCTTGACCTCTTATTCTCCAGCCATTAGCACAGTAAGTGTGCATTTAAACAGTTAACTAGCTATGAAATTGTTGGTAGAGGAGTTCTACAAAAACTGCAATGTATTAAAATCCTGTTTGGTCACAACTTTCTGAGGGAGGGAAGAAAACTTCATATGAGTTATGGCGATGTAATTTATGTTGATTATAAGAAAAAATTTGTTTAGGCCAATAAAATTCAAATTAACAAAGCACATTCAGAAACGAGGTTTAAAACATAAATAGCATGAAATAGGGGAGATTAGAGCTAATATTTTCCAGGAGCTAAATAAACACACAAGCTCATATAGCATTTATTGTAAAGGTTAGAAGAGAAATCTAATTCAATATATTTAATGTACATGTAGAATGATTAGAATCTGTCTGGTTCTTGATAAATATAATCTAAAGAATTAGTTTAGACATCTTTCTCCCATCTTCAGTCAGAGTTTTATAAATTAATGAAATTATCTATTATCATTTCATCTTAGATGTCATAAGACTTTGGAAACAGGGGGTATTAGGGACTAATTTACAACACATAAATAGCTTGAACAGGTGGTACTTAATACCATCACAGATACTGGTCACTGGGTAGAGTTCACAGTTATGGAAGTGAATGCCAATTAGAAAAATGTTCATATCCTCATCACTGAGTAAACTTAAACTAAGTGAAAAGACACCACTTGCCAGGTGCAGTGGCTCAGGCCTGTAATCCCAGCACTTTGGGAGGCCGAGGCAGGCAGATCACGAGGTCAGGAGATCGAGACCATCCTGGCTAACAGGGTGAAACCCCGTCTCTACTAAAAATGCAAAAAAAAAATTAGCCAGGCGTGGTTGCGGACAACTGTAGTCCCAGCTACTCGGGAGGCTGAGGCAGGAGAATGGTGTGAACCCGGGAGGCGGAGCTTGCAGTGAGCCGAGATTGCACCACTGCACTCCAGCCTGGGCGACAGAGCGAGACTCCGTCTCAGGAAAAAAAAAAAAAGAATGGATGAATACAAATGCCTTTAATTCCGTTCAGACTTAAGACTTCACAGTTCTCAGAGACACCAAAGAAATTCTTTCCAAAAGTTTTTTTTGCAGAGATATATTTAAAGGCATAATTATATTTTTAAGAGCTTCCCAGATTGTAACAAATATAAGTAACTTCAACTAGCAAATAAGAAATTCATAAATGTAGCTAGCTGCTCAGTATTGCTGATTTGATATCATTTGATATCTTCGAAGTGTACCAACATTTAATGAGGATATAACTGAGTGAATCCTGCAACAGAAATATTAACATATGTGCTAAAATGAGCTATAATGGATATATATATTTCCAATGTCATTTAGAGCAAATACTTATATTAATCAGGCTGAATTATATGACTCCTACATTGAATCTTTGAACAATTGAGTTACAGTGGCAAATAATAGACAAATAAAGAAATGACATAATTAGATCATAAACTGATTTAGTAGTCTTATATAATTTTTATGTAGAGCCTGAAGGAAGAGTGCTGATCATGAAATAGTATCCTAAAAGAATGCAGCTATTACTTAATAATACAAGGAAATCAGAAAATTTGTCAAGGATCATGCAGCATAGTGAGTAGTGATGATTTACATATATCTGAATAGATGATTTACATATATCAGAATAGATGATTTACATATATCAGAACTGATGATTTACATATATCAGAACTGATGATTTACATATATCAGAATAGATGATTTACATATATCAGAATTGATGACTTACATATATCAGAATATTCATCCCTTAACTTAACTACTCATAGATAACAACTTGAGCATTGTGAAATGTTGTTTTCTCTCTGAGGTATTCTTTCAGATCCTACATACCAGTGAAACTACTGACATCAGCTCCTCCGAAGGGCTCCAGGAGAAGCTGACTCACTAAAGGGTGAAGTTTCTATATCCTGGTGATTTAAGATTTAATCCCCCTAACCCAAACCAGTCAGTGACCCCATTTATCCAGCCCCTGGTCCTCTACAATCCCTTCACCCCAACCAAGTACTCTCTGGAAAGACAGATTTGAGGGTGCTCGCATCTCCTCACTCAGCTGTCCTGCAATCATTAAACTCCTTCTTTACTGCAAACTCTGTTTATCAATTTATCAGACTGTGACTGCACAGCAGTCAGAGAATACAAACACGTGAGTCCTGTATCATTTATAAATATTTAACTTTTATATATATTTAACTTCTATACACATAATTGACTATTTTGTATATTACTATTAGTAGGTAATAATAATATTTATATTTCCTCCATAGGTAGCTTCTGGGGCATTTCTGCCTGGTAAATTTTATTCTTTAATGACAAAGACTAAAGTAAGTAACTTTAAAATATTATTGAGAATTTTTTTTCTATTGATGGGACACTGAATTTGTAGGTAGAAATAAAAACCTAGCTTTTTACTAAACTTAATTTTAAACACAATTCAAAATATAAATATAAAATTAAGAATTTCCAAAATTAAACTTAGTTTTAGAAACTCACATAAGCAAGTGTAATACTGAAGAGCAAAGAAACTGTGGTCTACAAAAAAAATTATAAGTAATTCATGAAATCTAAGGGCTAATTTGTGAAGTAAATTAGGAGGATATTTTATGCTGTAGCACCATCCTAGAGACCAAGAGAATCGCTCTAGGAAAACCTGCTCAACTCTTTTTAACCAGAAATTCTTTCTTTCTCCAGAAATCCCTTTCAGGTAATGCCTAATAATATCTCACTGAACATGTATTAGAAATCGTAGTTTAATTTTTAATTAAATAATTCAGTGAAAATATATTAATTGTAAAGATAAATTTTAACACATATGGGAATACTAGACTTACGGTGGTCATCAACCCAAAATGCTACAAAATTACATGGAATGGTTAGTTTGGCAAAAATAAATATCAACACTACCACCAAAAACCTAGGTTTCAAAAAGAAATACAAGAAGCATTCCAAAATGTTAAAAATTTTTCATTTGTCTACTTTCTAAATGCTCTTTAAAATACTTATGTCATCATAATTTTGAAGTTTAAAAGTAAAGAAATAGTTCTCCTAGTTAATATACTGCCTTAAAGTTACTCTGGCTCACAAACAGAACAAATCAAAGCATGACTTGACAGCCGTCAAATTACAGGAAATTGAAGCTAAATGAAATTGGACACCTCACCTCATCTAAACTCCTTACTTTATAAGAAGGAAAAGCCTCACAAAATGTTGAGGTCATTTAGCTTAAAGTCATCAGGTGAGTTAGAGATAATCTGAGAACACCACTTTTTTTCTCTTTGTTACTATTCTCTCATGAAATTTTGCCTGAAAACAGGTCTACTAAAGATATAAGAATTTGTAATGAAGATGAATATATATCATTGTCTTTCTGCTTAGGGTTGTTCAATATTTTCCCATTGATAATATATAAAATCCTACCTACTTTGACCTCCTATCATTGCCTTTCTGCTTAGGGTTGTTCAATATTTTCCCATTGATAATATATAAAATCCTACCTACTTTGACCCCCTATCATTGCCTTTCTGCTTAGGGTTGTTCAATATTTTCCCATTGATAATATATAAAATCCTACCTACTTTGACCTCCTCTCCCACCATTTCCTTGCTATCTCCTAGAACTTCATTCTTGACTCCAAAGCTGCACCCTCCTGCATCAGTTTCTTTTGTTTGAAATCTTCAGCCCTTCATAAATTTCATCCACCAAACTCCTATTTATCCTTTAACTCCCTATTATTTTTTCTTACACTGCCACATTTTCCTTCATTAGCACATATCCAATTTAAAGTTATATAGTTTGAGTTTTTGCTTGACTTTCTGTTTCTCCATTAAAGCATAAGCTCCACAAAAGCAAGTATCATGTCTGATTTAACAGGGTATATTCTATTCTTATAAGAGTGCTGCCACGTAAGTGTCAATGAATGTTTGTGAAATAAATGAAGGACTAAAGGAGTGACTGAACAAATAAAAATAAGTTCTCTGTGTGTATTGTATGTGTGAATAAGATTTTGAGTTTGGCCAAGGCAGTTAATCACATATTAACAACTCATTAAAGTTTATTGCTATGAGGTACACAATTGGTTCAACACCAAATTCTAAGATGAAACAAGGTTTGTGTTCAGAAATATAGTGTCACTTTTTCTAATATCAGTTGCCCTCCAACTATCAGCATGACACATGCAAACCATTGATACGTGTTTTTCTGTTTTTTTTTTTGTATTGAAGATACAACATGAAGGAAAATTATTATATTTCTAATAGGAAGTCCTGTTCTAAATGACAACAAATCTGAGCGTGAACACATTTGTTTAAAAGAGAGAGATTAAAAAGATGAGATTCTGTTTGTACAGTATATAACTGAAGAGAGTTGTATCTAGCAATTTGACAAGAAAGGTGAAACAGAACATTAACCTGAGCACACAAGTTCAGCTAATGATCTGGGATGGGGAGTTGTGGGTAGAGAGGAGGACAAAGACGAAAGACAACCGTTTACCCCAAGTTACTCTCCAAAGATGAGAAAAAGCCCTCTTAGTAATGTCTTTCAAAATCTAACTACTTTCAAGAACACATCGACAAGATACAGAGAGATAACAATCAAGTTGGACAGTAACTTAAAAGTCAGATGTCTTTTTAAGCATAAGTAACTTAGAACTGTAAAGTAAAAAACACTAAATGTCATTGACTTTAAAGTGGATACTGAAGAAAAAGAAAACCCTTCTATTAAAAACTAGACTACATGCAGTAACTTATGTAGAAAACTTAGCATAAATATTTATACAAAATTGCCCTACCCTATTTTATTAAAGTATGACATTATAAATTAAGAGAAAATCATTTTAAAAATGAGTTATATTTTAGGCCTTTTTTCTCAAAATGAGTTTCATAAATTGATATGGTTATTAGCATAGGAATTTCAATAATAGGAACAAAGAAACCAAAAGAAAATGTGTGTGTGTGTATGTATACAATTACCTGGCATTCCAACTTCAACATGTTTAAAAATATTTCAGTAAAAAATGTTAGATTTATTTTAAGGTAGTTTGTAAGATATTTATTAGGTTTATTTGTAGGCCTTGCACACTAAGTTAAGCAACACTATCATAAAATAAATTATTTAATAATGAAACAGAAACTCAAAGCTTCATATTATAATTAAATAAACTCTAAAGTATCTAGTAACTTCAACTGTATCCCTAAAATAACATCAGGTCTACAGTGTGTATCAACTTGCCCAGAGAAAACGCAACAATGAAAGAAAGAAAGAGATATCTATTTTTTCATAAAAGATCAACACACTTTGTCCAATTTTTTTGTCCAACTGCTATCAAGTGGGCCAACGCTAATGGCAAATAAAAGAGCTGCCATTCAACATGCATTCTAGTAGTGAATATTAACTGACTACTCTGTGAAAGCAGTGTTCGTTGAACAAATAAAAGAATCTTTGCCTGCGTGACGCTTATATTTTGGTCACTTTACATTTTACTGGAGGAAACGTGAAGAATAGAATACCAGCAATATTAACAACATTATCCCACTAGAAGGTCTCCAGTGACTGATACTTTCAGACTCATGTCAATGACCCTATATGATCTTTATATTCCAAGGAGCATGGCAATGGATTTTAACATTTCCAAATTAAAAGGTAATGGTAAAGTAATGATAACCAACACAAAAATGACTCCCTGGAAACGACAGCAACTCATTTCAAATGGCTTTGGAATGCCACTAGGACAGTACCTTTTTCTTTGTAATGCAAAAGTCTCACAATCCAGAGAGCAGGTCTTGTGAATTTTGTGAATTTTGATGAGAGGTAAGGCATTACAGAAAGACCCAAAAGTCATGCTCCAGATTCCGGCAATATAGCTAGTAGGACAGACACAGAGTACATAGTTTTACTACTGATCACAGTGATTTAGAGATTGGAACCCATAGTTCTGTGAGATCAGGCATCACTTCAAGATAAATTTACATTTTTAATAAATGCAAACTTTGGCTCAGCTAAACAAGGTACCTTGGGCTATATTAACTGTAGATAGATAAATTTGGCGTAATTAACCCTTGCACAGTCTAAACATACCATGTGCCAAAAATGATGTAAAGCACTGAATATGTGAGATAAAGTATGATGAATTCCATTGACAAATACAGGCAATAGCTTCCATTTAATTGAGAAGAAACCGTATACCTAGCACAAGTCTTTTTCTGTGCATTAACTTTTCATAATACAACTATATGAAGTATATAGTATAAAATAGTATATGAAACTATTTTATATATAAATAAAGGTGTTTCCAAAGGTTAAGAAAGGGCACGGTGAGAGTGAGAAGCACAGTCTGGGTGGGCAGGACAATCTAGTTGTCTATCTGTGCTTTAAACTCCAATAAACATCATCTCCCACACCACGGCATCTAACTCAGAGTCACATTTCAATTGCCAGCAAATGGAAGCCTCATAAACCCAAAATGTGAACGGCAATGAAGTTCATAGAGCACGCTTTGAGTGCACAGAGTATCTTTGCAAACATTATCTTTTTTTATTACACTTTATGTTTTAGGGTACATGTGCACAACGTGGAGGTTTGTTACAGATGTATACATGTGCCATGTAGGTGTGCTGCACCCATTAACTCATCATTTAACATTAGGTATATCTCCTATTGCTATCCCTTCCCCTCCCCCCAAACATTATCTTTTAAGACTTTCACAATCACGGCATGAGATTATTCCCATATCAAAAAGTAGGAAATGAAAGCCTGGAAAGAAGTTATATTGACATTAAACTGCTCTCAAACCCAAGTGTACAAATGATCCTTCTTGCAAAGAAATTCATATTCTACACAAAGTTCTATTTCAAAATGAATTCTGGAATTCAATTAAACACTCATCTGGAAAACGAGAGCTTAAGTGGAAATTCCTCACTGGTATTCAAGCAAATAAATTAAATAATGATATTAAACCTACATCTAATCTCTTATTATTACATATTCAAAGTTTGCTATACAGCTACCACTAAGTTATACATTTCCAGTGACACAAACCATAAAATGAATTTGTTTCTATTGGTACTAGCAAAAAAAAAAAAAAACCTGCGTAGACAGCAAAAGGGTCAATCTACTAATTTATCTTCTAATAACTTTCCACCCAGGAGCATTCGTCCCTCTCATTAGACAGTTGTTCTATGCTTCTTTTTTTCACATTCTAATTGCCTCACCTGAACCAAAAAAAGAATGTGGATCTAGGATCAATACCTTTTGAAAAGTCATTTATTTCATTATATTATTTTTTCATATATCTGCATTATTGCATAGAATACCTGATTGGTCTTATGCTAAGTTTTTCATGTAACATTACCTCTGCAAGATGTTAATAAGTATCCTTCCAAAAATGTTTGAAAAATCTTGGGTAAAACATATTACGTAAGTTCCTGTTTTATAGTTTTCCAAGAGTTTTACTATCCTTGGCCAATGACAAAATTCAAAGCAGAGATACAGTACACAACTTTTGTAAAACTTACCTATTTTTCTTATAAGACTGTGGCTTTGTTTTGTTTTGTTTTGAACTTCTTTTCTGTGATGTGACATGAGACTGTGTGTTGAGTTAGGGGTGGGGACATACATTAACAGAGGTTTAGGAACTGCTTTGCTAAAGCAAGTTTGAGGAGAAAATGGGGAGACTAATACAAGATTTTCCTTTAAGCAGTGGGAGTTGAAGGGGTAGGTGGTTTTTGGAGAAAGAAGAGACCCATTCATGGCACAGGCTTCTTTATGTTTCTGCTCTGTGTGATACTTAATGAGGATACAGACATTCACTTCCTCTATTTCCCACCCCTGGCCGGGGGTAACCCAAAGGTACCTGATAAAGACACAGCCTTATAGCTGTATCAAGTATCCCTGAGTGTGTTAGGACTGGAGAGGCCTAAGGAATAAAAAACATACATGCATTAAATGGAACAAATACAGAGAAGAAGAAAACTCAGACATGGTACATTAATTGTGTACCTTTCCTTACAACCCAGCACATCACAGGGTACATGACCTGCTTCCTTTTGACCTGCTTCCTTTATGTTCACTGCATGAACAGGGAAGGGGGTTGGGGTACACGTGGGAGATAATTGTGTTTGCTATGTACCTGGTATTAATACATCTATAGAGACAATTGGAATGACTATACTGGAGAAACAGCAAGAGAAGAACTGAAAAGGCTAAAACAAATACTTGGTTCTCTAAAAAATACTCCAAAGGATTTCTCATGTCTGACAAATTACATTTTAGTCTAATAGTAATAAGTGACCAAAACTAAGGTGATTTGATAAATATCATAAGGTATTTTACTGTGAAATTGATATCTATACGTATTGCTTATAAAGCTCAGTAATCTGTTCTTGAATTGAGAAATTACTGAGACAACATCAAAAGCTGTCATTTTTGTTTCTATGTTGTCGTTGTTATTGTTTGTGAGGTCAGAGCTTCTAAACTTTATGACTGTTTGAAAGGGGCCTATATAGACCTTGCCTGAATATTAAGTCATGTGAAATGATAAAAAGCTTTCTGATTTATTGGGTTAGACAAAGAAAAAATTGAGAAATTGAGCATCATTAAAATTAAAGACTTTTGTTATTAAAACTGTGCTTAGAATGAAAACAAAAGCCACAGGTTGGGAGAAAATTTTTTCAAAACATATTCAAAACATTTTCAAAACATATCAGATAAATTACTGGTATTTAAAGTATACAGAGAACTCGAAAATAAGAAAGAAAACAACTCATTTAAAAAATAGTCCAAAGGTCTAAATACAGCTGTCAAATGGGGATTTTGAAGTTACTAGTCATGTATCATTAGGGAACTGCAAGTCACAGCAACCGTGAGATATTATTACATGACTATTAAAATGACCAATATCCAAAAGTCTGATGATACCAAAAGCTGGCAAATGTGAGGAGAAACAGGAACTTTTATTCATTGCTTGTGAGAATGCAGAATAGTACAGCTACTTTGGCAGTCAGTTTGGCAGTTTCTTATAAAACTAAACATACTCCTACCACACAACCCAGCAATTACATTCCCGGTATTTACTTAAAGGATTTGAAAACTTACATGCACACAAAAGCCTTCTTCCCATGAATGTTACAGGAGCCTTATTCATGATCACTAAAATCGAAATGTCCTTCAGGAAGTGAATGGAAAAATAAACTGTGGTATATCCAGGCAATGGAATAGTATTCTGTCAAGCTACAGAAGACACACAGGAACCTTTAAATGCATATTGCCAAGTGAAAGAAGCCAGTCTGAAAAGTCTACATACCGTATGATTCAACTACATGACCTTCTGGAGAAAGCAAAACTATGGAGACAGTAAAGAGATCAGTGGCTATTAGGGATTTGGAGGAGATTTGTGCAGTCTAAACATGTCATGTGCCAACAATGACGTAAAGATATGTGAGATAAAGTATGACGAATTCTATTGACAAACACACGCAATGGCTTCCATTTAACTGAGAAGAAACCATATACCTAGCACAAGTCTTTTTCTGTGCATTAATTTTTTGTAATACAACTATATGAAGTTATAGCCTATTTTATATATGAATAAAAGCATTTCCAAAGGTTAAGAAAGGGCACAGTGAGAGTGAGAAGCACAGTCTGGGTAGGCAGGTCAATCTAGTTTTCTATCTGTGCTTTAAACTGCTATAACCATCAACTCAATCTACTAATTTATCTTCTACATAAATTAGTAGAGGAAACGATGAACGGATGGAGCAAGGAAGAATTTTAGGAGAGTGAATCCATTATTCTGTATGACACTGTAATGAGGATTATTTGTCATTACACATTTGACAAAACCTATAGAATTCATAAGACAAGGAGTAAACTCTAATACAAACTACATACTTTAGTCAATAGTAATGTACCAATATTGACTCATCAACTATAACAAATGTACCACACTATTGCAAGATGTTAAAAATCGGGGAAATTGGGGTAGAGGCTGAGGATGACGTGTGAATGCTTATTCACTTCTTTCTACAAACCTAAAATTGCTTTTAAAGAGTCAATAAAAATTAAAACAAGGCAGGGTTTTCATGCAATGGAAAAAAACACACAACTTTAGTAAGTGACTCATAATTATGCTTATGCCACTTTGCTAGATTACACTTCATTAATAAATATAGTTTCATTCTTTATGTTATAAAGCAGAATAAAGTCAGATATCTAGAGAAATTGATTTTAATGATTAGAGTAAAAGCATTTTCACCTCCAACGTCAGAATGAGTTCTTCAGAATCAGTCCATTTTATAGTTAAATCAATCATTGATTTTAAAAAAATATTGAGAAAAACTTTAACTTCACTTTTTCCATCAAACTCAATGTCATGACAGCATTGTCATTTCAATCTAGGATTAAAACCTATTTCTGGACCCAGTGGACTTACTGTGATAGATTCTGAAAATGTCAGACGTTAAAGTCCAGTCTTTGATCTGCTGTCCTCTGCAGTTATCAAAAGGTCAGTTTATCCTGCTTCTTTTCTCTCTTTTTCATATATCTTGCACTTCAGCTTAATATTAGTATTAAGCTAAATTTCTTATTTTATTTTGATTGATAAAGGGAAACAGATTGTTTCAATACAGTTACTGAGAATAAGCAGCAAAACGTACTTATAAAGTACACAAGAGAGCTATAAGATAAAAATTTGTTCAAAAAAAGATTTGGAAATTTTTATTGCATGAATGTTCAAATGGAAAGGAAAACTTTCTGGATTCTTTTTCCACCACACAGGAGTAGCAGCACTAAAGTAGTGAATAATGTCCGTTCAATTGGTAGTTTTCATGTATTTCTGATATCAGAAATGGACTGTTAGTAACTAGTTTTAAAAGCAGAGCATTTTTGTGCATGGCATTCCCCTGAATTCCAAAGCCCAAACTTAACTTAGGCTAATTTCTCTCTGCTGGGAGCCCCATTAATTTCTCATAGATCACATTTCATATATATGCGGCATTCTGATGATGTAAAGGAATTCACACCTTATGGGCCTACAAGCCAAATTTAATCAATGGCTTGCTTCATATGGCTGAGAGCTAAAAATTGTTTTGGCATTTTGGAAGTGTTTAAAGAAGGAGAAGGAAGGGGAAAAGAAGAATGAGTAGATGAAGGAGAGACAGAGACTACATATGGCCAGCAAAGCCTATAATATTTACTGTCTAGTTCTTTACACAAAGAACTTTTCCAATCTTGAACAAAACACACACATTTTCGTTATGCCAAAAAAGGACTACAATAAGTCTTCACTTAACATCATTGACAGGTGCTTGAAAACTGGTCATAGGTATATATATTTATGGTCACGTGATGTTTTGATACACGCATACGGAGGGATAAATTGGGGATGGTTAATTGGTACAAAAATACAGTCAGCGAAACCCATTTTACCATAGGTTGACATCAAAAGAGTTCAGCTTCTATGGCTTTTGGTAACTAAAACGTCAACAAACTTGTAAATAAAGATCAAAACACTTCTAATATTAAATGCTGAAATAAATTTCAGCTATTCATACGTTTAAGATTAATAAAAGCTAGTAAAATCATTATTTACCTACTTATTTCAGTTTAGGGTTGCAGTTGACCGCAGCCTATCCTGTCAGCTCAGGACGCAATGTGGGAACCAGCCCTGGACAGGGTGCCGTCGCATTGCAGGTGCACTCACACATACCCACAGTTACTCAGACTGGGACCACATAGACACGTCAATCAACCTCACATGCACAGCCTTGGGAAGTGAGAGGAAACTGGAGCATCCAGAGAATATCAATGCAGACATGGGGAGAATACATAAGCTCTACACAGACAGTGAACCCCAATTGGAATCAATTTGTTTTTTCTCATCAACATCATAATGAAATGACATTGAATGAAACGTCGTTATTCAAAGACCTGTTGTACTCAGTTCTAAACATTTCAGAATTAAGAGATCTACACACATCCTCTTCTATATAATGGAGTGGGTCTCTTAAAATTTCCTGGCAACATACTCTTAGCCTGCCTAGGAAACACTTTAGAATACAACTGCATTATAATAAATTTTCATATTCTATTCATATCTTCATATTTCTCCCTCTACTTATTAAGGTATAGTCTTGTATATGTAATCCTTCAGTTCCTGAACAAGGTGAACATATGATCTCATGATGTGTGTTTTAATTTCTTAACTTTGTTGAGATTTGGGAATGTGAGGATGATGGAAAGGAAAGAAAGGAATTCAGCAGCTATAAAAGAAATCTGACCTTTAATTTTTTTATTGAATTTGTTTCTTGTTTTATTTTTCCTTCCTTTGCACAAATGAGAACTTCTAGTTTTACAAAGGGTACCATCAACTTTAGGACAAAAATTTGTATTTGTGGCATAACACAAGTTGGAGACACAATGATTTAGAGATTGCATATCAATTTTATCAAATAAATGTGATAAAGTAGGTGATATGCACACACACACACATTTGTAGTGACAAAACCATTGACACAGATACCCAGATGGCACTTAATGTACTTTCAGCCTTAAATTCTTTCTCAAGGACAAGCCATTTGTTTGCAAATGATTTAGCATTCAAAAATGATTAAACACGGGAAAAAATGCATTGCACATAAAGTTCAGATTACAAGTGAATTAAAGTCACACTAATATAACTATAATTTATAATGAATTCAAATGGCTTTCAGAAGGGTCATCTGTGGAAGGTGAAGAGCAATCTGAATTTATTTTTCTGGTAACTGGTCACAGCAATGTTTTCTAGACTAGTGAGTGAGTGCTCATACAGCACCATGTGTGTTCAACAACACATAAAGTTGGATGACAAAATCTACTTTAGTGAGAAGGTAGCTATTTCCAGGGGCACCAATAGTAATGTCAGTTTTGAGTCTTGGGTTTGCTTTTGTTTGTTTACAAGGCGATGAAATGTTTAAGGAAAAAATAAATTCTACCAATCCATGTTGAGTGAACATTTCAATCCTTGTAAAGACCAAAGTCAGCTGCCACCATGCCATGCAAACCTTATAGTACATGACATGTTAAATCGGTAACCTCGAAAGGGACTTCTGAGAAGCTATGAGTAAAAGGCACATACAAAATGCCTCTGAGATGAATTCACAAATGAAATGGAAAAGGATAACTGTGTACATCCCAGAAGAATAGTAATTAACAGAAAACAAGAACACTTCTAAATTGAAAGAATCCCTAAAGTAAAAGAAGACCAAAGAAAAAGAAATAAAGATGAGAAGTGAAATGAGGCGGAAATGGTGAGCGACAAGGAGATACACTGAGAAAAAAAGTAGCTAAAGTTAGTGTGTTATTATTTCAGCAAAATTAAGTATATCAATACTGAGAAATATGACTTGAAATAGATTCAGTACCTCAAGCAGAAACATAAACAAATAACATCTGGGTTTTTCTTTTGATAACCAGTATTTTAAATACAAAAATCTAAAAATTTTGTCTTTGTGTAAGAGTTACACATTTATCATACCAATCAATAACAAAAAGGCGCTATAAATACTGTATGGAAATAAATGTCCTAACAGATGTTAACCAGACATCAGTCTTCACCGGTAAGGATTAGATTTGAAGGTGTTTGCAGATAATTAAAACTTGTTTTTATAACATAACTTAGCAGCTAAGTAGTATAATGAAAATGGGATATTCAAATTATAAGATATAAAATATTAAAGATAGAAGAACATGTTTATTTTTTCAATATAAATATTGTTACAGCTCAGAGAAACAGTATGAAATCTCAGGGCTCATGAAAGGCCACATTCTAGAGATAGTGATTGACAGGTATGGTAATTCCCCTACAGCGTGGTGCCTGTTGTCATGGAGTAGCATGTCTCCTACAGGGTACTACCAGCAGGTTCATGTAGGAAGAGCCAATAGTCCATGTGAGAAACCCCGGAAGGCTAAAGATAGAAGGAAATATTTGTGCCACGTTGAAGAGCAAGTTCACCAGGTGAATTGGCATGTGGCTAGGGTACAACTTCCCATACATATATAAATAATGAAACACACAAAAAATTATCAGAAAAGTATTTTATTATTATTAGAGTCACGATTAGCACTCTCCTCATCAGGAGAGTTTTAGGTTTTTTTCTAGCCCTACTCTATACTTTTTAAACACAGTCTCCAAGTTTCAAAATAAAAGTTTCTTATTTTTAATTCAAATCTCAATTAAAATAAAACAAAAACCGAAAATGTAGAAGTTCCTTATTTTGACCATCTATATATCATACACAACAAAAAGACTGATAAAATTCCACTAAACACAACAGCTAGATCCGTATTCCCGTTACTGCTTAAGCCCATTCCAATAAGGATTTTATACCAAATCTGCCCTTGCCAAGGCTACCTGGGGCCTTCATTTTATTATTTGCAATGGACAATTTTAACTTCACATCCATGTTGGCTTCCTTACATCCTAGATGCACATACAGCCAGATTTTTTCCATCAGATGTGATTTGATCCTCCAAATTCGGAATGCCTTGATGACCTCCTCTTTATCTAAAGATCACTTTAAAAAGCCTGAAGTATTTGGCTCTTCCCTAAATCTTTGGCCAGATGTAATGTCATCCTCCCATTGGCTTTCTTTGTCCAAACTACATTAGCCTTATCTCAGATCTTCAAACAAGTTATATTTCCTGCCTAAGATCTTTCTATGAGTGAGTGAAAGGTGTGACGAAGATAGTTCCTCTTTGCCCCCAAAGGTTTCATTGATCACGCTGATAATGAATTTACTGTTATTTTAATCTCTTACTGTTATACTCAGGCTTAAATTCTCTACCCTACACACTTCAGTTGACATAATTTTAATTTCCACTGTGATGCTTCTCTCTCTTCTGTCAACACTCTCTCCTCACAGGGTTTCATCCAGATCAGGAGTCAGTAACATTTTTGACAAAGAGCCAGATAGTAAATATTGCAGGCTTTGTGTTGCCAAGAGGCAAATTTATGGAACTTTCCCTGCTGAAAAATTTCCCTGTATTTTACATTTTAGACTTATAAATGCCACACGTACTTATAACTCATGAGCCATACAAAAATAGGTGGCAGACCAGATCTGGCTCATGGGCTATAACAGTTTTCCAACCCCTCACCTAGATTCATGACTTTAGGCATGCTCTATAGGCTACGATGATCTAACTCACATCTCTAGCCAAGTCAACTTGTCAGTGCCTACTTGATGTCTCCACTTGGATTCTAACTAGCGTCTTAATTTAAGATTAAAAAATGTAAAATCAATCACACATACGCACCTACCCACACCTCTGTCACTTGCAAACTGCCTCATGTCATCAAGACTTTGCCATATCACTAAAAGTGACCATAATCCCCCATGTCCCTAAATCCAAATACCTTGATATAATTCTTGCTCAGTAAATTCAATCATCTTCAAATCAACTTCCAATCTCAACTGATTTTCTCCAACTTTATTGCTACACTCATAATCCCAACTACCATCATCCTTCAACTGGACAGGTGCAATAGTCAGCTAAATGAACCCCCTTCCTTCACTAGTGTACCCTTCCACAATAGTACACCCTCCTAAGAGCTAACCTCATCGTATCACACATTCATCATACACTTTTCAATGTAGTTAATTTATATTCACATTTTGATATAAGATCTAGATTTGGTCCCTGAGAACACTCATGTAATCTCTCTCCATGCTCTTCCTTCATGGACATTCCAGCCAAACCGGCCTTCTTTTCTTTGTAAGAAACTATCAAGCTCTCTTTTTAAATTACAGAATCTTTATATCTGCCCTTCTTTCTGCTCAGAGCACCCCAGATATTCAAAGTACCTTCCTCTTTGTCTTCACTCAACTCTCAAATGAAATATTACCTCCTCAGAGAGAAAAATGCTCTGAAATACCTACAGCCAGATCAGTGCCTTCCTCCTTGACAGTTTTACTCAGCCATGTTATCACATGTAATCTTCTTCGTAGTAGTGTACTTTATAGCCCTTCACACCATTGCTTTGTTGAGGTATTTGTATGTCTTCCTCCTCTTTCCCTCCTCACTACAGTATAGCCAATTGTGTCTTTGCCTTCTTCACTGCTATATCCCCTAGTGCCTGGTAGGCTTTCTATAAACAGCCATTTATTGACTTATTGACTACATGTATATGCTAATCCTTTTTACTAATTGTTGTTACACTATAAATTTCTCTTCTCCCTCTCTTCGCTTCCCTCTTCTCATGTCCCTTGATGCTTCCTACTCAATATTAACATGGACATCATTTTGTGTCTTCAGCATTTCTCTTTTCATTATATTATGATAGGTTAATTTTCCTAAGAAAACACTATTTTGACAAAAGCAAAGCATTAAAGTAAAGCAGCATAGGATCAATTTTTTCCTATTGAAAAGGAAACACCATCTTTCCGAGAAGACAATTCCACCAGGAAACAAAAAAAACACACACATTTCCGGTAAGTCCTAGTTCCCAAGACTTGAAGCCAGTATGTTTTTCCACTTTCAAGTATCCTTGACTGTAGAGATAAAAGGTATCCACTTAGAGATATTAACTCATTACCACTGCCTAAATTTGGTTTCCAGAAACACAACTTAATATGACATCAATGGATGTGATAATCATTTGAAAGTAGCTTTATCAAAATCATCCAACAGAACAAGTTACTTTCCTAATTAGCATCCTCGGTTAAATACCTAAATCTGATGAATAATAAGTTATGCATTATGCTAAATTGCATTGGCTCACTATCTTAGAATGCTTTCAAACTAATTAAAAATGAGATATTCAGTGATGAGAAACATAAAAAGATAAAAACCTATTTCAATCAGTTTAAATTAGAATTTAACATTTCTTCAATACGCTCTTTTGTAGTCAATTGCAAGAGTAATAAAGCAAAATTATTGAGTCTATAATAGTGACCGTTCAAAATTCATAGTGAATTATTAAAAAGAAAACTAAGGTCCCTGCCAACTTTCCACCTCACTTCAAAGCATAGCCAAGGTCATTACAACAGCAAGTAAAAGACTCCACACAATTCCCACTTCTTCGCCTCTATACTGTTACTTCTGGAATCTTCTACTGCTCCAAATTGTGTGTTTGCTCCAGACTCAGCAGTTCTCACCACCTTGTTCTTCCAATTGCCATCTTCTCTGTGCGGCCTTTCTTGACTACCCAGTTAAAAATTATCCTATCAAAATTATCTGATCCCCATCCAGGATTACTTTTCACCATCTAACTTACGATACTTTGCATATTTATGTGGCTCATTGTCTGTTATCTGTCTCCCTAAGTTAGAATGCGAGCTTCATGATGGCAGAGTTTTGGTCAATTTCCTTCACTCAATAATTCCTGACCCAAAGTAAACACTTCATAAGTATTTTTTGAATATACTAATATATAGTCCGAATTATCAAGGAACTTATAAATAAATAAAGACACAACCCAGCATATAGTGCAGCTTGAGAAATGTTGATAGTGTGGTACAGGAGGAGGTATGTAAACTATGAGAAGCAACAGTTAAATAAGAAGCAATCCAGAAAGACACACAGTGTGGGTGACATCTGAGTTAAAGGACAGAAGGTAAGAAGATAACCAGATGGAGAAAAGAGAGGAAGATCTTACAAACAAGCATCAGAAGTTACCATAAGAAAAGCAAGTACAAAATCATCAGAAGAAAAACAATTGCATCCCAGTTATTACCACAAACATAATTAACTATGAAAACCCAGAACAGTTCATGCTTTGATAATGCTAAAGTTGATACGTAGATTAGGATGTGATATAACAATCTGCAAATCTTAGTTTTCAGAAAACCTTTTTAGGCAAGATATGATGATTTAAGGAAGAAAAGTTGCTGATGGATGAGGCATGTTGTCCCTTAAAGACAAACACTATGAAGACTGCGTACAGCCTTTATAATGGAAAGGTGCCACGTTTTTTCTTTTCTAAGTCCTTGGAATCTCAGTTGGCAACTTTGAAATTCATGTGTAATTCATGAGCTTTTTAAAAGAAATGTAATAAGTAACACAAGTGATTCTAGAGCTTGTCTTTAGGCTGAGGTAGATATTGGCATTATAAATTGAAGTGCTAGAAAGGAACAATAAGAATTAAGAATAAGCAGTAATTTCTGCCAAAATCTGTGGCACCCAGTCTCACACATAAGGCTTTTTGGAATCTCTTGGTTTCCAAGGTTCAGGCTCTCATACTTTAGTTTGTACATAAAGGACTTAAGTTATTCTTAAAGCACAGTTTTAGCACTTCACACCAGGAGATGGTTATGAGACTGATCACAGGATAAAGTGAAATAGGATGTGTGCCTACTTGTAGAAGGAACCTCGTTCCTTTTGCCATTCTATTCCTACTTTTCTGGCAGGAAAGTCCTAGAAAAAATTTCATATACAGATTAATTTTAAACAATTTACATTATATTTTACTATTAATAGCTTCTAGAATATCTTAGCTTAGGCTGGCCCTGGTGGCTCACACTTGAAATCCCAGAATTTTGGGAGGCTGAAGTGGGCGGATCAACTGAAGTCAGGAGTTTGAGACTAGCCTAGCCAACATGGTCAAACCTAGTCTCTACTAAAAATCCAAAAATTAGCCGGGTGTGGTGATGCGTACCTGTAATCCCAGCTACACAGGAGGCTGAGGCAGGAGAACCATTGAGCCTGGGAGGTGGAGGCCGCAGTGAGCCAAGATTGTGTCACTGCACTCCAGCCTGGGCAACAGAGCAAGACTCTGTCTCACAAAAACAAAAAACAAACAAACAAAAAAAGAGTATCTTAGCTTATATATTTCTCACATCTGATCCTACCACTTTACTTCTTTTTTCCTGTTTATACCAATTATTTCTATTCCTCTTTACATATAGGCAGAAAGATAAGACTAAAATGTGTCATAGACAATGACATCTAGTAAATTGACGTATTCTTCATGTTTAATTCCACAACAGATTTCAAATACAACCAAAATCTCCAAATAAAATCTTAATTCTAAATTGAGTGCTTGTACAGTCTTCAAATATGTTCAAATAGAACATCAAAGCTCAATAAAAATAGTTATATCACTTGGGATGGTGTTTAAAATATTTTTTCCTAAATAAATTCAGCTTCAGAGGATGAGAAAACCTTCGTTAGGAGATGTTTTAAAGAACAAATTAAGTTAAATGTGAAGGAAATCATACTTTATTTTGTTGAATAGTAAGATTTTTTTGTTGCTATTGTGAATTAATGCCATCCAAATATTGAGTGATGTAATTCAATTTAGTAAAAGAAAAAAGTCTAAATTATCAACTTCTTTCCTTATAAAAATGAAATATGCTATAACTTGCATTTTTTCCATGGCAATGACCCTGATGATCAGAGAGGTTAAAACCTAAAAACATTTAAAATCATCTAATCTAAATTATAAAAAAGAAATCCCTTTCTTCAGAAAAAATAATTTTTTAAGGAAGCACTCATAAACAAATCTCTACTAGTAGATATACAGCATACACATCTCTTACTATCTCCCATGCAGACTGCATAAAAAGGCGTGCTGGCTACTTTTAAGAAAACAACATTCAGATGTCTGGAAAGTATCTGAAATGCATGATTAATCTACACAGATAATTTTCTCAAGAAACCAAATTTTGAAGACAAGTAATTCAAAAGTCTATTGTCTATAAAGTAAATCCGCTGGTATACTTAAACTGCTGTAATCCTTTCTCTGTTTACCTTATAGTGTGCACCTCTCAAGCTATGGGAATGCATGTCTTCTCTAAGAAGAGCTGACTTCTTTTGTAGGAAAAAGCTGTTGGAAATGACTGTTAGGATTTCAAATGTTTGGGAGTGTGTATTCATGTGGGTTTTACGTGTTGAATATTTGCATTTGTAATTTTAAGATGCTTAAATCAAAAACTAAAATGACCTATGCAACATAATTCTGCCATAGGATAAATTAAATTCAATTAAATGTTCCCATACAAATTATTATCTACCACAATGTAAAAATATTTATATATCACAAAGATGTAAGAAACACTGACTTCTATTATACAGCAGAGTTCAATTTCACTACTACTTAGCTTGATGATATTTTAAGGTCATGTCTCTTGGAATACACATTCAATATTCATTGCCAAACGTCTGAGCTCACCTCTCTTGAAGCAATATTCAATTATCAAAGGAAAATAATTTACCAAGCAACCTCACAAAACACAAACTCTAGGTAGCATCAAGGTTTTTCAAAGTGATTATTCCTTACTGGTCGAGATCCTAAGATATTAAAACTCATAGATCACATGATCTGAGATTTTCTAATTGAAAAGCTGTAGCTGTAAACCTTTCATTCAAAGTCGGATACTACTTTCAGCTGTCAAAAGAATTATGCAATCACTTAAACTTCTGGAATGAAAGAGAAAATGAAGGGAACAATAAAAGTAACTGAAATGCACTGAGAAATGAACATAAGGAACCAAATGGAGGCAAAGACAGAGAGAGAGAGAGAGAGAGAGGGCTGTTTATCTAACCTTCCCTTCTTGAGTGGGTTTTCTCTGATATCTCTAGAGAACAATTGGATGTGTAACAATGAAATACAAAACACAAGATACTGTCTTCGTATAATTACTTGTAATGATTCCAAGATGGCATAATTTGAGAACTTGCTAAATAGGACAACAAAGTGATCTGCTGTTCCAAAATTTTGCCCCTTACCTTATATATTATTTCATGGTGAAGATCAATAAAACTGAAAATTGGAATTGCCAGATATTATCAGATTTTATTTTTTGAATGCTTAACAGCTGACCCAAAATCTGGTCATAAAAATGGAAGTTAAATTAAATTGTCCTCAAAATTTAAGTTTGCTACATTTGTAAGAACCACTTGCTTCTTCAAAATCTCAAACTTTCTCATATCTAGCAGCAAATTGAAATTAGGAATTTAAGCATGTAAATTCATCATGGAAACCAAATTGATTAAAATTTTCTGTGTATTCATGATAATGTTTAAAATTTTTGCTACATTTAAACCCTAAGTTAGTTACAAAAACCCTAAAATTATGCTTGTTTAAAAACTTGGGCTAACTTGCTTTTGAAAACATACTGACATATTCGTTCCATTCTTCTTATAATTATTTTTTTGTCACTCCCAAGCAGCACACCATTGTATATATCCCCAAAACGGCACTTCTTTGTTAAAGCCATTAGGACAGAAATATTTTTGAGCCAGATGCAATGGCTCATGCCTGTAATGTCAGTACTTTGGGAGGCCTAGGTTAGAGGACTGCTTGAGGATAGGAGTTTGTGACCTGCCTGGGCAACATAGCAAGACCCAGTCTTTACAAATGAAATGAAAATAAAATATAAAATAAACTGGCTGGACAAAGTAGTGCACACCTGTGGTCATAGCTACCAGGAGGCTGAGATGAGAGGACCATATGAACCCAGGAGTTTGGGGCTGAGAATGAGCTATGACTGCACCACTGCACTTCAGCCAGAACTATGGGTTGGTGAGTTAGAAATAAGTTCTCAGTTCTGAATATAATAACTGCTCCTGGCACTCCCCAGAATGAGCTGGGTTTTCTTTTGCCTCTCTATAGTCCCTCTTCCTCAGGAAATACCCCCATGGTTCTGCCCGCTGTGCTATTAATTACACCAATGCTTATTATATGTCAGTTCAGTTTTATCTAGATTCTCCCAAAGTCAGTGCTGAACTTAGTTGTTTGAAAATGTATATATTGTAATAGTTACCAAAAAGACCAAATACAGCTAGATATTTATGCTATTTGTTTTATTTCCATCGTAGGTATATTTCCTTTTAAAATTCATATATATCTTTCTCTAAGGATTGTCTCCGTTTTCAGATGTTAAGCACTTTCTCATGCACACACCACCTAAGCAGCAAAGACAGAGTCCACGTCAGGGAATGTCACATTCAGGATAAGTACCTATTATTCTGTAACTCAGAAGTAGGAAAATGGATGTCCTCAAGCAGATGCTTTTCTTGACAGATACAAAAATTTGACAAGGATCACTGACTGACTTCCAACCCACCATTCATCACTTTTATCTTATTTTGACCCTAAGGGTCCCAGAGGGATAATGGCACTACATTCCTATTTAGAATTCAGATTTCAGATTGCATTTCTTATATCATTGTTTATAAGTAGTGGTTGCACACAGTCGCGATAATACTATGACATTAATCTACATTCCTCGTTAAATCGATTTTTGTCTTCCGTTTTTGAGCTTAGCTACAATTTCTCACACGGTTTCTCTAGGAAGATTCCTCAATGACTGAAACATTTAGAACATGGTCGATTCATAAATACGACACTGGGATTCCCCAGTGACTGAAACATTTTGAACATGGTCCATTCATAAATACGACACTGGGATTCCCCAATGACTGAAACATTTAGAACATGGTCCACTCATAAATACGACACTGGGATTCCCCAATGACTGAAACATTTAGAACATGGTCCATTCATAAATACGACACTGGGATTCCCCAATGACTGAAACTTTTAGAACATGGTCCATTCATAAATATGACATTGGGATTCCCCAATGACTGAAACATTTAGAACATGGTCCATTCATAAATATGACATTGGGATTCCCCAATGATTGAAAAATTTAGAACATGGTCTATTCATAAATATGAAGAGCTTGTGTAGAAAGTATAATTTACTTATCCTATTATGCTTAAGAAATTATGTGAAATAATGTGAAAATAATCTTAAAACATTTGCATGCATATTTGCTGCAAGAGTCATCTTTCATTGATACTTAATCATAATCATGGACATGGTGGGTCCCAATAACCAATATTTAATGCAAGACTGTAAATTTAATAGAGAGAAAACCTTATTTATAAATTTTCATGTGTTCTTTTCTTGACAATAAGGAGCTGTGAGATTTGTATTTTAAAAGATACTTAGTAATAAAAACTTTAATTTTTAAAACTTTTATTTTTAAATTCTGCTTAATTGCATAAAAGTTAAAAGGTAATATTTAATATTTAATGAGGCTTATTGAGCTAAATGATGATATGCAGCTTGGGTTATACTTGCAATTATAAGATTTGCTCATTATACCTAAGCAATCTCCTTCACTCAATCTAGCTACCACTAAGGAAGCAAAATTCCCTGAATCATAGTATCAAAGCATTCCATTATGTTTTCTATTAAGTTGTTTTGTTCTTTGAATCATTGTCTATTTTAATTTATCCTTTTAGAAAGAAAACAAATTACTTAATTTGCATTTCCCACTAGAAGCTTCACTACAGCTAGACTTGGAATTGATTTCAGGCCATTTTTTAATAAATGATGGTCCCTAGTGAAAGATAGAATACTTGAGCCATCAATATTGAGTAAATAAAAGGGTTTGGGTAAATAAGAGAGAAGATACCTATTTTTCTCAAATATTTTAAATATCTAATAACCTATTCCTCATCTAAAACAAGCCACAATTACTGGAAATGATGGTCAGAGGAAGGTATTAGCAACCCTGTGTAATACTACATGTCATGTTGGATCACTATTACAGAGAAAGAGTTGTCATGCTGCATTTTAGTAATTCTACACATCACCAGAGAAATAGACAACTCTTATAGCCAAAGAAATCCAACGTAGCTACTGTCTACATATTCTTGTTTTAGACCTTTGGTGAAAAAAACTACTATGTGTATTGAATATATTTTACATTAGTTTTATGACAAAAAAGAAAAATGAGAATTCTATTAGATGCAAATACAAATTCTGAATGACAGGAAAGAAAAATTAAAATCAAAGCTGATCTTAATTAACAAAATGTATTATCTGCTTACATGTATATACAACTGTTCATATAAAGGCACAGATGCATTTGTGGTTTTGAAAAATATCTATTTCATTTCAAAACTTCATTGAACAATATTACATATGGCAAGAAAACTGCTTTTTTTGAAGGATCTTTTAAAAAGTGTTAAACTTTATTAGATACTTCAAACTAGCAAAGCTCAACTTCATCACAATTATATAATAACACTGCACACTTTCAATTTTATCTGGAGAAATATACCTATCCCTTGAAATAACTCTGTAAACTTCCTGCTCACAGATTTCATTTCAAGCCTTGAAAATGCAGGAAATCAATGCCGAATATACTTGCCCGGAAAGGAAAAGAAAATTTCAGCGATGTCAGGATGTTTTATCACATAAAATACAGAATTGCAATTTGTATCTGAGCAGGCAACACACCTCCAAAAATAATACAATACTTATCACAAAATACATTCACAGATACTAGATTTGGCACAAACCACTCCATACAGCTATTGATGAAATCAGTATTGAAAGCCTTATTACAAAATCTATGGCCTTTTTCTACGCTCCAACAGACATTTCAGGATGCCACAACCTTGCAGCTCCACTCTCTCATTAATTTCCCCTAAATACACTTGGCAGAAGAATGAGAAACGTCACATTTTTCATTTAATTTCTAAAGAACATCGCATCCTTTAAGAATAGGTTCTTGAAATTTTAAAATGTAAAACATAAAAACCCTAAAGAGACAAACATCCAAAAACATAAAAACCCTAAACAGACAAACGTCCAAAAACTTTTCTTCAAAATCACGACAACTTTATATGCTACGTGTTCTTGTAAAATACCACACACACAAACTCACAGGCACACCCACCCACCCAAAACCCACACACACGCATATTTATGGCCTCGTAACACCTCACATATATATACATACCACCAACTACAACAGAGACACACGCATATATATGGCTTCATAAAACCTCACATATATATACATATCATCAATTACAACAGAGAAAAGCCAATTTCAGAAAGATGGCTTCAATTTTGATGCATTTACTCACACCTAATTCTATTTCAATTTAACTGGTGCAGAGATATTACAATACCCTGTAACAAAAACCTGACGGAAGATTGTAAAAAATTGCTTAAACATCAAACCAAAGACTCAACATAATTTCATCACAAAGTGAAATTCGCATCCAACTCGCAAAGAATTAGAAAATCCTTGCACTTACCTTGGCCTTGTCCATTCCCCAGATGACCCCAAAAGACCACCGTCATCATCAACAGCCCCGGAGCCCACGTCCACATCCTTCTAGTGACACGCTCATGTCTTCTGGCCATTGCATCTTAAACTCTGCATATTCAGTGGGGTGGATGTGAAAGTACAATAAATTACATTCTTAGAGAAATACACTATGACTCAAATCCCATATCTAATATGCACTGTGCATTTCTGAATTATCCTGCCTACAAGGAGGTATATTTGAAAATCATGCTTCCCTTTAGGGTTGTCATATTGATGATTAATACGAAAGCTCATTCATTTTTAATCTTTAAGCATTCATCTGAATTACATTTTTAATATCATTTTCCAAAACAGGCCACTTAACCTATGAATGTTAAAAAGTACTCCGGATATACATATTGGAGTTCAGTCAAGCAAAAGCATGGTGTATGGACACTACTTAAGTATAACTTGATATTTAGGCAAATTGATGAATTTAACATACCATGTAATCTCTACATATATACAAAAGGACTTTTCAACACATTTATGTAAGTTTTGCATAAATACCCCTGAAAATATTCTCAAGTTTTAAGTGGTATTCTAATTATGTCAGTAATTTTAACTGAATAAAGAGATGCATCATGTGCAAAAACTAATCTTGTTTACTTAAAATTGAGAGTAAAATTAATTATAGAAGGTACAAAACACTTGTAATTTTGATTTCAGATATATGACCCACAGGAACCTTCATATATACAAATATTATACACATATATGCAATGTATATTTGAATGTTCATTTTGAAACTGTTTTTCATACTGATACATGAAAATACTTAAATGTCCACCAAAGCAAGGTTATTTATTCATACATTTGAATGATATACAGTAGCTCAAAAGAATAAACTTGAGTTGCATGTACTAATATGGATAAGTGTCCAAAATGAATAGTGAAGCAAAATTAGCAAATTTAATAATGATAAGTTCAAAACTACACCTTTCATATGTAAACATGTGCAATAGTTAAAACTATACATTTTATGTTGCATAAATATATAATACAGTATGATAACGCATAAGAATGATAAACACCTTCAAGACCAAAGTTAGGAAATTACAAGACTACAATTTAGATGGTTACTAGGTGGAATTTTAAATCAGAGGTTACTCCTAAATCCCAATTTTTCCACAGTTGACAAAATACGGAGTTAAGAAAAATAAACTTAATGATTTCCAGAATGAACGCTTTATTCAAAATGCTACGTAATTACAATTCTAATAAACTTGCAAGGGAATCCAGTCACCCAGAAATTTTTTATGCCTTTCTCCTACATCACGAAAGGGGAAGATTTAATTACCAACTTTGCATTACTTAACGTCAGACACATAGTATCAGAGCTAAAGAGAAATTTAAGAAACACCTAACTCAACCTCTCTATTTTAAATGACCAAATGAGTTGAGAAGGTTACAATGGCATTTCTAAGTTCATATGTAAAAACAGAATTTTGATGACAATGGCAGTTTAAGTACTAATAAACACTCCTTGAAAAGTTACTGTAATCCAGGTTATTTTACTGTGCTAAATGCCTTACATTCTTTACCCAATTCAGTTTCCACAGAAATCCTATGAACAAAGCACTTCCAAAATTTACCACTTCACAGCTAAGAAAACAAGGCTTAGAGAAATGCTACACGATCCCCTAGTCATGAGGTTAGTAGGTACCACTGTGGAGACTGAGGCAAAACAGGACGATTTCAAAGCCTATGCTCTGAACAAGTAAACACTAAGCAGGAATTTAGTTCTAGATCTCCCAGTTGTAGTCCAATAATCAGCCAAAAAATGGTGCTGAGAAGAGGGGAAAGAAAGATGTCTTGTATATGGAGCCTCATATATTTGATCCCAAATAAATCTTCAAATTGAAAATCATTAGAGCACAAGGCAATAGAATTATTAGTTTCTAAAATCATCAACCTTTCCCAAGTTGAACATACAAGTATATTTTATCATACATATACTATATGTGTGTATAACGTGTGTTTATCTAAGTATTCCTGTGGTTTATATATCTGGATTTGGAATTACAAGTGTTTTGTGGTTTATTATTTATTTATTATTATACTTTGAGTTTTGGGGTACATGTGCACAACGTGCAGGATTCTTACATATGTATCCATGTGCCATGTTGGTGTGATGCACCCATTAACTCGTCATTTAGCATTAGGTGTATCTCCTAATGCTGTCCCTGCCCCCTCCCCCCACCCCACAACAGTCCCCAGAGTGTGATGTTCCCCTTCCTGTGTCCACGTGTTCTCATTGTCTCCCTCTGTTGCTCTGGCTGGAGTCAGTGGTGTGATCATAGCTCACTGCAGACTCCAAGTCCTAGGCTCAAGCGATACTTTTGCCTCAGCCTCTCAAGTAGCTCGGACTACAGGCACGCACCACCATCCCCGGCTAATTGTTTTACAGAGATGGGGTCCCACCGTGTTGCTTGACTGGTCTCAGCCTCCTTAAGTCAAGGGATCCTCCCACCTAGACTTCCGAAAGCACTGAGATTACAGGTGTCAGCCACCTTGCGTTTTTTGATTTCTTCAATTAATTTTACTTATACACTTGATTACACAAGATTAATTTTGTGTACATAATGAATCTCTTTTGAGGTTTAAGTTACTGATTAATTAGAGTACCACTTAACAAGCGTGTCATCCCAGCACTTTGGGAGGCTGAGGTGGGCGGCTCACCTGAGGTCAGGCATGAGCCACCGTGCCCGGCTTACACACATTCTTTTCACTCCTGCTTTCAGATCTCTATTCCCTTCTAATTCCGGTGGAACCACTTTCACTTAGTATCAAAATATCCAGATCCACTCATCAAAGTGTAAATAATCCTTCAGCAAATTACCTTTGCAAATCTACTTTTATGTAATATTTCCTTAACTTCTTCTTACCTACATCCAGTAGTCATTTTACAAGGCAGAATATTTTCTATTTTATATAGAACTGAGGCAGTATTTGAAAAAAATCTCAAAACACTCTTCAGGAAGGACTGGCATCTAAAACACCAGTTCCAATATATATTTTAGTAACATTTTAAAGGACAGATGGTTTTCAAAATGTTATTATAATTTAAAAAAATGTAACCTTCCTCTCTGAGTTCATGTTTATGGAAAACTAATATTTCATAAATGCCAAATTACTATGATGTATTGTCTAAATGCTGCCCCTGACATTCTATAAATGTAAAAATCATAACCTTCTAACTAACTTTGGTATTAGTCAACAACTGTGCTGATGAAAAGCAAAATCAATTCATTTAAAAAAAATTTTCCATGAAAAAAAAAACAAGTAACTTGTAAGTAGTAGCGTAGATGAACCAAAAAATAAAGTAACATTAACCAGAAAGACATGCCATGGATTTCTCTAATCTTTTTTTGGAACACACTTTTCATGCATATGAAAATAAAAATTAAATATAAAATGCCTACTTTATGTATGTACTTTTACTTGTGTCTATTGTTCTTTAAAGGTTAAAATAACTCCTAAAGCCTGCATAGCTGAGCCCATTGTGCTCTTCTGCCCATAAAATAGATTGGATGTGCAGTGAAAGAGGTATAACTTAGGCTTTCAGATTAGTTATGACGATGGAAACACAATTCTATTCAATAGTGTTCATGTTGGTCTTTGAAATGTTTAAGGTCACAAGGCAAAAGAGAACAGACTTTAAGAATGTTCGTGTATTACTTCTCGTCTTACCCAATAGCTAGATTAGTTCAATAAGGCCAGTGTTTTGGAGTAAACAGCATTGTGAAATGTGTCGCGGAGTCCGGAGGCTCCACCACCTACCTCCAGGTAGTTGTTCTGTCCGGTGGAGCCTAGACTAATACCTTAGGAGATGCATTACATCTACAGGTACCAACTAGGAAGGGTAGTCTTGAATTAAATGGCTTTAGACACGTTATAAGAGCAAATCGAAGCTTCCAGGTATTAGAACTACTTCAATCACAGAGCGTCTCTGGGTTCTATCTGTGGCCAGCATCATGTCTCTGTCTGCCCTCCCCGAATGCTTTCTCTCATCATGTGGATCTTCTAGATGGTTTTATTCTTCCCCAGCCAGCCAACTTGATCAACAAGCCTAGGTATATTAGGTATGTATAAAGTTGGTTCTTAAATAAAGTCCATTACTGTATCTAGGTAAGTAATGTCTTCAGACTTACAATTTCATTGATATCTATAAAGAGTGACTCTAGTTAGCTTCTAGTGTCAGTTTTCCTAGCAGCTTCTTTAAAAAAAAAAATCCTCTCTGTAACAAAGCTTCCTTGCAAGTATTGCTGTTGGCAATAGTCCTCTTTACTGAAATGCTTATCCGGTGAAACTTGCGCTGTGCCAGTGAGCCTGCAGGTTGATGGTCCTTTTGTTCAACTTCTCCATTATAAAGCAACCTCTCTGATCACCCTTTTAAAACTAAAGACCAAAGAGTCAAATGAGATCAGGAAGTGACCAGAGCTCACAGGTCATCAACTCCTCTTCTTAGCATATTATAGCACACAGTCTAAGCCCGAAAAACACAGCAGAACCCATTACAGCTCTCGAGTTCCAGTTATTAACATTGATTTTTTTCAATGGAAAATTTTCATTAGAAGCTATCACAGGACTCACATTCAGTAATAACTTAGATTAGGATACATACTGGAGCCTTTGTCCTTAGAGTAGGTACCACTGAGTCACTATTAAAAGGAGTCTTTTTGACCTTAGTAAATTCTCACAGGGCTTATCTCAGTCTAAACTGTAACTGGCCTTTACTAGTGATGTCATGTGTAATTCAAATTAATATTGTAATGTATATAAATTGTATATATAGTATAATACATGCATGTATTTACATTTATTTTATTTTATTTTTTAATAAGATGAAACTTAGAGGTTAAAATATGACTCTAGGCCATTGTGCTTTAGAATGAAGAGCACAGACATGGGTTGCAAATGTAAATTTTGGCCCAATTTAATTTCTGTGACAAATTCATTAATGTCTTCAAGGTTCAGGCTGTATGTGTGAGACAAATGAAAACAGCTCTAAGATTCCTGAAAACCCTAAAGTATTAAAATTCCACTCTGCCATTAGTTCAGATAAATCATTTGCCAATTTGCCCCACAAGAACCAGGCATCTTTAAATGGTAACATAACATGCACTTCTCTCTCCCAAAGTGTAGTGCATAAACGTTCTGCTTCTGAATAACACAGGATGCCTGCTAAAATGTGCTGTCAGGGGTATTAGTAAGGAAATGTTGTATCAAAACTTCTGCAGATGTGGCCCTGAAATACACATTGTAATAAATCCTCCAGGCCTCTCAAGTTAGGAATAACTGGTTTATAAAATTGTACTTACTTAAAAATTATAGATAAACAGATTTTACCAAAACCCAGTTTTTCTGATCTGAATGAAATAAGGCTCTATATTCAGACTGACTTTTCAGTGAAAAACAACTTAAAATAGTGACAAATCATGTATAAGTTTAAATGAATATAACTAGGAGACCTGAAAACTCAGGTTTAGCAATCATCTTCCAACAGTTTGAGAGCCCACAGGAGCCACAGAGCCCTCATGTCTCCCCAGAGAAGCGGGGTGATTCTTCCCCCTAAACACCATGCAATTCTTCTTCTTTTTTTTTTTTTTTTTGAGACGGAGTCTCGCTCTGTCACCCAGGCTGGAGTGCAGTGGTGCAATCTCGGCTCACTGCAAGCTCCGCCTCCTGTGTTCACGCCGTTCTCCTGCCTCAGCCTCTCGAAGTAGCTGGGACTACAGGCGCCCGACACCACGACTGGCTAATTTTTTTTGTATTTTTAGTGGAGACGGGGTTTCACCGTGGTCTCGATCTTCTGCCCTCGTGATCCGCCCGCCTCGGCCTCCCAAAGTGCTGGGATTACAAGCGAGAGCCACCGCGCCCAGCCAACACCATGCAATTCTTGAAGTGAGTGAAAGCATTCCTGCTCACACTGATACCCTCTCAAGTGAACTCAAAGTTAAGCCATCTCCAGCCAGACCAGATACCCTGGCCCATATCTCATTCATTAATATATGTTGAGAAGCATTTGTTTCTTGAAAACTACATGAAGTGAATAGGCTGTGGACTCCACTGGACCTAGTGGTCTATATTTAACCAATTCCCTTCACACATATGTATCAGATGCTCTCTTAGTTACGGAGCTGCAGTGGTGAATAAGAAAGCCACAGTCCTGTACTCCTAGGGTTTCAATTCTGAAGACGAAGACAGGCACAGAAATCCAACTGAGCAAAGTGAAGAGATTATTACAAAATGTGTTCACATGCAAAGTGAAGCAAGGGACTGAATATCCAACAAGGGTGTTGGGGCGAACATTAGATATAATCTTAATTCACATTATATAAGATTCATACATATAATTTTTATATATAGATATATTAATTTGGGCCGGGCGTGGTGGCTTATGCCTGTAATGCCAGCATTTTGGGAGGCCAAGGCGGATGGATCACTTGAGTCCAGGAGTTTGAGACCAGTCTGATCAACATGGCAAAACCCCATCTCTACTAAAAATAAAAAAGTTAGCCGGGTGTAGTGGTGTGCGCTTGTAGTCCCAGCTACTCAGGAGGCTGAGAAAGGAAAACTGCTTGAACCCAGGAGGCAGAGGTTTCCGTGAGCCAAGATTGTGGCACTGCACTCCAGCCTGGGTGACACAGCAAGACCCTGTCTCAAAAGAAAAAGAAAAAAAGAAATATTAATTTGGATTATACAGACTCTAACCACTTCTTTCAAGTGAGAATATTTAAGCTAAGACCTGAGAATAAAAAGAGTTAGCTTTTCATACAATACAGAAAGATTCGTCTTATAGGAAAAACCCCCAGTGTTCAAGGACCCTAATATATGAGCAAGATCTTGGCATGTAGAAGAAACCTGTGAATTGGATGAAATGAAAAACTGAAAAGTAGGAATCTGGATGAAGTACAGAAGGGAGAAAGAGTAATGTGAGACGTGGCTGAAAGAGAAGGATATGTGAAACAGTACAGGTCTTCATTAGTAATGATGAGGAACATAAATCTTAGTCCAAGTACACCAGAAAAGTGGGAGAGTTGGAAACTGAAAGACATGTTAAGAGATCACTTTGGTTTCTCTGTAGCTAACAGGGTGTCGGAGATAAGAATTAAAGTAAGTTGACTAAGGATGACCTAAGAAAATAAGCGTAGGTAAGAAAATATGTGGCTCTGGCTAGGCTGGGGACATTGGAAATCAAAATAGGTGGAGGAAATTACAGATGTATTTGGAACCAAAATATTCTTTAAATGAATGTTGAATTGGATATTGTCAGAATATTGAGGAAGGGCCAAAAATGACTTATAAGCATCTAGCATGGCTGGCAGTGCCACTTACTATCATGTGGGAAACCAGGACATGTTACCTCTGAATTATTCGAGTGCTATTGTCACGTAAATCATCAACTCCCAGAATAAAGGTCTGGACCAAACTCTAAGACTGGAAATTATGAGCTGTTTAGTAGTGTTTAGAGCTTAGAGAGAGTATGTGTGTGGAGAGAAAAGAAGAGCAATTAGGACAGAACCCTTAGAAACATCAACATTTAAAATTTGGGAAGAGAAAGAGAAACAAATAAATTGTGGGAAAATGAAGCTCAGGGTAGTTGCAAGGGAATGCTAAAAATGAACTATGGCATTTGAGGAGGAAAACGTGGAAACTGAAAGCAAGAGAGTACGGATGGATCGTGAGGGAGCAGCAGCATCTGTGTCCTAAGGAGAGTCTCAGTGAAAATGAAGGGTTGTAGGAATGAGGACATCTGGGCCAACGAGCTGGCAAGGAGTGATGTCCAGGAGGCAGAATATTTGCATCTAGATCCTGGTGGTACATACCCTTATAGAAAATGTTTCAGATTTGATGACAATAAAGTGGAGGAAAGAAAAAAAGTAATGGAAATAAAGATGTCAAAAAACGGGGAACCGAGGTTTGTACTGGTCCTTTCACGTGAAAGCTGAGCCACTAAAATGATGGCTGAACTTGCCTGAAGATGATATTGAGCAAAAGATCTAAAGCCTTAAATAAATGGCAAGAGGCCAGGTGCAGTGGATCATGCCTGTAATCCCAGCACTTTGGGGGGCTGAGGCAGGCATATCACCTGAGGTCAGGAGTTCGAGACCAGCCTGGCCAACATGGCGAAACCCCGTCTCTACCAAAAATACAAAAATTAGCTGGGTGTGGTGGTATGCACCTGTAATCCCAGTTACTCAGGAACCTGAGGCAGGAGAATCACTTGAAACTGGGAGGAGGAGTTTGCAGTGAGCCGAGATCACACCATTACACTCCAGCATGGGTGACAGAGCAAGACTCCATCTCAAAAAAAAAAAAAATAAGACCAGAGTGCCCAGGAGGGAGGTCTGTTGATGATGGTAATACCAAAGGGGCATGGCTGATATTTCCAAGGGGTTTGAGTTTCAAAGGAACAGTCTAATTTGCAAGGAGCGGAGAAATTAACAGTCTAGAAGTTGTAACGGGAACCAAGAACAACCACCTCGGCTTCCAGCCATAGGTATGTGGAGGGTGAGAAAAAGACCTGTCTCAATTTATGAAAGCTAGAGGAAAAACTGCACTTTAGTATCAACCAACTTTTGTTTTAAGATAATTACAAACCAATATGGAACTTAGCAAGAGTCAATTTTGACAGTTTCCTGCAGCTTAGTAAATTCTGCACAAAATTAAGATTTAACACAAAAGTAGAGAAAAATTTTAATGGCATAGCACATTTCTTCACAATTCCTTAAACCAAATAATTCCCTGTTCTTCTAACTCTCACCTTACACTATCAACTAGGCTTCTTATTCAATGAAAGGTTTAAGTCTACTAAGACACACACACACACACACACACACACACGTCTTATCCAGCTGCAGATCTCATTTTTGAAGGTACATTGAAAGTACATAGATCATTCTATAATCATCAACTATGAAGATTGTGAGCAACTGGAACAAGTATTCTTGGAAAAGAAGTTTCCTGTGTATAAGAAAAAAAAGAGTCCAACTCTGGGAACTGACTTGGCTGAGTCATCATTATATGCCACTGGCAAGAAATCAAGAAGTAACTCAGGACTGATAAACTTTGTTAAAGGAAATGGAAACAGCCTATCTGTGAGGCTTAATTCTTGATAATCTGGCCAAGATATAGCATCTGGATAAGAGTTCACTGACTCAACTAAATTTTGTGAAGGTGAAGTACTTGTTAAAATGAAAGATCTATTTAGAGAGAAATAAGTAGACATAATGTCTGCACTATGGATAGGTGTATACCTGTTTTTTGCAAAAACAGTTTGTATCTTTGAAATGCTGGTTTGCCCTGGACAGAGCTAACTTAAATAGAGACCAGGCGCGGTGGTTCATGCCTGTAATCCCAGCACTTTGGGAGGCCGAGGAGGGTGGATCATGAGGTCAGGAGATCGAGACCATCCTGGCTAACACGGTGAAACCCCGTCTGTAGTAAAAATGCAAAAAATTAGCCGGGCATGGTGGCGGGCACCTGTAGTCCCACCTACTCTGGAGGCTGAGGCAGGAGAATGGTGTGAACCCGGGAGGCGGAGCTTGCAGTGAGCCGAGATCGCGCCACTGCACTCCAGCTGGGTGACAGAGCGAAACTCCGTCCCCAAAATATATATATATAGTTTTTTTATATATATATGTATATATACCCAAAGGATTATAAGTCATGCTGCTATAAAGACACATGCACACGTATGTTTATTGTGGCACTATTCACAATAGCAAAGACTTGGAACCAACCCAAACGTCCAACGATGATAGACTGGATTAAGAAAATGTGGCTGGATACATATGTAACAAACCTGCACATTGTGCATATGTACCCTAAAACCTAAAGTATAATAAAAAAAAGAAAAAAAAAAGAAAATGTGGCACATATACACCATGGAATACTATGCAGCCATAAAAAAGGATGAGTTCATGTCCTTTGTAGACACATGGATGAAGCTGGAAACCATAATTCTCAGCAAACTATCACAAGGACAAAAAAAACCAAACGCTGCATGTTCTCACTCATAGGTGTGAATTGAACAATGAGAACACATGGACCCAGGAAGGGGAACATCACACTCCGGGGCCTGTCATGGGGTGGGGTGAGGGGGAGGGACAGCATTTGGAGATATACCTAATGTAAATGATGAGTTACTGGGTGCAGCACACCAACATGGCACATGTATACATATGTAACAAACCTGCACGTTGTGCACATGTGTCCTAGAACTTAAAGTATATATATATATAAAGAGAAAACCATTAAAGAAAGGCTATAATACACAGGAACACACAGACATACATACACCTGTGTGTCTATATCTTCAGTTATCACACTTTTTCTATACAGACTCCACACAAGACAAACATGTTACATTTTATGAGAAACTATAAGTGGAAAGAGGAGAATTTGTGAAATCAATATAGAATGTTCCTTGTTTAGCATAATTCTAACTGTTTCTCATTAGAGGTCTGAGTATCAATCTGTATTATATGTGGCCATGCTGGCATTTGGGAAATTCCACAAGAAACTTTTTAAATATGAATTTGGAAAAGGGAAAAGGATTTTTAAAGTGTCTTTTTTTGTTCTGCATTCTATGTGGAACATCTATTTTGTGCTAACTGCTCGTGTTAGCTTGTGATTGCCTGTGACTATGTGGAAGATATACTTTACGTGACTATGTGAGCAATAGTCTTAAAGTTAAGAAATCTAAAATTTGGTTGGTTTAGTTGCTAATTAGGTAAATTACCTTGTAGTGGTTACTTAACCTCTCAAAGATTAATTATCTTCAGTGGTACATTGAAGGTTCCATTCATATTGATTTTAGTAGACTTATCCTACTAAAAAGTAAATTTAACAGAAATTATTCTAGACCTCATTATTTCAGGAGACCCCACCCCAGCTTTTATTCCTAACTTCAAGAAATGCAGAGAAATTTAAAAATTCGATGTTCTCCCAATTCAACAGAATATAACTGAACTAAATCGATTTATGTATAATTCATTATTTCAACCTTTAACGCTATATCCGAGCGGTTTGTTTTCACCATAAAGTTATAGCTGTTTAGGCCAATAATTAAAGAGGACCTTGATAGAGAATGACAAGAGAGGATGATCACCCTATTGTCTATCTTCCAGCTGTTTTCAATGCCCTGAAGTTTTATTCACACCCAAATATTAGAATCTTATCTGAGAGAGCGTACTCAAATGATGAATCATGCTAATTTCTCAAGAAAAGTGTTACAGAATAATAAATGCCTTTCTGGTCAAAGCACTGATGCTCTGGAAATAATCTTTATCCAAATGAGGTACAGGAATTGTTAGGACTATTAAAAGTTTGTATATGATATCTGCCAGGTTCGACTGAGCTTCACTTAAAATCTACCATATTAGGGCCAAGTGTAATGACTCAAATTAGTGAACTTAAAAATTGTTTTAAAATGTTTCCTGGAGACATTTCAAATATTGCTCTCTGATTTATCACTGTTACTTTTGCTGAATTCAATTTGATGCCAAGATTTATTCAGATTAATCAAATGCCATAAACTCTGATACCTAATGTTCCTTAACACCTTAAGAACTTTTAAACAGATCAAATGTTGAAGATACGCTTTTAGTGAAACTGTACCTAAGCACATGAATTCTATTGAATATAGCTTTTTAGAAGACTAACAAAGAAAGAAGACTTAGGAAATTCGGAAACATTTTTTAAACCTTCTAGAGGGAATTAAACTACTGAAAAATAATTTCAATTGGTGAATCTAATGGCATTAATCAGAAGATAAGAAAAAAGTAACCATAAAACTTTATGGGGGTAATATTTGCTATGAGGATCAGGAAAAACAACTAATGGATATTAGGCTTAATATCTGGGTGATGAAATAAACTGTACAACCAATCCCATGGCATAAGCTTACCTCTGTAACAAACCTACACTTGTACCCCTGAACTTAAAAGTTAAAATTTAAATAAATAACGTTGTGCTATTAATTTCAACCAGAGCCTTTCCAAGGTGCAGGGAACTTTTGAGAATTTTATTTCTTGCAAAAGGAAACTTGATTCCTTGCTTAGGGCCTTCCTAGGAAAACCTCTATTCTTTGGAGAAGCATCATACTCCTACAAGATTTAAGGACCATCATATTTGTCAGACTTTTTTTCTGTTTTACTGTGAGCAGTTTACAGAACATAAAGAAAAATCAAATCCAAAGGTGCACTACACGTGTTTTATCAAAAGGAACATTTTTGTGTACTTTTAAGAAAATACGACAAATTGAGTTTTCTGACCTATTACCAAGTTAGACATCTTGAGTGAATTGAATCTGTTGTAATCCGGTTTGGTTTTCATCCCATGGCTCCGGAAAACTGACATTTATCTCCAATTTTTCAACTCTGCTTCTTTCCAGTACCTCATCTATACGACTATTATAGTACTTTTCATCTGCTTTTACCACTACACTATGGCTGCATTACTTTTAACACAGTGTCCCACATGTTACCCATTTCTACCTTATATAAAGAGTAGAAATTGAATTTTAATTGAGTATGCAGTTGCCTCATATTCAGGTCTTCAACTGAAATAACTCCAGCTATCTCAAAACTTCAACCCTCTCTGGAAGTATTGGACCAAATTATCCCAGATTATAGCACTCTCAGGCTAAAATTACTAATGCTTCTATAGTTTCAGAGACTGTATCAGGTTATTCAACACAACATTCCATGCACCATTCCAGCCTCATATAATCAGAGGACACTTAGACGACTTTAATAGCCTTCAAAAGACAACCTCCTCTTTTACTTATATATATATTTATTTATCTATTTATTTAATGGAGACAGGGTCTTACTCTGTCACCCAGACTGGAGCGCAGTGGCATAATCACGGTCCACCGCAGCCTGCACCTGCCGGGCTCCGATCCTTCCACCGCAGCCTCCTGAGTGGCTGGGACCACAGGCGCCGCCACCACGTCTGCCTGGTTTTTGTATTTTTGTGGAGATGGGGTTTCACATGTTGCCCAGGTTGATCTGAGACTCCTGGGCTCAAGAGATCCACCTGCCCGGGCCTCCCAAAGTGCTGGGATTACATGAACGAGCCATTGTGCCCAGCCGGTCCCGCCCGGTTTTTAACCTTCGTACTGTTTATATAATCATCCTTCACAAAATAGAACACTTCATTACTCGATGGTTCTCATTATTCTAATATGAAGAACTATATTAAGAAAATAAATTCCTGGCCGGGCGCGGTGGCTCACACTTGTAATCCCAGCACTTTGGGAGGCCGAGGCGGGCGGATCACAAGGTCAGGAGATCGAGACCACGGTGAAACCCCGTCTCTACTAAAAATACAGAAAATTAGCTGGCGTGGTGGCGGCGCCTGTAGTCCCAGCTACTCGGGAGGCTGAGGCAGGAGAATGGCGGGAACCCGGGAGGCAGAGCATGCAGTGAGCCGAGATCGCGCCACTGCACTCCAGCCTGGGCGACAGAGCCAGACTCCAGCTCAGACAAAAAAATAAATCAATAAATTTCCAATATTTCCTAGCATATCCAATTTAATTCTATACATCACATAAAAATAAAAGCCGTCTTACTGTGTTAGTTTCTTACTGCTGTTACAGTAAATTAACATAAACTCAGAGGCTTAAAACAACACATTTTTTTTCTTTATACTTCTGGGGGTCAGAAGTCCAAAATGGGTCTTAGTGTGCTAAAATCAAGGTATCATCAAGTGTATATTTTGTCTAGAGATTCCAGGAGAGAATTCACCAGGTTTGAGGGGTCACATGTATCCCTGAGCTCTTGGCCTCTGCACATCTTGGACACAGCACATCACTTCAGCCTCGGCTCCAGTTTCCCCAAGCTCTTCTGCTCACTCTGGTCTCTCCGCCTTCCTGTCTGAAGGTTCTTTGTGACTACAGTGGGCCCACCTAGATAATTCAGGATAATCGCTCCAGTTTAAGGTGAGGTGATTAGCAATCTTAATTCCACCTCTAACCATAATGCTTCCATGCTGCCTAACAACACATTCAAAAGGTCATCCTGCTAAGGGTCATTATTCTACCTACACACTAAGTGACTGAGAAAAAGTAAAGTTATCTATCATGCCTTACCTATGGCGAGGAAATAATAACTTATAATGATTTATCTACGAAAACCTGTTTTTAAAAGCTTTGGTCCTAGTCTATTGATTAAAGTTTTGGTATATTCCAGATAAATTTCATGTCCTTGATGCTAACACATTGTGCACAGTAGATGGCCTTTTTAAAATAGTACTGCATAAAGGAATATTTAAGGTTGTCTGGACAATAGAAAAGGAACTTTAGTTGCTATGCCACAAAAGGCCGGATTTCTGCACATTACACCTCCTACCAGTGCACACATGTGCCAAACTCCTTCCTGAAAGCCTGGTTTATGTTTCCTATGTGCTTAGCAATAGTTTTACTCTCACGACTGTTTATATTAAGTCCTATTTTTTAAAGCATATCCTCATTTGTTTGTTTTCCTGAGCCTCTGAACTGGATTTCATCTGGTATGTATTGCACAGGTTTGCACACTTGATTGTACGCTACCTTAAAGCATCCTCTTGTGTTCTGGACACGGTTATTTTTCTCCATGGTAAGGTGATAAGTTACTTCTCTGAGGACTTGCCACCTTAGAATGCAGTGGTGACATCACCTGCTCAGGCTCTGTCTGCAATGTGGAATTTAGTATTTTCCAACTTCTGGTCTAACTTGAACTTCATAATTAAGCAGAGCCGCCTTTTGAGGGAACAGTAGGGTGTCTGCCCCTAAACGTCTGTGTAAATGCAGAGACACATTTGGGAACATAACTGACTTTTATGTACAGAAGCCAGATGCATTTCATGCCCATGCATGCTTAGGGAAGCAAGTTCATCTCATCTATCACAATAAGCATCTGTGCCACTGAATTCCACTGCAGGATACTTTTCACACTTAGACAACAAAACATTTAAGGAAATAAAAGCTCTTTCCAATAAAAATGTGCATCAAATACTGTGTGTATGTTTAAAAAAAAACCTTCCTCTATAAGATAAGGCCACAGGAACTACTAAAAAAGCATTCTTGAAATACATTTTCTGATAGGAATCTAGGCCCTTGCCTTATATAAGATTTAAGGAAAGTGATGTGTGTGTCTTTATACTTGAAAGGCTGTTTTCAACAGCAAAGGGTATGCTTTGAGGTATCAATATAGTTTTGAGAATGCAAAAGTTTAAAAGAAATGGAATGCATATTCTCCAGGTATGAACATGCAATTGTCATTATTTTCCTACCATCTACTAGATTAGAAACAGAAGAAAAATTATGGAAATGTCTGTTTTCCCTCAATAGGAGTACCTATTTATTAAAGTTAATTAATTACTATTCTTTAAACATTTTCAAAATAGACTCATAAGTGACAACTTTCAGAGAAAACAAGGGTTTTTGGATGTAAATATTTACTTATAACATGGATAAAATAATTTTGTTAAATATTAACTCCATATTCATAATGTTCTCTATTGTTTTTGCATTTTGTTTAACAATAGAGAATCTAAGACATTTAGTGTTCATGAGTTTCATACAGTTTCCTGTCAATGTACTTTGTCTTTTTTTTATTGGACTACTAATCATTTATTTATGATTTGTTGGAACTACTCATATTTTAAATATGTCAAGTGAATTGCAAGCACTTGTTGCTGATTTGATATTTGCTTTTTACACATATTCATTGTATCCTCTGAAAAAGAAAAGTTTTATATTTTAACAAATTCCAATCCATAATTTTTTTTTTAAATTTTCTGTTATTGGTTAGGGCTATGTTTGGATATTTAATTTTAACCGTAATGTTGCAAGTGATATTTGTCTATGGTATTTTTTCTTTATATTTTGAAAAAGTGTATTTGACATCCACTATGGAATTAATATTTATTAATGACATATTATACCTTTGTGCAACTATAAAATACATATAGCCAATTATCTGAACACCATTTTATGAACTGTTTATCACTTATCCACTGATTTGAAACACTATCTTTATCATATATTGGATTTTAGGTTTATCGAGATTATGTAACATGAAATTATTTAATTATGAAATTATGTGAATTCAAGCATGACAGTCAGCTCTTCTTCCCCACCACTACCCTGTAAAAGGATGGATGGAATAATTGCTTCCCTATGGCTTAAGTGTATGAGAGGTATACAACATGGTCTTGATGAAGTGGGAACTACACATAAACTGTTTTTGGTCCTGAAATGTACTCCAGCTTTACCAATTTGTTCTACACATATACCATTGAGGGTAGAAGCTGAATTTTGCTAATGATTATATTTACACTACTTAACATTGTGCCAGATACTGAGTAGATGCTTAGAAACATGTTTAATGACTTGTTTTATTGCTAGAGACCTGATTATCTGCTGTAGTGGTGCTATCTCATTCAGAATCATTTTGACCAGCCTTTCTCCATCATGAATAAAACACTTATTTACACACTTGTGTACATGCACATGTGCATAGAAACACACACACCCTTTGCAGAGACAAACTGCATCGAAAGCATGTACAAACATTATAGTATTTTTGTTGATTCTGACCTGATTCTGATTCTATTGTATACATTTTCATTCTGATCACAATAACAATAAAAATAGAAAACTATAAGTTGTGAAGCTGGAAGATGCAGAACATGAAAGATCGAATTACCAATTTTTTTTTCTATTTTCTTTAGTTGGCTGCTGATAAAATCAGAAAAGTAATGGACACAAAAATGAAAGTATGCAATGTGTGTGCGTGTGTGTGTGTGTGTATCACATGCACTCGTTTCCATGATGTACATATGGAATTTCATAACCAGCCAAACTAAGCTTCATAAGTGAATGAGAAATAAAATCCTTTACAGACAAGCAGATGCTGACAGATTTAGTCACCATCAGACCTGCCTTCCAAGAGCTCCTAAAGGAAGCACTAAACATGGAAAGGAAAAACCAGTACCAGCCACTGCAAAAACACACCAAAATATATAAACCAATGAAACTAGGAAGAAACTGCTTCAACTAATGTGCAGAATAACCAGCTAACATCATGATGACAGGACCAAATTCACACATAACAATATTAACGGTAAATATAAATGAGCTAAATGCCCCAATTAAAAGACATACACTGGCAAATTGGATAAAGAGTCAATACCCACAGGTGTGCTGTATTCAGGAGACACATCTCACTTGCAAGGACACACATAGGCTCAAAATAAAGGGATGGAGGAATATTTACCAAGCAAATGGAAAGAAAGAAAAAAAAAGCAGGAGTTGCAATCCTAGTCTCTAATAAAACAGACTTTAAACCAACAAGGATAAAAAAGGACAAAGAAGGGCATTACATAGTAGTAAAGGGATCAATGCAACAAGAAGAGCTGAGTATCCTAAATATATATATATGCCAAATACAGGAGCACCAGGATTCATAAAACGAGTTCCTAGAGACCTACAAGGAGACTTAGACTCCCACACAATAATAGTGGGAAACTTTAACAACCCACTATCAATATTAGACAGATCAACAAGAAAGGAAATTAACAAGGATATTCAGACTTGAACTCAGCTCTGGTCCAAGTGGACCTAATAGATACCTACAGAACCCTCCACCCCAAATCAACAGAATATACATTCTTCTCAGCACCACATAGCACTTATTCTGAAATCAACCACATAATTGGAAGTAAAACACTCCTCAGCAAATGCAAAAGAATGAAAATCATAACAAACAATCTCTCACACCACAGTGTAATCAAATTAGAACTCAGAATTAAGAAGCTCACTCAAAACTGCACAACTACATGGAAACTGAACAACCTGCTTATGAATGACTACTGGGTAAATAGCAAAATTAAGGCAGAAATAAATAAGTTCTTTGAAACCAATGAGAACAAAGACACAACATATCAGAATTTCTGGGATACAGTTAAAACAGTGTTTAGAGGGAAATTTACAGCATTAAATGTCCACATTAGAAAGTGGGAAAGATCTAAAATAGACACCCTAACATCACAATCAAAAGAAGCAATGGAAAACACATTAAAAACCTAGTATAAAACAAGAAATAACTAAGATCACAGCAGAACCGAATGGGAGAGAAACACAAAAAAAACCTTCAAAAAAAAATCAATGAATCTAGGAGTGGGTTTTTTGAAAAGATTAACAAAATAGATAGACCGGTAGCCAGACTAACAAGGAAGAAAAGAGAGAAAGATCAAATAGACACATTAAAAAACGATAAAGGGTATATAACCACTGATCCCACAGAAATACAAACTATTATTAGAGAATACTGTAAACACCTCTACACAAATAAACTAGAAAATCTAGAAGAAATGGATAAAGTCCTGGACACATACACCCTCCCAAGACTAAAGCAGGAAGAAGTCAAATCCCTGAATAGACCAATAACAAGTTCTGAAATTGACTCAGTAATTACTAGCCTACCAACCAAAAAAAGCCCAGGACCAGATGTCTTCACAGCCGAGTTCTACCAGAGGTACAAAGAGGAGCTGGTACCATTCCTTCTGAAACTATTCTGAACAATAGAAAAAGAAAGACTCCTCCCTAAATCATTTTATGAGGCCAGCATCACTCTGATTCCAAAACCTGGCAGAGACCCAATAGAAAAAGAAAATTTCAGACCAATATCACTGATGAACATCGATGCGAAAATCCTGAATAAAATACCGGCAAGAGAATCCAGCAGCACATCAAAAACTTATCCACCACGATCAAGTTGGCTTCATGCCTGGCATGCAAGGCTGGTTCAACATATGCAAATCAATAAACATAATCCATCACATAAACAGAACCAATGACAAAAACCACATGATTATCTCAATAGATGCAGAAAAGGCCTTCAATAAAATTCAACACCCCTCATACTAAAAACTCTCAATAAACTAGGTATTGATGGAACATATCTCACAAAAATAAGAGCTATTTATGACAAATGCATAGCTAATATCATGCTAAATGGCCAAAAGCTGGAAGCATTACCTTTGAAAACTGGCCCAAGAGTAGGATGCCCTCTCTCCCCACTCTTATCAACATAGTATTGGAAGTTCTGGCCAGGGCAATCGAGTAAGAGAAAGAAATAAAAGCATGCAAATAGGAAGAGAGGAAATCAAATTGTCTCTGTCTGCAGATGACATGATTGTATATTTACAAAACGCCACCACCTCAGCCCAAAAATTCCTTAACCTGATAAGCAACTTTGGCAAAGTCTCAGGATATAAAATTAATGTGCAAAAATCACAATCATTCTTATATACCAATAACAGACAAGCAGAGAGCCAAATCATTAGTAAACTCCCATTCACAATTGCTAAAAAGAAAACAAAATACCTAGGAATACAACCTACAAGGGATGTGAAGGACCTCTTCAAAGAAAACTACAAACCAGAGCTCAAGGAAATGACAGGACACAAACATATAGAGAAACACTCCATCCTTATGGATAGGAAGACTCAATATCATGAAAATGGCCATATTGCCCAAAGTAATTTATAGATTCAATGCTATTCCCATCAAGCTACCATTGACTTTCTTCACAGAACTAGAAAAAAACTATGTTAAATTTCATATGGAAGCAAAAAAGAGCCTGTGGAGCCAAGGCTAACCTAAGCAAAAAGAACAAAGCTGGAGGCATGACGCTGCCTGACTTCAAACTATATTACAAAGCTAAAGTAACCAAAACAGCATGGTGCTAATACCAAAACAGATATATAGACCAATGAAACAGAATAGAGGCCTCAGAAATAACACCACACATCTACAACAATCTGATCTTCAACAAACCTGACAAAAGCAAGCAATGGGGAAAGGATTCCCTATGTAATTAATGGCGCTGGGAAAACTGGGTAGCCATATGCAGAAAAGAGAAACTAGACCCCTTCATTATACCTTATAAAAGAATTAACTCAAGGTGGATTAAAAACATAAATGTAAAACCTAAAACTATAAAAACCCTAGAAGAAAACCTAGGCAATATGATTCAGGACATAGGTGTGGGCAAAGACTTCATGACTAAATCACCAACAGCACTTGAAACAACAGCCAAAATTGACAGATGGAATCTAATCAAACTAAAGAGCTTCTGCTCAGTAAAATAAACTATCACAAGAGTGAACAGGCAACCTACAAAATATGAGAAAATTTTTGCAATCTATCCATCTGACAAAGGTCTAATATCCAGAATCTAGAAGGAACTTAAACAAATTTACAAGAAAAAAAAAACAAACAACCCCATCAAAAAGTGGGCAAAGGATATGAACAGACACTCCTCAAAAGAAGATATGTATGTGGCCAATAAACATATGAAAAAAGCTCATTATCACTGTTCATTAGAGAAATGCAAATCAAAACCACAATGACATACCATCTCACACCAGTTAGAATGGTGATCATTAAAAATTCTGGAAACAGATGCTGGAGAAGATGCAGAGAAATAGGAACACTTTTACACTGTTGGTGGGCTTGTAAAATAGTTCAACCATTGTGGAATACAATGTGGTGATTCCTCAAGGATATAAAACCAGAAATACCATTTGACCCAGCAATCCCATTACTGGGTATATACCAAAGGATTATACATCATTCTACTCTAAAGACACATGTACATATATGTTTATCATGGGACTATTTACAATAGCAAAGACTTGGAACCAACATAATGCCCATCAATGATAGACTGGATGAAGAAAATGTGGCACATATTCACCATGGAATACTACACAGCCATAAAAAAGGATGAGTTCACGTCCTTTGCGGGGATATGGATGAAGCTGGAAACCATCATCCTCAGCAAACTAACACAGGAACAGAAAACCAAACACTGCATGTTCTCACTCATAAGTGGGTGCTGAACAATGAGAACATGTTGACACAGGGAGAGGAACATCACACACTGGGGTCTGTAGGTGGGTGTGGGGAAAGGGGAGGGAGAGCATTAGGACAAATAGCTAATGCATGTGGAGCTTAAAACCTAGATGACGGGTTGATGGGTGCAGCAAATTACCATGGCACAAGTATACCTATGTAACAAACCTGCATGTTCAGCACATGTATCCCAGAACTTAAAGTAAAATTTTAAAAAATGAAAGTATGCAATATGTGTATGTGTGTGTATACATACATATAAAACAAGCACTCATTTTCATTATGTACATATATGCACATTATGAGTGTGAATATATGTTAAATAATATCCTATCAGTTTTGTATTTGTAACACATATATGTACATGCATATACAACAAATAGAGGTGTTTTGCATAATAATTTCATTTATATTCATTTCATCAGCTAAGAACTAAAAAGAATTTAAATCAAAATCAATTATTCATTTACAGGTGTTTTTAACCATCATCTCCCCCTTTATCTTCAGTTTTATGCCTCCTTGTATTGCCATTTTGTGACTTTTTTGCCATAAATTATACATATTTGGAACAGTCACTTTAAGAAATTCAATCTTTGGATAAGATCTCTAAGATTGATTTAGTATGAATACGTGTGTGGGCACACACTTGACAAAGAAAGGTCAGTTATAAATATATGTGTACACTTATCAAAATAATTCACATAAAATCTCTGAATAAAATTATCTGTATGCTTTTTCTGTCAATAAAAGCAATATAGTATAATTCTTGGTAGTAAACCTGTTTGTTTTCATTCTGTTGCCTACCATGTGAGCTGCCATGTTGGTATAAAACATCGATCATTTGATATTTTACTACAGCAAATAATAGTGATCCCCACGAAATAATAAATAAATCAGTGAGTTTCACGGAAATAAGTTTTTGGATGGATCAGATAATTTGAAGTTGTTAGTTTATTCTCCAGCAAGGTGAAAGAAAAAAGCTGTTAGTTTGTTCTCTATCAGGTGATCGAAGATGAAAACTAAAGTTCTCAAGGCCAGTGCATAATAACGGTGCCGTATTCTGTGCATCAATCACCATTACCAAATACCTATATTGCCAAATATTTCATGTACCGCTTTAGTGGTGATTAATCAATGTGCCATGGCACTGAAACTGAAACGAGACTTTGTAGTACAAGTGATATTCAAAGGGTTTTGAAAATTTATCAGCTCTATAGATATAGATGAAAATTTATCATCATCTATCTAGAAATCCTGTTTTTATAAATGTTACCTAGCCAAATATTGGTTTTATTTACTTAATATTTAGAAAACATGAGTTTAGTAAAAATTGTTCAGATTTTCTTAATGTAGTGTGTGAAATTACTATGTAATTATACAAGAAATATGCTACACAGCTGAATACACAAATAGGTCAGCAGAGGGAGCAAAAGGTGCCTTTCCACTATAATCCACAGCAACATCACCCGCTCTTCTCTCTACATCATCGATGTATGTTATCTAAAGTCCTGTGCAAATGCCACCTCAACACGAGTCCTCTAGCCTTGCCTTCTTATCAGAAGCAGCTCGAAAGCCCCGATAATTCTAGAACCACTGAAAAATACACACTTGTTGCAAGGATTGAAAAGCCTCATATTGCAAATTCAGAATTCACAGTACTGAAAAAATTCATAATTTTTTTAAAGCTACAATACTGTGAACTATACAAAATGAATTATGTTGGGATCCGATGACTCTCTTCATTCCAGCCTATCTTATATTTTCTCATTCATTTCTCCACATAGTCACAACAACAGACTCACTATTACATTTCATTAATGGCTATTTTATAATAAATGATCTCAATAGCATTTCTGAAACCTCTGCTGTTCTGGTTTTACAGAACTCTTGAATTTTTGAATGAGTTAGTTTTTGATTGAAAAAGACCTGACTCTTATGCTTAGAAAAGCCATCATTTCTTTCTGTAAGCTTTCCGTCTTCTATAAGCTTTACATGTTCCATAAGCAAACATTCGCTGGTTTTGTGATCAAACTAGAGAGGCAAATTCAGTTAATAATAACAACGTCATTTATCATCCTCAAATCTAGTGTTATGGATAATACGATCTCCACAAGGAGACGGTTGCACGAGCGACAAGAGAAAGACAATCAACAGTCTTTTACTCATACCAAGATATGTCCACACACACTTGTTTCAACAGTCAAAGTAACGCCATATGTCCCCAGTGATGTGGGTGGGCAAAAGGAACAGTTGGCCTGCTAATGAGGGCCATATGTACACGCAGCCTATCGTACCATCCTTCTTACTTATGGTTGCTGAAAACTCAGTGGAAGAGCTTGCTCTGAGGAATGGCATGGCTGGAGGAGGAGAGGCTTCCTTAAGAGCAGGAAAGGACCATTTGTTGTACAACTACTGTATCTCTGAAACTGGGAGCTAAAGATACGCATGTACGTTACTCATTCTTATTAAGAGTTACTTACGCATCCGTAGAGTTCTTTACTCCAGTTTCACCTTCTTTCACTAAATTCTTTTGCATTTATGTGCAAAGGGATTTTGGGCCCTTTTCAAAAATTACTTTTCCTAATCAATCTTGTTAATTTGATGTTCATTTACATCGGCTTCTCTTTATTTTTAGCTTGATTTCCAGAAAAATTATACTTTCTTTGACATTGTTAAATGTTACAATATTAAAAGAAATGAAAAAGACTTAAAAACTTAGAATATTTGAATGAGGGTTTCTGGAAGGCAGAGAGAACAATAAGGCAAAAGTACTTACTGCACTACTGTTCCAAAGTAAAAGAAAAACAAAGATTTTAAAAATGATTATAGCAGCTTTGTATCTCAACCAGGGTTTCCTTTGAAATTTCTACAACTGCAAACACTATTCAGCAATTTGCACTGATTATAAAATTTATTGTTTTAAGGTCAATTGTGATACTATGATCAGATAATATAATTTACTTTACTCTTAATGGCTTCATTTTGACAACGGAGGGAGCTTTCAGGAAGGACAACGCTTCCTGCACAACAACCAGTAAAGCAGGTCACATCCATTTTCAATCTAATTTTAAGAAAAATGAAGGACAAACTACTTGTGAGGCAGCAAGAATTCATTTGCATTAAATTAATTTGAACAGGGCATTTCAAGTTCTCTCTGGCAACAATGGAATAAAGGGGAAAATGAATCTATCTTATGCAATGATCCTCTTCTAGGTTACAGAAAGATTTGAAAGGCTGACATGACCATTGCTAAATTTCTTCTAGAAGTCTATGATTAGTGTCATAGATATAACTCATGAGATAAAATATTCACAAAGAATGTCTGTGAACTGCATCAATTGTGATGGAACTACTGTCTAACATCCCTTTGAAAAGTTATATTCTGCAAAGGTTAAAAAAACACCAACCTTTCGATGCTTTCTTATATGGATGAGCTTTTGTCAACAAGAACTAAGCTTCACAATTAAGCACTATGGAAGATAATGTTCTAGGTTAATTTAAACCTAACTAATCCAGGACTTGGCCTTGATAAATAATGGGTTTAATTAATATTTTTGACCCTAGCAGTGCAAATACTTTTACTTATATTTTACTAAAGCTAGTTTTGACAAATCTAAGGGTATTTAATTTATCAGTATCTGTTGTCAGATGAAAACTTCCCCATCAATACCTTCTAATGGTTCAAAAATAAACTGTTACCCCCACAGATACATTGTTTTTCCATGCGTAAGCAAGTACATTAATTTCAGGGTCTCAAGGCATAAAAGTGATATTACCACTTGTGATAGGCTGCATAATAGTCCCAAAAGATGTTCTTCACCTAATCTCCCGGCCCTGGGAATGTGCTGCCTTACACAGCCAAAGGACTTGTAGATACGATTCATTTAAGGATCTGGAGACAAGGTGATTATCCCAGATCATCCACGTGAGTCCAAAGTAATCACAGGAGTCCTTAGATGAAGTGGAGAGAAGGACTCAAAGTTAAAGGAGGAGACAGCGCGGAGACAGAAACAGAAATAAAAGCAACGCACCTTGAAAATGGAGGAATGGGGAAAAGACAATGAAGACAGGTGCCACCAGAAGCAGAAAATGCAAGAGAATGGATTCTCCCCTCAGCACCTCGAGAAGGAACCCACACTGCAGACACATTGACTTAGCCTAATTAAAGTGATTTTGGACTTCTGACCTTTGAAACTGCAAGACAATAAATATGTGTTAAGTTATGTAAATGTGTCGTAATTTGTTATAGCAGCAGTAATACAACTAATACACCACTACAATAAGCAAAGGAAATAAAGTGCAATAGTGACAAACTTAAGGGTTTCCAGGAAAGAGAAACGAAGTGGTAAACTCAATCACAGGATTATATTAGTAACTGTAGTATATGTTACTTGCTTACCCTTTCAATCACATTATTGCTGTAATTATCATTATCATCCAATCAATATGATTACACCAGTATGTATAACTTAGACATGAAAATTTTTTTCTATTTCACTCTTCCCATAATTCCATGCAGCTACCCCTAAGCAACTATGTATCTGATGAAGCTAATATTTTCAGGGAAAATCTTCCATGTTAAGCAGAAAATTTACATCTAAAATTAAATTCTTTTAAGCCAGTCTGGGGACAATACCTAGAAAATTCAAACATTACTTCTCAAGAATACCACTAGCAGTGAATTTGTGACGCTATCTTCCACCAACTGAATCAAAATTAATTTTAAATATTTTCAAAGCAATATTTTAAAAAATCGTGTACACATTTTTTCCTCTTGGTAAAAATAAACCACTTCTCAACCATCCATTATATTTATGTTAGTTACATGAAGTCCATACATGAATTATCATACCACAAATAGAAAACTATTTAAATAGAAAAATCTCACTTGGTGCTGACAGAATGACAGCATAAAACTGTTAAGCATGAGGAGAAAGTTGTTTGCAGTGTAAATATTTCCCTTTTCCTATCAAAGTGTGTCCTGTGATCTAGCGCTCTTCTCTCCACATGCTTAAGTACAGCAAAAGTTATAAAAACACTCATTCTAGTTTTCTATACTTTAATGGTTGTAGAACATCAGAAGAGAATTGGGAGATGGGAATGTTTTGTGCTTGACATTGCATTTGAGGGGAAAATAAAAACTTGGACATAATATGTGGGATGTCTTCACAGTAATACATGGGAGGGCAAGCAAAAAATGCTATCAAATTTCTACCATGCGCTGAGCCCCTTATATAAACAAATATCCAGCCTTTCTAATGTACTAACAACCACTCTTCATAGCAGGTATTCTATTCCCAGCTTGTAGGTAAGAAACAAAGCTTCAGAAAGGGATCTTCACCAATTTCACACAGTCAATAAAAGGCAGAACTAGGGCAAATATCAATAATAAAAATAGCAATCTAATCCTAATTGGACCTGGCACTGTTCTAAGAAGAAAATCATTAACAAAGGATTTTGAGTTACCACACTCTTAGTCTCCCCGTTTTACAAAAGAAGCAACTGGGGTAAAGTGAAGCTATGCCGTTTCTTTTCAAGCTCATATACCTAACAAGATACCACTTTAATCATGGGTCTCTGATAGATCGTGTACCTCATTTCTAGCGTTTGCTGAGATTTTTCTTATTAACCCTAAGCAAGTATTTGATCCCTGGTAAGTATGCTGTAATTTTTTCACCGCTCATTCTTATCACGGTTCTTCAAGAAAAGTACACTTCAACACATTTGTCCTATTTGGTTACAAATTTTGAAATTCAAAATATGTATCACACTAAGCTGTTAGCTCCATTTGGAATTTTAAAAAACTAAATTTTTCACTCAGTTAAAAAAAATTGCATTGTTTACTCCCATATCTACAATATAGCTTATAAGTGTATATTTGTATTGAAAACATAATTTTCTACAACTTTTATAATATTTAAATATTATTTAAGGTTTTAATAATATTTAAATATTTAAATAATACATTTAAAAACATAGTTCAACAAGTCCGAATAATCCATCACTTACTTATGACAGAATATTTGTTCAGTATCTTCTGTTTGTTCACTCTTGTGTAATATATCCTATTTTAAGAATCAAAAACTTCTCTTAATGTCAACACTACAGCCTCTTCACAATTCCTACTTATTCCTAATTACCCTTCAGGAGCAAATAAAATGAATTTATCCCAAATTTCTTTGCTTTGAAACAACTTCAGTGAAAATGGTGGTTGTCAACCATATCTACCATTCATATATCCCATTGTTTTCTGCATTAAATTTCATCTAATACTCCTTATGCCATCAGTGTCACTACAAAGGGGGACAGGGGATGAATCTCATCATGAACAAAGGTATATACACTAGATCTTAGGATGTTCAATCATTTCCTTACTCTATTATGTCCCATCTGAACTACTCATATTAAAATGAGCAACTATATGAACATGGTACTTTTAAGAAAGGATGTTCAAAAATTAATTCATATCTTGTACAAATTGGTATCCAAGAAATCATGACCTAATAGGCATCACATATGTGAATGAAAAAATTCACTTTCAGCAATGAATGTTGATGACACTCCTTTAGCAAGAGTTGTACCGAGCTACCCACAACTCCTCAGCACTCACTATTCTCATACATGCGGTCGGACAATGTCCAAGGGTGCAGTGATTCTGTCCAGAGGCTTTTCTGGGCCGTTAGAGCTGTCTCAGCCTGTGTACAGGGTTATACAGACACTCTAGGGCATTCATGACTCTGATCACTGGAGCAGCCCTGTACTAACTGCAAATTTATGGAGGAAACTTTCAAGTCCTCTTGCCCCCCAGTTGGGGTAACTCTGTTACCTATTTCATGTGGTCTCAGTTCTCCAACAAAAATGATCTCGGCCTGCTCATCTTACTTCCATTTCACTACATGGCATAACTAGAAGTTGACTAGGTATTCTGCTTTAATGTATATGCAAAGCCCTCTTGTTCAGGAATGTTTGTAGAATAATATTTCTAAATTAGGAATACAATTGGTCTTGTTCTTTCCTGAGGGATAAAATGTCATCTCTCTTCTTCTCTCCCTCTCTCCTTTCTTCCTAACTCAGCTAACCCTCTACCTGAAAGAATTACAAAGGAAGAAATCTAGGGCATTGTTTAGCATTCTCAGGAGGATTGGAAATGTTGGAATGACAGCGAGTATCACACATACACTGCTTGAAGTATTTTGTAGGATCCAAGGGAAGAGAAAATTTTGACATTCCAGAAAATTTAAGTCATCCTTTTAATATCAGGACCAGAAAGAAACAGGTCACACGGGCAAGAGCCATAAAACTAATTATCTTGACTCTTTCCAGAATACCTGAGCTATAAATGTACAGGGAATCCTGTAATCAGATGCAAAGTTGTGTATAATATACTTAGTTCCCAAATGTAACTAGGAATTTTATGTATATAATGTGAAAAATCGTTCCAAAGTATTTGAGACTCCAAAAACTTTCCTAGCTAGCATTCAATATTCTTGCTTAACTTCTCCTTATACCCCTAACTGTATTGAGCATGCATAGACACACAAAAGCTAGGATCAACTATTACCGCTTAAGAAAGAAAAGGAGGAAAAAGGCTGTATTATAGGGATTTAGTTTTCTTCCTCAACTCTTGAAGAAGCCTATTTGTATCAGCCCGTGTCAGACAACAAAGTACTTATCAATAAAGTTTTATGAATGTGGTCACATATGAAATATAAGAGCATTCAGTTTCTACCTCTCCTTTTCTCATAAATCCTACATCAGATAGACATTAGCTATATCTGCCAATGTTTCCACGGAATCTTAAAGACTATTCACTGCAAAGCTGGCAGTGTAGCCTGAAAGCAAGTTATGTCTGCGTTGCAACTTCACACTAAGTGGTTTAAAAATACAACTAAATGTGGCCTGTCTTTATCTTGATTATAAGACATAAATTATCCCAAGAATATTCTTAGTAAAAATTGGGTCTCCCGGTCAAGCCACTTCTATTAAGAAGGACACAGGTCAGTTTTTAGGAGTTTAGGTGTTATTTGGAAGTTAGGAGCATCTAAATATGGAATATAACTCCACTAAATTATAGTATATTTTATATCGAAGAGAAACGACAAAAATAAGAAATGTTTTAAGTATTTTTTCGTATAGCGTGTTCATATATAATTACTTCAGTAGTCTCAATGTAGTCATGCAATTGTTTGGGTAAAGAACTAAACTTGAAGTTAAATAGCATAGGTCTGAATTCTTATGGTTTATAACATTCATATATTTTATATGTTCCAGAATAATATGTAATTTCTAAGTTTATAACATAATAATTACAGAAATCTAGGTAAAGTAATACTTCTGTGACACAGTCTCTTCATCTACAAAATGGAATATTGCTTTTCTCCTTAAATTTATATTAAAAATTGGAGAAGTAATATATGTGAAAGAACCTTACATTAAATATGCAAGTTTTATTTGTTGAATTCAAACAGTCATTAAAGAACAAAATAAAACATTACATTTGGATTAACAAAGTAGATACATATATCTCAATCTGAGAAACCTTTAAGCTCTCTTGACCATAAAATGACATTGGATCCTATAAGAGAGTTTGGTAAATATTTGAAAGATATTTCAATTTCACACCTAAATGTTGATTCTGACATTTATTTCCTAAACTTATCATTTGTATACTTACCTGCTATTAAATCCACAGGGGTCATGTCACTAACTGTATGCCCACCGATTTTATTGAGAGGTATTCAGCAAGGCCCACAAAGTAAGTATTGAATTTTTTTAAAAAACAGACCCAAAACACCTAAAAGCAAAACACTTAGTAAATTCTTATAATCATGAAGATCACAAATTAGTGCTATTAGTAAGAAAGAAACTTCTAAACCAAATAAAGTCCTAATACCTCCAACGAATTTTGTCTCTCTGATACACACACACACGATTAAAAAAAAAAATGAAGGAAATGTAAAAAAATAAATAAATGAAGGAAGTTCTGTGGGAAATGTCCATAATTTCATGCCCAGAATTTCCCTATCAATCTCTTTCCCCAAAGTTCTTCCGAGAAAATAAAGTTGCCTTTCTCTCAACGTTAACTCATCACTTTTCTCATAGCATTTTCAAAAGAAATATTTCCTGTCAGCCGGCCACTTAAACTTTGTGCTGTTAAAGAAATCCAAAAAGGTATCAATTTTGCAACAAAGGATAAAGAGGAGACGAAGTGAACCAACATGGCTTTTAAGCTAAATTGCCGTCACCTGTCACAGGTTGTCTAGCGAGCCTCAAGTTCCCTCTAATAAGCTTATGGAGGGTGCGGAGCAAAGGCACCTCAAGGTGCTCTGCGGGTTTTCCCCTGGTAAATTAGGCTGAAAGGAAAAGAGTCCCACCCCCCACCCCCAAACTTGGAGACCAGGGCTGCCCTGCCGAATGCTGTGCCCAGACCTCCTACTTCCACGCCCTTCCAGTCCTTTCCTCGGCTTGGAAAATTGGGCATGAGGCAAGCAAAAGGAAGGACAGAAGGCCAAAACGGGCATCCGGGAAGCCAAATTTCTGTCTCAAAAGCTCGTCTAGAAACGCGTACATAGCGCGTGCCTTGCGGACATCTCCTAAAACCCCGTTCACTGAAGCTAATTCCTCCCGAACGCCCCCACGCCGGCTGAGGATCGCAACCGCCCATCCGCCCCTCCAGCCTGTGCAGCCGCCCCCAAAACCTCCCGTGAATCGGGAAATGTCAAGGCAGCGGCGCTTGGGGAGCCGAGCAGCCTCGCCAGTTCCAAGTCTCTGGTTCGAGACCCCTCGCTTCGCCTCTTTGGGGAACTCACCTGGAGTCAGGTTTAGATGGCAGCCTCCACCCAGGGGACCGGGAAGCGGCCCCGGGAAGCGCCGCCGCGTCCTGTGAATAACGAGCGCAGCGCAGCGGAGCAGCTCCCCCTGGACTGGCCGCTCCCCGATTCCTCCCGCTCTGTCCGGGAACCGTCCCTCCGTTCTTTCCTCTCCCTCCCCTGCCTGCAGCCGCCGCGCTCCCTCCTCCTGCTGGCGGCTCAGGGCTGTGCTTCCGCCTCCCTCCTGCGGGCGCACGAGCTGCCCGCGCTGCTAATGAGCAGGCTCCAGGCTCCGCCCGGCCAGGGGTGCGCACACACCCCACGCCGGAGACGAGCTCCCGGGAGCGGAGCTATGGATACGCCTGGTGCGGCCGCTGGAGAAATGAACTGGAGGAGGCATCCAGCATCTCACACTTTCTGGCCACTCAGCTTAACTAAGCCATAACCCCAGACTTCTTCCTAAATCTCCAGTAATTTACAGGTGCTGAAAAGTCAATGAGGGGTTTGAGCACAATCTGTGTTAACAGTATTGCCAGTATAGAGATGCTAATCTGGCTAGATTCTAGGGATGAAATGTTCAAGGGACGGTATATGATTCTTTCTGGTGGTTATTTTGACATATTTTGGCTATACTTACAGATCTGTAAAATAAACCAGCAATCTTCTAATCATGACAACACAGATTCCTAATTGAAGGCAGCTGATACTTATTAAATACCAGGCTCTGTTTAATAGGCTCTTCTTTCCCAGCTGATCTTTACTACAATTCTGTGAGCACTACTAGCACCCCTATTCTATATTTTAAGAATTTGGGTTTAACTTTTAAAACAAGACGGTCTTAAAACAAGACTAAGGATCATGTCCAACCTTGCAGAGATTCTAAGTTTCTGAGCCTAAATAATAACTGATATCTGTAGCTCCCACAACCCATAGCCTGTGTATAATGTGTTGCAGCATCTTGGATGGTACTGTGTAACTGAACCAACAAAGATAATAGGACCATCAGCAAATACACACCACGAGACTAATGAATACCTAGAATCCTAGTGAGACTTGTAAATAGTCAAGCACCCTAAGTAACAATAGTTCAAGTGCATGCTAAACATGGTGATTACTTATAAAAGAACAGCAACCAGTATGAGTGAAGACAGGCAAATAATGTTCAAAATGTTCAGAATCAATGTCCAGCCACTTATGAGTTGAATTCCCCACTCTAAAAAGGAGGCCAGATGTGATGTATTCTAAGAAGTCTACAATGGGCGTGGTCTTTTCGCAACCAAAAAGGGCTTTTTAAACACTTATATCCCATTAAGAATATGCAATAGCTAATATTTTTTTTTTTTTTTTTTTTTTTTTTTTTTTTTTTTTTGAGACGGAGTCTCGCTCTGTCGCCCAGGCTGGAGTGCAGTGGCTCAATCTCTGCTCACTGCAAGCTCCGCCTCCCGGGTTCACGCCATTCTCCTGCCTCAGCCTCTCCGAGTAGCTGGGACTACAGGCGCCCACCACGACGCCCGGCTAATTTTTTGTATTTTTAGTAGAGACGGGGTTTCACCGTGGTCTCGATCTCCTGACCTCGTGATTCGCCCGCCTCGGCCTCCCAAAGTGCTGGGATTACAAGCTTGAGCCACCGCGCCCGGCCCGCAATAGCTAATTAATATTAAATCTGAAAATCAGTGATAGTTTATTTCAACTAACCTTACATGAAAAAATCATTACTCATTCAAGCTTTTAGAATTAGATTAAATAGCATTGAGTATCAAATTTACTTCAACCCATAGAAATAATAGACAGTTAATTAATAAAGTAAGTAATTTAATTAACTTTACTTTTGTGTCATGATGTATTTTTCCTTAGGAAAAGGATAAGACATTTTTTCCATGGTATAAAACACTAGAATATGACTTTTATATTTTTCTTCATGAAGATTAAAGAATTAATAAAATAAGTACAGACATATTGTCAACAAATCTATCCAGATCATTCATTCTCCACTCAAGAAATTATGCTAGGCAAGCTTTATTTCTCCATATGTACAAGGCAATTCAGAGGTCAAAAATTTGAAAACACTTCAATGAACATCAACCATTAATTAACTAAGAGTAGATTTTATTTATAAACAACTTTAAAAGACTATAAAAAAGGTATAACAAACTTCTACTTTATCAGTACTGCTACTCCTGTTGAACACAAAGATATATAATTATAGTTTTCTCCCTATTTAAAATATTTATTGATTCTGGCATAATAATGTCATACTCATCCCTCAATAATCAGTGTACATGGAACCAGAAATCTTTTCTTTCACCTAGTCAATTGAAGTATTTCTGTGTTTTGCATGTTAACACTCTATTTATTCTGTGTTTCTAGTGCTTATCCTCAAAATTTTTATAGTTCCGTTCACATATGAATTCTACCAATCAGCACTATATATAAATAATGCAACGTATAAAATGTGTTAAATAAATGGATGTAAGATTTATGCTAAATTTTTCACATAGTAAGTACTTCAAAACCCTTATTATTTTTCCTTAAGCTTTTATGTGCATATATTTTATCTCTCCAACTAAAGAATAAACTTCTAAATAAGAAGAGTTTTGTCTATAAATTTTACGCATTTTAATACATTATTAATCTAAAACCTTGGACTAGAGTTTGGAATTCTTTTATGTATTCATTTATTGATTCAAAAAATAGGTGTCCATGCCATTTTTTCTAAACCTTGTGCAAGATGTAGGGTATACAATGATGTCCAGACTTTAGAGTCCTTGACCTCATGGCGTTTAAAGTGCAGTAATGTACAGTAATTTTAAAATCTATTTATTATTATTTAAAACAATAAATGAATACATTCTTGTCGAAAATAACTGAAAAGTCTGTCTGAATTCCCTGGCCAAGGCCAAAACATGAAAGCAAAAGAGCTGCCTGAAAACAGTGCAAGCCACTCTCCAGAGGGTTTCTCTGTTGAAACAGCACATCGCATTATGGAAATAATGAGAAAAATTAGTAACTGTGCAAACGACAACACATATGCATCTTTGTGGTTTCTGACCTTTTAGCATCGTCGAAGCAAGACCACAAACCTTTCAACACCAGGCGTGGTATTAATCTTGCACAGAATATAATGTTTTCACATATTTTATTCTGATTTCCTACAAAGTAATTTCAATTTCTAGCTAAAGCTAATGGATTTTTCTAGTGAAAACATTGTGTACAGAATGACTTTCCAGTGAGATCCGCGTACCATGCGCCATTTTCATGTTCGTGCTCATTTCTCTGAAGTCTGTTTGCCTTTAATTCACCATAATAAAATTCCTTGTGTACTTTTATTGGCAACCATTGCATAGTGACACTTGCATCCAAATGTAATTCCATTTGAGCTTGGCAGTGTTTGCTTTTTTATCAGAAGAGGAAAGTTAGAGGGAACAAGGGGCAAAGATGTGTGTAAGAATATCTGAGGGACCATCACAGCATCATCACAAATTCAAGATTTTTTTGAAACATTAGACAAGGGACTCACAGCCATGCCCTGGGATGGCTGAAACACTTCACAACCTGCTCATGTTTATGACCAAAATCATCACCTAAAATGAATTCAATGTGTCAATATCATAATATTGTTTGTGTATAAGTAATCATGAAGCAGTTAGGGAAGGGAGTATAATCTAGTAAGAAATTGGAACAAAAAGTGTTAGACAAAATTCAAGAAGATTTAAAAGAAGAAAATTAACCTGTCTGATCTGAACGGAATTGGAAAAGCACATCAATCATAGCTCTATACATTGACCATAGACTTAAAGCATAACATAAAAATAAAGAAGGCAGATAACTCAGGAAAACATTTCTATTAAATCTACTCCGTAAAGTTTTCCCATACTTTTATTTTACTAACAGGAGCATACATTTAAATCTGACAAAATCATATATATTTTGTTGATTCAATTTGTAGCAGATAGAGGAGCATGTCCCAGTGCTATGACAGTGAGTTGTCACTATAACATACCACTGCTTTACATCTTACCCACAGGCTAAAATGTTTACCCCTAGAGTCGTGACTTTGTATATGACAGGAGATTGCTACTAAAAGTAAATATATTTGGCTGAAGGGTAGATACAACTTTAGGCCATTGTATCATTCACTAAAATTTAGCTGGCATTTACATATTTACCTGCTTAGTTCATATGACAAATATGTTTGAGAGACTGCCATATACAAAAAAAAAAGATGGAACCATCTTAAAAATTTAGAGATTACTTAAAGAAATGGAACTGAAGGGTTAACTGTGATGGCAAGAATGAAGAGAGCAAAACCAGAGGGTACTTCAAGGAGAACAGGCATGAGAGAGGCATTATAATTTGGAGGGTGCTATGATTTGAACCTATGTGCCCATCCAAAGTTTGTATGTTGAAACTAAAATCCCAGGACAATGACATCAAGAGATGGGGCTTTTGGTTAAGTGATTAAGTGAAGAAGGATCCACCCTCATGAATGAGATAAACGTCCTCGTAAAAGATGCTTTAGAGGAATGCCGGGCTCCTCAGTCTCTTCTGCCATGTCGTCACATTGTCCGTTTTTGCCCACTTTTGTCACGTGAAGACGAAGCAAGAAGGTGCCACCTCGGGACCAACTGCCAAATCTCCGCTGCCTTGATTTCGGACTTCTCAGCCCCAGAACTGTGAGAAATACATTTCTGTTTTTTATGAATTACTCAATCTGTGGCATTTTGTTATAGCAGCATACAGACAAAAACAGGGTAAACAGCCTGGTGAGAGTGGATATTTTAGAAACTTGAGATGATTCAATGTCGCTGATTCTCCATTTTCTCATATGTAAAATGAAGGAAATAATGCTGATTACTTCATAGTTCATTGTACAAATTAAATTAACTATGTAAATAAAGCAAGCAATATAGTTCCTTTTATCTGGTATACATTGTTTAAGTGTTGTTGTCATTACATGAGGAAAACAAGAACTTCCCCAAACAGAAGGATGTGGGAACCAAAACTAAGATATAAGAAAGGACCAAAGTTCACTGTGACAATCTGGTCAAGCGCTGGTTAGGGAAGATAGCATAATGTTACGCATAGATATTATTTGAGGATAATTTTCCTCCACCCCGAACTCCTCTAGCACTTTCCCTACGTCTTTCATTGCACTTCTTCATTTGTCTCTTTAATTACGGTTATTTATATAAATCTTTTAGCTTCCTACAAAAATAAGCTTGTAGTGGGACAGATTCTTGAGGATCTATGTCAAAGCAATTTTTCTATTTCCTACAGCAAGTAACCCAGTAGTAATCACACAGAATTTGTTAAAAGAATAAACATAGGAAGATTAATTTCCATTTATTTCTTTGCTAATTTTTAATCAGAATTATACCATTGTTAGGGAGGGAGAAATTATAAATTGAGGACATGAGTATTAACATTTAAATCTGTTATTCTGCTTTATTTTAGAGCTTGCCATGTTTTGTGATTAAAAAAAGAAACAGGACATTCTATATAGCTGTTGCAAAACGTGTGGTCTGTTGGTGAACTAGCAGCACCAGCATTACCAAGATTTCCTTAGTTTGCAGGGCTACTGAGTCAGAATTCGCATTTTGACAAAACTCCAGGTGATTCATGCTCTGCATTTAAGTTGGAGAAGCACTGTTCTATAGTTCTCCTTATGTCCTAAATGCATTGTCAGTGAAAGAAAATACTATACGTATGATAATAATAACGGTAATATTAACAAAAATGTAACTATTAGTAATTTTCTATGCTCTCCCAGATACTAAGTCCTTTATTTAATACTTGTGATATTTCTGCGAAGTTGCAATTGATATCACCTACTAAACTGATACTCAGAAATCTGAGGTAATTCTCCAAGGTCACAAAGCTAGTGAATCACAAACCAGATTTTTAAACTCTTGCTGCTTCATTCCAAAGACTAAACCGTTTCTAACTCACGGTTAATACATTTGCTTCTGCCTTCCATTTCCTAAATATGGTTTCCTTTCTATTTCATTAGCTTTACTTATACATGACTGATTTTTAACCCTCTCTAACATTTGCAGAATATGGTGTACTATGGTTAATAAGGACAATACCAAGTAATATCATGTTGAGAAAGCGTGCAGAAGTAGCATCAAAAAACAGACTTTTTCCAAAATGTTTACTAAAAACTTTCAATAAAAACAAGATTTTCTACTTAGAATTTCTACCTTGCATAACTCAAATGGAGCATGACTATTAAAATGACAAATAGATTCCGTAGTTGCCTAAGAGCTAAGAATAAGAATTGCTATATAAAAAAGCATAAATATGCCATATGAATGACATGTATAAGAATCATGGGAGTGCTATTTGGTATTTAGTATTTAGTTCCATTCTGCAGCATGATCAAAAAGAAGCATCTGTATAGTTCACTGTGCATTATAGCACAATAAATCACCTCATTAGGCTCAGATATATGTAAAGATTTACAGTCTGGGAAAGTCCACTAGATATTCTTAATCACTTCTTAGACTGTACTGTCACCCATATTTCTCTTTTTCTATAGAAAGGTTGCACATGGAAAGGCTTTATTTGAAATCCAGCAATGAATGGAATGTCTGTGAAGCAAGAAATAGATGGAAATTGACATTTTAAAAGAAAGTTTGGCTTCTGAAGAGATACAGCTGTGACCTTGGTCTTTTTGTTGGAGAGAAGTATTCCCTAGCCTTACTGTACTATTTTTCCCAAAGCACCCTCTCTATTGTTCTCCCTTCATCTCTGGCTCGTATCATATGGCCCCTCCCTCATTCTATCTGGTGAGTTCTGAGAAAAATGCTTAAATTCTGCAGAGAAGATTGAGAACAATGCTAAATATTCCTCAGAGAAGCAAAATATTATGTTAACAGTTTATATTTTCACATGAAATTGTCTATCTCTTCTCTCTGTCTCATGTGTGTATGTGTGTATGTGTGTATGTGTATATATATATATACATAATATACAGTAGATATGTATATATAGAGTATAATATTCAGTATATATGTATATATAGTATAATATACCATACATATGTATATATATACAGTGTGTGTGTGTATGTGTATATATACATATATATATGTATATATATACTACCATTTACCTCCCAGGCTATACGTCCTGACATCTTAAAAGTAGAAAGCCCTCACAGGCCGCGGTTGCTCATGACTGTAATCCCAGCACTTTGAGAGGCCGAGGCGTGCAGATCACCTGAGGTCGGGAGTTCAAGACCAGCCTGACCAACATGGTGAAACCCCATCTCTACTAAAAATACAAAAAATTAGCTGGGCGTTGTGTTGCGCACCTGTAATCCCAGCTACTCAGGAGGTGGAGGCAGGAGAATCACATGAACCCGGGAGTCGGAGGTTGTGTGAGCCGAGACCATGACATTGCACTGCAGCCTGGGCAATGAGAGCAAAACTCCATCAGAAAAAGAAAGGTGGATAGGCCTTAAAAGACTTTTGAAAATGAGATTTGTCGAATATTTATTAGAGATGAAGAAAATAAGTGCGGACCCACACGTAACTTGTCTGAGGTCACAGAAGTAGGGACCCACACGTAACTTGTCTGAGGTCACAGAGGTAGTCATGCTGCAGCAGGCTTATTGGTTTTCCTCTATGACATGCATTATTATTGTTTTTGATCATTTCAAGAGGTTTCTAGTCGATAGTGGGACAAAATTTCTAATTTGGGAACCTAATTTTCTCTGCAAATCTTCTTTACATCTCTAGCTTATTAATACACCTCAGAAGTGTTACAGGAATTAATTCGCAGGATTTTGAAGAATATTTTGAGGTATGCTGGGAAAAATCATGTCAAGTATCAATGATTAGAAACTAAACAATCAATATTAGATATTGTAAAATTATATTTAATCTTCCATATGGCATAAATAAGTTATTTTAATGTACAGTCGTTGTACTTTGTAAACTTGCATATAAAATATTTGAAAAAATAACTTTCAATATGTAAAATGTAAATATACAAAGGAAAGCGTCGGAAAAAATAGATAAAAATAATCAGGCTAAGAAAACACTACAGTGTCACCCTCAGAAGACTATAGAAGGATTCTCACCCTCGAGAAACAGAGGAACTTGAACATGGAAATGACCCTCTGCTGGCCATACTGATTATGGTACATAATTTTAAAAGGCTTTTAGAGAGAAGGGAAATGTTTTATTATGCATTCAGCACAGTGTTATGGTGATGTTTCTTAACTATCAGCTATTTTTAAAATTCCTATAATCTTTCTATAGATGACAAAGTTACATAAATATGAAGGATAAGAAGGGCCCCTGCAAACCTGATAATACAATTCTCTTTTCAATGATAACGTATATCTAAGCGCGCATCTCCTAATCATATTGATGTGCATTAAGTGTTCTTTTACCTACACCTGTCAAAGTGGCTAAAGTAATCCTTCATGAGGAGATAATTTTTTTCTTTAGGTGATTTTTTCCGCATAATACCCTAACATTTCCAATTCCATCATTCTCGAAAAAGTTTACATGATATACATATACAATTACTAAAATTTTGGCGGCATAAATAATTTAAATGGACTTTACTTCAAAGATAATATTTACTTTTAAAGTTGTAAACCTTTGAATCATCAATTAATTAGAATTATCTTTTTCTTTATAAATAAAGTTTTTTGTCCCTACATATTTATGATTTGGAAATTTTCACCTGGAAAATTTCATTTTCAGTTGGATGCCTTGTCTTTAGTATAAAATTCAGTATTTCAATTTCAATATAATTTTTTGATTGATTTTAATGCAGAGAACAGAAAGGAATATCTTCAAATATAAACTACACAGAATCATACTGTGAAACTTCTTTCTGATCTGTGCATTCAGCTAACAGAGTTAAACCGTACATTTGATTGAGCAGTTCTGAACACTCTTTCTGTAGAAAATGCAACTGGACATTTGGAGCGCTAAGAGGGTAGTAGTGGAAAAAGGAATATATTCAAATATAAAGTACACAGAAGCATTCTGTGAAATTTCTTTCTGTTCTCTGCAACTTCTTTCTGTTCTGTGCATTCAACTAACAGAGTTGAGCCTTACTTTTGAAGGAGCAGTTCTGAAACACTCTTTGTGTAGAAACTGAAATTGGACATTCGGAGAGCTAAGAGGATAATAGTCGAAAAAGGAATATCTTCAGCTAAATACTACACAGAAGCATTCTGTGAAACTTATTTCTGATATGTGAATTCAACTAACAGAGTAAAACCATACTTTTGATTGAGCCGTTATGAACACTCTTTCTGAAGAAAATGCAAGTGGACATTCGGAGCACTAAGAAGGTAATACTGGAAAAAGGAATATATTCAAATATAAACTACACAGAAGAATTCTGTGAAACTTCTTTCTGTTCTGTGCATTCAACTAACAGAGTTGAACCTTACTTTTGATTGAGCCGTCCTGAAACACTCATTCTGTAGAAACTGCAATTGGACATTCTGAGCGCTAAGTGGCCTATATTGGGAAAAAGAATATCTCCAAATAAAAACTACTCAGAAGAATTCTGTGAAACTTATTTCTGATCTGTGCATTCAGCTAACAGAGTTAAACCACACTTTTGATTGAGCAGTTATTAAACACTGTTTCTGTAGGAAATGCAAGTGGACATTAGGAGCGCTAAGATTGTAATAGTGGAAAAAGGAATATCCCCAAATAAAAACTACACAGAAGCATTCTCTGAAACTCCTTTCTGTTCTCTGCATTAAACTAACAGAGTTGAGCCTTACTTTTGAAGGTGCTGTTCTGAAACACTCTTTGTGTAGAAACTGCCACTGGATATGCGGAACGCTAAGAGGGTAATAGTCGAAAAAGGAATATCTTCAACTAAATACTAAACAGAAGCATTCTGTGAAACTTCTTTCTGTTCTGTGCATTCAACTAAAAGAGTTGAACCTTACTTTTGATTGAGCCGTTCTGAAACACTCTTTCTGTAGAAAATGCAAGTGGTGATTCGGAGCGCTAAGAGGGTAATAGTGGAAAAAGGAGTATCTTCAAATATAAACTACACAGAAGCATTCTGTAAAACTTCTTTCTGTTCCTTGCATTCAACTAACAATATTGAACCTTACTTTTGATTGACCAGTTCTGAAACTCTCTTTCTGTAGATACTGCAATTGGAAATTCTGAGCGCTAAGAGTCCTATATTGGAAAAAGGAATATGTTCAAATAAAAACTACACAGAAGAATTCTGTGAAACTTCTTTCTGATCTGTGCATTCAACTAACAGAGTTAAACCATACTTTTGATTGAGCAGTTCTGAACACTCTTTCTGTAGAAAATGCAAGTGGACATTCGGAGCTCTAAGAGGGTAATAGTGGAAAAAGTAATATCGTCAAATAAGAACTACAGACAGGCATTCTGTGAAACTACTTTCTGTTCTGTGCATTCAACTAACAGAGTTGAACCTTACTTTTGATTGAGCCGTCCTGAAACACTCATTCTGTAGAAACTGCAATTGGACATTCTGAGCGCTAAGTGGCCTATATTGGGAAAAAGAATATCTCCAAATAAAAACTACTCAGAAGAATTCTGTGAAACTTATTTCTGATCTGTGCATTCAGCTAACAGAGTTAAACCACACTTTTGATTGAGCAGTTATTAAACACTGTTTCTGTAGGAAATGCAAGTGGACATTAGGAGCGCTAAGATTGTAATAGTGGAAAAAGGAATATCCCCAAATAAAAACTACACAGAAGCATTCTCTGAAACTCCTTTCTGTTCTCTGCATTAAACTAACAGAGTTGAGCCTTACTTTTGAAGGTGCTGTTCTGAAACACTCTTTGTGTAGAAACTGCCAGTGGATATGCGGAACGCTAAGAGGGTAATAGTCGAAAAAGGAATATCTTCAACTAAATACTAAACAGAAGCATTCTGTGAAACTTCTTTCTGTTCTGTGCATTCAACTAAAAGAGTTGAACCTTACTTTTGATTGAGCCGTTCTGAAACACTCTTTCTGTAGAAAATGCAAGTGGTGATTCGGAGTGCTAAGAGGGTAATAGTGGAAAAAGGAGTATCTTCAAATATAAACTACACAGAAGCATTCTGTAAAACTTCTTTCTGTTCCTTGCATTCAACTAACAATATTGAACCTTACTTTTGATTGACCAGTTCTGAAACTCTCTTTCTGCAGATACTGCAATTGGAAATTCTGAGCGCTAAGAGTCCTATATTGGAAAAAGGAATATGTTCAAATAAAAACTACACAGAAGAATTCTGTGAAACTTCTTTCTGATCTGTGCATTCAACTAACAGAGTTAAACCATACTTTTGATTGAGCAGTTCTGAACACTCTTTCTGTAGAAAATGCAAGTGGACATTCGGAGCTCTAAGAGGGTAATAGTGGAAAAAGTAATATCGTCAAATAAGAACTACAGACAGGCATTCTGTGAAACTACTTTCTGTTCTGTGCATTCAAATAACAGAGTTGAACCTTACTTATGATAGAGCCATTCTGAAACACTCTTTCTGTAGAAAATTCAATTGGACAATCTGAGCGATAAGAGGCCTATATTGGGAAAAAGAATATCTTCAAATAAAAACTACACAGAAGCATTCTGTGAAACTTTTTCTGATTTGTGCATTCAGCTAACAGAGTTAAATCATACATTTGATTGATCAGTTCTGAACACTCTTTCTGTAGAAAATGCAACTGGACATTTGGAGCACTAAGAGGGTAGTAGTGCAAAAAGGAATATATTCCAATATAAACTACACAGAAGCATTCTGTGAAACTTCTTTCTGTTCTGTGCATTCAACTAACATAGTTGAACCTTACTTTTGATTGAGCCTTTCTGAAACACTCTTTCTGTAGAAACTGCAATTGGACATTCTGAGCGCTAAGAGGCCTATATTGGTAAAAAGAATATCTTCATATAAACACTACACAGCAGCATTCTGTGAAACTTCTTTCTGATCTGTGCATTCAGCTAACAGAGTTAAACCATACTTTTGATTGAGCAGTTCTGAAACACTCTTTCTGTAGAAAATGCAACTGGACATTCAGAGCGCTAAGTGGGTAATAGTGGAAAATGGAATATCTTCAAATATAAACTACACAGAAGAATTCTGTGAAACTTATTTCTGATCTGTGCATTCACCTAACAGAGTTAAACCATACTTTTGATAGAGCAGTTCTGAACACACTTTCTGTAGAAAATGCAAGTGGACATTCGGAGATCTAAGAGGGTAACAGTGGAAAAAGGAATATCTTCAAATATAAACTACACAGAAGCAATCTGTGAAACTACATTCTGTTCTGTGCATTCAACTAACAGAGTTGAACCTTAATTTTGATTGAGCAGTTCTGAAACACTCTTTCTGTAGAAACTGTAATTGGATTTCTGAACGCTAAGAGGCCTATATTGAGAAAAATAATATCTTCAAATAAAAACTACAGAGATGCATTCTCTGAAACTTCTTTCTGTTCTGTGCATTCAGCTAACTGAATTAAACGATACATTTGATTTAGCAGTTCTGAAACACTCTTTCTGTAGAAAATGCAAGTGGACATTCGGTGTGCTAAGTTGGTAATTGTGGAAAAAGGAATATCTTCAAATAAAAACTACACAGAGGCATTCTCTGAAACTTCATTCTGTTCTCTGCATTCAACTAACAGAGTTGAGCCTTATTTTTGAAGGAGCAGCCCTGAAACACACTTTCTGTAGAAACTGCAAGTGGACATTCCGAGCGCTTCTAGGGTAATAGTGGAAAAAGGAATACCTTCAAATAAATACTACACAGAAGCAATCTGTGAAATTACTTTCTGTTCTGTGAATTCAACTAAAAGTGTTGAACCCTACTTTTCATTTTGCCGTTCTGAAACACTCTTTCTGTAGAAACTGCAATTGGACATTTGGAGTGCTAAGAGGCCTATAATTGAAAAAGGACTATCTTCAAATAAAAACTACACAGAAGCATTCTGTGAAACTTCGTACTGATATGTGCATTCAGCTAACAGAGATAAACCAACTTTTGATTGAGCAGTTCTGAACAATCTTTTTGTAGAAAATGCAGGTGGACATTCGGAGCGCTAAGAGGGTAATACTGAAAAAAGGAATATATTCAAATATAAACTACACAGAAGCATTCTGTGAAGCTTCTTTCTGTTCTCTGCATTCAACTTACAGTGTTGAGCATTACTTTTGAAGGAGCAGTTCTGAAAAACACTTTGTGTAGAAACTGCCAGTGGACATTCGGAGCGCTAAGAGGGTAATATTCGAAAAAGGAATATCTTCAACTAAATACTACACAGAAGCCTTCTCTGAAACTTATTTCTGATATGTGCATATAACTAACAGAGTGAAACCATATTTTTGATTGAGCCGTTCTGAACACTCTTTATGTAGAAAATGCAAGTGGACATTCGGAGCGCTAAGAGGGTAATAGTGCAAAAAGGAATATATTCAAATATAAACTACTCAGAAGCATTCTGTGAAACTTCTTTTTGTTCTGTGCATTCAACTAACAGAGTTGAACCTTACTTTTGATTCAGCCGTTCTGAAACACTCTTTCTGTAGAAACTGCAATTTAACATACTGAGCGCTATGATGCCTATATTGGGATAAAGAATATCTTCAAATAAAAACTACACAGATGCATTCTGTGAAACTTCTTTCTTATCTGTGCATTCAGCTAACAGAGTTAAACGATACTTTTGATTTAGCAGTTCTGAAACACTCTTTCTGTAGAAAATGCAAGTGGTGATTCGGTGCGCTAAGATGGTAATTGTGGAAAAAGGAATATCTTCAAATAAAAACTACAAAGAGGCATTCTCTGAAACTTGTTTCTGTTCTCTGCTTTCAACTAACAGGGTTGAGCCTTATTTTTGAAGGAGCAGTCCTGAAACACTCTTTCTGTAGAAACTGCAAGTGGACATTCGGAGCACTAAAAGGGTAATAGTGGAAAAAGGAATATCTTCAAATAAATACTACACAGAAGCATTCTGTGAAACTACTCTCTGTTCTGTGCATTCAACTAAATGAGTTGAACCCTACTTTTGATTGAGCCATTCTGAAACACTCTTTCTGTAGAAACTGCAATTGGATATTCGGAGTGCAAAGAGGCCTATATTGGAAAAAGGACTATCTTCAAATAAAAACTACACAGAAGCATTCCGTGAAACTTCGTACTGATCTGTGCATTCAGCTAACAGAATTAAACCATACTTTTGATTGAGCAGTTCGGAAACACTCATTCTGTAGAAAATGCAAGTGGACATTCGGAGCGCTTAGAAGGTAATAGTGGAAAAAGGAACATCTTCAAATATAAACTACAGAGAAGCATTCTATGAAACTTCTTTCTGTTCCGTTCATTCAACTAACAGAGTTGAACCTTACATTTGATTAAGCAGTTCAGAAACACTCTTTCTGTAGATACTGCAATTGGACATTCTGAGCGCTAAGACTCCTATATTGGAGAAAGGAATATCTTCAAATAAAAAGTACACAGAAGCATTCTGTGAAAATTCTTTCTGATCTGTGCATTCAGCTAACAGAGTTAAACTATACTTTGGATTGAGCAGTTCTGAACACTCTTTCTGTAGAAAATGCAAGTGGACATTCGGAGCGCTAAGAGGGTAATACTGAAAAAGGGAATATATTCAAATATAAACTACACAGAGGCATTCTGTGAAACTCCTTTCTGTTCTCTGCATTCAACTAACAGAGTTGAGCCCTACTTTTGAAGGAGCAGTTCTGAAACACTCTTTGTTTAGAAACTGAAATTGGACATTCGGAGAGCTAAGAGGATAATAGTCGAAAAAGGAATATCTTCAACAAAATACTACACGGAAGGATTCTGTGAAACTTATTTCTGATATGTGCATTCAAATAACAGAGTAAAACCATACTTTTGATTGAGCCGTTCAGAACACTCTTTCTGTAGAAAATGCAAGTGGACATTCGGAGCACTAAGAGGGTAATACTGGAAAAAGGAATATATTCAAATATAAACTACACAGAAGCATTCTGTGAAACTTCTTGCTGTTCTGTGCATTCAAGTAACAGAGTTGAACCTTACTTTTGATTGAGCCTTTCTGAAACTCTCTTTCTGTAGAAAATGCAAGTGGACATTCGGAGCGCTAAGATGGTAATAGTGGAAAAAGGAATACATTCAAATATAAACTACACAGAAGCATTCTGTGAAACTTCTTTCTGTTCTGTGCATTCAACTAACAGAGTTGAACCTTACTTTTGATTGAGCCTTCTGAAACACTCATTTTGTAGAAACGGCAATTGGACATTCTGAGCGCTAAGTGGCCTATATTGGGAAAAAGAATATCTCCAAATAAAAACTACTCAGAAGCATTCTGTAAAACTTATTTCTGATCTGTGCATTCAGCTAACAGAGTTAAACCATACTTTTGATTGAGAAGTTATGAGACACTCTTTCTGTAGAAAACGCAAGTGGACATTCGGAGCGCTAAAATTGTATTAGTGGAAAAAGGAATATCCCCAAATTAAAACTACACAGAAGCATTCTCTGAAACTCCTTTCTGTTCTCTGCATTCAACTAACAGATTTGAGCCTTACTTTGAAGGAGCTGTTCTGAAACACTCTTTGTGTAGAAACTGCAAGTGGACATTCGGAACGCTAAGAGGGTAATAGTCGAAAAAGGAATATCTTCAAATATAAACTACACAGAAGCATTCTCTGAAACTTCTTTCTGTTCCGTGCATTCAACTAACAGTATTGAACCTTAATTTTGAAAATGCAACTGGACATTTGGAGCGCTAAGAGGGTAGTAGTGGAAAAAGGAATATATTCAAATATAAACTACACAGAAGCATTCTGTGAAACTTTTTCTGATCTGAGCATTCAGCTAACAGAGTTAAACCATACTTTTGATTGAGCAGTTTTGAAACACTCTGTCTGTACAAAATGCAACTGGACATTCGTAGCGCTAAGTGGGTAATAGTGGAAAAAAGAATATGTTCAAATATAAACTACACAGAAGCATTGTATGAAACTTCTTTCTGTTCTGTGCATTCAACTAACAGAGTTGAACCTTACTTTTGATTGAGCCGTTCTGAAACACTCTTTCTGTAGAAACTGCAATTGGACATTCTGAGTGCTAAGAGGCCTATATTGGGAAAAATAATATCTTCAAATAAAAACTACACAGAAGCAATGTGTGAAACTTATTTCTGATATGTGCATTCAGCTAACAGAGTTAAACCATACTTTTGATTGCGCAGTTCCGAACACTCTTTCTGTAGAAAATGCAAGTGGACATTCGGAGCGCTAAGAGGGTAATAGTGGAAAAAGGAATATATTCAAATATAAACTACACAGTAACATTCTGTGAAACTTCTTTCTGTTCTGTGCATTCAGCTAACAGAGTTGAGCCTTACTTTTGAAGGAGCAGTTCTGAAACACTCTTTGTGTACAAACTGCCAGTGGATATTCAGAGCGCTAAGTGGGTAATAGTCCAAAAAGGAGTATCTTCAACTAAATACTACACAGAAGCATTCTGTGAAACTTCTTTCTGTTCTGTGCATTCAACTAAGAAAGTTGAACCTTAAATTTGATTGAGCCGTTCTGACACACTCTTGCTGTAGAAACTGCAATTGGACATTCTGAGCGCTAAGAGGCCTATATTGGGAAAATAATATCTTCAAATAAAAACTACACAGAAGCATTGTTTGAAACTTATGTCTGATATATGCATTCAGCTAACAGAGTTAAACCATACTTTTGATTGCGCAGTTCAGAACACTCTTTCTGTAGAAAGTGCAAGTGGACATTCGGAGCGCTAAGAGGGTAATAGTGGAAAAAGGAATATATTCAAATATAAACTACACAGAAGCATTCTGTGAAACTTCTTTCTGTTCTCTGCATTCAACTACCAGGGTTGAACCTTACATTAGATTGAGCCGTTCCGAAACACTCTTTCTGTAGAAACTGCAATTGGACATTCTGAGCGCTAAGAGGCCTATATTGGGAAAAAGAATATCTACAAATAAAAAGTACACAGAAGCATTCTGTGAAACTTCTTTATGTTCTGTTCATTCAACTAAAAGAGTTGAACATTAGTTTTGATTGAGCCGTTCTGAAACACTCTTTCTGTAGGAAATGCAAGTGGAGATTCGGAGCGCTAAGAGGGTAATAGTGGAAAAAGGAATGTCTTCAAATATAAACTACACAGAATCATTCTGTGAAACTTCTTTCTGATCTGTGCATTCAGCTAACAGTGTTAAACCATACTTTTGATTGAGCAGATCTGAACACTCTTTCTGTAGAAAATGCAACTGGAAATTTGGAGCGCTAAGAGGGTAGTAGTGGAAAAAGGAATATATTCAAATATAAACTACACAGAAGCATTCTGTGTAACTTCTTTCTGATCTGAGCATTCAGCTAACAGAGTTAAACCATACTTTTGATTGAGCAGTTTTGAAACACTCTGTCTGTAGGAAATGCAACTGGACATTCGTAGCGCTAAGTGGGTAATAGTGGAAAAAAGAATATGTTCAAATATAAACTACACAGAAGCATTGTATGAAACTTCTTTCTGTTCTGTGCATTCAACTAACAGAGTTGAACCTTACTTTTGATTGAGTCGTTCTGAAACACTCTTTCTGTAGAAACTGCAATTGGACATTCTGAGCGCTAAGAGGCCTATATTGGGAAAAATAATATCATCAAATAAAAACTACACAGAAGCATTGTGTGAAACTTATTTCTGATATGTGCATTCAGCTAACAGAGTTAAACCATACTTTTGATTGCGCAGTTCTGAACACTCTTTCTGTAGAAAATGCAAGTGGACATTCGGAGCGCTAAGAGGCGTCTCTTGGGAAAAATAATATCTTCAAATAAAAACTACACAGAAGCATTGTGTGAAACTTATTTCTGATATGTTCATTAAGCTAACAGAGTTAAACCATACTTTTGATTGCGCAGTTCTGAACACTCTTTCTGTAGAAACTGCAATTGGACATTGTGAGCGCTAAGAGGCCTATATTGGGAAAAATAATATCTTCAAATAAAAACTACACAGAAGCATTGTGTGAAACTTATTTCTGATATGTGCATTCAGCTAACAGAGTTAAACCATACTTTTGATTGCGCAGTTCTGAACACTCTGTAGAAAATGCAAGTGGACATTCGGAGCGCTAAGAGGGTAATAGTGGAAAAAGGAATATATTCAAATATAAACTACACAGTAGCATTCTGTGAAACTCCTTTCTGTTCTGTGCATTCAACTAACAGAGTTGAACCTTACTTTTGATTGAGCCGTTCTGAAACACTCTTTCTGTAGAAACTGCAATTGGACATTCTAAGCGCTAAGAGGCCTACATTGGGAAAAAGAATATATTCAAATAAAAACTAAACAGATGCATTATGTGAAACTTATTTCTGATCTGTAAATTCAGTTAACAGAGCTAAAACATATTTTTGATTGTGCAGTTATGAAACACTGTTTTTGTAGAAAATGCAAGTGGACATTCGGAGCTCTAAGATTGTAAAACAGGAAAAAGGAATATCTCCAATTAAAAACTACACAGAAGCATTCTCTGAAACCCCTTTCTGTTCTCCGCATTCAACAAACAGGGTTGAGCCTTACTTTTGAAAGAGCAGTTCTTAAACACTCTTTGTGTAGAAAGTGCCAGTGGATATTCGGAGCGCTAAGTGGGTAATAGTCCAAAAAGGAGTATCTTCAACTAAATACTACACAGAAGCGTTCTGTGAAACTTCTGTCTGTTCTGTGCATTCAGCTAAGAGAGTTGAACCTTACATTTGATTGAGCCGTTCTGAAACACTCTTTCTGTAGAAACTGCAATTGGACATTCTGAGTGCTAAGAAGCCTATATTGGGAAAAATAATATCTTCAAATAAAAACTACACAGAAGCATTGTTTGAAACTTATTTCTGATATGTGCATTCAGCTAACAGAGTTAAACCATACTTTTGATTGCGCAGTTCAGAACACTCTTTCTGTAGAAAATGCAAGTGGACTTTCGGAGCGCTAAGAGGGTAATAGAGGAAAAAGGAATATATTCAAATATAAACTACACAGAAGCATTCTGTGAAACTTCTTTCTGTTCTGGGCATTCAACTACCAGGGTTGAACCTTAGTTTTGATTGAGCCGTTCTGAAACACTCTTTCTGTAGAAAATGCAAGTGGGATTCAGAGCGCTAAGAGGGTAATAGTTGAAAAAGGAATGTCTTCAAATATAAACTACACAGAATCATACTGTGAAACATATTTCTGATCTGTGCATTCAGCTAACAGAGTTAAACCATACTTTTGATTGAGCATATCTGAACATTCTTTCTGTAGAAAATGCAACTGGACATTTGGAGCGCTAAGAGAGTAGTAGTGGAAAAAGGAATATATTCAAATATAAACTACACAGAAGCATTCTTTGAAACTTCTTTCTGTTCTGTGCATTCAACTACCAGGGTTGAACCTTACTTTTGATTGAGCCGTTCTGAAACACTCCTTCTGTAGAAACTGCAATTGGACATTCTGAGCGCTAAGAGGCCTATATTGGGAAAAGAATATCTACAAATAAAAACTACACAGAAGCATTCTGTGAAACTTCTTTCTGTTCTGTTCGTTCAACTAATAGAGTTGAACCTTAGTTTTGATTGAGCCGTTCTGAAACACTCTTTCTGTAGAAAATGCAAGTGGGATTAAGAGCGCTAAGAGGATAATAGTGGAAAAAGGAATGTCTTCAAATATAAACTACACAGAATCATTCTGTGAAACTTCTTTCTGATCTGTGCATTCAGCTAACAGAGTTAAACCATACTTTTGATTGAGCAGATCTGAACACTCTTTCTGTAGAAAATGCAACTGGACATTTGGAGTGCTAAGAGGGTAGTCGTGGAAAAAGGAACATATTCAAATATAAAATTCACAGAAGCTTTCTGTGAAACTTCTTTCTGATCTGAGCATTCAGCTAACAGAATAAAACCATACTTTTGATTGAGCAGTTTTGAAACACTCTGTCTGTAGAAAATGCAACTGGACATTCGTAGCGCTAGGTGGGTAATAGTGGAAAAAAGAATATGTTCAAATATAAACTACACAGAAGCATTGTATGAAACTTCTTTCTGTTCTGTGCATTCAACTAACAGAGTTGAACCTTACTTTTGATTGAGCCGTTCTGAAACACTCTTTCTGTAGAAACTGCAATTGGACATTCTGAGCGCTAAGAGGCCTATATTGGGAAAAATAATATCTTCAAATAAAAACTATACAGAAGCATTGTGTGAAACTTATTTCTGATATGTGCATTCAGCTAACAGAGTTAAACCATACTTTTGATTGCGCAGTTCCGAACACTCATTCTGTAGAAAATGCAAGTGGACATTCGGAGCGCTAAGAGGGTAATAGTGGAAAAAGGAATATATTGAAATATAAACTACACAGTAGCATTCTGTGAAACTTCTTTCTGTGCTGTGCATTCAACTAACAGAGTTGAACCTTACTTTTGATTGAGCCGTTCTGAAACACCCTTTCTGTAGAAACTGCAATTGGACATTCTAAGCGCTAAGAGGCCTACATTGGGAAAAAGAATATCTTCAAATAAAAACTACACAGATGCATTCTGTGAAACTTATTTCTGATCTGTAAATTCAGTTAAGAGAGCTAAATCATATTTTTGATTGAGCAGTTAAGAAACACACTTTTTGTAGAAAATGCAAGTGGACATTCATAGCGCTAAGATTGTAATAGAGGAAAAAGGAATATCTCCAATGAAAAACTACAAAGAAGCATTCTCTGAAACCACTTTCTGTTCTCCGCATTCAACTAACAGAGTTCAGCCTTACTTTTGAAAGAACAGTTCTCAAACACTCTTTGTGTAGAAACTGCCAGTGGATATTCGGAGCGCTAAGTTGGTAATAGTCCAAAAAGGAGTATCTTCAACTAAATACTACACAGAAGCATTCTGTGAAACTTCTGTCTGTTCTGTGCATTCAGCTAAGTGAGTTGAACCTTACATTTGATTGAGCCGTTCTGAAACACTCTTTCTGTAGAAACTGCAATTGGACATTCTGAGCGCTAAGAGGCCTATATTGGGAAAAATAATATCTTCAAATAAAAACTACACAGAAGCATTGTTTGAAACTTATTTCTGATATGTGCATTCAGCTAACAGAGTTAAACCATACTTTTGATTGCGCAGTTCAGAACACTCTTTCTGTAGAAAATGCAAGTGGACATTCGGACCGCTAAGAGGGTAATAGTGGAAAAAGGAATATATTCAAATATAAACTACACAGAAGCATTCTGTGAAACCTCTTTCTGTTCTGTTCATTCAACTAAAAGAGTTGAACATTAGTTTTGATTGAGCCGCTCTGAAACACTCTTTCTGTAGAAAATGCAAGTGGAGATTCGGAGCGCTAAGAGGGTAATAGTGGAAAAGGGAATGTCTTCAAATATAAACTACACAGAATCATACTGTGAAACATATTTCTGATCTGTGCATTCAGCTAACAGAGTTAAACCATACTTTTGATTGAGCAGATCAGAACACTCTTTCTGTAGAAAATGCAACTGGACATTTGGAGCGCTAAGAGGGTAATAGTGGAAACAAGAATATGTTCAAATATAAACTACACAGAAGCATTGTATGAAATTTCTTTCTGTTCTGTGCATTCAAATAACAGAGTTGAACCTTACTTTTGATTGAGCCGTTCTGAAACTCTCTTTCTGTAGAAACTGCAATTGGACATTCTGAGCGCTAAGAGGCCTATATTGGGAAAAATAATATCTTCAAATAAAAACTACACAGAAGCATTGTGTGAAACATATTTCTGATATGTGCATTCAGCTAACAGAGTTAAACCATAATTTGATTGCGTAGTTCCGAACACACTTTCTGTAGAAAATGCAAGTGGACATTCGGAGCGCTAAGAGGGTAATATTGGAAAAAGGAATATATTCAAATATAAACTACACGGTAGCATTCTGTGAAACTTCTTTCTGTTCTGTGCATTCAACTAACAGAGTTGAACCTTTCTTTTGATTGAGCCGTTCTGAAACACTCTTTCTGTAGAAACTGCAATTGGACATTCTAAGCGCTAAGAGGCCTACATTGGGAAAAAGAATATCTTCAAATAAAAACTAAACAGATGCATTATGTGAAACTTATTTCTGATCTGTAAATTCAGTTAACAGAGCTAAACCATATTTTTGATTGTGCAGTTATGAAACACTCTTTTTGTAGAAAATGCAAGTGGACATTCGGAGTGCTAAGATTGTAATAGAGGAAAAAGGAATATCTCCAATTAAAAACAACACAGAAGCATTCTCTGAAACCCCTTTCTGTTCTCCGCATTCAACTAACAGAGTTGAGCCTTACTTTTGAAGGAGCAGTTCTGAAACACTCTTTGTGTAGAAACTGACAGTGGATATTCGGAGCGCTAAGTGGGTAATAGTCCAAAAAGGAGTATCTTCTACTAAATACTACACAGAAGCATTCTGTTAAACTTCTGTCTGTTCTGTGCATTCAACTAACAGAGTTGAACCTTACATTTGATTGAGCCGTTCTGAAACACTCTTTCTGTAGAAACTGCAATTGGACATTCTGAGCGCTAAGAGGCCTAAATTGGGAAAAAAAATATCTTCAAATAAAAACTACACAGAAGCATTGTTTGAAACTTATTTCTGATATGTGCATTCAGCTAACAGAGTTAAAACATACTTTTGATTGCGCAGTTCAGAACACACTTTCTGTAGAAAATGCAAGTGGACATTCGGAGCGCTAAGAGGTTAATAGTGGAAAAAGAAATATATTCAAATATAAACTACACAGAAGCATTTTGTGAAAATTTTTTCTGTTCTGTGCATTCAACTACCAGGGTTGAACCTTACTTTTGATTGAGCCGTTCTGAAACACTCTTTCTGTAGAAACTGCAATTGGACATTCTGAGCGCTAAGAGGCCTATATTGGGAAAAGAATATCTACAAATAAAAACTACACAGAAGCATTCTGTGAAACTTCTTTCTGTTCTGTTCATTCAACAAATAGAGTTGAACCTTAGTTTTGATTGAGCCATTCTGAAACACTCTTTCTGTAGAAAATGCAAGTGGGATTCAGAGCGCTAAGAGGATAATAGTGGAAAAAGGAATGTCTTCAAATATAAATTATACAGAATCATTCTGTGAAACTTCTTTCTGATCTGTGCATTCAGCTAACAGAGTTAAACCATACTTTTGATTGAGCAGATCTGAACACTCTTTCTGTAGAAAATGCAACTGGACATTTGGAGCGCTAAGAGGGTAGTCGTGGAAAAAGGAATATATTCAAATATAAACTACACAGAAGCATTTTGTGAAACTTCTTTCTGATCTGAGCATTCAGCTAACAGAGTTAAACCATACTTTTGATTGAGCAGTTTTGAAACACTCTGTCTGTAGAAAATGCAACTGGACATTCGTAGCGCTAAGTGGGTAATAGTGGAAAAAAGAATATGTTCAAATATAAACTACACAGAAGCATTGTATGAAACTTCTTTCTGTTCTGTTCATTCAACTAACAGAGTTGAAACTTACTTTTGATTGAGCCGTTCTGAAACACTCTTTCTGTAGAAACTGCAATTGGACATTCTGAGCGCTAAGAGGCCTATGTTGGGAAAAATAATATCTTCAAATAAAAACTACACAGAAGCATTGTGTGAAACTTATTTCTGATATGTGCATTCAGCTAACAGAGTTAAAACATACTTTTGATTGCGCAGTTCAGAACACTCCTTCTGTAGAAAATGCAAGTGGACATTCGGAGCGCTAAGAGGGTAATAGTGGAAAAAGGAATATATTCAAATATAACCTACACAGTAGCATTCTGTGAAACTTCTTTCTGTTCTGTGCATTCAACTAACAGAGTTGAACCTTACTTTTGATTGAGCCGTTCTGAAACACTCTTTCTGTAGAAACTGCAATTGGACATTCTAAGCGCTAAGAGGCCTACATTGGGAAAAAGAATATCTTCAAATAAAAACTACACAGATGCATTCTGTGAAACTTATTTCTGATCTGTAAATTCAGTTAACAGAGCTAAACCATATTTTTGATTGAGCAGTTATGAAACACTCTTTTTGTAGAAAATGCAAGTGGACATTGGTAGCGCTAAGATTTTAATAGAGGAAAAAGGAGTATCTCCAATTAAAAACTACACAGAAGCATTCTCTGAAACCCCTTTCTGTTCTCCGCATTCAACTAACAGAGTTGAGCCTTACTTTTGAAGGAGCAGTTCTGAAAAACTCTTTGTGTAGAAACTGCCAGTGGATATTCGGAGCGCTAAGTGGGAAATAGTCCAAAAAGGAGTATCTTCAACTAAATACTACACAGAAGCATTCTGTGAAACTTCTTTCTGTTCTGTGCATTCAACTAAGAGAGTTGAAACTTACATTTGATTGAGCCGTTCTGAAACACTCTTTCTGTAGAAACTGCAATTGGACATTCTGAGCGCTAAGAGGTCTATATTGGGAAAAATAATAACTTCAAATAAAAACTACACAGAAGCATTGTTTGAAACTTATTTCTGATATGTGCATTCAGCTAACAGAGATAAACCATACTTTTGATTGCGCAGTTCAGAACACTCTTTCTGTAGAAAATGCAAGTGGACATTCGGAGCGCTAAGAGGATAATAGTGGAAAAAGGAATATATTCAAATATAAACTACACAGAAGCATTCTGTGAAACCTCTTTCTGTTCTGTTCATTCAACTAAAAGAGTTGAACATTAGTTTTGATTGAGCCGCTCTGAAACACTCTTTCTGTAGAAAATGCAAGTGGAGATTCGGAGCGCTAAGAGGGTAATAGTGGAAAAAGGAGTGTCTTCAAATATAAACCACACAGAATCATACAGTGAAACATATTTCTGATCTGTGCATTCAGCTAACAGAGTTAAACCATACTTTTGATTGAGCAGATCTGAACACTCTTTCTGTAGAAAATGCAACTGGACATTTGGAGCGCTAAGAGGGTAGTCATGGAAAAAGGAATATATTCAAATATAAACCACACAGAAGCATTCTGTGAAACTTCTTTCTGATCTGAGCATTCAGCTAACAGAGTTAAACCATACTTTTGATTGAGCAGTTTCGAAACACTCTGTCTGTAGAAAATGCAACTGGAATTTCGTAGCGCTAAGTGGGTAATAGTGGAAACAAGAATATGTTCAAATATAAACTACACAGAAACATTGTATGAAACTTCTTTCTGTTCTGTGCATTCAAATAACAGAGTTGAACCTTACTTTTGATTGAGCCGTTCTGAAACACTCTTTCTGTAGAAACTGCAATTGGACATTCTGAGCGCTAAGAGGCCTATATTGGGAAAAATAATACCTTCAAATAAAAACTACACAGAAGCATTGTTTGAAACTTATTTCTGATATGTGCATTCAGCTAACAGAGTTAAACCATACTTTTGATTGCGCAGTTCAGAACACTCTTTCTGTAGAAAATGCAAGTGGACTTTCAGAGCGCTAAGAGGGTAATAGTGGAAAAAGGAATATATTCAAATATAAACTACACAGAAGCATTCTGTGAAACTTCTTTCTGTTCTGGGCATTCAACTACCAGGGTTGAACCTTACTTTTGATTGAGCCGTTCTGAAACACTCTTTCTGTAGAAACTGCAATTGGACATTCTGAGCGCTAAGAGGGTAATAGTGGAAAAAGTAATGTCTTCAAATATAAACTACAGAGAATCATACTGTGAAACATCTTTCTGATCTGTGCATTCATCTAACAGAGTTAAACCATACTTTTGATTGAGCAGATCTGAACATTCTTTCTGTAGAAAATGCAAATGGACATTTGGAGCGCTAAGAGAGTAGTAGTGGAAAAAGTAATATATTCAAATATAAACTACACAGAAGCATTCTTTGAAACTTCTTTCTGTTCTGTGCATTCAACTACCAGGGTTGAACCTTACTTTTGATTGAGCCGTTCTGAAACACTATTTCTGTAGAAATTGCAATTGGACATTCTGAGCGGTAAGAGGCCTATATTGGGAAAAGAATATCTACAAATAAAAACTACACAGAAGCATTCTGTGAAACTTCTTTCTGTTCTGTTCGTTCAACTAATAGAGTTGAACCTTAGTTTTGATTGAGCCGTTCTGAAACACTCTTTCTGTAGAAAATGCAACTGGGATTCCGAGCGTTAAGTGGGTAATAGTGGAAAAAGGAATGTCTTCAAATATAAACTACACAGAATCATTCTGTGAAACTTCTTTCTGTTCTGTGCATTCAACTACCAGGGTTGAACCTTACTTTTGATTGAGCCGTTCTGAAACACTCTTTCTGTAGAACCTTCAATTGGACATTCTGAGCGCTAAGAGGCCTATATTGGGAAAAAGAATATCTACAAATAAAAACTACACAGAAGCATTCTGTGAAACATCTTTCTGATCTGTGCATGCAGCTAACAGAGTTAAACCATACTTTTGATTGAGCAGATCTGAACATTCTTTCTGTAGAAAATGCAACTGGACATTTGGAGCGCTAAGAGAGTAGTAGTGGAAAAAGGAATATATTCAAATATAAACTACACAGAAGCATTCTTTGAAACTTCTTTCTGTTCTGTGCATTCAACTACCAGAGTTGAACCTTACTTTTGATTGAGCCGTTCTGAAACACTCTTTCTGTAGAAAGTGCAATTGGACATTCTGAGCGCTAAGAGGCCTATATTGGGAAAAGAATATCTACAAATAAAAACTACACAGAAGCATTCTGTGAAACTTCTTTCTGTTCTGTTCGTTCAACTAATAGAGTTGAACCTTAGTTTTGATTGAGCCGTTCTGAAACACTCTTTCTGTAGAAAATGCAAGTGGGATTAAGAGCGCTAAGAGGATAATAGTGGAAAAAGGAATGTCTTCAAATATAAACTACACAGAATCATTCTGTGAAACTTCTTTCTGATCTGTGCATTCAGCTAACAGAGTTAAACCATACTTTTGATTGAGCAGATCTGAACACTCTTTCTGTAGAAAATGCAACTGGATATTTGGAGTGCTAAGAGGGTAGTCGTGGAAAAAGGAATATATTCAAATATAAACTTCACAGTAGCATTCTGTGAAACTTCTTTCTGATCTGAGCATTCAGCTAACAGAGTTAAACCATACTTTTGATTGAGCAGTTTTGAAACACTCTGTCTGTAGAAAATGCAACTGGACATTCGTAGCGCTAAGTGGGTAATAGTGGAAAAAAGAATATGTTCAAATATAAACTACACAGAAGCATTGTATGAAACTTCTTTCTGTTCTGTGCATTCAACTAACAGAGTTGAACCTTACTTTTGATTGAGCCGTTCTGAAACACTCTTTCTGTAGAAACTGCAATTGGACATTCTGAGCGCTAAGAGGCCTATATTGGGAAAAATAATATCTTCAAATAAAAACTATACAGAAGCATTGTGTGAAACTTATTTCTGATATGTGCATTCAGCTAACAGAGTTAAACCATACTTTTGATTGCGCGGTTCCGAACACTCTTTCTGTAGAAAATGCAAGTGGACATTCGGAGCGCTAAGAGGGTAATAGTGGAAAAAGGAATATATTGAAATATAAACTACACAGTAGCATTCTGTGAAACTTCTTTCTGTGCTGTGCATTCAACTAACAGTGTTGAACCTTACTTTTGATTGAGCCGTTCTGAAACACTCTTTCTGTAGAAACTGCAATTGGACATTCTAAGCGCTAAGAGGCCTACATTGGGAAAAAGAATATCTTCAAATAAAAACTACACAGATGCATTCTGTGAAACTTATTTCTGATCTGTAAATTCAGTTAACAGAGCTAAATCATATTTTTGATTGAGCAGTTAAGAAACACACTTTTTGTAGAAAATGCAAGTGGACGTTCATAGCGCTAAGATTGTAATAGAGGAAAAAGGAATATCTCCAATTAAAAACTACAAAGAAGCATTCTCTGAAACCACTTTCTGTTCTCCGCATTCAACTAACAGAGTTCAGCCTTACTTTTGAAAGAGCAGTTCTCAAACACTCTTTGTGTAGAAACTGCCAGTGGATATTCGGAGCGCTAAGTGGGTAATAGTCCAAAAAGGAGTATCTTCAACTAAATACTACACAGAAGCATTCTGTGAAACTTCTGTCTGTTCTGTGCATTCAGCTAAGTGAGTTGAACCTTACATTTGATTGAGCCGTTCTGAAACACTCTTTCTGTAGAAACTGCAATTGGACATTCTGAGCGCTAAGAGGCCTATATTGGGAAAAATAATATCTTCAAATAAAAACTACACAGAAGCATTGTTTGAAACTTATTTCTGATATGTGCATTCAGCTAACAGAGTTAAACCATACTTTTGATTGCGCAGTTCAGAACACTCTTTCTGTAGAAAATGCAAGTGGACTTTCGGAGCGCTAAGAGGGTAATAGAGGAAAAAGGAATATATTCAAATATAAACTACACAGAAGCATTCTGTGAAACTTCTTTCTGTTCTGGGCATTCAACTACCAGGGTTGAACCTTAGTTTTGATTGAGCCGTTCTGAAACACTCTTTCTGTAGAAAATGCAAGTGGGATTCAGAGCGCTAAGAGGGTAATAGTGGAAAAAGGAATGTCTTCAAATATAAACTACACAGAATCATACTGTGAAACATATTTCTGATCTGTGCATTCAGCTAACAGAGTTAAACCATACTTTTGATTGAGCAGATCTGAACATTCTTTCTGTAGAAAATGCAACTGGACATTTGGAGCGCTAAGAGAGTAGTAGTGGAAACAAGAATATGTTCAAATATAAACTACACAGAAGCATTGTATGAAATTTCTTTCTGTTCTGTGCATTCAAATAACAGAGTTGAACCTTACTTTTGATTGAGCCGTTCTGAAACTCTCTTTCTGTAGAAACTGCAATTGGACATTCTGAGCGCTAAGAGGCCTATATTGGGAAAAATAATATCTTCAAATAAAAACTACACAGAAGCATTGTGTGAAACATATTTCTGATATGTGCATTCAGCTAACAGAGTTAAACCATAATTTGATTGCGTAGTTCCGAACACACTTTCTGTAGAAAATGCAAGTGGACATTCGGAGCGCTAAGAGGGTAATATTGGAAAAAGTAATATATTCAAATATAAACTACACGGTAGCATTCTGTGAAACTTCTTTCTGTTCTGTGCATTCAACTACCAGGGTTGAACCTTACTTTTGATTGAGCCGTTCTGAAACACTCTTTCTGTAGAAAGTGCAATTGGACATTCAGAGCGCTAAGAGGGCTATATTGGGAAAAGAATATCTACAAATAAAAACTACACAGAAGCATTCTGTGAAACTTCTTTCTGTTCTGTTCGTTCAACTAATAGAGTTGAACCTTAGTTTTGATTGAGCCGTTCTGAAACACTCTTTCTGTAGAAAATGCAAGTGGGATTAAAAGCGCTAAGAAGATAATAGTGGAAAAAGGAATGTCTTCAAATATAAACTACACAGAATCATTCTGTGAAACTTCTTTCTGATCTGTGCATTCAGCTAACCGAGTTAAAACATACTTTTGATTGAGCAGATCTGAACACTCTTTCTGTAGAAAATGCAACTGGACATTTGGAGTGCTAAGAGGGTAGTCGTGGAAAAAGGAATATATTCAAATATAAAATTCACAGAAGCATTCTGTGAAACTTCTTTCTGATCTGAGCATTCAGCTAACAGAGTTAAACCATACTTTTGATTGAGCAGTTTTGAAACACTCTGTCTGTAGAAAATGCAACTGGACATTCGTAGCGCTAAGTGGGTAATAGTGGAAAAAAGAATATGTTCAAATATAAACTACACAGAAGCATTGTATGAAACTTCTTTCTGTTCTGTGCATTCAACTAACAGAGTTGAACCTTACTTTTGATTGAGCCGTTCTGAAACACTCTTTCTGTAGAAACTGCAATTGGACATTCTGAGCGCTAAGAGGCCTATATTGGGAAAAATAATATCTTCAAATAAAAACTATACAGAAGCATTGTGTGAAACTTATTTCTGATATGTGCATTCAGCTAACAGAGTTAAACCATACTTTTGATTGCGCAGTTCCGAACACACTTTCTGTAGAAAATGCAAGTGGACATTCGGAGCGCTAAGAGGGTAATAGTGGAAAAAGGAATATATTCAAATATAAACTACACAGTAGCATTCTGTGAAACTTCTTTCTGTTCTGTGCATTCAACTAACAGAGTTGAACCTTACTTTTGATTGAGCCGTTCTGAAACACTCTTTCTGTAGAAACTGCAATTGGACATTCTGAGCGCTAAGAGGCCTATATTGGGAAAAATAATATCTTCAAATAAAAACTATACAGAAGCATTGTGTGAAACTTATTTCTGATATGTGCATTCAGCTAACAGAGTTAAACCATACTTTTGATTGCGCAGTTCCGAACACACTTTCTGTAGAAAATGCAAGTGGACATTCGGAGCGCTAAGAGGGTAATAGTGGAAAAAGGAATATATTGAAATATAAACTACACAGTAGCATTCTGTGAAACTTCTTTCTGTGCTGTGCATTCAACTAACAGAGTTGAACCTTACTTTTGATTGAGCCGTTCTGAAACACTCTTTCTGTAGAAACTGCAATTGGACATTCTAAGCGCTAAGAGGCCTACATTGGGAAAAAGAATATCTTCAAATAAAAACTACACAGATGCATTCTGTGAAACTTATTTCTGATCTGTAAATTCAGTTAACAGAGCTAAATCATATTTTTGATTGAGCAGTTAAGAAACACACTTTTTATAGAAAATGCAAGTGGACATTCATAGCGCTAAGATTGTAATAGAGGAAAAAGGAATATCTCCAATTAAAAACTACACAGAAGCATTCTCTGAAACCACTTTCTGTTCTCCGCATTCAACTAACAGAGTTCAGCCTTACTTTTGAAAGAACAGTTCTCAAACACTCTTTGTGTAGAAACTGCCAGTGGATATTCGGAGCGCTAAGTGGGTAATAGTCCAAAAAGGAGTATCTTCAACTAAATACTACACAGAAGCATTCTGTGAAACTTCTGTCTGTTCTGTGCATTCAGCTAAGTGAGTTGAACCTTACATTTGATTGAGCCGTTCTGAAACACTCTTTCTGTAGAAACTGCAATTGGACATTCTGAGCGCTAAGAGGCCTATATTGGGAAAAATAATATCTTCAAATAAAAACTACACAGAAGCATTGTTTGAAACTTATTTCTGATATGTGCATTCAGCTAACAGAGTTAAACCATTCTTTTGATTGCGCAGTTCAGAACACTCTTTCTGTAGAAAATGCAAGTGGACATTCGGAGCGCTAAGAGGGTAATAGTGGAAAAAGGAATATATTCAAATATAAACTACACAGAAGCATTCTGTGAAACCTCTTTCTGTTCTGTTCATTCAACTAAAAGACTTGAACATTAGTTTTGATTGAGCCGCTCTGAAACACTCTTTCTGTAGAAAATGCAAGTGGAGATTCGGAGCGCTAAGAGGGTAATAGTGGAAAAAGGAATGTCTTCAAATATAAACTACACAGAATCATACTGTGAAACATATTTCTGATCTGTGCATTCAGCTAACAGAGTTAAACCATACTTTTGATTGAGCAGATCAGAACACTCTTTCTGTAGAAAATGCAACTGGACATTTGGAGCGCTAAGAGGGTAATAATGGAAACAAGAATATGTTCAAATATAAACTACACAGAAGCATTGTATGAAATTTCTTTCTGTTCTGTGCATTCAAATAACAGAGTTGAACCTTACTTTTGATTGAGCCGTTCTGAAACTCTCTTTCTGTAGAAACTGCAATTGGACATTCTGAGCGCTAAGAGGCCTATATTGGGAAAAATAATATCTTCAAATAAAAACTACACAGAAGCATTGTGTGAAACATATTTCTGATATGTGCATTCAGCTAACAGAGTTAAACCATAATTTGATTGCGTAGTTCCGAACACACTTTCTGTAGAAAATGCAAGTGGACATTCGGAGCGCTAAGAGGGTAATATTGGAAAAAGGAATATATTCAAATATAAACTACACGGTAGCATTCTGTGAAACTTCTTTCTGTTCTGTGCATTCAACTAACAGACTTGAACCTTACTTTTGATTGAGCCGTTCTGAAACACTCTTTCTGTAGAAACTGCAATTGGACATTCTAAGCGCTAAGAGGCCTACATTGGGAAAAAGAATATCTTCAAATAAAAACTAAACAGATGCATTATGTGAAACTTATTTCTGATCTGTAAATTCAGTTAACAGAGCTAAACCATATTTTTGATTGTGCAGTTATGAAACACTCTTTTTGTAGAAAATGCAAGTGGACATTCGGAGCGCTAAGATTGTAATAGAGGAAAAAGAAATATCTCCAATTAAAAACAACACAGAAGCATTCTCTGAAACCCCTTTCTGTTCTCCGCATTCAACTAACAGAGTTGAGCCTTACTTTTGAAGGAGCAGTTCTGAAACACTCTTTGTGTAGAAACTGACAGTGGATATTCGGAGCGCTAAGTGGGTAATAGTCCAAAAAGGAGTATCTTCTACTAAATACTACACAGAAGCATTCTGTGAAACTTCTGTCTGTTCTGTGCATTCAACTAACAGAGTTGAACCTTACATTTGATTGAGCCGTTCTGAAACACTCTTTCTGTAGAAACTGCAATTGGACATTCTGAGCGCTAAGAGGCCTAAATTGGGAAAAATAATATCTTCAAATAAAAACTACACAGAAGCATTGTTTGAAACTTATTTCTGATATGTGCATTCAGCTAACAGAGTTAAAACATACTTTTGATTGCGCAGTTCAGAACACACTTTCTGTAGAAAATGCAAGTGGACATTCGGAGCGCTAAGAGGGTAATAGTGGAAAAAGAAATATATTCAAATATAAACTACACAGAAGCATTTTGTGAAAATTTTTTCTGTTCTGTGCATTCAACTACCAGGGTTGAACCTTACTTTTGATTGAGCCGTTCTGAAACACTCTTTCTGTAGAAACTGCAATTGGACATTCTGAGCGCTAAGAGGCCTATATTGGGAAAAGAATATCTACAAATAAAAACTACACAGAAGCATTCTGTGAAACTTCTTTCTGTTCTGTTCATTCAACTAATAGAGTTGAACCTTAGTTTTGATTGATCCGTTCTGAAACACTCTTTCTGTAGAAAATGCAAGTGGGATTCAGAGCGCTAAGAGGATAATAGTGGAAAAAGGAATGTCTTCAAATATAAATTATACAGAATAATTCTGTGAAACTTCTTTCTGATCTGTGCATTCAGCTAACAGAGTTAAACCATACTTTTGATTGAGCAGATCTGAACACTCTTTCTGTAGAAAATGCAACTGGACATTTGGAGCGCTAAGAGGGTAGTCGTGGAAAAAGGAATATATTCAAATATAAACTACACAGAAGCATTTTGTGAAACTTCTTTCTGATCTGAGCATTCAGCTAACAGAGTTAAACCATACTTTTGATTGAGCAGTTTTGAAACACTCTGTCTGTAGAAAATGCAACTGGACATTCGTAGCGCTAAGTGGGTAATAGTGGAAAAAAGAATATGTTCAAATATAAACTACACAGAAGCATTGTATGAAACTTCTTTCTGTTCTGTGCATTCAACTAACAGAGTTGAACCTTACTTTTGATTGAGCCGTTCTGAAACACTCTTTCTGTAGAAACTGCAATTGGACATTCTGAGCGCTAAGAGGCCTATGTTGGGAAAAATAATATCTTCAAATTAAAACTACACAGAAGCATTGCGTGAAACTTATTTCTGATATGTGCATTCAGCTAACAGAGTTAAACCATACTTTTGATTGCGCAGTTCAGAACACTCTTTCTGTAGAAAATGCAAGTGGACATTCTGAGCGCTAAGAGGGTAATAGTGGAAAAAGGAATATATTCAAATATAAACTACACAGTAGCATTCTGTGAAACTTCTTTCTGTTCTGTGCATTCAACTAACAGAGTTGAACCTTACTTTTGATTGAGCCGTTCTGAAACACTCTTTCTGTAGAAACGGCAATTGGACATGCTAAGCGCTAAGAGGCCTACATTGGGAAAAAGAATATCTTCAAATAAAAACTACACAGATGCATTCTGTGAAACTTATTTCTGATCTGTAAATTCAGTTAACAGAGCTAAACCATATTTTTGATTGAGCAGTTATGAAACACTCTTTTTGTAGAAAATGCAAGTGGACATTGGTAGCGCTAAGATTGTAATAGAGGAAAAAGTAGTATCTCCAATTAAAAACTACACAGAAGCATTCTCTGAAACCCCTTTCTGTTCTCCGCTTTCAACTAACAGAGTTGAGCCTTACTTTTGAAGGAGCAGTTCTGAAAAACTCTTTGTGTAGAAACTGCCAGTGGATATTCGGAGCGCTAAGTGGGAAATAGTCCAAAAAGGAGTATCTTCAACTAAATACTACACAGAAGCATTCTGTGAAACTTCTTTCTGTTCTGTGCATTCAACTAAGAGAGTTGAAACTTACATTTGATTGAGCCGTTCTGAAACACTCTTTCTGTAGAAACTGCAATTGGACATTCTGAGCGCTAAGAGGTCTATATTGGGAAAAATAATAACTTCAAATAAAAACTACACAGAAGCATTGTTTGAAACTTATTTCTGATATGTGCATTCAGCTAACAGAGATAAACCATACTTTTGATTGCGCAGTTCAGAACACTCTTTCTGTAGAAAATGCAAGTGGACATTCGGAGCGCTAAGAGGATAATAGTGGAAAAAGGAATATATTCAAATATAAACTACACAGAAGCATTCTGTGAAACCTCTTGCTGTTCTGTTCATTCAACTAAAGAGTTGAACATTAGTTTTGATTGAGCCGCTCTGAAACAGTCTTTCTGTAGAAAATGCAAGTGGAGATTCGGAGCGCTAAGAGGGTAATAGTGGAAAAAGGAGTGTCTTCAAATATAAACCACACAGAATCATACAGTGAAACATATTTCTGATCTGTGCATTCAGCTAACAGAGTTAAACCATACTTTTGATTGAGCAGATCTGAACACTCTTTCTGTAGAAAATGCAACTGGACATTTGGAGCGCTAAGAGGGTAGTCGTGGAAAAAGGAATATATTCAAATATAAACCACACAGAAGCATTCTGTGAAACTTCTTTCTGATCTGAGCATTCAGCTAACAGAGTTAAACCATACTTTTGATTGAGCAGTTTCGAAACACTCTGTCTGTAGAAAATGCAACTGGAATTTCGTAGCGCTAAGTGGGTAATAGTGGAAACAAGAATATGTTCAAATATAAACTACACAGAAACATTGTATGAAACTTCTTTCTGTTCTGTGCATTCAAATAACAGAGTTGAACCTTACTTTTGATTGAGCCGTTCTGAAACACTCTTTCTGTAGAAACTGCAATTGGACATTCTGAGCGCTAAGAGGCCTACATTGGGAAAAATAATATCTTCAAATAAAAACTACACAGAAGCATTTTGTGAAACATATTTCTGATATGTGCATTCAGCTAACAGAGTTAAACCATACTTTTGATTGCGCAGTTCCGAACACTCTTTCTGTAGAAAATGCAAGTGGACATTCCGAGCGCTAAGAGGGTAATAGTGGAAAAAGGAATATATTCAAATATAAACTACACAGTAGCATTCTGTGAAACTTCTTTCTGTTCTGTTCATTCAACTAATAGAGTTGAACCTTAGTTTTGATTGAGCCGTTCTGAAACACTCTTTCTGTAGAAAATGCAAGTGGGATTCAGAGCGCTAAGAGGATAATAGTGGAAAAAGGACTGTCTTCAAATATAAACTACACAGAATCATTCTGTGAAACTTCTTTCTGATCTGAGCATTCAGCTAACAGAGTTAAACCCTACTTTTGATTGAGCAGTTTTGAAACACTCTGTCTGTAGAAAATGCAACTGGACAGTCGTAGCGCTAAGTGGGTAATAGTGGAAAAAAGAATATATTCAAATATAAACTACACAGAAGCATTGTATGAAACTTCTTTCTCTTCTGTGCATTCAACTAACAGAGTTGAACCTTACTTTTGATTGAGCCGTTCTGAAACACTCTTTCTGTAGAAACTGCAATTGGACATTCTAAGCGCTAAGAGGCCTACATTGGGAAAAAGAATATCTTCAAATAAAAACTACACAGATGCATTCTGTGAAACTTATTTCTGATCTGTAAATTCAGTTAACAGAGCTAAATCATATTTTTGATTGAGCAGTTAAGAAACACACTTTTTGTAGAAAATGCAAGTGGACATTCGTAGCGCTAAGATTGTAATAGAGGAAAAAGGAATATCTCCAATTAAAAACTACACAGAAGCATTCTCTGAAACCACTTTCTGTTCTCCGCATTCAACTAACAGGGTTGAGCCTTACTTTTGAAAGAGCAGTTCTGAAACACTCTTTGTGTAGAAACTGCCAGTGGATATTCGGAGCGCTAAGTGGGTAATAGTCCAAAAAGGAGTATCTTCAACTAAATACTACACAGAAGCGTTCTGTGAAACTTCTGTCTGTTCTGTGCATTCAGCTAAGAGAGTTGAACCTTACATTTGATTGAGCCGTTCTGAAACACTCTTTCTGTAGAAACTGCAACTGGACATTCTGAGCGCTAAGAGGCCTATATTGGGAAAAATAATACCTTCAAATAAAAACTACACAGAAGCATTGTTTGAAACTTATTTCTGATATGTGCATTCAGCTAACAGAGTTAAACCATACTTTTGATTGCGCAGTTCAGAACACTCTTTCTGTAGAAAATGCAAGTGGACTTTCGGAGCGCTAAGAGGGTAATAGTGGAAAAAGGAATATATTCAAATATAAACTACACAGAAGCATTCTGTGAAACTTCTTTCTGTTCTGGGCATTCAATTACCAGGGTTGAACCTTACTTTTGATTGAGCCGTTCTGAAACACTCTTTCTGTAGAAACTGCAATTGGACATTCTGAGCGCTAAGAGGGTAATAGTGGAAAAAGTAATGTCTTCAAATATAAACTACACAGAATCATACTGTGAAACATCTTTCTGATCTGTGCATTCAGCTAAAAGAGTTAAACCATACTTTTGATTGATCAGATCTGAACATTCTTTCTGTAGAAAATGCAACTGGACATTTGGAGCGCTAAGAGAGTAGTAGTGGAAAAAGAAATATATTCAAATATAAACTACACAGAAGCATTCTTTGAAACTTCTTTCTGTTCTGTGCATTCAACTACAAGGGTTGAACCTTACTTTTGATTGAGCCGTTCTGAAACACTCTTTCTGTAGAAATTGCAATTGGACATTCTGAGCGGTAAGAGGCCTATATTGGGAAAAGAATATCTACAAATAAAAACTACACAGAAGCATTCTGTGAAACTTCTTTCTGTTCTGTTCGTTCAACTAATAGAGTTGAACCTTAGTTTTGATTGAGCCGTTCTGAAACACTCTTTCTGTAGAAAATGCAACTGGGATTCAGAGCGTTAAGTGGGTAATAGTGGAAAAAGGAATGTCTTCAAATATAAACTACACAGAATCATTCTGTGAAACTTCTTTCTGTTCTGTGCATTCAACTACCAGGGTTGAACCTTACTTTTGATTGAGTCGTTCTGAAACACTCTTTCTGTAGAAACTGCAATTGGACATGCTAAGCGCTAAGAGGCCTACATTGGGAAAAAGAATATCTTCAAATAAAAACTACACAGATGCATTCTGTGAAACTTATTTCTGATCTGTAAATTCAGTTAACAGAGATAAAACATATTTTTGATTGAGCAGTTATGAAACACTCTTTTTGTAGAAAACGCAAGTGGAGATTCAGAGCGCTAAGAGGGTAATAGTGGAAAAAGGAATGTCTTCAAATATAAACTACACAGAATCATTCGGTGAAACTTCTTTCTGATCTGTGCATTCAGCTAACAGAGTTAAACCATACCTTTGATTGAGCAGATCTGAACACTCTTTCTGTAGAAAATGCAACTGGACATTTGGAGCGCTAAGAGCGTAGTAGTGGAAAAAGGAATATATTCAAATATAAACTACAAAGAAGCATTCTGTGAAACTTCTTTCTGATCTGAGCATTCAGCTAACAGAGTTAAACCATACTTTTGATTGAGCAGTTTTGAAACACTCTGTCTGTAGAAAATGCAACTGGACATTTGTAGCGCTAAGTGGGTAATAGTGGAAAAAAGAATATGTTCAAATATAAACTACACAGAAGCATTCTGTGAAACTACTTGCTGTTCTGTGCATTCAACTAACAGAGTTGAACCTTACTTTTGATTGAGCCGTTCTGAAACACTCTTTCTGAAGAAACTGCATTTGGACATTCTGAGCGCTAAGAGGCCTATATTGGGAAAAAGAATGTCTGCAAATAAAAACTACACAGAAGAATTGTGTGAAACTTCTTTCTGTTCTGTTTGTTCAACTAAAAGAGTTGAACCTTAGTTTTGATTGAGCCTTTCTGAAACACTCTTTCTGTAGAAAATGCAAGTGGAGATTCGGAGCGCTAAGAGGGTAATAGTGGAAAAAGGAATGTCTCCAAATATAAACTACACAGAATCATTCTGTGAAACTTCTTTCTGATCTGTGCATTCAGCTAACAGAGTTAAACCATAGTTTTGATTCAGCAGTTCGGAACACTCTTTCTGTAGAAAATGCAACTGGACATTTGGAGCGCTAAGAGAGTAGTAGTGGAAAAAGGAATATATTCAAATATAAACTACACAGAAGCAATCTGTGAAACTTCTTTCTGATCTGAGCATTCAGCTAACAGAGTTAAACCACACTTTTGATTGAGCAGTTTTGAAACACTCTGTCTGTAGAAAATGCAACTGGACATTCGTAGCGCTAAGTGGGTAATAGTGGAGAAAAGAATATGTTCAAATATAAACTACACAGAAGCATTGTATGAAACTTCTTTCTGTTCTGTGCATTCAACTAACAGAGTTGAACCTTACTTTTGATTGAGCCTTTCTGAAACACTCTTTCTGTAGAAACTGCAATTGGACATTATGAGCGCTAAGAGGCCTCCATTGGGAAAAATAATATCTTCAAATAAAAACTACACAGAAGCATTGTGTGAAACTTATTTCTGATATGTTCATTAAGCTAACAGAGTTAAACCATACTTTTGATTGCGCAGTTCGGAACACTCTTTCTGTAGAAAATGCAAGTGGACATTCGGAGCGCTAAGTGGGTAATAGTGGAGAAAAGAATATGTTCTAATATAAACTACACAGAAGCATTGTATGAAACTTCTTTCTGTTCTGTGCATTCAACTAAGAGAGTTGAACCTTACTTTTGATTGAGCCTTTCTGAAACACTCTTTCTGTAGAAACTGCAATTGGACATTCTGAGCGCTAAGAGGCCTCTATTGGGAAAAATAATATCTTCAAATAAAAACTACACAGAAGCATTGTGTGAAACTTATTTGTGATATGTTCATTAAGCTAACAGAGTTAAACCATACTTTTGATTGCGCAGTTCTGAACACTCTTTCTGTAGAAAATGCAAGCGGACATTCGGAGCGCTAAGAGGGTAATAGTGGAAAAAGGAATATATTCAAATATAAACTACACAGAAGCATTCTGTGAAACTTCTCTCTGTTCTGTGCATTCAACTAACAGAGATGAACCTTACTTTTGATTGAGCCGTTCTGAAACACTCTTTCTGTAGAAACTGCAATTGGACATTCTGAGCGCTAAGAGGCCTATATTGGGAAAAAGAATGTCTGCAAATAAAAACTACACAGAAGAATTGTGTGAAACTTCTTTCTGTTCTGTTTGTTCAACTAAAAGAGTTGAACCTTAGTTTTGATTGAGCCGTTCTGAAACACTCTTTCTGTAGAAAATGCAAGTATAGATTCGGAGCGCTAAGAGGGTAATAGTGGAAAAAGGAATGTCTCCAAATATAAACTACACAGAATCATTCTGTGAAACTTCTTTCTGATCTGTGCATTCAGCTAACAGAGTTAAACCATACTTTTGATTCAGCAGTTCTGAACACTCTTTCTGTAGAAAATGCAACTGGACATTTGGAGCGCTAAGAGAGTACTAGTGGACAAAGTAATATATTCAAATATAAACTACACAGAAGCATTCTGTGAAACTTCTTTCTGATCTGAGCATTCAGCTAACAGAGTTAAACCATACTTTTGATTGAGCAGTTTTGAAACACTCTGTCTGTAGAAAATGCAACTGGACATTCATAGCGCTAAGTGGGTAATTGTGGAGAAAAGAATATGTTCAAATATAAACTACACAGAAGCATTGTATGAAACTCCTTTCTGTTCTGTGCATTCAACTAACAGAGTTGAACCTTACATTTGATTGAGCCTTTCTGAAACACTCTTTCTGTAGAAACTGCAATTGGACATTCTGAGCGCTAAGAGGCCTCTATTGGGAAAAATAATATCTTCAAATAAAAACTACACAGAAGCATTGTGTGAAACTTATTTCTGATATGTTCATTAAGCTAACAGAGTTAAACCATACTTTTGATTGCGCAGTTCTGAACACTCTTTCTGTAGAAAATGCAAGTGAACATTCGGAGCGCTAAGAGGGTAATAGTGGAAAAAGGAATATATTCAAATATAAACTACACAGTAGCATTCTGTGAAAACTCTTTCTGTTCTGTGCATTCAGCTAACAGAGTTGAACCTTACTTTTGATTGAGCCGTTCTGAAACACTCTTTCTGTAGAAACTGCAATTGGACATGCTAAGCGCTAAGAGGCCTACATTGGGAAAAAGAATATCTTCAAATAAAAACTACACAGATGCATTCTGTGAAACTTATTTCTGATCTGTAAATTCAGTTAACAGAGATAAAACATATTTTTGATTGAGCAGTTATGAAACACTCTTTTTGTAGAAAATGCAAGTGGAGATTCGGAGCGCTAAGAGGGTAATAGTGGAAAAAGGAATGTCTTCAAATATAAACTACACAGAATCATTCGGTGAAACTTCTTTCTGATCTGTGCATTCAGCTAACAGAGTTAAACCATACTTTTGATTGAGCAGATCTGAACACTCTTTCTGTAGAAAATGCAACTGGACATTTGGAGCGCTAAGAGCGTAGTAGTGGAAAAAGGAATATATTCAAATATAAACTACACAGAAGCATTCTGTGAAACTTCTTTCTGATCTGAGCATTCAGCTAACAGAGTTAAACCATACTTTTGATTGAGCAGTTTTGAAACACTCTGTCTGTAGAAAATGCAACTGGACATTCGTAGCGCTAAGTGGGTAATAGTGGAAAAAAGAATATGTTCAAATCTAAACCACACAGAAGCATTCTGTGAAACTTCTCTCTGTTCTGTGCATTCAACTAACAGAGTTGAACCTTACTTTTGATTGAGCCGTTCTGAAACACTCTTTCTGTAGAAACTGCAATTGGACATTCTGAGCGCTAAGAGGCCTATATTGGGAAAAAGAATGTCTGCAAATAAAAACTACACAGAAGAATTGTGTGAAACTTCTTTCTGTTCTGTGTGTTCAAATAAAGAGTTGAACCTTAGTTTTGATTGAGCCGTTCTGAAACACAATTTCTGTAGAAAATGCAAGTGGAGATTCGGAGCGCTAAGAGGGTAATTGTGGAAAAAGGAATGTCTCCAAATATAAACTACACAGAATCATTCTGTGAAACTTCTTTCTGATCTGTGCATTCAGCTAACAGAGTTAAACCATACTTTTGATTCAGCAGTTCTGAACACTCTTTCTGTAGAAAATGCAACTGGACATTTGGAGCGCTAAGAGAGTAGTAGTGGAAAAAGGAATATATACAAATATAAACTACACAGAAGCATTCTGTGAAACTTCTTTCTGATCTGAGCATTCAGCTAACAGAGTTAAACCATACTTTTGATTGAGCAGTTTTGAAACACTCTGTCTGTAGAAAATGCAACTGGACATTCGTAGCGCTAAGTGGGTAATAGTGGAGAAAAGAATATGTTCAAATATAAACTACACAGAAGCATTGTATGAAACTTCTTTCTGTTCTGTGCATTCAACTAACAGAGTTGAACCTTACTTTTGATTGAGCCTTTCTGAAACACTCTTTCTGTAGAAACTGCAATTGGACATTCTGAGCGCTAAGAGGCCTCTATTGGGAAAAATAATATCTTCAAATAAAAACTACACAGAAGCATTGTGTGAAACTTATTTCTGATATGTTCATTAAGCTAACAGAGTTAAACCATACTTTTGATTGCGCAGTTCTGAACACTCTTTCTGTAGAAAATGCAAGTGGACATTCGGAGCGCTAAGAGGGTAATAGTGGAAAAAGGAATATATTCAAATATAAACTACACAGTAGCATTCTGTGAAAACTCTTTCTGTTCTGTGCATTCAGCTAACAGAGTTGAACCTTACTTTTGATTGAGCCGTTCTGAAACACTCTTTCTGTAGAAACTGCAATTGGACATGCTAAGCGTTAAGAGGCCTACATTGGGAAAAAGAATATCTTCAAATAAAAACTACACAGATGCATTCTGTGAAACTTATTTCTGATCTGTAAATTCAGTTAACAGAGATAAAACATATTTTTGATTGAGCAGTTATGAAACACTCTTTTTGTAGAAAATGCAAGTGGAGATTCGGAGCGCTAAGAGGGTAATAGTGGAAAAAGGAATGTCTTCAAATATAAACTACACAGAATCATTCGGTGAAACTTCTTTCTGATCTGTGCATTCAGCTAACAGAGTTAAAACATACTTTTGATTGAGCAGATCTGAACACTCTTTCTGTAGAAAATGCAACTGGACATTTGGAGCGCTAAGACCGTATTAGTGGAAAAAGGAATATATTCAAATATAAACTACACAGAAGCATTCTGTGAAACTTCTTTCTGATCTGAGCATTCAGCTAACAGAGTTAAACCATACTTTTGATTGAGCAGTTTTGAAACACTCTGTCTGTAGAAAATGCAACTGGACATTCGTAGCGCTAAGTGGGTAATAGTGGAAAAAAGAATATGTTCAAATATAAACTACACAGAATCATTCTGTTAAACTTCTCTCTGTTCTGTGCATTCAACTAACAGAGTTGAACCTTACTTTTGATTGAGCAGTTCTGAAACACTCTTTCTGTAGAAACTGCAATTGGACATTCTGAGCGCTAAGAGGCCTATATTGGGAAAAAGAATGTCTGCAAATAAAAACTACACAGAAGAATTGTGTGAAACTTCTTTCTGTTCTGTTTGTTCAACTAAAAGAGTTGAACCTTAGTTTTGATTGAGCCGTTCTGAAACACTCTTTCTGTAGAAAATGCAAGTGGAGATTCGGAGCGCTAAGAGGGTAATAGTGGAAAAAGGAATGTCTCCAAATATAAACTACACAGAATCATTCTGTGAAACTTCTTTCTGATCTGTGCATTCAGCTAACAGAGTTAAACCATACTTTTGATTCAACAGTTCTGAACACTCTTTCTGTAGAAAATGCAACTGGACATTTGGAGCGCTAAGAGAGTAGTAGTGGAAAAAGGAATATATACAAATATAAACTACACAGAAGCATTCTGTGAAACTTCTTTCTGATCTGAGCATTCAGCTAACAGAGTTAAACCATACTTTTGATTGAGCAGTTTTCAAACACTCTGTCTGTAGAAAATGCAACTGGACATTCGTAGCGCTAAGTGGGTAATAGTGGAGGAAAGAATATGTTCAAATATAAACTACACAGAAGCATTGTATGAAACTTCTTTCTGTTCTGTGCCTTCAACTAACAGAGTTGAACCTTACTTTTGATTGAGCCTTTCTGAAACACTCTTTCTGTAGAAACTGCAATTGGACATTCTGAGCGCTAAGAGGCCTCTATTGGGAAAAATAATATCTTCAAATAAAAACTACACAGAAGCATTGTGTGAAACTTATTTCTGATATGTTCATTCAGCTAACAGAGTTAAACCATACTTTTGATTGCGCAGTTCTGAACACTCTTTCTGTAGAAAATGCAAGTGGACATTCGGAGCGCTAAGAGGGTAATAGTGGAAAAAGGAATATATTCAAATATAAACTACACAGTAGCATTCTGTGAAAACTCTTTCTGTTCTGTGCATTCAGCTAACCGAGTTGAACCTTACTTTTGATTGAGCCGTTCTGAAACACTCTTTCTGTAGAAACTGCAATTGGACATGCTAAGCGCTAAGAGTCCTACATTGGGAAAAAAAATATCTTCAAATAAAAACTACACAGATGCATTCTGTGAAACTTATTTCTGATCTGTAAATTCAGTTAACAGAGATAAAACATATTTTTGATTGAGCAGTTATGAAACACTCTTTTTGTAGAAAATGCAAGTGGAGATTCGGAGCGCTAAGAGGGTAATAGTGGAAAAAGGAATGTCTTCAAATATAAACTACACAGAATCATTCGGTGAAACTTCTTTCTGATCTGTCCATTCAGCTAACAGAGTTAAACCATACTTTTGATTGAGCAGATCTGAACACTCTTTCTGTAGAAAATGCAACTGGACATTTGGAGCGCTAAGAGCGTAGTAGTGGAAAAAGGAATATATTCAAATATAAACTACACAGAAGCATTCTGTGAAACTTCTTTCTGATCTGAGCATTCAGCTAACAGAGTTAAACCATACTTTTGATTGAGCAGTTTTGAAACACTCTGTCTGTAGAAAATGCAACTGGACATTCGTAGCGCTAAGTGGGTAATAGTGGAAAAAAGAATATGTTCAAATATAAACTACACAGAAGCATTCTGTGAAACTACTTTCTGTTCTGTGCATTCAACTAACAGAGTTGAACCTTACTTTTGATTGAGCCGTTCTGAAACACTCTTTCTGTAGAAACTGCAATTGGACATTCTGAGCGCTAAGAGGCCTATATTGGGGAAAAGAATGTCTACAAATAAAAACTACACAGAAGAATTGTGTGAAACTTCTTTCTGTTCTGTTTGTTCAACTAAAAGAGTTGAACCTTAGTTTTGAATGAGCCGTTCTGAAACACTCTTTCTGTAGAAAATGCAAGTGGAGATTCGGAGCGCTAAGAGGGTAATAGTGGAAAAAGGAATGTCTCCAAATATAAACTACACAGAATCATTCTGTGAAACTTCTTTCTGAACTGTGCATTCAGCTAACAGAGTTAAACCATACTTTTGATTCAGCAGATCTGAACACTCTTTCTGTAGAAAATGCAACTGGACATTTGGAGCGCTAAGAGAGTAGTAGTGGAAAAAGGAATATATTCAAATATAAACTACACAGAAGCATTCTGTGAAACTTCTTTCTGATCTGAGCATTCAGCTAACAGAATTAAACCATACTTTGATAGAGCAGTTTGAAACACTCTGTCTGTAGAAAATGCAACTGGACATTCGTAGCGCTAAGTGGGTAATAGTGGAGAAAAGAATAGGTTCAAATATAAACTACACAGAAGCATTGTATGAAACTTCTTTCTGTTCTGTGCATTCAACTAACAGAGTTGAACTTTACTTTTGATTGAGCCTTTCTGAAACACTCTTTCTGTAGAAACTGCAATTGGACATTCTGAGCGCTAAGAGGCCTCTATTGGGAAAAATAATATCTTCAAATAAAAACTACACAGAAGCATTGTGTGAAACTTATTTCTGATATGTTCATTAAGCTAACAGAGTTAAACCATACTTTTGATTGCGCAGTTCTGAACACTCTTTCTGTAGAAAATGCAAGAGGACATTCGATGCGCTAAGAGGGTAATAGTGGAAAAAGGAATATATTCAAATATAAACTACACAGTAGCATTCTGTGAAAACACTTTCTGTTCTGTGCATTCAGCTAACAGAGTTGAACCTTACTTTTGATTGAGCCGTTCTGAAACACTCTTTCTGTAGAAACTGCAATTGGACATGCTAAGCGCTAAGAGGCCTACATTGGGAAAAAGAATATCTTCAAATAAAACTACACAGATGCATTCTGTGAAACTTATTTCTGATCTGTAAATTCAGTTAACAGAGATAAAACATATTTTTGATTGAGCAGTTATGAAACACTCTTTTTGTAGAAAATGCAAGTGGAGATTCGGAGCGCTAAGAGGGTAATAGTGGAAAAAGGAATGTCTTCAAATATAAACTACACAGAATCACTCGGTGAAACTTCTTTCTGATCTGTGCATTCAGCTAACAGAGTTAAACCATACTTTTGATTGAGCAGATCTGAACACTCTTTCTGTAGAAAATGCAACTGGACATTTGGAGCGCTAAGAGCGTAGTAGTGGAAAAAGGAATATATACAAATATAAACTACACAGAAGCATTCTGTGAAACTTCTTTCTGATCTGAGCATTCAGCTAACAGAGTTAAACCATACTTTTGATTGAGCAGTTTTGAAACACTCTGTCTGTAGAAAATGCAACTGGACATTCGTAGCGCTAAGTGGGTAATAGTGGAAAAAAAATATGTTCAAATATAAACTACACAGAAGCATTGTATGAAACTTCTTTCTGTTCTGTGCATTCAACTAACAGAGTTGAACCTTACTTTTGATTGAGCCGTTCTGAAACACTCTTTCTGTAGAAACTGCAATTGGACATTCTGAGCGCTAAGAGGCCTATATTGGGAAAAAGAATGTCTACAAATAAAAACTACACAGAAGAATTGTGTGAAACTACTTTCTGTTCTGTTTGTTCAACTAAAGGAGTTGAACCTTAGTTTTGATTGAGCCGTTCTGAAACACTCTTTCTGTAGAAAATGCAAGTGGAGATTCGGAGCGCTAAGAGGGTAATAGTGGAAAAAGGGATGTCTCCAAATATAAACTACACAGAATCATTCTGTGAAACTTCTTTCTGATCTGTGCATTCAGCTAACAGATTTAAACCATACTTTTGATTGAGCAGATCTGAACACTCTTTCTTTAAAAAATGCAACTGGACATTTGGAGCGCTAAGAGAGTAGTAGTGGAAAAAGGAATATATTCAAATATAAACTACACAGAAGCATTCTGTGAAACTTCTTACTGATCTGAGCATTCAGCTAACAGAGTTAAACCATACTTTTGATTGAGCAGTTTTGAAACACTCTGTCTGTAGAAAATGCAACTGGGCATTCGTAGCGCTAAGTGGGTAATAGTGGAAAAAAGAATATGTTCAAATATATACTACACAGAAGCATTGTATGAAACTTCTTTATGTTCTGTGCATTCAACTAACAGAGTTGAACCTTAATTTTGATTGAGCCTTTCTGAAACACTCTTTCTGTAGAAACTGCAATTGGACATTCTGAGCGCTAAGAGGCCTATATTGGGAAAAATAATATCTTCAAATAAAAACTACACAGAAGCATTGTGAGAAACTTATTTCTGATATGTTCATTAAGCTAACAGAGTTAAACCATACTTTTGATTGCGCAGTTCTGAACACTCTTTCTGTAGAAAATGCAAGTGGACATTCGGAGCGCTAAGAGGGTAATAGTGGAAAAAGGAATATATTCAAATATAAACTACACAGTAGCATTCTGTGAAAATTCTTTCTGTTCTGTGCATTCAACTAACAGAGTTGAACCTTACTTTTGATTGAGCCGTTCTGAAACACTCTTTCTGTAGAAACTGCAATTGGACATGCTAAGCGCTAAGAGGCCTACATTGGGAAAAAGAATATCTTCAAATAAAAACTACACAGATGCATTCTGTGAAACTAATTTCTGATCTGTAAATTCAGTTAACAGAGATAAAACATATTTTTGATTGAGCAGTTATGAAACACTCTTTTTGTAGAAAATGCAAGTGGAGATTCGGAGCGCTAAGAGGGTAATAGTGGAAAAAGGAATGTCTTCAAATATAAACTACACAGAATCATTCGGTGAAACTTCTTTCTGATCTGTGCATTCAGCTAACAGAGTTAAACCATACTTTTGATTGAGCAGATCTGAACACTCTTTCTGTAGAAAATGCAACTGGACATTTGGAGCGCTAAGAGCGTAGTAGTGGAAAAAGGAATATATTCAAATATAAACTACACAGAAGCATTCTGTGAAACTTCTTTCTGATCTGAGCATTCAGCTAACAGAGTTAAACCATACTTTTGATTGAGCAGTTTTGAAACACTCTGTCTGTAGAAAATGCAACTGGACATTCGTAGCGCTAAGTGGGTAATAGTGGAAAAAAGAATATGTTCAAATATAAACTACACAGAAGCATTGTATGAAACGTCTTTCTGTTCTGTGCATTCAACTAACAGAGTTGGACCTAACTATTGATTGAGCCGTTCTGAAACACTCTTTCTGTAGAAACTGCAATTGGACATTCTGAGTGCTAGGAGGCCTATATTGGGAAAAAGAATGTCTACAAATAAAAACTACACAGAAGAATTGTGTGAAACTTCTTTCTGTTCTGTTTGTTCAACTAAAAGAGTTGAACCTTAGTTTTGATTGAGCCGTTCTGAAACACTCTTTCTGTAGAAAATGCAAGTGGAGATTCGGAGCGCTAAGAGGGTAATAGTGGAAAAAGGAATGTCTCCAAATATAAACTACACAGTAGCATTCTGTGAAAATTCTTTCTGTTCTGTGCATTCAACTAACAGAGTTGAACCTTACTTTTGATTGAGCAGTTCTGAAACACTCTTTCTGTAGAAACTGCAATTGGACATGCTAAGCGCTAAGAGACCTACATTGGGAAAAAGAATATCTTCAAATAAAAACTACACAGATGCATTCTGTGAAACTTATTTCTGATCTGTAAATTCAGTTAACAGAGATAAAACATATTTTTGATTGAGCAGTTATGAAACACTCTTTTTGTAGAAAATGCAAGTGGAGATTCGGAGCGCTAAGAGGGTAATAGTGGAAAAAGGAATGTCTTCAAATATAAACTACACAGAATCACTCGGTGAAACTTCTATCTGATCTGTGCATTCAGCTAACAGAGTTAAACCATACTTTTGATTGAGCAGATCTGAACACTCTTTCTGTAGAAAATGCAACTGGACATTTGGAGCGCTAAGAGCGTAGTAGTGGAAAAATGAATATATTCAAATATAAAATACACAGAAGCATTCTGTGAAACTTCTTTCTGATCTGAGCATTCAGCTAACAGAGTTAAACCATACATTTGATTGAGCAGTTTTGAAACACTCTGTCTGTAGAAAATTCAACTGGACATTCGTAGCGCTAAGTGGGTAATAGTGGAAAAAAGAATATGTTCAAATATAAACTACACAGAAGCATTGTATGAAACTTCTTTCTGTTCTGTGCATTCAACTAACAGAGTTGAACCTTACTTTTGATTGAGCTTTTCTGAAACACTCTTTCTGTAGAAACTGCAATTGGACATTCTGAGCGCTAAGAGGCCTCTATTGGGAAAAATAATATCTTCAAATAAAAACTACACAGAAGCATTGTGTGAAACTTATTTCTGATATGTTCATTAAGCTAACAGAGTTAAACCATACTTTTGATTGCACAGTTCTGAACACTATTTCAGGAGAAAATGCAAGTGGACATTCGGAGCGCTAAGAGGGTAATAGTGGAAAAAGGAATATATTCAAATATAAACTACACAGTAGCATTCTGTGAAAATTCTGTTCTGTGCATTCAACTAACAGAGTTGAACCTTACTTTTGATTGAGCCGTTCTGAAACACTCTTTCTGTAGAAACTGCAATTGGACATGCTAAGCGCTAAGAGGCCTACATTGGGAAAAAGAATATCTTCAAATAAAAACTACACAGATGCAGTCTGTGAAACTTATTTCTGATCTGTAAATTCAGTTAACAGAGATAAAACATATTTTTGATTGAGCAGTTATGAAACACTCTTTTTGTAGAAAATGCAAGTGGAGATTCGGAGCGCTAAGATGGTAATAGTGGAAAAAGGAATGTCTTCAAATATAAACTACACAGAATCACTCGGTGAAACTTCTATCTGATCTGTGCATTCAGCTAACAGAGTTAAACCATACTTTTGATTGAGCAGATCTGAACACTCTTTCTGTAGAAAATGCAACTGGACATTTGGAGCGCTAAGAGCGTAGTAGTGGAAAAAGGAATATATTCAAATATAAACTACACAGAAGCATTCTGTGAAACTTCTTTCTGATCTGAGAATTCAGCTAACAGAGTTAAACCATACTTTTGATTGAGCAGTTTTGAAACACTCTGTCTGTAGAAAATGCAACTGGACATTCGTAGCGCTAAGTGGGAAATAGTGGAAAAAAGAATATGTTCAAAAATAAACTACACAGAAGCATTGTATGAAACTTCTTTCTGTTCTGTGCATTCAACTAACAGAGTTGAACCTTACTTTTGATTGAGCCGTTCTGAAACACTCTTTCTGTAGAAACTGCAATTGGATATTCTGAGCGCTAAGAGGCCTATATTGGGAAAAAGAATGTCTACAAATAAAAACTACACAGAAGAATTGTGTGAAACTTCTTTCTGTTCTGTTTGTTCAACTAAAAGAGTTGAACCTTAATTTTGATTGAGCCGTTCTAAAACACACTTTCTGTAGAAAATGCAAGTGGAGATTCGGAGCGCTAAGAGGGTAATAGTGGAAAAATGAATGTCTTCAAATATAAACTACACAGAATCATTCGGTGAAACTTCTTTCTGATCTGTGCATTCAGCTAACAGAGTTAAACCATACTTTTGATTGAGCAGATCTGAACACTCTTTCTGTAGAAAATGCAACTGGACATTTGGAGCTCTAAGAGCGTAGTAGTGGAAAAAGGAATATATTCAAATATAAACTACACAGAAGCATTCTGTGAAACTTCTTTCTGATCTGAGCATTCAGCTAACAGAGTTAAACCATACTTTTGATTGAGCAGTTTTGAAACACTCTGTCTGTAGAAAATGCAACTGGACATTCGTAGCGCTAAGTGGGTAATAGTGGAAAAAAGAATATGTTCAAATATAAACTACACAGAATCATTGTATGAAACTTCTTCCTGTTCTGTGCATTCAACTAAGAGAGTTGAACCTTACTTTTGATTGAGCCGTTCTGAAACACTCTTTCTGTAGAAACTGCAATTGGACATTCTGAGCGCTAAGAGGCCTATATTGGGAAAAAGAATGTCTACAAATAAAAACTACACAGAAGAATTGTGTGAAACTTCTTTCTGTTCTGTTTGATCAACTAAAAGAGTTGAACCTTAATTTTGATTGAGCCTTTCTGAAACACTCTTTCTGTAGAAAATGCAAGTGGAGATTCGGAGCGCTAAGAGGGTAATAGTGGAAAAAGGAATGTCTCCAAATATAAACTACACAGAATCATTCTGTGAAACTTCTTTCTGATCTGTGCATTCAGCTAACAGAGTTAAACCATACTTTTGATTGAGCAGATCTGAACACTCTTTCTGTAGAAAATGCAACTGGACATTTGGAGCGCTAAGAGAGTAGTAGTGGAAAAAGGAATATATTCAAATATAAACTACACAGAAGCATTCTGTGAAACTTCTTTCTGATCTGAGCATTCAGCTAACAGAGTTAAACCATACTTTTGATTGAGCAGTTTTGAAACACTCTGTCTGTAGAAAATGCAACTGGACATTCGTAGCGCTAAGTGGGTCATAGTGGAAAAAAGAATATGTTCAAATATAAACTACACAGAAGCATTGTATGAAACTTCTTTCTGTTCTGTGCATTCAACTAACAGTGTTGAACCTTACTTTTGATTGAGCCTTTCTGAAACACTCTTTCTGTAGAAACTGCAATTGGACATTCTGAGCGCTAAGAGGCCTCTATTGGGAAAAATAATATCTTCAAATAAAAACTACACAGAAGCATTGTGTGAAACTTATTTCTGATATGTTCATTAAGCTAACAGAGTTAAACCATACTTTTGATTGCGCAGTTCTGAACACTCTTTCTGTAGAAAATGCAAGTGGACATTCGGAGCGCTAAGAGGGTAATAGTGGAAAAAGGAATATATTCAAATATAAACTACACAGTAGCATTCTGTGAAAATTCTTTCTGTTCTGTGCATTCAACTAACTGAGTTGAAACTTACTTTTGATTGAGCCGTTCTGAAACACTCTTTCTGTAGAAACTGCAAATGGACATGCTAAGCGCTAAGAGGCCTACATTGGGAAAAAGAATATCTTCAAATAAAAACTACACAGATGCATTCTGTGAAACTTATTTCTGATCTGTAAATTCAGTTAACAGAGATAAAACATATTTTGGATTGAGCAGTTATGAAACACTCTTTTTGTACAAAATGCAAGTGGAGATTCGGAGCGCTAAGTGGGTAATAGTGGAAAAAGGAATGTCTTCAAATATAAACTACACGGAATCATTCGGTGAAACTTCTTTCTGATCTGTGCATTCAGCTAACAGAGTTAAACCATACTTTTGATTGAGCAGATCTGAACACACTTTCTGTAGAAAATGCAACTGGACATTTGGAGCGCTAAGAGCGTAGTAGTGGAAAAAGTAATATATTCAAATATAAACTACACAGAAGCATTCTGTGAAACTTCTTTCTGATCTGAGCATTCAGCTAACAGAGTTAAACCATACTTTTGATTGAGCAGTTTGGAAACACTCTGTCTGTAGAAAATGCAACTGGACATTCGTAGAGCTAAGTGGGTAATAGTGGAAAAAAGAATATGTTCAAATATAAACTACACAGAAGCCTTGTAAGAAACTTCTTTCTGTTCTGTGCATTCAACTAACAGAGTTGAACCTTACTTTTGATTGAGCCGTTCTGAAACACTCTTTCTGTAGAAACTGCAATTGGACATTCTGAGCGCTAAGAGGCCTATATTGGGAAAAAGAATGTCTACAAATAAAAACTACACAGAAGAATTGTGTGAAACTTCTTTCTGTTCTGTTTGTTCAACTAAAAGAGTTGAACCTTAGTTTTGATTGAGCCGTTCTGAAACACTCTTTCTGTAGAAAATGCAAGTGGAGATTCGGAGCGCTAAGAGGGTAATAGAGGAAAAAGGAATGTCTCCAAATATAAACTACACAGAATCATTCTGTGAAACTTCTTTGTGATCTGTGCATTCAGCTAACAGAGTTAAACCATACTTTTGATTGAGCAGATCTGAACACTCTTTCTGTAGAAAATGCAACTGGACATTTGGAGCGCTAAGAGAGTAGTAGTGGAAAAAGTAATATATTCAAATATAAACTACACAGAAGCATTCTGTGAAACTTCTTTCTGATCTGAGCATTCAGCTAACAGACTTAAATCATACATTTGATTGAGCAGTTTTGAAACACTCTGTCTGTAGAAAATGCAACTGGACATTCGTAGCGCTAAGTGGTTAATAGTGGAAAAAAGAATATGTTCAAATATAAACTACACAGAAGCATTGTATGAAACTTCTTTCTGTTCTGTGCATTCAACTAACAGAGTTGAACCTTACTTTTGACTGAGCCGTTCTGAAACACTCTTTCTGTAGAAACTGCAATTGGACATGCTAAGCGCTAAGAGGCCTACATTGGGAAAAAGAATATCTTCAAATAAAAACTACACAGATGCATTCTGTGAAACTTATTTCTGATCTGTAAATTCAGTTAACAGAGATAAAACATATTTTTGATTGAGCAGTTATGAAACACTCTTTTTGTAGAAAATGCAAGTGGAGATTCGGAGCGCTAAGAGGGTCATAGTTGAAAAAGGAATGTCTTCAAATATAAACTACACAGAATCATTCGGTGAAACTTCTTTCTGATCTGAGCATTCAGCTAACTGAGTTAAACCATAATTTTGATTGAGCAGTTTTGAAACACTCTGTCTGTAGGAAATGCAACTGGACATTCGTAGCGCTAAGTGGGTAATAGTGGAAAAAAGAATATGTTCAAATATAAACTACACAGAAGCATTGTATGAAACTTCTTTCTGTTCTGTGCATTCAACTAACAGAGTTGAACCTTACTTTTGATTGAGCCGTACTGAAACACTCTTTCTGTAGAAACTGCAATTGGACATTCTGAGCGCTAAGAGGCCTATATTGGGAAAAAGAATGTCTACAAATAAAAACTACACAGAAGAATTGTGTGAAACTTCTTTCTGTTCTGTTTGTTCAACTAAAGGAGTTGAACCTTAGTTTTGATTGAGCCGTTCTGAAACACTCTTTCTGTAGAAAATGCAAGTGGAGATTCGGAGCGCTAAGAGGGTAATAGTGGAAAAAGGAATGTCTCCAAATATAAACTACACAGAATCATTCTGTGAAACTTCTTTCTGATCTGTGCATTCAGCTAACAGAGTTAAACAATACATTTGATTGAGCAGATCTGAACACTCTTTCTGTAGAAAATGCAACTGGACATTTGGAGCGCTAAGAGCGTAGTAGTGGAAAAAGGAATATATTCAAATATAAACTACACAGAAGCATTCTGTGAAACTTCTTTCTGATCTGAGCATTCAGCTAACAGAGTTAAACCATACATTTGATTGAGCAGTTTTGAAACACTCTGTCTGTAGAAAATGCAACTGGACATTCGTAGCGCTAAGTGGGTAATAGTGGAAGAAAGAATATGTTCAAATATAAACTACACAGAAGCATTGTATGAAACTACTTTCTGTTCTGTGCATTCAACTAACAGAGTTGAACCTTACTTTTGATTGAGCCTTTCTGAAACACTCTCTCTGTAGAAACTGCAATTGGACATTCTGAGCGCTAAGAGGCCTCTATTGGGAAAAATAATATCTTCAAATAAAAACTACACAGATGCATTGTGTGAAACTTATTTCTGATATGTTCATTAAGCTAACAGAGTTAAACCATACTTTTGATTGCGCAGTTCTGAACAATCTTTCTGTAGAAAATGCAAGTGGGCATTCGGAGCGCTAAGAGGGTAATAGTGGAAAAAGGAATATATTCAAATATCAACTACACAGTAGCATTCTGTGAAAATTCTTTCTGTTCTGTGCATTCAACTAACAGAGTTGAACCTTACTTTTGATTGAGCCGTTCTGAAACACTCTTTCTGTAGAAACTGCAATTGGACATGCTAAGCGCTAAGAGGCCTACATTGGGAAAAAGAATATCTTCAAATAAAAACTACACAGATGCAGTCTGTGAAACTTATTTCTGATCTGTAAATTCAGTTAACAGAGATAAAACATATTTTTGATTGAGCAGTTATGAAACACTCTTTTTGTAGAAAATGCAAGTGGAGATTCGGAGCGCTAAGAGGGTAATAGTGGAAAAAGGAGTGTCTTCAAATATAAACTACACAGAATCACTCGGTGAAACTTCTTTCTGATCTGTGCATTCAGCTAACAGAGTTAAACCATACTTTTGATTGAGCAGATCTGAACACTCTTTCTGTAGAAAATGCAACTGGACATTTGGAGCTCTAAGTGCGTAGTAGTGGAAAAAGGAGTATATTCAAATATAAACTACACTGAAGCATTCTGTGAAACTTCTTTCTGATCTGAGAATTCAGCTAACAGATTTAAACCATACTTTTGATTGAGCAGTTTTGAAACACTCTGTCTGTAGAAAATGCAACTGGACATTCGTAGCGCTAAGTGGGTAATAGTGGAAAAAAGAATATGTTCAAATATAAACTACACAGAAGCATTGTATGAAACTTCTTTCTGTTCTGTGCATTCAACTAACCGAGTTGAACCTTACTTTTGATAGAGCCGTTCTGAAACACTCTTTCTGTAGAAACTGCAATTGGACATTCTGAGCGCTAAGAGGCCTATATTGGGAAAAAGAATGTCTACAAATAAAAACTACACAGAAGAATTGTGTGAAACTTCTTTCTGTTCTGTTTGTTCAACTAAAAGATTTGAACCTTAATTTTGATTGAGCCGTTCTGAAACACTCTTTCTGTAGAAAATGCAAGTGGAGATTCGGAGCGCTAAGAGGCTAATAGTGGAAAAAGGAATGTCTCCAAATATAAACTACACAGAATCATTCTGTGAAACTTCTTTCTGATCTGTGCATTCAGCTAACAGAGTTAAACCATACTTTTGATTGAGCAGATCTGAACACTCTTTCTGTAGAAAATGCAACTGGACATTTGGAGCGCTAAGATAGTAGTAGTGGAAAAAGGAATATATTCAAATACAAACTACACAGAAGCATTCTGTGAAACTTCTTTCTGATCTGAGCATTCGGCTAACAGAGTTAAACCATACATTTGATTGAGCAGTTTTGAAACACTCTGTCTGTAGAAAATGCAACTGGACATTCGTAGCGCTAAGTGGGTAATAGTGGAAAAAAGAATATGTTCAAATATAAACTACACAGAAGCATTGTATGAAACTTCTTTGTGTTCTGTGCATTCAACTAAAAGAGTTGAACCTTACTTTTGATTGAGCCATTCTGAAACACTCTTTCTGTAGAAACTGCAATTGGACATGCTAAGCGCTAAGAGGCCTTCATTGGGAAAAGGAATATCTTCAAATAAAAACTACACAGATGCATTCTGTGAAATTTATTTCTGATCTGTAAATTCAGTTAACAGAGATAAAACATATTTTTGATTGAGCAGTTATGAAACACTCTTTTTGTAGAAAATGCAAGTGGAGATTCGGAGCGCTAAGAGGGTAATAGTGGAAATAGGAATGTCTTCAAATATAAACTACACAGAATCATTCGGTGAAACTTCTTTCTGATCTGTGCATTCAGCTAACAGAGTTAAACCATACTTTTGATTGAGCAGATCTGAACACTCTTTCTGTAGAAAATGCAACTGGACATTTGGAGCGCTAAGAGCGTAGTAGTGGAAAAAGTAATATATTCAAATATAAACTACACAGAAGCATTCTGTGAAACTTCTTTCTGATCTGAGCATTCAGCTAACAGAGTTAAACCATACATTTGATTGAGCAGTTTTGAAACACTCTGTCTGTAGAAAATGCAACTGGACATTCGTAGCGCTAAGTGGGTAATAGTGGAAAAAAGAATATGTTCAAATATAAACTACACAGAAGCATTGTATGAAACTTCTTTCTGTTCTGTGCATTCAACTAACAGAGTTGAACCTTACTTTTGATTGAGTCGTTCTGAAACACTCTTTCTGTAGAAACTGCAATTGGACATTCTGAGCGCTAAGAGGCCTCTATTGGGAAAAAAAATATCTTCAAATAAAAACTACACAGAAGCATTGTGTGAAACTTATTTCTGATATGTTCATTAAGCTAACAGAGTTAAACCATACTTTTGATTGCGCAGTTCTGAACAGTCTTTCTGTAGAAAATGCAAGTGGACATTCGGAGCGCTAAGAGGGTAATAGTGGAAAAAGTAATATATTCAAATATAAACTACACAGTAGCATTCTGTGAAAATTCTTTCTGTTCTGTGCATTCAACTAACAGAGTTGAACCTTACTTTTGATTGAGCCGTTCTGAAACACTCTTTCTGTAGAAACTGCAATTGGACATGCTAAGCGCTAAGAGGCCTACATTGGGAAAATAATATCTTCAAATAAAAACTACACAGATGCATTCTGTGAAACTTATTTCTGATCTGTAAATTCAGTTAACAGAGATAAAACATATTTTTGATTGAGCAGTTATGAAACACTCTTTTTGTAGAAAATGCAAGTGGAGATTCGGAGCGCTAAGAGGGTAATAGTGGAAAAAGGTATGTCTTCAAATATAAACTACACAGAATCATTCGGTGAAACTTCTTTCTGATCTGTGCATTCAGCTAACAGAGTTAAACCATACTTTTGATTGAGCAGATCTGAACACTCTTTCTGTAGAAAATGCAACTGGACATTTGGAGCGCTAAGAGCGTAGTAGTGGATAAAGGAATATATTCGAATATAAACTACACAGAAGCATTCTGTGAAACTTCTTTCTGATCTGAGCATTCAGCTAACAGAGTTAAACCATACTATTGATTGAGCAGTTTTGAAACACTCTGTCTGTAGAAAATGCAACTGGACATTCGTAGCGCTAAGTGGGTAATAGTGGAAAAAAGAATATGTTCAAATATAAACTACACAGAAGCATTGTATGAAACTTCTTTCTGTTCTGTGCATTCAACTAACAGAGTTGAACCTTACTTTTGATTGAGCCGTTCTGAAACACTCTTTCTGTAGAAACTGCAATTGGACATTCTGAGCGCTAAGAGGCCTCTATTGGGAAAAATAATATCTTCAAATAAAAACTACACAGAAGCATTGTGTGAAACTTATTTCTGATATGTTCATTAAGCTAACAGAGTTAAACCATACTTTTGATTGCGCAGTTCTGAACACTCTTTCTGTAGAAAATGCAAGTGGACATTCGGAGCGCTAAGAGGGTAATAGTGGAAAAAGGAATATATTCAAATATAAACTACACAGTAGCATTCTGTGAAAATTCTTTCTGTTCTGTGCATTCAACTAACAGAGTTGAACCTTACTTTTGATTGAGCCGTTCTGAAACACTCTTTCTGTAGAAACTGCAATTGGACATGCTAAGCGCTAAGAGGCCTACATTGGGAAAAAGAATATCTTCAAATAAAAACTACATAGATGCATTCTGTGAAACTTATTTCTGATCTGTAAATTCAGTTAATAGAGATAAAACATATTTTTGATTGAGCAGTTATGAAACACTCTTTTTGTAGAAAATGCAAGTGGAGATTCGGGGCGCTAAGAGGGTAATAGTGGAAAAAGGTATGTCTTCAAATATAAACTACACAGAATCATTCGGTGAAACTTCTTTCTGATCTGTGCATTCAGCTAACAGAGTTAAACCATACTTTTGATTGAGCAGATCTGAACACTCTTTCTGTAGAAAATGCAACTGGACATTTGGAGCTCTAAGAGCGTAGTAGTGGAAAAAGGAATATATTCAAATATAAACTACACAGAAGCATTCTGTGAAACTTCTTTCTGATCTGAGCATTCAGCTAACAGAGTTAAACCATACTTTTGATTGAGCAGTTTTGAAACACTCTGTCTGTAGAAAATGCAACTGGACATTCGTAGCGCTAAGTGGGTAATAGTGGAAAAAAGAATATGTTCAAATATAAACTACACGGAAGCATTGTATGAAACTTCTTTCTGTTCTGTGCATTCAACTAACAGAGTTGAACCTTACTTTTGATTGAGCCGTTCTGAAACACTCTTTCTGTAGAAACTGCAATTGGACATTCTGAGCGCTAAGAGGCCTATATTGGGAAAAAGAATGTCTACAAATAAAAACTACACAGAAGAATTGTGTGAAACTTCTTTCTGTTCTGTTTGATCAACTAAAAGAGTTGAACCTTAATTTTGATTGAGCCTTTCTGAAACAATCTTTCTGTAGAAACTGCAATTGGACATTCTGAGCGCTAAGAGGCCTCTATTGGCAAAAAAAATATCTTCAAATAAAAACTACACAGAAGCATTGTGTGAAACTTATTTCTGATATGTTCATTAAGCTAACAGAGTTAAACCATACTTTTGATTGCGCAGTTCTGAACACTCTTTCTGTAGAAAATGCAAGTGGACATTCGGAGCGCTAAGAGGGTAATAGTGGAAAAAGGAATATATTCAAATATAAACTACACAGTAGCATTCTGTGAAAATTCTTTCTGTTCTGTGCATTCAACTAACAGAGGTGAACCTTACTTTTGATTGAGCCGTTCTGAAACACTCTTTCTGTAGAAACTGCAATTGGACATGCTAAGCGCTAAGAGGCCTAAATTGTGAAAAAGAATATCTTCAAATAAAAACTACACCGATGCATTCTGTGAAACTTATTTCTGATCTGGAAATTCAGTTAACAGAGATAAAACATATTTTTGATTGAGCAGTTATGAAACACTCTTTTTGTAGAAAATGCAAGTGGAGATTCGGAGCGCTAAGAGGGTCATAGTGGAAAAAGGAATGTCTTCAAAGATAAACTACACGGAATCATTCGGTGAAACTTCTTTCTGATCTGTGCATTCAGCTAACAGAGTTAAACCATACTTTCGATTGAGCAGATCTGAACACTCTTTCTGTAGAAAATGCAACTGGACATTTGGAGCGCTAAGAGCGTAGTAGTGGAAAAAGGAATATATTCAAATATAAACTACACAGAAGCATTCTGTGAAACTTCTTTCTGATCTGAGCATTCAGCTAACAGAGTTAAACCATACTTTTGATTGAGCAGTTTTGAAACACTCTGTCTGTAGAAAATGCAACTGGACATTCATAGCGCTAAGTGGGTAATAGTGGAAAAAAGAATATGTTCAAATATAAACTACACAGAAGCCTTGTATGAAACTTCTTTCTGTTCTGTGCATTCGACTAACAGTGTTGAACCTTACTTTTGATTGAGCCGTTCTGAAACACTCTTTCTGTAGAAACTGCAATTGGACATTCTGAGCGCTAAGAGGCCTATATTGGGAAAAAGAATGTCTACAAATAAAAACTACACAGAAGAATTGTGAGAAACTTCTTTCTGTTCTGTTTGTTCAACTAAAAGAGTTGAACCTTAGTTTTGAGTGAGCAGTTCTGAAACACTCTTCCTGTAGAAAATGCAAGTGGAGATTCGGAGCGCTAAGAGGGTAATAGTGGAAAAAGGAATGTCTCCAAATATAAACTACACAGAATAATTCCGTGAAACTTCTTTCTGATCTGTGCATTCAGCTAACAGAGTTAAACCATACTTTTGATTGAGCAGATCTGAACTCTCTTTCTGTAGAAAATGCAACTGCACATTTGGAGCGCTAAGAGAGTAGTAGTGGAAAAAGGAATATATACAAATATAAACTACACAGAAGCATTCTGTGAAACTTCTTTCTGATCTGAGCATTCAGCTAACAGAGTTAAACCATACTTTTGATTGAGCAGTTTTGAAACACTCTGTCTGTAGAAAATGCAACTGGACATTCGTAGCGCTAAGTGGGTAATAGTGGAAAAAAGAATATGTTCAAATATAAACTACACAGAAGCATTGTATGAAACTTCTTTCTGTTCTGTGCATTCAACTAACAGAGTTGAACCTTACTTTTGATTGAGCCTTTATGAAACACTCTTTCTGTAGAAACTGCAATTGGAGATTCTGAGCGCTAAGAGGCATCTATTGGGAAAAATAATATCTTCAAATAAAAACTACACAGAAGCATTGTGTGAAACTTATTTCTGATATGTTCATTAAGCTAAGAGAGTTAAACCATACTTTTGATTGCGCAGTTCTGAACACTCTTTCTGTAGAAAATGCAAGTGGACATTTGGAGCGCTAAGAGGGTAATAGTGGAAAAAGGAATATATTCAAATATAAACTACACAGTAGCATTCTGTGAAAATTCTTTCTGTTCTGTGCATTCAACTAACAGAGTTGAACCTTACTTTTGATTGAGCCGATCTGAAACACTCTTTCTGTAGAAACTGCAACTGGACATGCTAAGCGCTAAGAGGCCTACATTGGGAAAAAGAATATCTTCAAATAAAAACTACACAGATGCATTCTGTGAAACTTATTTCTGATCTGTAAATTCAGTTAACAGAGATAAAACATATTATTGATTGAGCAGTTATGAAACACTCTTTTTGTAGAAAATGCAATTGGAGATTCGGAGCGCTATGTGGGTAATAGTGGAAAAAGGAATGTCTTCAAATATAAACTACACGGAATCATTCGGTGAAACTTCTTTCTGATCTGTGCATTCAGCTAACAGAGTTAAACCATACTTTTGATTGAGCAGATCTGAACACACTTTCTGTAGAAAATGCAACTGGACATTTGGAGCGCTAAGAGCGTAGTAGTGGAAAAAGGAATATATTCAAATATAAACTACACAGAAGCATTCTGTGAAACTTCTTTCTGATCTGAGCATTCAGCTAACAGAGTTAAACCATACTTTTGATTGAGCAGTTTGGAAACACTCTGTCTGTAGAAAATGCAACTGGACATTCGTAGAGCTAAGTGGGTAATAGTGGAAAAAAGAATATGTTCAAATATAAACTACACAGAAGCCTTGTATGAAACTTCTTTCTGTTCTGTGCATTCAACTAACAGAGTTGAACCTTACTTTTGATTGAGCCGTTCTGAAACACTCTTTCTGTAGAAACTGCAATTGGACATTCTGAGCGCTAAGAGGCCTATATTGGGAATAAGAATGTCTACAAATAAAAACTACACAGAAGAATTGTGTGAAACTTCTTTCTGTTCTGTTTGTTCAACTAAAAGAGTTGAACCTTAGTTTTGATTGAGCCGTTCTGAAACACTCTTTCTGTAGAAAATGCAAGTGGAGATTCGGAGCGCTAAGAGGGTAATAGAGGAAAAAGGAATGTCTCCAAATATAAACTACACAGAATCATTCTGTGAAACTTCTTTGTGATCTGTGCATTCAGCTAACAGAGTTAAACCATACTTTTGATTGAGCAGATCTGAACACTCTTTCTGTAGAAAATGCAACTGGACATTTGGAGCGCTAAGAGAGTAGTAGTGGAAAAAGGAATATATTCAAATATAAACTACACAGAAGCATTCTGTGAAACTTCTTTCTGATCTGAGCATTCAGCTAACAGACTTAAATCATACATTTGATTGAGCAGTTTTGAAACACTCTGTCTGTAGAAAATGCAACTGGACATTCGTAGCGCTAAGTGGGTAATAGTGGAAAAAAGAATATGTTCAAATATAAACTACACAGAAGCATTGTATGAAACTTCTTTCTGTTCTGTGCATTCAACTAACAGAGTTGAACCTTACTTTTGACTGAGCCGTTCTGAAACACTCTTTCTGTAGAAACTGCAATTGGACATGCTAAGCGCTAAGAGGCCTACATTGGGAAAAAGAATATCTTCAAATAAAAACTACACAGATGCATTCTGTGAAACTTATTTCTGATCTGTAAATTCAGTTAACAGAGATAAAACATATTTTTGATTGAGCAGTTATGAAACACTCTTTTTGTAGAAAATGCAAGTGGAGATTCGGAGCGCTAAGAGGGTCATAGTTGAAAAAGGAATGTCTTCAAATATAAACTACACAGAATCATTCGGTGAAACTTCTTTCTGATCTGAGCATTCAGCTAACTGAGTTAAACCATACTTTTGATTGAGCAGTTTTGAAACACTCTGTCTGTAGGAAATGCAACTGGACATTCGTAGCGCTAAGTGGGTAATAGTGGAAAAAAGAATATGTTCAAATATAAACTACACAGAAGCATTGTATGAAACTTCTTTCTGTTCTGTGCATTCAACTAACAGAGTTGAACCTTACTTTTGATTGAGCCGTACTGAAACACTCTTTCTGTAGAAACTGCAATTGGACATTCTGAGCGCTAAGAGGCCTATATTGGGAAAAAGAATGTCTACAAATAAAAACTACACAGAAGAATTGTGTGAAACTTCTTTCTGTTCTGTTTGTTCAACTAAAGGAGTTGAACCTTAGTTTTGATTGAGCCGTTCTGAAACACTCTTTCTGTAGAAAATGCAAGTGGAGATTCGGAGCGCTAAGAGGGTAATAGTGGAAAAAGGAATGTCTCCAAATATAAACTACACAGAATCATTCTGTGAAACTTCTTTCTGATCTGTGCATTCAGCTAACAGAGTTAAACCATACTTTTGATTGAGGAGATCTGAACACTCTTTCTGTAGAGAATGCAACTGGACATTTGGAGCGCTAAGAGAGTAGTAGTGGAAAAAGGAATATATTCAAATATAAACTACACAGAAGCATTCTGTGAAACTTCTTTCTGATCTGAGCATTCAGCTAACAGGGTTAAACCATACTTTTGATTGAGCAGTTTTGAAACACTCTGTCTGTAGAAAATGCAACTGGACATTCGTAGCGCTAAGTGGGTAATAGTGGAAAAAAGAATATGTTCAAATATAAACTACACAGAAGCATTGTATGAAACTTCTTTCTGTTCTGTTCATTCAACTAACAGAGTTGAACCTTACTTTTGATTGAGCCTTTCTTAAACACTCTTTCTGTAGAAACTGCAATTGGACATTCTGAGCGCTAAGAGGCCTCTATTGGGAAAAATAATATCTTCAAATAAAAACTACACAGAAGCATTGTGTGAAACTTAGTTCTGATATGTTCATTAAGCTAACAGAGTTAAACCATACTTTTGATTGCGCAGTTCTGAACACTCTTTCTGTAGAAAATGCAAGTGGACATTCGGAGCGCTAAGAGGGTAATAGTGGAAAAAGGAATATATTCATATATAAACTACACAGTAGCATTCTGTGAAAATTCTTTCTGTTCTGTGCATTCAACTAACAGAGTTGAACCTTACTTTTGATTGAGCCGTTCTGAAACACTCTTTCTGTAGAAACTGCAATTGGACATGCTAAGCGCTAAGAGGCCTACATTGGGAAAAAGAATATCTTCAAATAAAAACTACACAGATGCATTCTGTGAAACATATTTCTGATCTGTAAATTCAGTTAACAGAGATAAAACATATTTTTGATTGAGCAGTTATGAAACACTCTTTTTGTAGAAAATGCAAGTGGAGATTCGGAGCGCTAAGTGGGTAATAGTGGAAAAAGGAATGTCTTCAAATATAAACTACACGAAATCATTCGGTGAAACTTCTTTCTGATCTGTGCATTCAGCTAACAGAGTTAAAACATACTTTTGATTGAGCAGATCTGAACACTCTTTCTGTAGAAAATGCAACTGGACATTGGGAGCGCTAAGAGCGTAGTAGTGGAAAAAGGAATATATTCAAATATAAAGTACACAGAAGCATTCTGTGAAACTTCTTTCTGATCTGAGCATTCAGCTAACAGAGTTAAACCATACTTTTGATTGAGCAGTTTGGAAACACTCTGTCTGTAGAAAATGCAACTGGACATTCGTAGAGCTAAGTGGGTAATAGTGGAAAAAAGAATATGTTCAAATATAAACTACACAGAAGCCTTGTATGAAACTTCTTTCTGTTCTGTGCATTCAACTAACAGAGTTGAACCTTACTTTTGATTGAGCCGTTCTGAAACACTCTTTCTGTAGAAACTGCAATTGGACATTCTGAGCGCTAAGAGGCCTATATTGGGAAAAAGAATGTCTACAAATAAAAACTACACAGAAGAATTGTGTGAAACTTCTTTCTGTTCTGTTTGTTCAACTAAAAGAGTTGAACCTTAGTTTTGATTGAGCCGTTCTGAAACACTCTTTCTGTAGAAAATGCAAGTGGAGATTCGGAGCACTAAGAGGGTAATAGTGGAAAAAGGAATGTCTCCAAATATAAACTACACAGAATCATTCTGTGAAACTTCTTTGTGATCTGTGCATTCAGCTAACAGAGTTAAACCATACTTTTGATTGAGCAGATCTGAACACTCTTTCTGTAGAAAATGCAACTGGACATTTGGAGCGCTAAGAGAGTAGTAGTGGAAAAAGGAATATATTCAAATATAAACTACACAGAAGCATTCTGTGAAACTTCTTTCTGATCTGAGCATTCAGCTAACAGAGTTAAACCATACTTTTGATTGAGCAGTTTTGAAACACTCTGTCTGTAGAAAATGCAACTGGACATTCCTAGCGCTAAGTGGGTAATAGTGGAAAAAAGAATATGTTCAAATATAAACTACACAGAAGCATTGTATGAAACTTCTTTCTGTTCTGTGCATTCAACTATCAGAGTTGAACCTTACTTTTGACTGAGCCGTTCTGAAACACTCTTTCTGTAGAAACTGCAATTGGACATGCTAAGCGCTAAGAGGCCTACATTGGGAAAAAGAATATCTTCAAATAAAAACTACACAGATGCATTCTGTGAAACTTATTTCTGAACTGTAAATTCAGTTAACAGAGATAAAACATATTTTTGATTGAGCAGTTATGAAACACTATTTTTGTAGAAAATGCAAGTGGAGATTCGGAGCGCTAAGAGGGTCATAGTGGAAAAAGGAATGTCTTCAAATATAAACTACACGGAATCATTCGGTGAAATTTCTTTCTGATCTGTGCATTCAGCTAACAGAGTTAAACCATACTTTTGATTGAGCAGATCTGAATACTCTTTCTGTAGAAAATGCAACTGGACATTTGGAGCGCTAAGAGCGTAGTAGTGGAAAAAGCAATATATTGAAATATAAACTACACAGAAGCATTCTGTGAAACTCCTTTCTGATCTGAGCATTCAGCTAACAGAGTTAAACCATACTTTTGATTGAGCAGTTTTGAAACACTCTGTCTGTAGAAAATGCAACTGGACATTCGTAGCGCTAAGTGGGTAATAGTGGAAAAAAGAATATGTTCAAATATAAACTACACAGAAGCATTGTATGAAACTTCTTTCTGTTCTGTGCTTTCAACTAACAGAGTTGAACCTTACTTTTGATTGAGCCGTTCTGAAACACTCTTTCTGTAGAAACTGCAATTGGACATTCTGAGCGCTAAGAGGCCTATATTTGGAAAAAGAATGTCTACAAATAAAAACTACACAGAAGAATTGTGTGAAACTTCTTTCTGTTGTGTTTGTTCAACTAAAAGAGTTGAACCTTAGTTTTGATTGAGCCGTTCTGAAACACTCTTTCTGTAGAAAATGCAAGGGGAGATTTGGAGCGCTAAGAGGGTAATAGTGGAAAAAGGAATGTCTCCAAATATAAACTACACAGAATCATTCTGTGAAACTTCTTTCTGATCTGTGCATTCAGCTAACAGAGTTAAGCCATACTTTTGATTGAGCAGATCTGAACACTCTTTCTGTAGAAAATGCAACTGGACATTTGGAGCGCTAAGAGAGTAGTAGTGGAAAAAGGAATATATTCAAATATAAACTACACAGAAGCATTCTGTGAAACTTCTTTCTGATCTGAGCATTCAGCTAACAGAGTTAAACCATACTTTTGATTGAGCAGTTTTGAAACACTCTGTCTGTAGAAAATGCAACTGGACATTCGTAGCGCTAAGTGGGTAATAGTGGAAAAAAGAATATGTTCAAATATAAACTACACAGAAGCATTGTATGAAACTTCTTTCTGTTCTGTGCATTCAACTAACAGAGTTGAACCTTACTTTTGATTGAGCCTTTCTGAAACACTCTTTCTGTAGAAACTGCAATTGGACATTCTGAGCGCTAAGCGGCCTCTATTGGGAAAAATAATATCTTAAAATTAAAACTACACAGAAGCATTGTGTGAAACTTATTTCTCATATGTTCATTAAGCTAACAGAGTTAAACCATACTTTTGATTGCGCAGTTCTGAACACTCTTTCTGTAGAAAATGCAAGTGGACATTCGGAGCGCTAACAGGGTAATAGTGGAAAAAGGAATATATTCAAATATAAACTACACAGTAGCATTCTGTGAAAATTCTTTCTGTTCTGTGCATTCAGCTAACAGAGTTGAACCTTACTTTTGATTGAACCGTTCTGAAACACTCTTTCTGTAGAAACTGCAATTGGACATGCTAAGCGCTAAGAGGCCTACATTGGGAAAAAGAATATCTTCAAATAAAAACTACACAGATGCATTCTGTGAAACTTATTTCTGATCTGTAAATTCAGTTAACAGAGATAAAACATATTTTTGATTGAGCAGTTATGAAACACTCTTTTTGTAGAAAATGCAAGTGGAGATTCGGAGCGCTAAGAGGGTAATGGTGGAAAAGGAATGTCTTCAAATATAAACTACACAGAATCATTCGGTGAAACTTCTTTCTTATCTCTGCATTCAGCTAACAGAGTTAAACCATACTTTTGATTGAGCAGATCTGAACACTCTTTCTGTAGAAAATGCAACTGGACATTTGGAGCGCTAAGAGCGTAGTAGTGGAAAAAGGAATATATTCAAATATAAACTACACAGAAGCATTCTGTGAATCTTCTTTCTGATCTGAGCATTCAGCTAACAGAGTTAAACCATACTTTTGATTGAGCAGTTTTGAAACACTCTGTCTGTAGAAAATGCAACTGGACATTCGTAGCGCTAAGTGGGTAATAGTGGAAAAAAGAATATGTTCAAATATAAACTACACAGAAGCATTGTATGAAACTTCTTTCTGTTCTGTGCATTCAACTATCAGAGTTGAACCTTACTTTTGACTGAGCCGTTCTGAAACACTCTTTCTGTAGAAACTGCAATTGGACATGCTAAGCGCTAAGAGGCCTACATTGGGAAAAAGAATATCTTCAAATAAAAACTACACAGATGCATTCTGTGAAACTTATTTCTGATCTGTAAATTCAGTTAACAGAGATAAAACATATTTTTGATTGAGCAGTTATGAAACACTCTTTTTGTAGAAAATGCAAGTGGAGATTCGGAGCGCTAAGAGGGTCATAGTGGAAAAAGGAATGTCTTCAAATATAAACTACACAGAATCATTCGGTGAAACTTCTTTCTGATCTGAGCATTCAGCTAACTGAGTTAAACCATACTTTTGATTGAGCAGTTTTGAAACACTCTGTCTGTAGAAAATGCAACTGGACATTCGTAGCGCTAAGTGGGTAATAGTGGAAAAAAGAATATGTTCAAATATAAACTACACAGAAGCATTGTATGAAACTTCTTTCTGTTCTGTGCATTCAACTAACAGAGTTGAACCTTACTTTTGATTGAGCCGTTCTGAAACACTCTTTTTGTAGAAACTGCAATTGGACATTCTGAGCGCTAAGAGGCCTATATTGGGAAAAAGAATGTCTACAAATAAAAACTACACAGAAGAATTGTGTGAAACTTCTTTCTGTTCTGTTTGTTCAACTAAAGGAGTTGAACCTTAGTTTTGATTGAGCCGTTCTGAAACACTCTTTCTGTAGAAAATGCAAGTGGAGATTCGGAGCGCTAAGAGGGTAATAGTGGAAAAAGGAATGTCTCCAAATATAAACTACACAGAATCATTCTGTGAAACTTCTTTCTGATCTGTGCATTCAGCTAACAGAGTTAATCCATACTTTTGATTGAGGAGATCTGAACACTCTTTCTGTAGAAAATGCAACTGGACATTTGGAGCGCTAAGAGAGTAGTAGTGGAAAAAGGAATATATACAAATATAAACTACACAGAAGCATTCTGTGAAACTTCTTTCTGATCTGAGCATTCAGCTAACAGGGTTAAACCATACTTTTGATTGAGCAGTTTTGAAACACTCTGTCTGTAGAAAATGCAACTGGACATTCGTAGCGCTAAGTGGGTAATAGTGGAAAAAATAATATGTTCAAATATAAACTACACAGAAGCATTGTATGAAACTTCTTTCTGTTCTGTTCTTTCAACTAACAGAGTTGAACCTTACTTTTGATTGAGCCTTTCTGAAACACTCTTTCTGTAGAAACTGCAATTGGACATTCTGAGCGCTAAGAGGCCTCTATTGGGAAAAATAATATCTTCAAATAAAAACTACACAGAAGCATTGTGTGAAACTTAGTTCTGATATGTTCATTAAGCTAACAGAGTTAAACCATACTTTTGATTGCGCAGTTCTGAACACTCTTTCTGTAGAAAATGCAAGTGGACATTCGGAGCGCTAAGAGGGTAATAGTGGAAAAAGGAATATATTCAAATACAAACTACACAGTAGCATTCTGTGAAAATTCTTTCTGTTCTGTGCATTCAACTAACAGTGTTGAACCTTACTTTTGATTGAGCCGTTCTGAAACACTCTTTCTGTAGAAACTGCAATTGGACATGCTAAGCGCTAAGAGGCCTACATTGGGAAAAAGATTATCTTCAAATAAAAACTACACAGATGCATTCTGTGAAACTTATTTCTGATCTGTAAATTCAGTTAACAGAGATAAAACATATTTTTGATTGAGCAGTTATGAAACACTCTTTTTGTAGAAAATGCAAGTGGTGATTCGGAGCGCTAAGAGGGTAATAGTGGAAAAAGGAATGTCTTCAAATATAAACTACACGGAATCATTCGGTGAAATTTCTTTCTGATCTGTGCATTCAGCTAACAGAGTTAAACCATACTTTTGATTGAGCAGATCTGAACACTCTTTCTGTAGAAAATGCAACTGGACATTTGGAGCGCTAAGAGCGTAGTAGTGGAAAAAGCAATATATTGAAATATAAACTACACAGAAGCATTCTGTGAAACTCCTTTCTGATCTGAGCATTCAGCTAACAGAGTTAAACCATACTTTTGATTGAGCAGTTTTGAAACACTCTGTCTGTAGAAAATGCAACTGGACATTCGTAGCGCTAAGTGGGTAATAGTGGAAAAAAGAATATGTTCAAATATAAACTACACAGAAGCATTGTATGAAACTTCTTTCTGTTCTGTGCATTCAACTAACAGAGTTGAACCTTACTTTTGATTGAGCCGTTCTGAAACACTCTTTCTGTAGAAACTGCAATTGGACATTCTGAGCGCTAAGAGGCCTATATTGGGAAAAAGAATGTCTACAAATAAAAACTACACAGAAGAATTGTGTGAAACTTCTTTCTGTTCTGTTTGTTCAACTAAAAGAGTTGAACCTTAGTTTTGATTGAGCCGTTCTGAAACACTCTTTCTGTAGAAAATGCAAGGGGAGATTTGGAGCGCTAAGAGGGTAATAGTGGAAAAAGGAATGTCTCCAAATATAAACTACACAGAATCATTCTGTGAAACTTCTTTCTGATCTGTGCATTCAGCTAACAGAGTTAAGCCATACTTTTGATTGAGCAGATCTGAACACTCTTTCTGTAGAAAATGCAACTGGACATTTGGAGCGCTAAGAGAGTAGTAGTGGAAAAAGGAATATATTCAAATATAAACTACACAGAAGCATTCTGTGAAACTTCTTTCTGATCTGAGCATTCAGCTAACAGAGTTAAACCATACTTTTGATTGAGCAGTTTTGAAACACTCTGTCTGTAGAAAATGCAACTGGACATTCGTAGCGCTAAGTGGGTAATAGTGGAAAAAAGAATATGTTCAAATATAAACTACACAGAAGCATTGTATGAAACTTCTTTCTGTTCTGTGCATTCAACTAACAGAGTTGAACCTTACTTTTGATTGAGCCTTTCTGAAACACTCTTTCTGTAGAAACTGCAATTGGACATTCTGAGCGCTAAGAGGCCTCTATTGGGAAAAATAATATCTTCAAATAAAAACTACACAGAAGCATTGTGTGAAACTTATTTCTCATATGTTCATTAAGCTAACAGAGTTAAACCATACTTTTGATTGCGCAGTTCTGAACACTCTTTCTGTAGAAAATGCAAGTGGACATTCGGAGCGCTAACAGGGTAATAGTGGAAAAAGGAATATATTCAAATATAAACTACACAGTAGCATTCTGTGAAAATTCTTTCTGTTCTGTGCATTCAGCTAACAGAGTTGAACCTTACTTTTGATTGAACCGTTCTGAAACACTCTTTCTGTAGAAACTGCAATTGGACATGCTAAGCGCTAAGAGGCCTACATTGGGAAAAAGAATATCTTCAAATAAAAACTACACAGATGCATTCTGTGAAACTTATTTCTGATCTGTAAATTCAGTTAACAGAGATAAAACATATTTTTGATTGAGCAGTTATGAAACACTCTTTTTGTAGAAAATGCAAGTGGAGATTCGGAGCGCTAAGAGGGTAATGGTGGAAAAGGAATGTCTTCAAATATAAACTACACAGAATCATTCGGTGAAACTTCTTTCTTATCTCTGCATTCAGCTAACAGAGTTAAACCATACTTTTGATTGAGCAGATCTGAACACTCTTTCTGTAGAAAATGCAACTGGACATTTGGAGCGCTAAGAGCGTAGTAGTGGAAAAAGGAATATATTCAAATATAAACTACACAGAAGCATTCTGTGAATCTTCTTTCTGATCTGAGCATTCAGCTAACAGAGTTAAACCATACTTTTGATTGAGCAGTTTTGAAACACTCTGTCTGTAGAAAATGCAACTGGACATTCGTAGCGCTAAGTGGGTAATAGTGGAAAAAAGAATATGTTCAAATATAAACTACACAGAAGCATTGTATGAAACTTCTTTCTGTTCTGTGCATTCAACTATCAGAGTTGAACCTTACTTTTGACTGAGCCGTTCTGAAACACTCTTTCTGTAGAAACTGCAATTGGACATGCTAAGCGCTAAGAGGCCTACATTGGGAAAAAGAATATCTTCAAATAAAAACTACACAGATGCATTCTGTGAAACTTATTTCTGATCTGTAAATTCAGTTAACAGAGATAAAACATATTTTTGATTGAGCAGTTATGAAACACTCTTTTTGTAGAAAATGCAAGTGGAGATTCGGAGCGCTAAGAGGGTCATAGTGGAAAAAGGAATGTCTTCAAATATAAACTACACAGAATCATTCGGTGAAACTTCTTTCTGATCTGAGCATTCAGCTAACTGAGTTAAACCATACTTTTGATTGATCAGTTTTGAAACACTCTGTCTGTAGAAAATGCAACTGGACATTCGTAGCGCTAAGTGGGTAATAGTGGAAAAAAGAATATGTTCAAATATAAACTACACAGAAGCATTGTATGAAACTTCTTTCTGTTCTGTGCATTCAACTAACAGAGTTGAACCTTACTTTTGATTGAGCCGTTCTGAAACACTCTTTTTGTAGAAACTGCAATTGGACATTCTGAGCGCTAAGAGGCCTATATTGGGAAAAAGAATGTCTACAAATAAAAACTACACAGAAGAATTGTGTGAAACTTCTTTCTGTTCTGTTTGTTCAACTAAAGGAGTTGAACCTTAGTTTTGATTGAGCCGTTCTGAAACACTCTTTCTGTAGAAAATGCAAGTGGAGATTCGGAGCGCTAAGAGGGTAATAGTGGAAAAAGGAATGTCTCCAAATATAAACTACACAGAATCATTCTGTGAAACTTCTTTCTGATCTGTGCATTCAGCTAACAGAGTTAATCCATACTTTTGATTGAGGAGATCTGAACACTCTTTCTGTAGAAAATGCAACTGGACATTTGGAGCGCTAAGAGAGTAGTAGTGGAAAAAGGAATATATACAAATATAAACTACACAGAAGCATTCTGTGAAACTTCTTTCTGATCTGAGCATTCAGCTAACAGGGTTAAACCATACTTTTGATTGAGCAGTTTTGAAACACTCTGTCTGTAGAAAATGCAACTGGACATTCGTAGCGCTAAGTGGGTAATAGTGGAAAAAAGAATATGTTCAAATATAAACTACACAGAAGCATTGTATGAAACTTCTTTCTGTTCTGTTCATTCAACTAACAGAGTTGAACCTTACTTTTGATTGAGCCTTTCTGAAACACTCTTTCTGTAGAAACTGCAATTGGACATTCTGAGCGCTAAGAGGCCTCTATTGGGAAAAATAATATCTTCAAATAAAAACTACACAGAAGCATTGTGTGAAACTTAGTTCTGATATGTTCATTAAGCTAACAGAGTTAAACCATACTTTTGATTGCGCAGTTCTGAACACTCTTTCTGTAGAAAATGCAAGTGGACATTCGGAGCGCTAAGAGGGTAATAGTGGAAAAAGGAATATATTCAAATACAAACTACACAGTAGCATTCTGTGAAAATTCTTTCTGTTCTGTGCATTCAACTAACAGTGTTGAACCTTACTTTTGATTGAGCCGTTCTGAAACACTCTTTCTGTAGAAACTGCAATTGGACATGCTAAGCGCTAAGAGGCCTACATTGGGAAAAAGATTATCTTCAAATAAAAACTACACAGATGCATTCTGTGAAACTTATTTCTGATCTGTAAATTCAGTTAACAGAGATAAAACATATTTTTGATTGAGCAGTTATGAAACACTCTTTTTGTAGAAAATGCAAGTGGTGATTCGGAGCGCTAAGAGGGTAATAGTGGAAAAAGGAATGTCTTCAAATATAAACTACACGGAATCATTCGGTGAAATTTCTTTCTGATCTGTGCATTCAGCTAACAGAGTTAAACCATACTTTTGATTGAGCAGATCTGAACACTCTTTCTGTAGAAAATGCAACTGGACATTTGGAGCGCTAAGAGCGTAGTAGTGGAAAAAGCAATATATTGAAATATAAACTACACAGAAGCATTCTGTGAAACTCCTTTCTGATCTGAGCATTCAGCTAACAGAGTTAAACCATACTTTTGATTGAGCAGTTTTGAAACACTCTGTCTGTAGAAAATGCAACTGGACATTCGTAGCGCTAAGTGGGTAATAGTGGAAAAAAGAATATGTTCAAATATAAACTACACAGAAGCATTGTATGAAACTTCTTTCTGTTCTGTGCATTCAACTAACAGAGTTGAACCTTACTTTTGATTGAGCCGTTCTGAAACACTCTTTCTGTAGAAACTGCAATTGGACATTCTGAGCGCTAAGAGGCCTATATTGGGAAAAAGAATGTCTACAAATAAAAACTACACAGAAGAATTGTGTGAAACTTCTTTCTGTTCTGTTTGTTCAACTAAAAGAGTTGAACCTTAGTTTTGATTGAGCCGTTCTGAAACACTCTTTCTGTAGAAAATGCAAGGGGAGATTTGGAGCGCTAAGAGGGTAATAGTGGAAAAAGGAATGTCTCCAAATATAAACTACACAGAATCATTCTGTGAAACTTCTTTCTGATCTGTGCATTCAGCTAACAGAGTTAAGCCATACTTTTGATTGAGCAGATCTGAACACTCTTTCTGTAGAAAATGCAACTGGACATTTGGAGCGCTAAGAGAGTAGTAGTGGAAAAAGGAATATATTCAAATATAAACTACACAGAAGCATTCTGTGAAACTTCTTTCTGATCTGAGCATTCAGCTAACAGAGTTAAACCATACTTTTGATTGAGCAGTTTTGAAACACTCTGTCTGTAGAAAATGCAACTGGACATTCGTAGCGCTAAGTGGGTAATAGTGGAAAAAAGAATATGTTCAAATATAAACTACACAGAAGCATTGTATGAAACTTCTTTCTGTTCTGTGCATTCAACTAACAGAGTTGAACCTTACTTTTGATTGAGCCTTTCTGAAACACTCTTTCTGTAGAAACTGCAATTGGACATTCTGAGCGCTAAGAGGCCTCTATTGGGAAAAATAATATCTTCAAATAAAAACTACACAGAAGCATTGTGTGAAACTTATTTCTCATATGTTCATTAAGCTAACAGAGTTAAACCATACTTTTGATTGCGCAGTTCTGAACACTCTTTCTGTAGAAAATGCAAGTGGACATTCGGAGCGCTAACAGGGTAATAGTGGAAAAAGGAATATATTCAAATATAAACTACACAGTAGCATTCTGTGAAAATTCTTTCTGTTCTGTGCATTCAGCTAACAGAGTTGAACCTTACTTTTGATTGAACCGTTCTGAAACACTCTTTCTGTAGAAACTGCAATTGGACATGCTAAGCGCTAAGAGGCCTACATTGGGAAAAAGAATATCTTCAAATAAAAACTACACAGATGCATTCTGTGAAACTTATTTCTGATCTGTAAATTCAGTTAACAGAGATAAAACATATTTTTGATTGAGCAGTTATGAAACACTCTTTTTGTAGAAAATGCAAGTGGAGATTCGGAGCGCTAAGAGGGTCATAGTGGAAAAAGGAATGTCTTCAAATATAAACTACACAGAATCATTCGGTGAAACTTCTTTCTGATCTGAGCATTCAGCTAACTGAGTTAAACCATACTTTTGATTGAGCAGTTTTGAAACACTCTGTCTGTAGAAAATGCAACTGGACATTCGTCGCGCTAAGTGGGTAATAGTGGAAAAAAGAATATGTTCAAATATAAACTACACAGAAGCATTGTATGAAACTTCTTTCTGTTCTGTGCATTCAACTAACAGAGTTGAACCTTACTTTTGATTGAGCCGTTCTGAAACACTCTTTTTGTAGAAACTGCAATTGGACATTCTGAGCGCTAAGAGGCCTATATTGGGAAAAAGAATGTCTACAAATAAAAACTACACAGAAGAATTGTGTGAAACTTCTTTCTGTTCTGTTTGTTCAACTAAAGGAGTTGAACCTTAATTTTGATTGAGCCGTTCTGAAACACTCTTTCTGTAGAAAATGCAAGTGGAGATTCGGAGCGCTAAGAGGGTAATAGTGGAAAAAGGAATGTCTCCAAATATAAACTACACAGAATCATTCTGTGAAACTTCTTTCTGATCTGTGCATTCAGCTAACAGAGTTAATCCATACTTTTGATTGAGGAGATCTGAACACTCTTTCTGTAGAAAATGCAACTGGACATTTGGAGCGCTAAGAGAGTAGTAGTGGAAAAAGGAATATATACAAATATAAACTACACAGAAGCATTCTGTGAAACTTCTTTCTGATCTGAGCATTCAGCTAACAGGGTTAAACCATACTTTTGATTGAGCAGTTTTGAAACACTCTGTCTGTAGAAAATACAACTGGACATTCGTAGCGCTAAGTGGGTAATAGTGGAAAAAAGAATATGTTCAAATATAAACTACACAGAAGCATTGTATGAAACTTCTTTCTGTTCTGTTCATTCAACTAACAGAGTTGAACCTTACTTTTGATTGAGCCTTTCTGAAACACTCTTTCTGTAGAAACTGCAATTGGACATTCTGAGCGCTAAGAGGCCTCTATTGGGAAAAATAATATCTTCAAATAAAAACTACACAGAAGCATTGTGTGAAACTTAGTTCTGATATGTTCATTAAGCTAACAGAGTTAAACCATACTTTTGATTGCGCAGTTCTGAACACTCTTTCTGTAGAAAATGCAAGTGGACATTCGGAGCGCTAAGAGGGTAATAGTGGAAAAAGGAATATATTCAAATACAAACTACACAGTAGCATTCTGTGAAAATTCTTTCTGTTCTGTGCATTCAACTAACAGTGTTGAACCTTACTTTTGATTGAGCCGTTCTGAAACACTCTTTCTGTAGAAACTGCAATTGGACATGCTAAGCGCTAAGAGGCCTACATTGGGAAAAAGATTATCTTCAAATAAAAACTACACAGATGCATTCTGTGAAACTTATTTCTGATCTGTAAATTCAGTTAACAGAGATAAAACATATTTTTGATTGAGCAGTTATGAAACACTCTTTTTGTAGAAAATGCAAGTGGTGATTCGGAGCGCTAAGAGGGTAATAGTGGAAAAAGGAATGTCTTCAAATATAAACTACACGGAATCATTCGGTGAAATTTCTTTCTGATCTGTGCATTCAGCTAACAGAGTTAAACCATACTTTTGATTGAGCAGATCTGAACACTCTTTCTGTAGAAAATGCAACTGGACATTTGGAGCGCTAAGAGCGTAGTAGTGGAAAAAGCAATATATTGAAATATAAACTACACAGAAGCATTCTGTGAAACTCCTTTCTGATCTGAGCATTCAGCTAACAGAGTTAAACCATACTTTTGATTGAGCAGTTTTGAAACACTCTGTCTGTAGAAAATGCAACTGGACATTCGTAGCGCTAAGTGGGTAATAGTGGAAAAAAGAATATGTTCAAATATAAACTACACAGAAGCATTGTATGAAACTTCTTTCTGTTCTGTGCATTCAACTAACAGAGTTGAACCTTACTTTTGATTGAGCCGTTCTGAAACACTCTTTCTGTAGAAACTGCAATTGGACATTCTGAGCGCTAAGAGGCCTATATTGGGAAAAAGAATGTCTACAAATAAAAACTACACAGAAGAATTGTGTGAAACTTCTTTCTGTTCTGTTTGTTCAACTAAAAGAGTTGAACCTTAGTTTTGATTGAGTCGTTCTGAAACACTCTTTCTGTAGAAAATGCAAGGGGAGATTTGGAGCGCTAAGAGGGTAATAGTGGAAAAAGGAATGTCTCCAAATATAAACTACACAGAATCATTCTGTGAAACTTCTTTCTGATCTGTGCATTCAGCTAACAGAGTTAAGCCATACTTTTGATTGAGCAGATCTGAACACTCTTTCTGTAGAAAATGCAACTGGACATTTGGAGCGCTAAGAGAGTAGTAGTGGAAAAAGGAATATATTCAAATATAAACTACACAGAAGCATTCTGTGAAACTTCTTTCTGATCTGAGCATTCAGCTAACAGAGTTAAACCATACTTTTGATTGAGCAGTTTTGAAACACTCTGTCTGTAGAAAATGCAACTGGACATTCGTAGCGCTAAGTGGGTAATAGTGGAAAAAAGAATATGTTCAAATATAAACTACACAGAAGCATTGTATGAAACTTCTTTCTGTTCTGTGCATTCAACTAACAGAGTTGAACCTTACTTTTGATTGAGCCTTTCTGAAACACTCTTTCTGTAGAAACTGCAATTGGACATTCTGAGCGCTAAGAGGCCTCTATTGGGAAAAATAATATCTTCAAATAAAAACTACACACAAGCATTGTGTGAAACTTATTTCTCATATGTTCATTAAGCTAACAGAGTTAAACCATACTTTTGATTGCGCAGTTCTGAACACTCTTTCTGTAGAAAATGCAAGTGGACATTCGGAGCGCTAACAGGGTAATAGTGGAAAAAGGAATATATTCAAATATAAACTACACAGTAGCATTCTGTGAAAATTCTTTCTGTTCTGTGCATTCAGCTAACAGAGTTGAACCTTACTTTTGATTGAACCGTTCTGAAACACTCTTTCTGTAGAAACTGCAATTGGACATGCTAAGCGCTAAGAGGCCTACATTGGGAAAAAGAATATCTTCAAATAAAAACTACACAGATGCATTCTGTGAAACTTATTTCTGATCTGTAAATTCAGTTAACAGAGATAAAACATATTTTTGATTGAGCAGTTATGAAACACTCTTTTTGTAGAAAATGCAAGTGGAGATTCGGAGCGCTAAGAGGGTAATGGTGGAAAAGGAATGTCTTCAAATATAAACTACACAGAATCATTCGGTGAAACTTCTTTCTTATCTCTGCATTCAGCTAACAGAGTTAAACCATACTTTTGATTGAGCAGATCTGAACACTCTTTCTGTAGAAAATGCAACTGGACATTTGGAGCGCTAAGAGCGTAGTAGTGGAAAAAGGAATATATTCAAATATAAACTACACAGAAGCATTCTGTGAATCTTCTTTCTGATCTGAGCATTCAGCTAACAGAGTTAAACCATACTTTTGATTGAGCAGTTTTGAAACACTCTGTCTGTAGAAAATGCAACTGGACATTCGTAGCGCTAAGTGGGTAATAGTGGAAAAAAGAATATGTTCAAATATAAACTACACAGAAGCATTGTATGAAACTTCTTTCTGTTCTGTGCATTCAACTATCAGAGTTGAACCTTACTTTTGACTGAGCCGTTCTGAAACACTCTTTCTGTAGAAACTGCAATTGGACATGCTAAGCGCTAAGAGGCCTACATTGGGAAAAAGAATATCTTCAAATAAAAACTACACAGATGCATTCTGTGAAACTTATTTCTGATCTGTAAATTCAGTTAACAGAGATAAAACATATTTTTGATTGAGCAGTTATGAAACACTCTTTTTGTAGAAAATGCAAGTGGAGATTCGGAGCGCTAAGAGGGTCATAGTGGAAAAAGGAATGTCTTCAAATATAAACTACACAGAATCATTCGGTGAAACTTCTTTCTGATCTGAGCATTCAGCTAACTGAGTTAAACCATACTTTTGATTGAGCAGTTTTGAAACACTCTGTCTGTAGAAAATGCAACTGGACATTCGTAGCGCTAAGTGGGTAATAGTGGAAAAAAGAATATGTTCAAATATAAACTACACAGAAGCATTGTATGAAACTTCTTTCTGTTCTGTGCATTCAACTAACAGAGTTGAACCTTACTTTTGATTGAGCCGTTCTGAAACACTCTTTTTGTAGAAACTGCAATTGGACATTCTGAGCGCTAAGAGGCCTATATTGGGAAAAAGAATGTCTACAAATAAAAACTACACAGAAGAATTGTGTGAAACTTCTTTCTGTTCTGTTTGTTCAACTAAAGGAGTTGAACCTTAGTTTTGATTGAGCCGTTCTGAAACACTCTTTCTGTAGAAAATGCAAGTGGAGATTCGGAGCGCTAAGAGGGTAATAGTGGAAAAAGGAATGTCTCCAAATATAAACTACACAGAATCATTCTGTGAAACTTCTTTCTGATCTGTGCATTCAGCTAACAGAGTTAATCCATACTTTTGATTGAGGAGATCTGAACACTCTTTCTGTAGAAAATGCAACTGGACATTTGGAGCGCTAAGAGAGTAGTAGTGGAAAAAGGAATATATACAAATATAAACTACACAGAAGCATTCTGTGAAACTTCTTTCTGATCTGAGCATTCAGCTAACAGGGTTAAACCATACTTTTGATTGAGCAGTTTTGAAACACTCTGTCTGTAGAAAATGCAACTGGACATTCGTAGCGCTAAGTGGGTAATAGTGGAAAAAAGAATATGTTCAAATATAAACTACACAGAAGCATTGTATGAAACTTCTTTCTGTTCTGTTCATTCAACTAACAGAGTTGAACCTTACTTTTGATTGAGCCTTTCTGAAACACTCTTTCTGTAGAAACTGCAATTGGACATTCTGAGCGCTAAGAGGCCTCTATTGGGAAAAATAATATCTTCAAATAAAAACTACACAGAAGCATTGTGTGAAACTTAGTTCTGATATGTTCATTAAGCTAACAGAGTTAAACCATACTTTTGATTGCGCAGTTCTGAACACTCTTTCTGTAGAAAATGCAAGTGGACATTCGGAGCGCTAAGAGGGTAATAGTGGAAAAAGGAATATATTCAAATACAAACTACACAGTAGCATTCTGTGAAAATTCTTTCTGTTCTGTGCATTCAACTAACAGTGTTGAACCTTACTTTTGATTGAGCCGTTCTGAAACACTCTTTCTGTAGAAACTGCAATTGGACATGCTAAGCGCTAAGAGGCCTACATTGGGAAAAAGATTATCTTCAAATAAAAACTACACAGATGCATTCTGTGAAACTTATTTCTGATCTGTAAATTCAGTTAACAGAGATAAAACATATTTTTGATTGAGCAGTTATGAAACACTCTTTTTGTAGAAAATGCAAGTGGTGATTCGGAGCGCTAAGAGGGTAATAGTGGAAAAAGGAATGTCTTCAAATATAAACTACACGGAATCATTCGGTGAAATTTCTTTCTGATCTGTGCATTCAGCTAACAGAGTTAAACCATACTTTTGATTGAGCAGATCTGAACACTCTTTCTGTAGAAAATGCAACTGGACATTTGGAGCGCTAAGAGCGTAGTAGTGGAAAAAGCAATATATTGAAATATAAACTACACAGAAGCATTCTGTGAAACTCCTTTCTGATCTGAGCATTCAGCTAACAGAGTTAAACCATACTTTTGATTGAGCAGTTTTGAAACACTCTGTCTGTAGAAAATGCAACTGGACATTCGTAGCGCTAAGTGGGTAATAGTGGAAAAAAGAATATGTTCAAATATAAACTACACAGAAGCATTGTATGAAACTTCTTTCTGTTCTGTGCATTCAACTAACAGAGTTGAACCTTACTTTTGATTGAGCCGTTCTGAAACACTCTTTCTGTAGAAACTGCAATTGGACATTCTGAGCGCTAAGAGGCCTATATTGGGAAAAAGAATGTCTACAAATAAAAACTACACAGAAGAATTCTGTGAAACTTCTTTCTGTTCTGTTTGTTCAACTAAAAGAGTTGAACCTTAGTTTTGATTGAGCCGTTCTGAAACACTCTTTCTGTAGAAAATGCAAGGGGAGATTTGGAGCGCTAAGAGGGTAATAGTGGAAAAAGGAATGTCTCCAAATATAAACTACACAGAATCATTCTGTGAAACTTCTTTCTGATCTGTGCATTCAGCTAACAGAGTTAAGCCATACTTTTGATTGAGCAGATCTGAACACTCTTTCTGTAGAAAATGCAACTGGACATTTGGAGCGCTAAGAGAGTAGTAGTGGAAAAAGGAATATATTCAAATATAAACTACACAGAAGCATTCTGTGAAACTTCTTTCTGATCTGAGCATTCAGCTAAAAGAGTTAAACCATACTTTTGATTGAGCAGTTTTGAAACACTCTGTCTGTAGAAAATGCAACTGGACATTCGTAGCGCTAAGTGGGTAATAGTGGAAAAAAGAATATGTTCAAATATAAACTACACAGAAGCATTGTATGAAACTTCTTTCTGTTCTGTGCATTCAACTAACAGAGTTGAACCTTACTTTTGATTGAGCCTTTCTGAAACACTCTTTCTGTAGAAACTGCAATTGGACATTCTGAGCGCTAAGAGGCCTCTATTGGGAAAAATAATATCTTCAAATAAAAACTACACAGAAGCATTGTGTGAAACTTATTTCTCATATGTTCATTAAGCTAACAGAGTTAAACCATACTTTTGATTGCGCAGTTCTGAACACTCTTTCTGTAGAAAATGCAAGTGGACATTCGGAGCGCTAACAGGGTAATAGTGGAAAAAGGAATATATTCAAATATAAACTACACAGTAGCATTCTGTGAAAATTCTTTCTGTTCTGTGCATTCAGCTAACAGAGTTGAACCTTACTTTTGATTGAACCGTTCTGAAACACTCTTTCTGTAGAAACTGCAATTGGACATGCTAAGCGCTAAGAGGCCTACATTGGGAAAAAGAATATCTTCAAATAAAAACTACACAGATGCATTCTGTGAAACTTATTTCTGATCTGTAAATTCAGTTAACAGAGATAAAACATATTTTTGATTGAGCAGTTATGAAACACTCTTTTTGTAGAAAATGCAAGTGGAGATTCGGAGCGCTAAGTGGGTAATAGTGGAAAAAGGAATGTCTTCAAATATAAACTACACGAAATCATTCGGTGAAACTTCTTTCTGATCTGTGCATTCAGCTAACAGAGTTAAAACATACTTTTGATTGAGCAGATCTGAACACTCTTTCTGTAGAAAATGCAACTGGACATTGGGAGCGCTAAGAGCGTAGTAGTGGAAAAAGGAATATATTCAAATATAAAGTACACAGAAGCATTCTGTGAAACTTCTTTCTGATCTGAGCATTCAGCTAACAGAGTTAAACCATACTTTTGATTGAGCAGTTTGGAAACACTCTGTCTGTACAAAATGCAACTGGACATTCGTAGAGCTAAGTGGGTAATAGTGGAAAAAAGAATATGTTCAAATATAAACTACACAGAAGCCTTGTATGAAACTTCTTTCTGTTCTGTGCATTCAACTAACAGAGTTGAACCTTACTTTTGATTGAGCCGTTCTGAAACACTCTTTCTGTAGAAACTGCAATTGGACATTCTGAGCGCTAAGAGGCCTATATTGGGAAAAAGAATGTCTACAAATAAAAACTACACAGAAGAATTGTGTGAAACTTCTTTCTGTTCTGTTTGTTCAACTAAAAGAGTTGAACCTTAGTTTTGATTGAGCCGTTCTGAAACACTCTTTCTGTAGAAAATGCAAGTGGAGATTCGGAGCACTAAGAGGGTAATAGTGGAAAAAGGAATGTCTCCAAATATAAACTACACAGAATCATTCTGTGAAACTTCTTTGTGATCTGTGCATTCAGCTAACAGAGTTAAACCATACTTTTGATTGAGCAGATCTGAACACTCTTTCTGTAGAAAATGCAACTGGACATTTGGAGCGCTAAGAGAGTAGTAGTGGAAAAAGGAATATATTCAAATATAAACTACACAGAAGCATTCTGTGAAACTTCTTTCTGATCTGAGCATTCAGCTAACAGAGTTAAACCATACTTTTGATTGAGCAGTTTTGAAACACTCTGTCTGTAGAAAATGCAACTGGACATTCGTAGCGCTAAGTGGGTAATAGTGGAAAAAAGAATATGTTCAAATATAAACTACACAGAAGCATTGTATGAAACTTCTTTCTGTTCTGTGCATTCAACTATCAGAGTTGAACCTTACTTTTGACTGAGCCGTTCTGAAACACTCTTTCTGTAGAAACTGCAATTGGACATGCTAAGCGCTAAGAGGCCTACATTGGGAAAAAGAATATCTTCAAATAAAAACTACACAGATGCATTCTGTGAAACTTATTTCTGATCTGTAAATTCAGTTAACAGAGATAAAACATATTTTTGATTGAGCAGTTATGAAACACTCTTTTTGTAGAAAATGCAAGTGGAGATTCGGAGCGCTAAGAGGGTCATAGTGGAAAAAGGAATGTCTTCAAATATAAACTACACAGAATCATTCGGTGAAACTTCTTTCTGATCTGAGCATTCAGCTAACTGAGTTAAACCATACTTTTGATTGAGCAGTTTTGAAACACTCTGTCTGTAGAAAATGCAACTGGACATTCGTAGCGCTAAGTGGGTAATAGTGGAAAAAAGAATATGTTCAAATATAAACTACACAGAAGCATTGTATGAAACTTCTTTCTGTTCTGTGCATTCAACTAACAGAGTTGAACCTTACTTTTGATTGAGCCGTTCTGAAACACTCTTTCTGTAGAAACTGCAATTGGACATTCTGAGCGCTAAGAGGCCTATATTGGGAAAAAGAATGTCTACAAATAAAAACTACACAGAAGAATTGTGTGAAATTTCTTTCTGTTCTGTTTGTTCAACTAAAAGAGTTGAACCTTAGTTTTGATTGAGCCGTTCTGAAACACTCTTTCTGTAGAAAATGCAAGGGGAGATTTGGAGCGCTAAGACGGTAATAGTGGAAAAAGGAATGTCTCCAAATATAAACTACACAGAATCATTCTGTGAAACTTCTTTCTGATCTGTGCATTCAGCTAACAGAGTTAAGCCATACTTTTGATTGAGCAGATCTGAACACTCTTTCTGTAGAAAATGCAACTGGACATTTGGAGCGCTAAGAGAGTAGTAGTGGAAAAAGGAATATATTCAAATATAAACTACACAGAAGCATTCTGTGAAACTTCTTTCTGATCTGAGCATTCAGCTAACAGAGTTAAACCATACTTTTGATTGAGCAGTTTTGAAACACTCTGTCTGTAGAAAATGCAACTGGACATTCGTAGCGCTAAGTGGGTAATAGTGGAAAAAAGAATATGTTCAAATATAAACTACACAGAAGCATTGTATGAAACTTCTTTCTGTTCTGTGCATTCAACTAACAGAGTTGAACCTTACTTTTGATTGAGCCTTTCTGAAACACTCTTTCTGTAGAAACTGCAATTGGACATTCTGAGCGCTAAGAGGCCTGTATTGGGAAAAATAATATCTTCAAATAAAAACTACACAGAAGCATTGTGTGAAACTTATTTCTCATATGTTCATTAAGCTAACAGAGTTAAACCATACTTTTGATTGCGCAGTTCTGAACACTCTTTCTGTAGAAAATGCAAGTGGACATTCGGAGCGCTAACAGGGTAATAGTGGAAAAAGGAATATATTCAAATATAAACTACACAGTAGCATTCTGTGAAAATTCTTTCTGTTCTGTGCATTCAGCTAACAGAGTTGAACCTTACTTTTGATTGAACCGTTCTGAAACACTCTTTCTGTAGAAACTGCAATTGGACATGCTAAGCGCTAAGAGGCCTACATTGGGAAAAAGAATATCTTCAAATAAAAACTACACAGATGCATTCTGTGAAACTTATTTCTGATCTGTAAATTCAGTTAACAGAGATAAAACATATTTTTGATTGAGCAGTTATGAAACACTCTTTTTGTAGAAAATGCAAGTGGAGATTCGGAGCGCTAAGAGGGTAATGGTGGAAAAGGAATGTCTTCAAATATAAACTACACAGAATCATTCGGTGAAACTTCTTTCTTATCTCTGCATTCAGCTAACAGAGTTAAACCATACTTTTGATTGAGCAGATCTGAACACTCTTTCTGTAGAAAATGCAACTGGACATTTGGAGCGCTAAGAGCGTAGTAGTGGAAAAAGGAATATATTCAAATATAAACTACACAGAAGCATTCTGTGAATCTTCTTTCTGATCTGAGCATTCAGCTAACAAAGTTAAACCATACTTTTGATTGAGCAGTTTTGAAACACTCTGTCTGTAGAAAATGCAACTGGACATTCGTAGCGCTAAGTGGGTAATAGTGGAAAAAAGAATATGTTCAAATATAAACTACACAGAAGCATTGTATGAAACTTCTTTCTGTTCTGTGCATTCAACTATCAGAGTTGAACCTTACTTTTGACTGAGCCGTTCTGAAACACTCTTTCTGTAGAAACTGCAATTGGACATGCTAAGCGCTAAGAGGCCTACATTGGGAAAAAGAATATCTTCAAATAAAAACTACACAGATGCATTCTGTGAAACTTATTTCTGATCTGTAAATTCAGTTAACAGAGATAAAACATATTTTTGATTGAGCAGTTATGAAACACTCTTTTTGTAGAAAATGCAAGTGGAGATTCGGAGCGCTAAGAGGGTCATAGTGGAAAAAGGAATGTCTTCAAATATAAACTACACAGAATCATTCGGTGAAACTTCTTTCTGATCTGAGCATTCAGCTAACTGAGTTAAACCATACTTTTGATTGAGCAGTTTTGAAACACTCTGTCTGTAGAAAATGCAACTGGACATTCGTAGCGCTAAGTGGGTAATAGTGGAAAAAAGAATATGTTCAAATATAAACTACACAGAAGCATTGTATGAAACTTCTTTCTGTTCTGTGCATTCAACTAACAGAGTTGAACCTTACTTTTGATTGAGCCGTTCTGAAACACTCTTTTTGTAGAAACTGCAATTGGACATTCTGAGCGCTAAGAGGCCTATATTGGGAAAAAGAATGTCTACAAATAAAAACTACACAGAAGAATTGTGTGAAACTTCTTTCTGTTCTGTTTGTTCAACTAAAGGAGTTGAACCTTAGTTTTGATTGAGCCGTTCTGAAACACTCTTTCTGTAGAAAATGCAAGTGGAGATTCGGAGCGCTAAGAGGGTAATAGTGGAAAAAGGAATGTCTCCAAATATAAACTACACAGAATCATTCTGTGAAACTTCTTTCTGATCTGTGCATTCAGCTAACAGAGTTAATCCATACTTTTGATTGAGGAGATCTGAACACTCTTTCTGTAGAAAATGCAACTGGACATTTGGAGCGCTAAGAGAGTAGTAGTGGAAAAAGGAATATATACAAATATAAACTACACAGAAGCATTCTGTGAAACTTCTTTCTGATCTGAGCATTCAGCTAACAGGGTTAAACCATACTTTTGATTGAGCAGTTTTGAAACACTCTGTCTGTAGAAAATGCAACTGGACATTCGTAGCGCTAAGTGGGTAATAGTGGAAAAAAGAATATGTTCAAATATAAACTACACAGAAGCATTGTATGAAACTTCTTTCTGTTCTGTTCATTCAACTAACAGAGTTGAACCTTACTTTTGATTGAGCCTTTCTGAAACACTCTTTCTGTAGAAACTGCAATTGGACATTCTGAGCGCTAAGAGGCCTCTATTGGGAAAAATAATATCTTCAAATAAAAACTACACAGAAGCATTGTGTGAAACTTAGTTCTGATATGTTCATTAAGCTAACAGAGTTAAACCATACTTTTGATTGCGCAGTTCTGAACACTCTTTCTGTAGAAAATGCAAGTGGACATTCGGAGCGCTAAGAGGGTAATAGTGGAAAAAGGAATATATTCAAATACAAACTACACAGTAGCATTCTGTGAAAATTCTTTCTGTTCTGTGCATTCAACTAACAGTGTTGAACCTTACTTTTGATTGAGCCGTTCTGAAACACTCTTTCTGTAGAAACTGCAATTGGACATGCTAAGCGCTAAGAGGCCTACATTGGGAAAAAGATTATCTTCAAATAAAAACTACACAGATGCATTCTGTGAAACTTATTTCTGATCTGTAAATTCAGTTAACAGAGATAAAACATATTTTTGATTGAGCAGTTATGAAACACTCTTTTTGTAGAAAATGCAAGTGGTGATTCGGAGCGCTAAGAGGGTAATAGTGGAAAAAGGAATGTCTTCAAATATAAACTACACGGAATCATTCGGTGAAATTTCTTTCTGATCTGTGCATTCAGCTAACAGAGTTAAACCATACTTTTGATTGAGCAGATCTGAACACTCTTTCTGTAGAAAATGCAACTGGACATTTGGAGCGCTAAGAGCGTAGTAGTGGAAAAAGCAATATATTGAAATATAAACTACACAGAAGCATTCTGTGAAACTCCTTTCTGATCTGAGCATTCAGCTAACAGAGTTAAACCATACTTTTGATTGAGCAGTTTTGAAACACTCTGTCTGTAGAAAATGCAACTGGACATTCGTAGCGCTAAGTGGGTAATAGTGGAAAAAAGAATATGTTCAAATATAAACTACACAGAAGCATTGTATGAAACTTCTTTCTGTTCTGTGCATTCAACTAACAGAGTTGAACCTTACTTTTGATTGAGCCGTTCTGAAACACTCTTTCTGTAGAAACTGCAATTGGACATTCTGAGCGCTAAGAGGCCTATATTGGGAAAAAGAATGTCTACAAATAAAAACTACACAGAAGAATTGTGTGAAACTTCTTTCTGTTCTGTTTGTTCAACTAAAAGAGTTGAACCTTAGTTTTGATTGAGCCGCTCTGAAACAATCTTTCTGTAGAAAATGCAAGGGGAGATTTGGAGCGCTAAGAGGGTAATAGTGGAAAAAGGAATGTCTCCAAATATAAACTACACAGAATCATTCTGTGAAACTTCTTTCTGATCTGTGCATTCAGCTAACAGAGTTAAGCCATACTTTTGATTGAGCAGATCTGAACACTCTTTCTGTAGAAAATGCAACTGGACATTTGGAGCGCTAAGAGAGTAGTAGTGGAAAAAGGAATATATTCAAATATAAACTACACAGAAGCATTCTGTGAAACTTCTTTCTGATCTGAGCATTCAGCTAACAGAGTTAAACCATACTTTTGATTGAGCAGTTTTGAAACACTCTGTCTGTAGAAAATGCAACTGGACATTCGTAGCGCTAAGTGGGTAATAGTGGAACAAAGAATATGTTCAAATATAAACTACACAGAAGCATTGTATGAAACTTCTTTCTGTTCTGTGCATTCAACTAACAGAGTTGAACCTTACTTTTGATTGAGCCTTTCTGAAACACTCTTTCTGTAGAAACTGCAATTGGACATTCTGAGCGCTAAGAGGCCTCTATTGGGAAAAATAATATCTTCAAATAAAAACTACACAGAAGCATTGTGTGAAACTTATTTCTCATATGTTCATTAAGCTAACAGAGTTAAACCATACTTTTGATTGCGCAGTTCTGAACACTCTTTCTGTAGAAAATGCAAGTGGACATTCGGAGCGCTAACAGGGTAATAGTGGAAAAAGGAATATATTCAAATATAAACTACACAGTAGCATTCTGTGAAAATTCTTTCTGTTCTGTGCATTCAGCTAACAGAGTTGAACCTTACTTTTGATTGAACCGTTCTGAAACACTCTTTCTGTAGAAACTGCAATTGGACATGCTAAGCGCTAAGAGGCCTACATTGGGAAAAAGAATATCTTCAAATAAAAACTACACAGATGCATTCTGTGAAACTTATTTCTGATCTGTAAATTCAGTTAACAGAGATAAAACATATTTTTGATTGAGCAGTTATGAAACACTCTTTTTGTAGAAAATGCAAGTGGAGATTCGGAGCGCTAAGAGGGTAATGGTGGAAAAGGAATGTCTTCAAATATAAACTACACAGAATCATTCGGTGAAACTTCTTTCTTATCTCTGCATTCAGCTAACAGAGTTAAACCATACTTTTGATTGAGCAGATCTGAACACTCTTTCTGTAGAAAATGCAACTGGACATTTGGAGCGCTAAGAGCGTAGTAGTGGAAAAAGGAATATATTCAAATATAAACTACACAGAAGCATTCTGTGAATCTTCTTTCTGATCTGAGCATTCAGCTAACAGAGTTAAACCATACTTTTGATTGAGCAGTTTTGAAACACTCTGTCTGTAGAAAATGCAACTGGACATTCGTAGCGCTAAGTGGGTAATAGTGGAAAAAAGAATATGTTCAAATATAAACTACACAGAAGCATTGTATGAAACTTCTTTCTGTTCTGTGCATTCAACTATCAGAGTTGAACCTTACTTTTGACTGAGCCGTTCTGAAACACTCTTTCTGTAGAAACTGCAATTGGACATGCTAAGCGCTAAGAGGCCTACATTGGGAAAAAGAATATCTTCAAATAAAAACTACACAGATGCATTCTGTGAAACTTATTTCTGATCTGTAAATTCAGTTAACAGAGATAAAACATATTTTTGATTGAGCAGTTATGAAACACTCTTTTTGTAGAAAATGCAAGTGGAGATTCGGAGCGCTAAGAGGGTCATAGTGGAAAAAGGAATGTCTTCAAATATAAACTACACAGAATCATTCGGTGAAACTTCTTTCTGATCTGAGCATTCAGCTAACTGAGTTAAACCATACTTTTGATTGAGCAGTTTTGAAACACTCTGTCTGTAGAAAATGCAACTGGACATTCGTAGCGCTAAGTGGGTAATAGTGGAAAAAAGAATATGTTCAAATATAAACTACACAGAAGCATTGTATGAAACTTCTTTCTGTTCTGTGCATTCAACTAACAGAGTTGAACCTTACTTTTGATTGAGCCGTTCTGAAACACTCTTTTTGTAGAAACTGCAATTGGACATTCTGAGCGCTAAGAGGCCTATATTGGGAAAAAGAATGTCTACAAATAAAAACTACACAGAAGAATTGTGTGAAACTTCTTTCTGTTCTGTTTGTTCAACTAAAGGAGTTGAACCTTAGTTTTGATTGAGCCGTTCTGAAACACTCTTTCTGTAGAAAATGCAAGTGGAGATTCGGAGCGCTAAGAGGGTAATAGTGGAAAAAGGAATGTCTCCAAATATAAACTACACAGAATCATTCTGTGAAACTTCTTTCTGATCTGTGCATTCAGCTAACAGAGTTAATCCATACTTTTGATTGAGGAGATCTGAACACTCTTTCTGTAGAAAATGCAACTGGACATTTGGAGCGCTAAGAGAGTAGTAGTGGAAAAAGGAATATATACAAATATAAACTACACAGAAGCATTCTGTGAAACTTCTTTCTGATCTGAGCATTCAGCTAACAGGGTTAAACCATACTTTTGATTGAGCAGTTTTGAAACACTCTGTCTGTAGAAAATGCAACTGGACATTCGTAGCGCTAAGTGGGTAATAGTGGAAAAAAGAATATGTTCAAATATAAACTACACAGAAGCATTGTATGAAATTTCTTTCTGTTCTGTTCATTCAACTAACAGAGTTGAACCTTACTTTTGATTGAGCCTTTCTGAAACACTCTTTCTGTAGAAACTGCAATTGGACATTCTGAGCGCTAAGAGGCCTCTATTGGGAAAAATAATATCTTCAAATAAAAACTACACAGAAGCATTGTGTGAAACTTAGTTCTGATATGTTCATTAAGCTAACAGAGTTAAACCATACTTTTGATTGCGCAGTTCTGAACACTCTTTCTGTAGAAAATGCAAGTGGACATTCGGAGCGCTAAGAGGGTAATAGTGGAAAAAGGAATATATTCAAATACAAACTACACAGTAGCATTCTGTGAAAATTCTTTCTGTTCTGTGCATTCAACTAACAGTGTTGAACCTTACTTTTGATTGAGCCGTTCTGAAACACTCTTTCTGTAGAAACTGCAATTGGACATGCTAAGCGCTAAGAGGCCTACATTGGGAAAAAGATTATCTTCAAATAAAAACTACACAGATGCATTCTGTGAAACTTATTTCTGATCTGTAAATTCAGTTAACAGAGATAAAACATATTTTTGATTGAGCAGTTATGAAACACTCTTTTTGTAGAAAATGCAAGTGGTGATTCGGAGCGCTAAGAGGGTAATAGTGGAAAAAGGAATGTCTTCAAATATAAACTACACGGAATCATTCGGTGAAATTTCTTTCTGATCTGTGCATTCAGCTAACAGAGTTAAACCATACTTTTGATTGAGCAGATCTGAACACTCTTTCTGTAGAAAATGCAACTGGACATTTGGAGCGCTAAGAGCGTAGTAGTGGAAAAAGCAATATATTGAAATATAAACTACACAGAAGCATTCTGTGAAACTCCTTTCTGATCTGAGCATTCAGCTAACAGAGTTAAACCATACTTTTGATTGAGCAGTTTTGAAACACTCTGTCTGTAGAAAATGCAACTGGACATTCGTAGCGCTAAGTGGGTAATAGTGGAAAAAAGAATATGTTCAAATATAAACTACACAGAAGCATTGTATGAAACTTCTTTCTGTTCTGTGCATTCAACTAACAGAGTTGAACCTTACTTTTGATTGAGCCGTTCTGAAACACTCTTTCTGTAGAAACTGCAATTGGACATTCTGAGCGCTAAGAGGCCTATATTGGGAAAAAGAATGTCTACAAATAAAAACTACACAGAAGAATTCTGTGAAACTTCTTTCTGTTCTGTTTGTTCAACTAAAAGAGTTGAACCTTAGTTTTGATTGAGCCGTTCTGAAACACTCTTTCTGTAGAAAATGCAAGGGGAGATTTGGAGCGCTAAGAGGGTAATAGTGGAAAAAGGAATGTCTCCAAATATAAACTACACAGAATCATTCTGTGAAACTTCTTTCTGATCTGTGCATTCAGCTAACAGAGTTAAGCCATACTTTTGATTGAGCAGATCTGAACACTCTTTCTGTAGAAAATGCAACTGGACATTTGGAGCGCTAAGAGAGTAGTAGTGGAAAAAGGAATATATTCAAATATAAACTACACAGAAGCATTCTGTGAAACTTCTTTCTGATCTGAGCATTCAGCTAACAGAGTTAAACCATACTTTTGATTGAGCAGTTTTGAAACACTCTGTCTGTAGAAAATGCAACTGGACATTCGTAGCGCTAAGTGGGTAATAGTGGAAAAAAGAATATGTTCAAATATAAACTACACAGAAGCATTGTATGAAACTTCTTTCTGTTCTGTGCATTCAACTAACAGAGTTGAACCTTACTTTTGATTGAGCCTTTCTGAAACACTCTTTCTGTAGAAACTGCAATTGGACATTCTGAGCGCTAAGAGGCCTCTATTGGGAAAAATAATATCTTCAAATAAAAACTACACAGAAGCATTGTGTGAAACTTATTTCTCATATGTTCATTAAGCTAACAGAGTTAAACCATACTTTTGATTGCGCAGTTCTGAACACTCTTTCTGTAGAAAATGCAAGTGGACATTCGGAGCGCTAACAGGGTAATAGTGGAAAAAGGAATATATTCAAATATAAACTACACAGTAGCATTCTGTGAAAATTCTTTCTGTTCTGTGCATTCAGCTAACAGAGTTGAACCTTACTTTTGATTGAACCGTTCTGAAACACTCTTTCTGTAGAAACTGCAATTGGACATGCTAAGCGCTAAGAGGCCTACATTGGGAAAAAGAATATCTTCAAATAAAAACTACACAGATGCATTCTGTGAAACTTATTTCTGATCTGTAAATTCAGTTAACAGAGATAAAACATATTTTTGATTGAGCAGTTATGAAACACTCTTTTTGTAGAAAATGCAAGTGGAGATTCGGAGCGCTAAGTGGGTAATAGTGGAAAAAGGAATGTCTTCAAATATAAACTACACGAAATCATTCGGTGAAACTTCTTTCTGATCTGTGCATTCAGCTAACAGAGTTAAAACATACTTTTGATTGAGCAGATCTGAACACTCTTTCTGTAGAAAATGCAACTGGACATTGGGAGCGCTAAGAGCGTAGTAGTGGAAAAAGGAATATATTCAAATATAAAGTACACAGAAGCATTCTGTGAAACTTCTTTCTGATCTGAGCATTCAGCTAACAGAGTTAAACCATACTTTTGATTGAGCAGTTTGGAAACACTCTGTCTGTACAAAATGCAACTGGACATTCGTAGAGCTAAGTGGGTAATAGTGGAAAAAAGAATATGTTCAAATATAAACTACACAGAAGCCTTGTATGAAACTTCTTTCTGTTCTGTGCATTCAACTAACAGAGTTGAACCTTACTTTTGATTGAGCCGTTCTGAAACACTCTTTCTGTAGAAACTGCAATTGGACATTCTGAGCGCTAAGAGGCCTATATTGGGAAAAAGAATGTCTACAAATAAAAACTACACAGAAGAATTGTGTGAAACTTCTTTCTGTTCTGTTTGTTCAACTAAAAGAGTTGAACCTTAGTTTTGATTGAGCCGTTCTGAAACACTCTTTCTGTAGAAAATGCAAGTGGAGATTCGGAGCACTAAGAGGGTAATAGTGGAAAAAGGAATGTCTCCAAATATAAACTACACAGAATCATTCTGTGAAACTTCTTTGTGATCTGTGCATTCAGCTAACAGAGTTAAACCATACTTTTGATTGAGCAGATCTGAACACTCTTTCTGTAGAAAATGCAACTGGACATTTGGAGCGCTAAGAGAGTAGTAGTGGAAAAAGGAATATATTCAAATATAAACTACACAGAAGCATTCTGTGAAACTTCTTTCTGATCTGAGCATTCAGCTAACAGAGTTAAACCATACTTTTGATTGAGCAGTTTTGAAACACTCTGTCTGTAGAAAATGCAACTGGACATTCGTAGCGCTAAGTGGGTAATAGTGGAAAAAAGAATATGTTCAAATATAAACTACACAGAAGCATTGTATGAAACTTCTTTCTGTTCTGTGCATTCAACTATCAGAGTTGAACCTTACTTTTGACTGAGCCGTTCTGAAACACTCTTTCTGTAGAAACTGCAATTGGACATGCTAAGCGCTAAGAGGCCTACATTGGGAAAAAGAATATCTTCAAATAAAAACTACACAGATGCATTCTGTGAAACTTATTTCTGATCTGTAAATTCAGTTAACAGAGATAAAACATATTTTTGATTGAGCAGTTATGAAACACTCTTTTTGTAGAAAATGCAAGTGGAGATTCGGAGCGCTAAGAGGGTCATAGTGGAAAAAGGAATGTCTTCAAATATAAACTACACAGAATCATTCGGTGAAACTTCTTTCTGATCTGAGCATTCAGCTAACTGAGTTAAACCATACTTTTGATTGAGCAGTTTTGAAACACTCTGTCTGTAGAAAATGCAACTGGACATTCGTAGCGCTAAGTGGGTAATAGTGGAAAAAAGAATATGTTCAAATATAAACTACACAGAAGCATTGTATGAAACTTCTTTCTGTTCTGTGCATTCAACTAACAGAGTTGAACCTTACTTTTGATTGAGCCGTTCTGAAACACTCTTTCTGTAGAAACTGCAATTGGACATTCTGAGCGCTAAGAGGCCTATATTGGGAAAAAGAATGTCTACAAATAAAAACTACACAGAAGAATTGTGTGAAATTTCTTTCTGTTCTGTTTGTTCAACTAAAAGAGTTGAACCTTAGTTTTGATTGAGCCGTTCTGAAACACTCTTTCTGTAGAAAATGCAAGGGGAGATTTGGAGCGCTAAGACGGTAATAGTGGAAAAAGGAATGTCTCCAAATATAAACTACACAGAATCATTCTGTGAAACTTCTTTCTGATCTGTGCATTCAGCTAACAGAGTTAAGCCATACTTTTGATTGAGCAGATCTGAACACTCTTTCTGTAGAAAATGCAACTGGACATTTGGAGCGCTAAGAGAGTAGTAGTGGAAAAAGGAATATATTCAAATATAAACTACACAGAAGCATTCTGTGAAACTTCTTTCTGATCTGAGCATTCAGCTAACAGAGTTAAACCATACTTTTGATTGAGCAGTTTTGAAACACTCTGTCTGTAGAAAATGCAACTGGACATTCGTAGCGCTAAGTGGGTAATAGTGGAAAAAAGAATATGTTCAAATATAAACTACACAGAAGCATTGTATGAAACTTCTTTCTGTTCTGTGCATTCAACTAACAGAGTTGAACCTTACTTTTGATTGAGCCTTTCTGAAACACTCTTTCTGTAGAAACTGCAATTGGACATTCTGAGCGCTAAGAGGCCTGTATTGGGAAAAATAATATCTTCAAATAAAAACTACACAGAAGCATTGTGTGAAACTTATTTCTCATATGTTCATTAAGCTAACAGAGTTAAACCATACTTTTGATTGCGCAGTTCTGAACACTCTTTCTGTAGAAAATGCAAGTGGACATTCGGAGCGCTAACAGGGTAATAGTGGAAAAAGGAATATATTCAAATATAAACTACACAGTAGCATTCTGTGAAAATTCTTTCTGTTCTGTGCATTCAGCTAACAGAGTTGAACCTTACTTTTGATTGAACCGTTCTGAAACACTCTTTCTGTAGAAACTGCAATTGGACATGCTAAGCGCTAAGAGGCCTACATTGGGAAAAAGAATATCTTCAAATAAAAACTACACAGATGCATTCTGTGAAACTTATTTCTGATCTGTAAATTCAGTTAACAGAGATAAAACATATTTTTGATTGAGCAGTTATGAAACACTCTTTTTGTAGAAAATGCAAGTGGAGATTCGGAGCGCTAAGAGGGTAATGGTGGAAAAGGAATGTCTTCAAATATAAACTACACAGAATCATTCGGTGAAACTTCTTTCTTATCTCTGCATTCAGCTAACAGAGTTAAACCATACTTTTGATTGAGCAGATCTGAACACTCTTTCTGTAGAAAATGCAACTGGACATTTGGAGCGCTAAGAGCGTAGTAGTGGAAAAAGGAATATATTCAAATATAAACTACACAGAAGCATTCTGTGAATCTTCTTTCTGATCTGAGCATTCAGCTAACAAAGTTAAACCATACTTTTGATTGAGCAGTTTTGAAACACTCTGTCTGTAGAAAATGCAACTGGACATTCGTAGCGCTAAGTGGGTAATAGTGGAAAAAAGAATATGTTCAAATATAAACTACACAGAAGCATTGTATGAAACTTCTTTCTGTTCTGTGCATTCAACTATCAGAGTTGAACCTTACTTTTGACTGAGCCGTTCTGAAACACTCTTTCTGTAGAAACTGCAATTGGACATGCTAAGCGCTAAGAGGCCTACATTGGGAAAAAGAATATCTTCAAATAAAAACTACACAGATGCATTCTGTGAAACTTATTTCTGATCTGTAAATTCAGTTAACAGAGATAAAACATATTTTTGATTGAGCAGTTATGAAACACTCTTTTTGTAGAAAATGCAAGTGGAGATTCGGAGCGCTAAGAGGGTCATAGTGGAAAAAGGAATGTCTTCAAATATAAACTACACAGAATCATTCGGTGAAACTTCTTTCTGATCTGAGCATTCAGCTAACTGAGTTAAACCATACTTTTGATTGAGCAGTTTTGAAACACTCTGTCTGTAGAAAATGCAACTGGACATTCGTAGCGCTAAGTGGGTAATAGTGGAAAAAAGAATATGTTCAAATATAAACTACACAGAAGCATTGTATGAAACTTCTTTCTGTTCTGTGCATTCAACTAACAGAGTTGAACCTTACTTTTGATTGAGCCGTTCTGAAACACTCTTTTTGTAGAAACTGCAATTGGACATTCTGAGCGCTAAGAGGCCTATATTGGGAAAAAGAATGTCTACAAATAAAAACTACACAGAAGAATTGTGTGAAACTTCTTTCTGTTCTGTTTGTTCAACTAAAGGAGTTGAACCTTAGTTTTGATTGAGCCGTTCTGAAACACTCTTTCTGTAGAAAATGCAAGTGGAGATTCGGAGCGCTAAGAGGGTAATAGTGGAAAAAGGAATGTCTCCAAATATAAACTACACAGAATCATTCTGTGAAACTTCTTTCTGATCTGTGCATTCAGCTAACAGAGTTAATCCATACTTTTGATTGAGGAGATCTGAACACTCTTTCTGTAGAAAATGCAACTGGACATTTGGAGCGCTAAGAGAGTAGTAGTGGAAAAAGGAATATATACAAATATAAACTACACAGAAGCATTCTGTGAAACTTCTTTCTGATCTGAGCATTCAGCTAACAGGGTTAAACCATACTTTTGATTGAGCAGTTTTGAAACACTCTGTCTGTAGAAAATGCAACTGGACATTCGTAGCGCTAAGTGGGTAATAGTGGAAAAAAGAATATGTTCAAATATAAACTACACAGAAGCATTGTATGAAACTTCTTTCTGTTCTGTTCTTTCAACTAACAGAGTTGAACCTTACTTTTGATTGAGCCTTTCTGAAACACTCTTTCTGTAGAAACTGCAATTGGACATTCTGAGCGCTAAGAGGCCTCTATTGGGAAAAATAATATCTTCAAATAAAAACTACACAGAAGCATTGTGTGAAACTTAGTTCTGATATGTTCATTAAGCTAACAGAGTTAAACCATACTTTTGATTGCGCAGTTCTGAACACTCTTTCTGTAGAAAATGCAAGTGGACATTCGGAGCGCTAAGAGGGTAATAGTGGAAAAAGGAATATATTCAAATACAAACTACACAGTAGCATTCTGTGAAAATTCTTTCTGTTCTGTGCATTCAACTAACAGTGTTGAACCTTACTTTTGATTGAGCCGTTCTGAAACACTCTTTCTGTAGAAACTGCAATTGGACATGCTAAGCGCTAAGAGGCCTACATTGGGAAAAAGATTATCTTCAAATAAAAACTACACAGATGCATTCTGTGAAACTTATTTCTGATCTGTAAATTCAGTTAACAGAGATAAAACATATTTTTGATTGAGCAGTTATGAAACACTCTTTTTGTAGAAAATGCAAGTGGTGATTCGGAGCGCTAAGAGGGTAATAGTGGAAAAAGGAATGTCTTCAAATATAAACTACACGGAATCATTCGGTGAAATTTCTTTCTGATCTGTGCATTCAGCTAACAGAGTTAAACCATACTTTTGATTGAGCAGATCTGAACACCCTTTCTGTAGAAAATGCAACTGGACATTTGGAGCGCTAAGAGCGTAGTAGTGGAAAAAGCAATATATTGAAATATAAACTACACAGAAGCATTCTGTGAAACTCCTTTCTGATCTGAGCATTCAGCTAACAGAGTTAAACCATACTTTTGATTGAGCAGTTTTGAAACACTCTGTCTGTAGAAAATGCAACTGGACATTCGTAGTGCTAAGTGGGTAATAGTGGAAAAAAGAATATGTTCAAATATAAACTACACAGAAGCATTGTATGAAACTACTTTCTGTTCTGTGCATTCAACTAACAGAGTTGAACCTTACTTTTGATTGAGCCGTTCTGAAACACTCTTTCTGTAGAAACTGCAATTGGACATTCTGAGCGCTAAGAGGCCTATATTGGGAAAAAGAATGTCTACAAATAAAAACTACACAGAAGAATTGTGTGAAACTTCTTTCTGTTCTGTTTGTTCAACTAAAAGAGTTGAACCTTAGTTTTGATTGAGCCGCTCTGAAACAATCTTTCTGTAGAAAATGCAAGGGGAGATTTGGAGCGCTAAGAGGGTAATAGTGGAAAAAGGAATGTCTCCAAATATAAACTACACAGAATCATTCTGTGAAACTTCTTTCTGATCTGTGCATTCAGCTAACAGAGTTAAGCCATACTTTTGATTGAGCAGATCTGAACACTCTTTCTGTAGAAAATGCAACTGGACATTTGGAGCGCTAAGAGAGTAGTAGTGGAAAAAGGAATATATTCAAATATAAACTACACAGAAGCATTCTGTGAAACTTCTTTCTGATCTGAGCATTCAGCTAACAGAGTTAAACCATACTTTTGATTGAGCAGTTTTGAAACACTCTGTCTGTAGAAAATGCAACTGGACATTCGTAGCGCTAAGTGGGTAATAGTGGAACAAAGAATATGTTCAAATATAAACTACACAGAAGCATTGTATGAAACTTCTTTCTGTTCTGTGCATTCAACTAACAGAGTTGAACCTTACTTTTGATTGAGCCTTTCTGAAACACTCTTTCTGTAGAAACTGCAATTGGACATTCTGAGCGCTAAGAGGCCTCTATTGGGAAAAATAATATCTTCAAATAAAAACTACACAGAAGCATTGTGTGAAACTTATTTCTCATATGTTCATTAAGCTAACAGAGTTAAACCATACTTTTGATTGCGCAGTTCTGAACACTCTTTCTGTAGAAAATGCAAGTGGACATTCGGAGCGCTAACAGGGTAATAGTGGAAAAAGGAATATATTCAAATATAAACTACACAGTAGCATTCTGTGAAAATTCTTTCTGTTCTGTGCATTCAGCTAACAGAGTTGAACCTTACTTTTGATTGAACCGTTCTGAAACACTCTTTCTGTAGAAACTGCAATTGGACATGCTAAGCGCTAAGAGGCCTACATTGGGAAAAAGAATATCTTCAAATAAAAACTACACAGATGCATTCTGTGAAACTTATTTCTGATCTGTAAATTCAGTTAACAGAGATAAAACATATTTTTGATTGAGCAGTTATGAAACACTCTTTTTGTAGAAAATGCAAGTGGAGATTCGGAGCGCTAAGAGGGTAATGGTGGAAAAGGAATGTCTTCAAATATAAACTACACAGAATCATTCGGTGAAACTTCTTTCTTATCTCTGCATTCAGCTAACAGAGTTAAACCATACTTTTGATTGAGCAGATCTGAACACTCTTTCTGTAGAAAATGCAACTGGACATTTGGAGCGCTAAGAGCGTAGTAGTGGAAAAAGGAATATATTCAAATATAAACTACACAGAAGCATTCTGTGAATCTTCTTTCTGATCTGAGCATTCAGCTAACAGAGTTAAACCATACTTTTGATTGAGGAGTTTTGAAACACTCTGTCTGTAGAAAATGCAACTGGACATTCGTAGCGCTAAGTGGGTAATAGTGGAAAAAAGAATATGTTCAAATATAAACTACACAGAAGCATTGTATGAAACTTCTTTCTGTTCTGTGCATTCAACTATCAGAGTTGAACCTTACTTTTGACTGAGCCGTTCTGAAACACTCTTTCTGTAGAAACTGCAATTGGACATGCTAAGCGCTAAGAGGCCTACATTGGGAAAAAGAATATCTTCAAATAAAAACTACACAGATGCATTCTGTGAAACTTATTTCTGATCTGTAAATTCAGTTAACAGAGATAAAACATATTTTTGATTGAGCAGTTATGAAACACTCTTTTTGTAGAAAATGCAAGTGGAGATTCGGAGCGCTAAGAGGGTCATAGTGGAAAAAGGAATGTCTTCAAATATAAACTACACAGAATCATTCGGTGAAACTTCTTTCTGATCTGAGCATTCAGCTAACTGAGTTAAACCATACTTTTGATTGAGCAGTTTTGAAACACTCTGTCTGTAGAAAATGCAACTGGACATTCGTAGCGCTAAGTGGGTAATAGTGGAAAAAAGAATATGTTCAAATATAAACTACACAGAAGCATTGTATGAAACTTCTTTCTGTTCTGTGCATTCAACTAACAGAGTTGAACCTTACTTTTGATTGAGCCGTTCTGAAACACTCTTTTTGTAGAAACTGCAATTGGACATTCTGAGCGCTAAGAGAACTATATTGGGAAAAAGAATGTCTACAAATAAAAACTACACAGAAGAATTGTGTGAAACTTCTTTCTGTTCTGTTTGTTCAACTAAAGGAGTTGAACCTTAGTTTTGATTGAGCCGTTCTGAAACACTCTTTCTGTAGAAAATGCAAGTGGAGATTCGGAGCGCTAAGAGGGTAATAGTGGAAAAAGGAATGTCTCCAAATATAAACTACACAGAATCATTCTGTGAAACTTCTTTCTGATCTGTGCATTCAGCTAACAGAGTTAATCCATACTTTTGATTGAGGAGATCTGAACACTCTTTCTGTAGAAAATGCAACTGGACATTTGGAGCGCTAAGAGAGTAGTAGTGGAAAAAGGAATATATACAAATATAAACTACACAGAAGCATTCTGTGAAACTTCTTTCTGATCTGAGCATTCAGCTAACAGGGTTAAACCATACTTTTGATTGAGCAGTTTTGAAACACTCTGTCTGTAGAAAATGCAACTGGACATTCGTAGCGCTAAGTGGGTAATAGTGGAAAAAAGAATATGTTCAAATATAAACTACACAGAAGCATTGTATGAAACTTCTTTCTGTTCTGTTCTTTCAACTAACAGAGTTGAACCTTACTTTTGATTGAGCCTTTCTGAAACACTCTTTCTGTAGAAACTGCAATTGGACATTCTGAGCGCTAAGAGGCCTCTATTGGGAAAAATAATATCTTCAAATAAAAACTACACAGAAGCATTGTGTGAAACTTAGTTCTGATATGTTCATTAAGCTAACAGAGTTAAACCATACTTTTGATTGCGCAGTTCTGAACACTCTTTCTGTAGAAAATGCAAGTGGACATTCGGAGCGCTAAGAGGGTAATAGTGGAAAAAGGAATATATTCAAATACAAACTACACAGTAGCATTCTGTGAAAATTCTTTCTGTTCTGTGCATTCAACTAACAGTGTTGAACCTTACTTTTGATTGAGCCGTTCTGAAACACTCTTTCTGTAGAAACTGCAATTGGACATGCTAAGCGCTAAGAGGCCTACATTGGGAAAAAGATTATCTTCAAATAAAAACTACACAGATGCATTCTGTGAAACTTATTTCTGATCTGTAAATTCAGTTAACAGAGATAAAACATATTTTTGATTGAGCAGTTATGAAACACTCTTTTTGTAGAAAATGCAAGTGGTGATTCGGAGCGCTAAGAGGGTAATAGTGGAAAAAGGAATGTCTTCAAATATAAACTACACGGAATCATTCGGTGAAATTTCTTTCTGATCTGTGCATTCAGCTAACAGAGTTAAACCATACTTTTGATTGAGCAGATCTGAACACCCTTTCTGTAGAAAATGCAACTGGACATTTGGAGCGCTAAGAGCGTAGTAGTGGAAAAAGCAATATATTGAAATATAAACTACACAGAAGCATTCTGTGAAACTCCTTTCTGATCTGAGCATTCAGCTAACAGAGTTAAACCATACTTTTGATTGAGCAGTTTTGAAACACTCTGTCTGTAGAAAATGCAACTGGACATTCGTAGTGCTAAGTGGGTAATAGTGGAAAAAAGAATATGTTCAAATATAAACTACACAGAAGCATTGTATGAAACTACTTTCTGTTCTGTGCATTCAACTAACAGAGTTGAACCTTACTTTTGATTGAGCCGTTCTGAAACACTCTTTCTGTAGAAACTGCAATTGGACATTCTGAGCGCTAAGAGGCCTATATTGGGAAAAAGAATGTCTACAAATAAAAACTACACAGAAGAATTGTGTGAAACTTCTTTCTGTTCTGTTTGTTCAACTAAAAGAGTTGAACCTTAGTTTTGATTGAGCCGCTCTGAAACAATCTTTCTGTAGAAAATGCAAGGGGAGATTTGGAGCGCTAAGAGGGTAATAGTGGAAAAAGGAATGTCTCCAAATATAAACTACACAGAATCATTCTGTGAAACTTCTTTCTGATCTGTGCATTCAGCTAACAGAGTTAAGCCATACTTTTGATTGAGCAGATCTGAACACTCTTTCTGTAGAAAATGCAACTGGACATTTGGAGCGCTAAGAGAGTAGTAGTGGAAAAAGGAATATATTCAAATATAAACTACACAGAAGCATTCTGTGAAACTTCTTTCTGATCTGAGCATTCAGCTAACAGAGTTAAACCATACTTTTGATTGAGCAGTTTTGAAACACTCTGTCTGTAGAAAATGCAACTGGACATTCGTAGCGCTAAGTGGGTAATAGTGGAACAAAGAATATGTTCAAATATAAACTACACAGAAGCATTGTATGAAACTTCTTTCTGTTCTGTGCATTCAACTAACAGAGTTGAACCTTACTTTTGATTGAGCCTTTCTGAAACACTCTTTCTGTAGAAACTGCAATTGGACATTCTGAGCGCTAAGAGGCCTCTATTGGGAAAAATAATATCTTCAAATAAAAACTACACAGAAGCATTGTGTGAAACTTATTTCTCATATGTTCATTAAGCTAACAGAGTTAAACCATACTTTTGATTGCGCAGTTCTGAACACTCTTTCTGTAGAAAATGCAAGTGGACATTCGGAGCGCTAACAGGGTAATAGTGGAAAAAGGAATATATTCAAATATAAACTACACAGTAGCATTCTGTGAAAATTCTTTCTGTTCTGTGCATTCAGCTAACAGAGTTGAACCTTACTTTTGATTGAACCGTTCTGAAACACTCTTTCTGTAGAAACTGCAATTGGACATGCTAAGCGCTAAGAGGCCTACATTGGGAAAAAGAATATCTTCAAATAAAAACTACACAGATGCATTCTGTGAAACTTATTTCTGATCTGTAAATTCAGTTAACAGAGATAAAACATATTTTTGATTGAGCAGTTATGAAACACTCTTTTTGTAGAAAATGCAAGTGGAGATTCGGAGCGCTAAGAGGGTAATGGTGGAAAAGGAATGTCTTCAAATATAAACTACACAGAATCATTCGGTGAAACTTCTTTCTTATCTCTGCATTGAGCTAACAGAGTTAAACCATACTTTTGATTGAGCAGATCTGAACACTCTTTCTGTAGAAAATGCAACTGGACATTTGGAGCGCTAAGAGCGTAGTAGTGGAAAAAGGAATATATTCAAATATAAACTACACAGAAGCATTCTGTGAATCTTCTTTCTGATCTGAGCATTCAGCTAACAGAGTTAAACCATACTTTTGATTGAGGAGTTTTGAAACACTCTGTCTGTAGAAAATGCAACTGGACATTCGTAGCGCTAAGTGGGTAATAGTGGAAAAAAGAATATGTTCAAATATAAACTACACAGAAGCATTGTATGAAACTTCTTTCTGTTCTGTGCATTCAACTATCAGAGTTGAACCTTACTTTTGACTGAGCCGTTCTGAAACACTCTTTCTGTAGAAACTGCAATTGGACATGCTAAGCGCTAAGAGGCCTACATTGGGAAAAAGAATATCTTCAAATAAAAACTACACAGATGCATTCTGTGAAACTTATTTCTGATCTGTAAATTCAGTTAACAGAGATAAAACATATTTTTGATTGAGCAGTTATGAAACACTCTTTTTGTAGAAAATGCAAGTGGAGATTCGGAGCGCTAAGAGGGTCATAGTGGAAAAAGGAATGTCTTCAAATATAAACTACACAGAATCATTCGGTGAAACTTCTTTCTGATCTGAGCATTCAGCTAACTGAGTTAAACCATACTTTTGATTGAGCAGTTTTGAAACACTCTGTCTGTAGAAAATGCAACTGGACATTCGTAGCGCTAAGTGGGTAATAGTGGAAAAAAGAATATGTTCAAATATAAACTACACAGAAGCATTGTATGAAACTTCTTTCTGTTCTGTGCATTCAACTAACAGAGTTGAACCTTACTTTTGATTGAGCCGTTCTGAAACACTCTTTTTGTAGAAACTGCAATTGGACATTCTGAGCGCTAAGAGAACTATATTGGGAAAAAGAATGTCTACAAATAAAAACTACACAGAAGAATTGTGTGAAACTTCTTTCTGTTCTGTTTGTTCAACTAAAGGAGTTGAACCTTAGTTTTGATTGAGCCGTTCTGAAACACTCTTTCTGTAGAAAATGCAAGTGGAGATTCGGAGCGCTAAGAGGGTAATAGTGGAAAAAGGAATGTCTCCAAATATAAACTACACAGAATCATTCTGTGAAACTTCTTTCTGATCTGTGCATTCAGCTAACAGAGTTAATCCATACTTTTGATTGAGGAGATCTGAACACTCTTTCTGTAGAAAATGCAACTGGACATTTGGAGCGCTAAGAGAGTAGTAGTGGAAAAAGGAATATATACAAATATAAACTACACAGAAGCATTCTGTGAAACTTCTTTCTGATCTGAGCATTCAGCTAACAGGGTTAAACCATACTTTTGATTGAGCAGTTTTGAAACACTCTGTCTGTAGAAAATGCAACTGGACATTCGTAGCGCTAAGTGGGTAATAGTGGAAAAAAGAATATGTTCAAATATAAACTACACAGAAGCATTGTATGAAACTTCTTTCTGTTCTGTTCATTCAACTAACAGAGTTGAACCTTACTTTTGATTGAGCCTTTCTGAAACACTCTTTCTGTAGAAACTGCAATTGGACATTCTGAGCGCTAAGAGGCCTCTATTGGGAAAAATAATATCTTCAAATAAAAACTACACAGAAGCATTGTGTGAAACTTAGTTCTGATATGTTCATTAAGCTAACAGAGTTAAACCATACTTTTGATTGCGCAGTTCTGAACACTCTTTCTGTAGAAAATGCAAGTGGACATTCGGAGCGCTAAGAGGGTAATAGTGGAAAAAGGAATATATTCAAATACAAACTACACAGTAGCATTCTGTGAAAATTCTTTCTGTTCTGTGCATTCAACTAACAGTGTTGAACCTTACTTTTGATTGAGCCGTTCTGAAACACTCTTTCTGTAGAAACTGCAATTGGACATGCTAAGCGCTAAGAGGCCTACATTGGGAAAAAGATTATCTTCAAATAAAAACTACACAGATGCATTCTGTGAAACTTATTTCTGATCTGTAAATTCAGTTAACAGAGATAAAACATATTTTTGATTGAGCAGTTATGAAACACTCTTTTTGTAGAAAATGCAAGTGGTGATTCGGAGCGCTAAGAGGGTAATAGTGGAAAAAGGAATGTCTTCAAATATAAACTACACGGAATCATTCGGTGAAATTTCTTTCTGATCTGTGCATTCAGCTAACAGAGTTAAACCATACTTTTGATTGAGCAGATCTGAACACTCTTTCTGTAGAAAATGCAACTGGACATTTGGAGCGCTAAAAGCGTAGTAGTGGAAAAAGCAATATATTGAAATATAAACTACACAGAAGCATTCTGTGAAACTCCTTTCTGATCTGAGCATTCAGCTAACAGAGTTAAACCATACTTTTGATTGAGCAGTTTTGAAACACTCTGTCTGTAGAAAATGCAACTGGACATTCGTAGCGCTAAGTGGGTAATAGTGGAAAAAAGAATATGTTCAAATATAAACTACACAGAAGCATTGTATGAAACTTCTTTCTGTTCTGTGCATTCAACTAACAGAGTTGAACCTTACTTTTGATTGAGCCGTTCTGAAACACTCTTTCTGTAGAAACTGCAATTGGACATTCTGAGCGCTAAGAGGCCTATATTGGGAAAAAGAATGTCTACAAATAAAAACTACACAGAAGACTTGTGTGAAACTTCTTTCTGTTCTGTTTGTTCAACTAAAAGAGTTGAACCTTAGTTTTGATTGAGCCGTTCTGAAACACTCTTTCTGTAGAAAATGCAAGGGGAGATTTGGAGCGCTAAGAGGGTAATAGTGGAAAAAGGAATGTCTCCAAATATAAACTACACAGAATCATTCTGTGAAACTTCTTTCTGATCTGTGCATTCAGCTAACAGAGTTAAGCCATACTTTTGATTGAGCAGATCTGAACACTCTTTCTGTAGAAAATGCAACTGGACATTTGGAGCGCTAAGAGAGTAGTAGTGGAAAAAGGAATATATTCAAATATAAACTACACAGAAGCATTCTGTGAAACTTCTTTCTGATCTGAGCATTCAGCTAACAGAGTTAAACCATACTTTTGATTGAGCAGTTTTGAAACACTCTGTCTGTAGAAAATGCAACTGGACATTCGTAGCGCTAAGTGGGTAATAGTGGAAAAAAGAATATGTTCAAATATAAACTACACAGAAGCATTGTATGAAACTTCTTTCTGTTCTGTGCATTCAACTAACAGAGTTGAACCTTACTTTTGATTGAGCCTTTCTGAAACACTCTTTCTGTAGAAACTGCAATTGGACATTCTGAGCGCTAAGAGGCCTCTATTGGGAAAAATAATATCTTCAATAAAAACTACACAGAAGCATTGTGTGAAACTTATTTCTCATATGTTCATTAAGCTAACAGAGTTAAACCATACTTTTGATTGCGCAGTTCTGAACACTCTTTCTGTAGAAAATGCAAGTGGACATTCGGAGCGCTAACAGGGTAATAGTGGAAAAAGGAATATATTCAAATATAAACTACACAGTAGCATTCTGTGAAAATTCTTTCTGTTCTGTGCATTCAGCTAACAGAGTTGAACCTTACTTTTGATTGAACCGTTCTGAAACACTCTTTCTGTAGAAACTGCAATTGGACATGCTAAGCGCTAAGAGGCCTACATTGGGAAAAAGAATATCTTCAAATAAAAACTACACAGATGCATTCTGTGAAACTTATTTCAGATCTGTAAATTCAGTTAACAGAGATAAAACATATTTTTGATTGAGCAGTTATGAAACACTCTTTTTGTAGAAAATGCAAGTGGAGATTCGGAGCGCTAAGAGGGTAATGGTGGAAAAGGAATGTCTTCAAATATAAACTACACAGAATCATTCGGTGAAACTTCTTTCTTATCTCTGCATTCAGCTAACAGAGTTAAACCATACTTTTGATTGAGCAGATCTGAACACTCTTTCTGTAGAAAATGCAACTGGACATTTGGAGCGCTAAGAGCGTAGTAGTGGAAAAAGGAATATATTCAAATATAAACTACACAGAAGCATTCTGTGAATCTTCTTTCTGATCTGAGCATTCAGCTAACAGAGTTAAACCATACTTTTGATTGAGCAGTTTTGAAACACTCTGTCTGTAGAAAATGCAACTGGACATTCGTAGCGCTAAGTGGGTAATAGTGGAAAAAAGAATATGTTCAAATATAAACTACACAGAAGCATTGTATGAAACTTCTTTCTGTTCTGTGCATTCAACTATCAGAGTTGAACCTTACTTTTGACTGAGCCGTTCTGAAACACTCTTTCTGTAGAAACTGCAATTGGACATGCTAAGCGCTAAGAGGCCTACATTGGGAAAAAGAATATCTTCAAATAAAAACTACACAGATGCATTCTGTGAAACTTATTTCTGATCTGTAAATTCAGTTAACAGAGATAAAACATATTTTTGATTGAGCAGTTATGAAACACTCTTTTTGTAGAAAATGCAAGTGGAGATTTGGAGCGCTAAGAGGGTCATAGTGGAAAAAGGAATGTCTTCAAATATAAACTACACAGAATCATTCGGTGAAACTTCTTTCTGATCTGAGCATTCAGCTAACTGAGTTAAACCATACTTTTGATTGAGCAGTTTTGAAACACTCTGTCTGTAGAAAATGCAACTGGACATTCGTAGCGCTAAGTGGGTAATAGTGGAAAAAAGAATATGTTCAAATATAAACTACACAGAAGCATTGTATGAAACTTCTTTCTGTTCTGTGCATTCAACTAACAGAGTTGAACCTTACTTTTGATTGAGCCGTTCTGAAACACTCTTTTTGTAGAAACTGCAATTGGACATTCTGAGCGCTAAGAGGCCTATATTGGGAAAAAGAATGTCTACAAATAAAAACTACACAGAAGAATTGTGTGAAACTTCTTTCTGTTCTGTTTGTTCAACTAAAGGAGTTGAACCTTAGTTTTGATTGAGCCGTTCTGAAACACTCTTTCTGTAGAAAATGCAAGTGGAGATTCGGAGCGCTAAGAGGGTAATAGTGGAAAAAGGAATGTCTCCAAATATAAACTACACAGAATCATTCTGTGAAACTTCTTTCTGATCTGTGCATTCAGCTAACAGAGTTAATCCATACTTTTGATTGAGGAGATCTGAACACTCTTTCTGTAGAAAATGCAACTGGACATTTGGAGCGCTAAGAGAGTAGTAGTGGAAAAAGGAATATATACAAATATAAACTACACAGAAGCATTCTGTGAAACTTCTTTCTGATCTGAGCATTCAGCTAACAGGGTTAAACCATACTTTTGATTGAGCAGTTTTGAAACACTCTGTCTGTAGAAAATGCAACTGGACATTCGTAGCGCTAAGTGGGTAATAGTGGAAAAAAGAATATGTTCAAATATAAACTACACAGAAGCATTGTATGAAACTTCTTTCTGTTCTGTTCATTCAACTAACAGAGTTGAACCTTACTTTTGATTGAGCCTTTCTGAAACACTCTTTCTGTAGAAACTGCAATTGGACATTCTGAGCGCTAAGAGGCCTCTATTGGGAAAAATAATATCTTCAAATAAAAACTACACAGAAGCATTGTGTGAAACTTAGTTCTGATATGTTCATTAAGCTAACAGAGTTAAACCATACTTTTGATTGCGCAGTTCTGAACACTCTTTCTGTAGAAAATGCAAGTGGACATTCGGAGCGCTAAGAGGGTAATAGTGGAAAAAGGAATATATTCAAATACAAACTACACAGTAGAATTCTGTGAAAATTCTTTCTGTTCTGTGCATTCAACTAACAGTGTTGAACCTTACTTTTGATTGAGCCGTTCTGAAACACTCTTTCTGTAGAAACTGCAATTGGACATGCTAAGCGCTAAGAGGCCTACATTGGGAAAAAGATTATCTTCAAATAAAAACTACACAGATGCATTCTGTGAAACTTATTTCTGATCTGTAAATTCAGTTAACAGAGATAAAACATATTTTTGATTGAGCAGTTATGAAACACTCTTTTTGTAGAAAATGCAAGTGGTGATTCGGAGCGCTAAGAGGTTAATAGTGGAAAAAGGAATGTCTTCAAATATAAACTACACGGAATCATTCGGTGAAATTTCTTTCTGATCTGTGCATTCAGCTAACAGAGTTAAACCATACTTTTGATTGAGCAGATCTGAACACTCTTTCTGTAGAAAATGCAACTGGACATTTGGAGCGCTAAGAGCGTAGTAGTGGAAAAAGCAATATATTGAAATATAAACTACACAGAAGCATTCTGTGAAACTCCTTTCTGATCTGAGCATTCAGCTAACAGAGTTAAACCATACTTTTGATTGAGCAGTTTTGAAACACTCTGTCTGTAGAAAATGCAACTGGACATTCGTAGCGCTAAGTGGGTAATAGTGGAAAAAAGAATATGTTCAAATATAAACTACACAGAAGCATTGTATGAAACTTCTTTCTGTTCTGTGCATTCAACTAACAGAGTTGAACCTTACTTTTGATTGAGCCGTTCTGAAACACTCTTTCTGTAGAAACTGCAATTGGACATTCTGAGCGCTAAGAGGCCTATATTGGGAAAAAGAATGTCTACAAATAAAAACTACACAGAAGAATTGTGTGAAACTTCTTTCTGTTCTGTTTGTTCAACTAAAAGAGTTGAACCTTAGTTTTGATTGAGCCGTTCTGAAACACTCTTTCTGTAGAAAATGCAAGGGGAGATTTGGAGCGCTAAGAGGGTAATAGTGGAAAAAGGAATGTCTCCAAATATAAACTACACAGAATCATTCTGTGAAACTTCTTTCTGATCTGTGCATTCAGCTAACAGAGTTAAGCCATACTTTTGATTGAGCAGATCTGAACACTCTTTCTGTAGAAAATGCAACTGGACATTTGGAGCGCTAAGAGAGTAGTAGTGGAAAAAGGAATATATTCAAATATAAACTACACAGAAGCATTCTGTGAAACTTCTTTCTGATCTGAGCATTCAGCTAACAGAGTTAAACCATACTTTTGATTGAGCAGTTTTGAAACACTCTGTCTGTAGAAAATGCAACTGGACATTCGTAGCGCTAAGTGGGTAATAGTGGAAAAAAGAATATGTTCAAATATAAACTACACAGAAGCATTGTATGAAACTTCTTTCTGTTCTGTGCATTCAACTAACAGAGTTGAACCTTACTTTTGATTGAGCCTTTCTGAAACACTCTTTCTGTAGAAACTGCAATTGGACATTCTGAGCGCTAAGAGGCCTCTATTGGGAAAAATAATATCTTCAAATAAAAACTACACAGAAGCATTGTGTGAAACTTATTTCTCATATGTTCATTAAGCTAACATAGTTAAACCATACTTTTGATTGCGCAGTTCTGAACACTCTTTCTGTAGAAAATGCAAGTGGACATTCGGAGCGCTAACAGGGTAATAGTGGAAAAAGGAATATATTCAAATATAAACTACACAGTAGCATTCTGTGAAAATTCTTTCTGTTCTGTGCATTCAGCTAACAGAGTTGAACCTTACTTTTGATTGAACCGTTCTGAAACACTCTTTCTGTAGAAACTGCAATTGGACATGCTAAGCGCTAAGAGGCCTACATTGGGAAAAAGAATATCTTCAAATAAAAACTACACAGATGCATTCTGTGAAACTTATTTCTGATCTGTAAATTCAGTTAACAGAGATAAAACATATTTTTGATTGAGCAGTTATGAAACACTCTTTTTGTAGAAAATGCAAGTGGAGATTCGGAGCGCTAAGAGGGTAATGGTGGAAAAGGAATGTCTTCAAATATAAACTACACAGAATCATTCGGTGAAACTTCTTTCTTATCTCTGCATTCAGCTAACAGAGTTAAACCATACTTTTGATTGAGCAGATCTGAACACTCTTTCTGTAGAAAATGCAACTGGACATTTGGAGCGCTAAGAGCGTAGTAGTGGAAAAAGGAATATATTCAAATATAAACTACACAGAAGCATTCTGTGAATCTTCTTTCTGATCTGAGCATTCAGCTAACAGAGTTAAACCATACTTTTGATTGAGCAGTTTTGAAACACTCTGTCTGTAGAAAATGCAACTGGACATTCGTAGCGCTAAGTGGGTAATAGTGGAAAAAAGAATATGTTCAAATATAAACTACACAGAAGCATTGTATGAAACTTCTTTCTGTTCTGTGCATTCAACTATCAGAGTTGAACCTTACTTTTGACTGAGCCGTTCTGAAACACTCTTTCTGTAGAAACTGCAATTGGACATGCTAAGCGCTAAGAGGCCTACATTGGGAAAAAGAATATCTTCAAATAAAAACTACACAGATGCATTCTGTGAAACTTATTTCTGATCTGTAAATTCAGTTAACAGAGATAAAACATATTTTTGATTGAGCAGTTATGAAACACTCTTTTTGTAGAAAATGCAAGTGGAGATTCGGAGCGCTAAGAGGGTCATAGTGGAAAAAGGAATGTCTTCAAATATAAACTACACAGAATCATTCGGTGAAACTTCTTTCTGATCTGAGCATTCAGCTAACTGAGTTAAACCATACTTTTGATTGAGCAGTTTTGAAACACTCTGTCTGTAGAAAATGCAACTGGACATTCGTAGCGCTAAGTGGGTAATAGTGGAAAAAAGAATATGTTCAAATATAAACTACACAGAAGCATTGTATGAAACTTCTTTCTGTTCTGTGCATTCAACTAACAGAGTTGAACCTTACTTTTGATTGAGCCGTTCTGAAACACTCTTTTTGTAGAAACTGCAATTGGACATTCTGAGCGCTAAGAGGCCTATATTGGGAAAAAGAATGTCTACAAATAAAAACTACACAGAAGAATTTTGTGAAACTTCTTTCTGTTCTGTTTGTTCAACTAAAGGAGTTGAACCTTAGTTTTGATTGAGCCGTTCTGAAACACTCTTTCTGTAGAAAATGCAAGTGGAGATTCGGAGCGCTAAGAGGGTAATAGTGGAAAAAGGAATGTCTCCAAATATAAACTACACAGAATCATTCTGTGAAACTTCTTTCTGATCTGTGCATTCAGCTAACAGAGTTAATCCATACTTTTGATTGAGGAGATCTGAACACTCTTTCTGTAGAAAATGCAACTGGACATTTGGAGCGCTAAGAGAGTAGTAGTGGAAAAAGGAATATATACAAATATAAACTACACAGAAGCATTCTGTGAAACTTCTTTCTGATCTGAGCATTCAGCTAACAGGGTTAAACCATACTTTTGATTGAGCAGTTTTGAAACACTCTGTCTGTAGAAAATGCAACTGGACATTCGTAGCGCTAAGTGGGTAATAGTGGAAAAAAGAATATGTTCAAATATAAACTACACAGAAGCATTGTATGAAACTTCTTTCTGTTCTGTTCATTCAACTAACAGAGTTGAACCTTACTTTTGATTGAGCCTTTCTGAAACACTCTTTCTGTAGAAACTGCAATTGGACATTCTGAGCGCTAAGAGGCCTCTATTGGGAAAAATAACATCTTCAAATAAAAACTACACAGAAGCATTGTGTGAAACTTAGTTCTGATATGTTCATTAAGCTAACAGAGTTAAACCATACTTTTGATTGCGCAGTTCTGAACACTCTTTCTGTAGAAAATGCAAGTGGACATTCGGAGCGCTAAGAGGGTAATAGTGGAAAAAGGAATATATTCAAATACAAACTACACAGTAGCATTCTGTGAAAATTCTTTCTGTTCTGTGCATTCAACTAACAGTGTTGAACCTTACTTTTGATTGAGCCGTTCTGAAACACTCTTTCTGTAGAAACTGCAATTGGACATGCTAAGCGCTAAGAGGCCTACATTGGGAAAAAGATTATCTTCAAATAAAAACTACACAGATGCATTCTGTGAAACTTATTTCTGATCTGTAAATTCAGTTAACAGAGATAAAACATATTTTTGATTGAGCAGTTATGAAACACTCTTTTTGTAGAAAATGCAAGTGGTGATTCGGAGCGCTAAGAGGGTAATAGTGGAAAAAGGAATGTCTTCAAATATAAACTACACGGAATCATTCGGTGAAATTTCTTTCTGATCTGTGCATTCAGCTAACAGAGTTAAACCATACTTTTGATTGAGCAGATCTGAACACTCTTTCTGTAGAAAATGCAACTGGACATTTGGAGCGCTAAGAGCGTAGTAGTGGAAAAAGCAATATATTGAAATATAAACTACACAGAAGCATTCTGTGAAACTCCTTTCTGATCTGAGCATTCAGCTAACAGAGTTAAACCATACTTTTGATTGAGCAGTTTTGAAACACTCTGTCTGTAGAAAATGCAACTGGACATTCGTAGCGCTAAGTGGGTAATAGTGGAAAAAAGAATATGTTCAAATATAAACTACACAGAAGCATTGTATGAAACTTCTTTCTGTTCTGTGCATTCAACTAACAGAGTTGAACCTTACTTTTGATTGAGCCGTTCTGAAACACTCTTTCTGTAGAAACTGCAATTGGACATTCTGAGCGCTAAGAGGCCTATATTGGGAAAAAGAATGTCTACAAATAAAAACTACACAGAAGAATTGTGTGAAACTTCTTTCTGTTCTGTTTGTTCAACTAAATGAGTTGAACCTTAGTTTTGATTGAGCCGTTCTGAAACACTCTTTCTGTAGAAAATGCAAGGGGAGATTTGGAGCGCTAAGAGGGTAATAGTGGAAAAAGGAATGTCTCCAAATATAAACTACACAGAATCATTCTGTGAAACTTCTTTCTGATCTGTGCATTCAGCTAACAGAGTTAAGCCATACTTTTGATTGAGCAGATCTGAACACTCTTTCTGTAGAAAATGCAACTGGACATTTGGAGCGCTAAGAGAGTAGTAGTGGAAAAAGGAATATATTCAAATATAAACTACACAGAAGCATTCTGTGAAACTTCTTTCTGATCTGAGCATTCAGCTAACAGAGTTAAACCATACTTTTGATTGAGCAGTTTTGAAACACTCTGTCTGTAGAAAATGCAACTGGACATTCGTAGCGCTAAGTGGGTAATAGTGGAAAAAAGAATATGTTCAAATATAAACTACACAGAAGCATTGTATGAAACTTCTTTCTGTTCTGTGCATTCAACTAACAGAGTTGAACCTTACTTTTGATTGAGCCTTTCTGAAACACTCTTTCTGTAGAAACTGCAATTGGACATTCTGAGCGCTAAGAGGCCTCTATTGGGAAAAATAATATCTTCAAATAAAAACTACACAGAAGCATTGTGTGAAACTTATTTCTCATATGTTCATTAAGCTAACAGAGTTAAACCATACTTTTGATTGCGCAGTTCTGAACACTCTTTCTGTAGAAAATGCAAGTGGACATTCGGAGCGCTAACAGGGTAATAGTGGAAAAAGGAATATATTCAAATATAAACTACACAGTAGCATTCTGTGAAAATTCTTTCTGTTCTGTGCATTCAGCTAACAGAGTTGAACCTTACTTTTGATTGAACCGTTCTGAAACACTCTTTCTGTAGAAACTGCAATTGGACATGCTAAGCGCTAAGAGGCCTACATTGGGAAAAAGAATATCTTCAAATAAAAACTACACAGATGCATTCTGTGAAACTTATTTCTGATCTGTAAATTCAGTTAACAGAGATAAAACATATTTTTGATTGAGCAGTTATGAAACACTCTTTTTGTAGAAAATGCAAGTGGAGATTCGGAGCGCTAAGAGGGTAATGGTGGAAAAGGAATGTCTTCAAATATAAACTACACAGAATCATTCGGTGAAACTTCTTTCTTATCTCTGCATTCAGCTAACAGAGTTAAACCATACTTTTGATTGAGCAGATCTGAACACTCTTTCTGTAGAAAATGCAACTGGACATTTGGAGCGCTAAGAGCGTAGTAGTGGAAAAAGGAATATATTCAAATATAAACTACACAGAAGCATTCTGTGAATCTTCTTTCTGATCTGAGCATTCAGCTAACAGAGTTAAACCATACTTTTGATTGAGCAGTTTTGAAACACTCTGTCTGTAGAAAATGCAACTGGACATTCGTAGCGCTAAGTGGGTAATAGTGGAAAAAAGAATATGTTCAAATATAAACTACACAGAAGCATTGTATGAAACTTCTTTCTGTTCTGTGCATTCAACTATCAGAGTTGAACCTTACTTTTGACTGAGCCGTTCTGAAACACTCTTTCTGTAGAAACTGCAATTGGACATGCTAAGCGCTAAGAGGCCTACATTGGGAAAAAGAATATCTTCAAATAAAAACTACACAGATGCATTCTGTGAAACTTATTTCTGATCTGTAAATTCAGTTAACAGAGATAAAACATATTTTTGATTGAGCAGTTATGAAACACTCTTTTTGTAGAAAATGCAAGTGGAGATTCGGAGCGCTAAGCGGGTCATAGTGGAAAAAGGAATGTCTTCAAATATAAACTACACAGAATCATTCGGTGAAACTTCTTTCTGATCTGAGCATTCAGCTAACTGAGTTAAACCATACTTTTGATTGAGCAGTTTTGAAACACTCTGTCTGTAGAAAATGCAACTGGACATTCGTAGCGCTAAGTGGGTAATAGTGGAAAAAAGAATATGTTCAAATATAAACTACACAGAAGCATTGTATGAAACTTCTTTCTGTTCTGTGCATTCAACTAACAGAGTTGAACCTTACTTTTGATTGAGCCGTTCTGAAACACTCTTTTTGTAGAAACTGCAATTGGACATTCTGAGCGCTAAGAGGCCTATATTGGGAAAAAGAATGTCTACAAATAAAAACTACACAGAAGAATTGTGTGAAACTTCTTTCTGTTCTGTTTGTTCAACTAAAGGAGTTGAACCTTAGTTTTGATTGAGCCGTTCTGAAACACTCTTTCTGTAGAAAATGCAAGTGGAGATTCGGAGCGCTAAGAGGGTAATAGTGGAAAAAGGAATGTCTCCAAATATAAACTACACAGAATCATTCTGTGAAACTTCTTTCTGATCTGTGCATTCAGCTAACAGAGTTAATCCATACTTTTGATTGAGGAGATCTGAACACTCTTTCTGTAGAAAATGCGACTGGACATTTGGAGCGCTAAGAGAGTAGTAGTGGAAAAAGGAATATATACAAATATAAACTACACAGAAGCATTCTGTGAAACTTCTTTCTGATCTGAGCATTCAGCTAACAGGGTTAAACCATACTTTTGATTGAGCAGTTTTGAAACACTCTGTCTGTAGAAAATGCAACTGGACATTCGTAGCGCTAAGTGGGTAATAGTGGAAAAAAGAATATGTTCAAATATAAACTACACAGAAGCATTGTATGAAACTTCTTTCTGTTCTGTTCATTCAACTAACAGAGTTGAACCTTACTTTTGATTGAGCCTTTCTGAAACACTCTTTCTGTAGAAACTGCAATTGGACATTCTGAGCGCTAAGAGGCCTCTATTGGGAAAAATAATATCTTCAAATAAAAACTACACAGAAGCATTGTGTGAAACTTAGTTCTGATATGTTCATTAAGCTAACAGAGTTAAACCATACTTTTGATTGCGCAGTTCTGAACACTCTTTCTGTAGAAAATGCAAGTGGACATTCGGAGCGCTAAGAGGGTAATAGTGGAAAAAGGAATATATTCAAATACAAACTACACAGTAGCATTCTGTGAAAATTCTTTCTGTTCTGTGCATTCAACTAACAGTGTTGAACCTTACTTTTGATTGAGCCGTTCTGAAACACTCTTTCTGTAGAAACTGCAATTGGACATGCTAAGCGCTAAGAGGCCTACATTGGGAAAAAGATTATCTTCAAATAAAAACTACACAGATGCATTCTGTGAAACTTATTTCTGATCTGTAAATTCAGTTAACAGAGATAAAACATATTTTTGATTGAGCAGTTATGAAACACTCTTTTTGTAGAAAATGCAAGTGGTGATTCGGAGCGCTAAGAGGGTAATAGTGGAAAAAGGAATGTCTTCAAATATAAACTACACGGAATCATTCGGTGAAATTTCTTTCTGATCTGTGCATTCAGCTAACAGAGTTAAACCATACTTTTGATTGAGCAGATCTGAACACTCTTTCTGTAGAAAATGCAACTGGACATTTGGAGCGCTAAGAGCGTAGTAGTGGAAAAAGCAATATATTGAAATATAAACTACACAGAAGCATTCTGTGAAACTCCTTTCTGATCTGAGCATTCAGCTAACAGAGTTAAACCATACTTTTGATTGAGCAGTTTTGAAACACTCTGTCTGTAGAAAATGCAACTGGACATTCGTAGCGCTAAGTGGGTAATAGTGGAAAAAAGAATATGTTCAAATATAAACTACACAGAAGCATTGTATGAAACTTCTTTCTGTTCTGTGCATTCAACTAACAGAGTTGAACCTTACTTTTGATTGAGCCGTTCTGAAACACTCTTTCTGTAGAAACTGCAATTGGACATTCTGAGCGCTAAGAGGCCTATATTGGGAAAAAGAATGTCTACAAATAAAAACTACACAGAAGAATTGTGTGAAACTTCTTTCTGTTCTGTTTGTTCAACTAAAAGAGTTGAACCTTAGTTTTGATTGAGCCGTTCTGAAACACTCTTTCTGTAGAAAATGCAAGGGGAGATTTGGAGCGCTAAGAGGGTAATAGTGGAAAAAGGAATGTCTCCAAATATAAACTACACAGAATCATTCTGTGAAACTTCTTTCTGATCTGTGCATTCAGCTAACAGAGTTAAGCCATACTTTTGATTGAGCAGATCTGAACACTCTTTCTGTAGAAAATGCAACTGGACATTTGGAGCGCTAAGAGAGTAGTAGTGGAAAAAGGAATATATTCAAATATAAACTACACAGAAGCATTCTGTGAAACTTCTTTCTGATCTGAGCATTCAGCTAACAGAGTTAAACCATACTTTTGATTGAGCAGTTTTGAAACACTCTGTCTGTAGAAAATGCAACTGGACATTCGTAGCGCTAAGTGGGTAATAGTGGAAAAAAGAATATGTTCAAATATAAACTACACAGAAGCATTGTATGAAACTTCTTTCTGTTCTGTGCATTCAACTAACAGAGTTGAACCTTACTTTTGATTGAGCCTTTCTGAAACACTCTTTCTGTAGAAACTGCAATTGGACATTCTGAGCGCTAAGAGGCCTCTATTGGGAAAAATAATATCTTCAAATAAAAACTACACAGAAGCATTGTGTGAAACTTATTTCTCATATGTTCATTAAGCTAACAGAGTTAAACCATACTTTTGATTGCGCAGTTCTGAACACTCTTTCTGTAGAAAATGCAAGTGGACATTCGGAGCGCTAACAGGGTAATAGTGGAAAAAGGAATATATTCAAATATAAACTACACAGTAGCATTCTGTGAAAATTCTTTCTGTTCTGTGCATTCAGCTAACAGAGTTGAACCTTACTTTTGATTGAACCGTTCTGAAACACTCTTTCTGTAGAAACTGCAATTGGACATGCTAAGCGCTAAGAGGCCTACATTGGGAAAAAGAATATCTTCAAATAAAAACTACACAGATGCATTCTGTGAAACTTATTTCTGATCTGTAAATTCAGTTAACAGAGATAAAACATATTTTTGATTGAGCAGTTATGAAACACTCTTTTTGTAGAAAATGCAAGTGGAGATTCGGAGCGCTAAGAGGGTAATGGTGGAAAAGGAATGTCTTCAAATATAAACTACACAGAATCATTCGGTGAAACTTCTTTCTTATCTCTGCATTCAGCTAACAGAGTTAAACCATACTTTTGATTGAGCAGATCTGAACACTCTTTCTGTAGAAAATGCAACTGGACATTTGGAGCGCTAAGAGCGTAGTAGTGGAAAAAGGAATATATTCAAATATAAACTACACAGAAGCATTCTGTGAATCTTCTTTCTGATCTGAGCATTCAGCTAACAGAGTTAAACCATACTTTTGATTGAGCAGTTTTGAAACACTCTGTCTGTAGAAAATGCAACTGGACATTCGTAGCGCTAAGTGGGTAATAGTGGAAAAAAGAATATGTTCAAATATAAACTACACAGAAGCATTGTATGAAACTTCTTTCTGTTCTGTGCATTCAACTATCAGAGTTGAACCTTACTTTTGACTGAGCCGTTCTGAAACACTCTTTCTGTAGAAACTGCAATTGGACATGCTAAGCGCTAAGAGGCCTACATTGGGAAAAAGAATATCTTCAAATAAAAACTACACAGATGCATTCTGTGAAACTTATTTCTGATCTGTAAATTCAGTTAACAGAGATAAAACATATTTTTGATTGAGCAGTTATGAAACACTCTTTTTGTAGAAAATGCAAGTGGAGATTCGGAGCGCTAAGAGGGTCATAGTGGAAAAAGGAATGTCTTCAAATATAAACTACACAGAATCATTCGGTGAAACTTCTTTCTGATCTGAGCATTCAGCTAACTGAGTTAAACCATACTTTTGATTGAGCAGTTTTGAAACACTCTGTCTGTAGAAAATGCAACTGGACATTCGTAGCGCTAAGTGGGTAATAGTGGAAAAAAGAATATGTTCAAATATAAACTACACAGAAGCATTGTATGAAACTTCTTTCTGTTCTGTGCATTCAACTAACAGAGTTGAACCTTACTTTTGATTGAGCCGTTCTGAAACACTCTTTTTGTAGAAACTGCAATTGGACATTCTGAGCGCTAAGAGGCCTATATTGGGAAAAAGAATGTCTACAAATAAAAACTACACAGAAGAATTGTGTGAAACTTCTTTCTGTTCTGTTTGTTCAACTAAAGGAGTTGAACCTTAGTTTTGATTGAGCCGTTCTGAAACACTCTTTCTGTAGAAAATGCAAGTGGAGATTCGGAGCGCTAAGAGGGTAATAGTGGAAAAAGGAATGTCTCCAAATATAAACTACACAGAATCATTCTGTGAAACTTCTTTCTGATCTGTGCATTCAGCTAACAGAGTTAATCCATACTTTTGATTGAGGAGATCTGAACACTCTTTCTGTAGAAAATGCAACTGGACATTTGGAGCGCTAAGAGAGTAGTAGTGGAAAAAGGAATATATACAAATATAAACTACACAGAAGCATTCTGTGAAACTTCTTTCTGATCTGAGCATTCAGCTAACAGGGTTAAACCATACTTTTGATTGAGCAGTTTTGAAACACTCTGTCTGTAGAAAATGCAACTGGACATTCGTAGCGCTAAGTGGGTAATAGTGGAAAAAAGAATATGTTCAAATATAAACTACACAGAAGCATTGTATGAAACTTCTTTCTGTTCTGTTCATTCAACTAACAGAGTTGAACCTTACTTTTGATTGAGCCTTTCTGAAACACTCTTTCTGTAGAAACTGCAATTGGACATTCTGAGCGCTAAGAGGCCTCTATTGGGAAAAATAACGTCTTCAAATAAAAACTACACAGAAGCATTGTGTGAAACTTAGTTCTGATATGTTCATTAAGCTAACAGAGTTAAACCATACTTTTGATTGCGCAGTTCTGAACACTCTTTCTGTAGAAAATGCAAGTGGACATTCGGAGCGCTAAGAGGGTAATAGTGGAAAAAGGAATATATTCAAATACAAACTACACAGTAGCATTCTGTGAAAATTCTTTCTGTTCTGTGCATTCAACTAACAGTGTTGAACCTTACTTTTGATTGAGCCGTTCTGAAACACTCTTTCTGTAGTAACTGCAATTGGACATGCTAAGCGCTAAGAGGCCTACATTGGGAAAAAGATTATCTTCAAATAAAAACTACACAGATGCATTCTGTGAAACTTATTTCTGATCTGTAAATTCAGTTAACAGAGATAAAACATATTTTTGATTGAGCAGTTATGAAACACTCTTTTTGTAGAAAATGCAAGTGGTGATTCGGAGCGCTAAGAGGGTAATAGTGGAAAAAGGAATGTCTTCAAATATAAACTACACGGAATCATTCGGTGAAATTTCTTTCTGATCTGTGCATTCAGCTAACAGAGTTAAACCATACTTTTGATTGAGCAGATCTGAACACTCTTTCTGTAGAAAATGCAACTGGACATTTGGAGCGCTAAGAGCGTAGTAGTGGAAAAAGCAATATATTGAAATATAAACTACACAGAAGCATTCTGTGAAACTCCTTTCTGATCTGAGCATTCAGCTAACAGGGTTAAACCATACTTTTGATTGAGCAGTTTTGAAACACTCTGTCTGTAGAAAATGCAACTGGACATTCGTAGCGCTAAGTGGGTAATAGTGGAAAAAAGAATATGTTCAAATATAAACTACACAGAAGCATTGTATGAAACTTCTTTCTGTTCTGTGCATTCAACTAACAGAGTTGAACCTTACTTTTGATTGAGCATTTCTGAAACACTCTTTCTGTAGAAACTGCAATTGGACATTCTGAGCGCTAAGAGGCCTCTATTGGGAAAAATAATATCTTCAAATAAAAACTACACAGAAGCATTGTGTGAAACTTATTTCTCATATGTTCATTAAGCTAACAGAGTTAAACCATACTTTTGATTGCGCAGTTCTGAACACTCTTTCTGTAGAAAATGCAAGTGGACATTCGGAGCGCTAACAGGGTAATAGTGGAAAAAGGAATATATTCAAATATAAACTACACAGTAGCATTCTGTGAAAATTCTTTCTGTTCTGTGCATTCAGCTAACAGAGTTGAACCTTACTTTTGATTGAACCGTTCTGAAACACTCTTTCTGTAGAAACTGCAATTGGACATGCTAAGCGCTAAGAGGCCTACATTGGGAAAAAGAATATCTTCAAATAAAAACTACACAGATGCATTCTGTGAAACTTATTTCTGATCTGTAAATTCAGTTAACAGAGATAAAACATATTTTTGATTGAGCAGTTATGAAACACTCTTTTTGTAGAAAATGCAAGTGGAGATTCGGAGCGCTAAGAGGGTAATGGTGGAAAAGGAATGTCTTCAAATATAAACTACACAGAATCATTCGGTGAAACTTCTTTCTTATCTCTGCATTCAGCTAACAGAGTTAAAGCATACTTTTGATTGAGCAGATCTGAACACTCTTTCTGTAGAAAATGCAACTGGACATTTGGAGCGCTAAGAGCGTAGTAGTGGAAAAAGCAATATATTGAAATATAAACTACACAGAAGCATTCTGTGAAACTCCTTTCTGATCTGAGCATTCAGCTAACAGGGTTAAACCATACTTTTGATTGAGCAGTTTTGAAACACTCTGTCTGTAGAAAATGCAACTGGACATTCTTAGCGCTAAGTGGGTAATAGTGGAAAAAAGAATATGTTCAAATATAAACTACACAGAAGCATTGTATGAAACTTCTTTCTGTTCTGTGCATTCAACTAACAGAGTTGAACCTTACTTTTGATTGAGCCTTTCTGAAACACTCTTTCTGTAGAAACTGCAATTGGACATTCTGAGCGCTAAGAGGCCTCTATTGGGAAAAATAATATCTTCAAATAAAAACTACACAGAAGCATTGTGTGAAACTTATTTCTCATATGTTCATTAAGCTAACAGAGTTAAACCATACTTTTGATTGCGCAGTTCTGAACACTCTTTCTGTAGAAAATGCAAGTGGACATTCGGAGCGCTAACAGGGTAATAGTGGAAAAAGGAATATATTCAAATATAAACTACACAGTAGCATTCTGTGAAAATTCTTTCTGTTCTGTGCATTCAGCTAACAGAGTTGAACCTTACTTTTGATTGAACCGTTCTGAAACACTCTTTCTGTAGAAACTGCAATTGGACATGCTAAGCGCTAAGAGGCCTACATTGGGAAAAAGAATATCTTCAAATAAAAACTACACAGATGCATTCTGTGAAACTTATTTCTGATCTGTAAATTCAGTTAACAGAGATAAAACATATTTTTGATTGAGCAGTTATGAAACACTCTTTTTGTAGAAAATGCAAGTGGAGATTCGGAGCGCTAAGAGGGTAATGGTGGAAAAGGAATGTCTTCAAATATAAACTACACAGAATCATTCGGTGAAACTTCTTTCTTATCTCTGCATTCAGCTAACAGAGTTAAACCATACTTTTGATTGAGCAGATCTGAACACTCTTTCTGTAGAAAATGCAACTGGACATTTGGAGCGCTAAGAGCGTAGTAGTGGAAAAAGGAATATATTCAAATATAAACTACACAGAAGCATTCTGTGAATCTTCTTTCTGATCTGAGCATTCAGCTAACAGAGTTAAACCATACTTTTGATTGAGCAGTTTTGAAACACTCTGTCTGTAGAAAATGCAACTGGACATTCGTAGCGCTAAGTGGGTAATAGTGGAAAAAAGAATATGTTCAAATATAAACTACACAGAAGCATTGTATGAAACTTCTTTCTGTTCTGTGCATTCAACTATCAGAGTTGAACCTTACTTTTGACTGAGCCGTTCTGAAACACTCTTTCTGTAGAAACTGCAATTGGACATGCTAAGCGCTAAGAGGCCTACATTGGGAAAAAGAATATCTTCAAATAAAAACTACACAGATGCATTCTGTGAAACTTATTTCTGATCTGTAAATTCAGTTAACAGAGATAAAACATATTTTTGATTGAGCAGTTATGAAACACTCTTTTTGTAGAAAATGCAAGTGGAGATTCGGAGCGCTAAGAGGGTCATAGTGGAAAAAGGAATGTCTTCAAATATAAACTACACAGAATCATTCGGTGAAACTTCTTTCTGATCTGAGCATTCAGCTAACTGAGTTAAACCATACTTTTGATTGAGCAGTTTTGAAACACTCTGTCTGTAGAAAATGCAACTGGACATTCGTAGCGCTAAGTGGGTAATAGTGGAAAAAAGAATATGTTCAAATATAAACTACACAGAAGCATTGTATGAAACTTCTTTCTGTTCTGTGCATTCAACTAACAGAGTTGAACCTTACTTTTGATTGAGCCGTTCTGAAACACTCTTTTTGTAGAAACTGCAATTGGACATTCTGAGCGCTAAGAGGCCTATATTGGGAAAAAGAATGTCTACAAATAAAAACTACACAGAAGAATTGTGTGAAACTTCTTTCTGTTCTGTTTGTTCAACTAAAGGAGTTGAACCTTAGTTTTGATTGAGCCGTTCTGAAACACTCTTTCTGTAGAAAATGCAAGTGGAGATTCGGAGCGCTAAGAGGGTAATAGTGGAAAAAGGAATGTCTCCAAATATAAACTACACAGAATCATTCTGTGAAACTTCTTTCTGATCTGTGCATTCAGCTAACAGAGTTAATCCATACTTTTGATTGAGGAGATCTGAACACTCTTTCTGTAGAAAATGCAACTGGACATTTGGAGCGCTAAGAGAGTAGTAGTGGAAAAAGGAATATATACAAATATAAACTACACAGAAGCATTCTGTGAAACTTCTTTCTGATCTGAGCATTCAGCTAACAGGGTTAAACCATACTTTTGATTGAGCAGTTTTGAAACACTCTGTCTGTAGAAAATGCAACTGGACATTCGTAGCGCTAAGTGGGTAATAGTGGAAAAAAGAATATGTTCAAATATAAACTACACAGAAGCATTGTATGAAACTTCTTTCTGTTCTGTTCATTCAACTAACAGAGTTGAACCTTACTTTTGATTGAGCCTTTCTGAAACACTCTTTCTGTAGAAACTGCAATTGGACATTCTGAGCGCTAAGAGGCCTCTATTGGGAAAAATAATATCTTCAAATAAAAACTACACAGAAGCATTGTGTGAAACTTAGTTCTGATATGTTCATTAAGCTAACAGAGTTAAACCATACTTTTGATTGCGCAGTTCTGAACACTCTTTCTGTAGAAAATGCAAGTGGACATTCGGAGCGCTAAGAGGGTAATAGTGGAAAAAGGAATATATTCAAATACAAACTACACAGTAGCATTCTGTGAAAATTCTTTCTGTTCTGTGCATTCAACTAACAGTGTTGAACCTTACTTTTGATTGAGCCGTTCTGAAACACTCTTTCTGTAGAAACTGCAATTGGACATGCTAAGCGCTAAGAGGCCTACATTGGGAAAAAGATTATCTTCAAATAAAAACTACACAGATGCATTCTGTGAAACTTATTTCTGATCTGTAAATTCAGTTAACAGAGATAAAACATATTTTTGATTGAGCAGTTATGAAACACTCTTTTTGTAGAAAATGCAAGTGGTGATTCGGAGCGCTAAGAGGGTAATAGTGGAAAAAGGAATGTCTTCAAATATAAACTACACGGAATCATTCGGTGAAATTTCTTTCTGATCTGTGCATTCAGCTAACAGAGTTAAACCATACTTTTGATTGAGCAGATCTGAACACTCTTTCTGTAGAAAATGCAACTGGACATTTGGAGCGCTAAGAGCGTAGTAGTGGAAAAAGCAATATATTGAAATATAAACTACACAGAAGCATTCTGTGAAACTCCTTTCTGATCTGAGCATTCAGCTAACAGAGTTAAACCATACTTTTGATTGAGCAGTTTTGAAACACTCTGTCTGTAGAAAATGCAACTGGACATTCGTAGCGCTAAGTGGGTAATAGTGGAAAAAAGAATATGTTCAAATATAAACTACACAGAAGCATTGTATGAAACTTCTTTCTGTTCTGTGCATTCAACTAACAGAGTTGAACCTTACTTTTGATTGAGCCGTTCTGAAACACTCTTTCTGTAGAAACTGCAATTGGACATTCTGAGCGCTAAGAGGCCTATATTGGGAAAAAGAATGTCTACAAATAAAAACTACACAGAAGAATTGTGTGAAACTTCTTTCTGTTCTGTTTGTTCAACTAAAAGAGTTGAACCTTAGTTTTGATTGAGCCGTTCTGAAACACTCTTTCTGTAGAAAATGCAAGGGGAGATTTGGAGCGCTAAGAGGGTAATAGTGGAAAAAGGAATGTCTCCAAATATAAACTACACAGAATCATTCTGTGAAACTTCTTTCTGATCTGTGCATTCAGCTAACAGAGTTAAGCCATACTTTTGATTGAGCAGATCTGAACACTCTTTCTGTAGAAAATGCAACTGGACATTTGGAGCGCTAAGAGAGTAGTAGTGGAAAAAGGAATATATTCAAATATAAACTACACAGAAGCATTCTGTGAAACTTCTTTCTGATCTGAGCATTCAGCTAACAGAGTTAAACCATACTTTTGATTGAGCAGTTTTGAAACACTCTGTCTGTAGAAAATGCAACTGGACATTCGTAGCGCTAAGTGGGTAATAGTGGAAAAAAGAATATGTTCAAATATAAACTACACAGAAGCATTGTATGAAACTTCTTTCTGTTCTGTGCATTCAACTAACAGAGTTGAACCTTACTTTTGATTGAGCCTTTCTGAAACACTCTTTCTGTAGAAACTGCAATTGGACATTCTGAGCGCTAAGAGGCCTCTATTGGGAAAAATAATATCTTCAAATAAAAACTACACAGAAGCATTGTGTGAAACTTATTTCTCATATGTTCATTAAGCTAACAGAGTTAAACCATACTTTTGATTGCGCAGTTCTGAACACTCTTTCTGTAGAAAATGCAAGTGGACATTCGGAGCGCTAACAGGGTAATAGTGGAAAAAGGAATATATTCAAATATAAACTACACAGTAGCATTCTGTGAAAATTCTTTCTGTTCTGTGCATTCAGCTAACAGAGTTGAACCTTACTTTTGATTGAACCGTTCTGAAACACTCTTTCTGTAGAAACTGCAATTGGACATGCTAAGCGCTAAGAGGCCTACATTGGGAAAAAGAATATCTTCAAATAAAAACTACACAGATGCATTCTGTGAAACTTATTTCTGATCTGTAAATTCAGTTAACAGAGATAAAACATATTTTTGATTGAGCAGTTATGAAACACTCTTTTTGTAGAAAATGCAAGTGGAGATTCGGAGCGCTAAGAGGGTAATGGTGGAAAAGGAATGTCTTCAAATATAAACTACACAGAATCATTCGGTGAAACTTCTTTCTTATCTCTGCATTCAGCTAACAGAGTTAAACCATACTTTTGATTGAGCAGATCTGAACACTCTTTCTGTAGAAAATGCAACTGGACATTTGGAGCGCTAAGAGCGTAGTAGTGGAAAAAGGAATATATTCAAATATAAACTACACAGAAGCATTCTGTGAATCTTCTTTCTGATCTGAGCATTCAGCTAACAGAGTTAAACCATACTTTTGATTGAGCAGTTTTGAAACACTCTGTCTGTAGAAAATGCAACTGGACATTCGTAGCGCTAAGTGGGTAATAGTGGAAAAAAGAATATGTTCAAATATAAACTACACAGAAGCATTGTATGAAACTTCTTTCTGTTCTGTGCATTCAACTATCAGAGTTGAACCTTACTTTTGACTGAGCCGTTCTGAAACACTCTTTCTGTAGAAACTGCAATTGGACATGCTAAGCGCTAAGAGGCCTACATTGGGAAAAAGAATATCTTCAAATAAAAACTACACAGATGCATTCTGTGAAACTTATTTCTGATCTGTAAATTCAGTTAACAGAGATAAAACATATTTTTGATTGAGCAGTTATGAAACACTCTTTTTGTAGAAAATGCAAGTGGAGATTCGGAGCGCTAAGAGGGTCATAGTGGAAAAAGGAATGTCTTCAAATATAAACTACACAGAATCATTCGGTGAAACTTCTTTCTGATCTGAGCATTCAGCTAACTGAGTTAAACCATACTTTTGATTGAGCAGTTTTGAAACACTCTGTCTGTAGAAAATGCAACTGGACATTCGTAGCGCTAAGTGGGTAATAGTGGAAAAAAGAATATGTTCAAATATAAACTACACAGAAGCATTGTATGAAACTTCTTTCTGTTCTGTGCATTCAACTAACAGAGTTGAACCTTACTTTTGATTGAGCCGTTCTGAAACACTCTTTTTGTAGAAACTGCAATTGGACATTCTGAGCGCTAAGAGGCCTATATTGGGAAAAAGAATGTCTACAAATAAAAACTACACAGAAGAATTGTGTGAAACTTCTTTCTGTTCTGTTTGTTCAACTAAAGGAGTTGAACCTTAGTTTTGATTGAGCCGTTCTGAAACACTCTTTCTGTAGAAAATGCAAGTGGAGATTCGGAGCGCTAAGAGGGTAATAGTGGAAAAAGGAATGTCTCCAAATATAAACTACACAGAATCATTCTGTGAAACTTCTTTCTGATCTGTGCATTCAGCTAACAGAGTTAATCCATACTTTTGATTGAGGAGATCTGAACACTCTTTCTGTAGAAAATGCAACTGGACATTTGGAGCGCTAAGAGAGTAGTAGTGGAAAAAGGAATATATACAAATATAAACTACACAGAAGCATTCTGTGAAACTTCTTTCTGATCTGAGCATTCAGCTAACAGGGTTAAACCATACTTTTGATTGAGCAGTTTTGAAACACTCTGTCTGTAGAAAATGCAACTGGACATTCGTAGCGCTAAGTGGGTAATAGTGGAAAATGAATATGTTCAAATATAAACTACACAGAAGCATTGTATGAAACTTCTTTCTGTTCTGTTCATTCAACTAACAGAGTTGAACCTTACTTTTGATTGAGCCTTTCTGAAACACTCTTTCTGTAGAAACTGCAATTGGACATTCTGAGCGCTAAGAGGCCTCTATTGGGAAAAATAACATCTTCAAATAAAAACTACACAGAAGCATTGTGTGAAACTTAGTTCTGATATGTTCATTAAGCTAACAGAGTTAAACCATACTTTTGATTGCGCAGTTCTGAACACTCTTTCCGTAGAAAATGCAAGTGGACATTCGGAGCGCTAAGAGGGTAATAGTGGAAAAAGGAATATATTCAAATACAAACTACACAGTAGCATTCTGTGAAAATTCTTTCTGTTCTGTGCATTCAACTAACAGTGTTGAACCTTACTTTTGATTGAGCCGTTCTGAAACACTCTTTCTGTAGAAACTGCAATTGGACATGCTAAGCGCTAAGAGGCCTACATTGGGAAAAAGATTATCTTCAAATAAAAACTACACAGATGCATTCTGTGAAACTTATTTCTGATCTGTAAATTCAGTTAACAGAGATAAAACATATTTTTGATTGAGCAGTTATGAAACACTCTTTTTGTAGAAAATGCAAGTGGTGATTCGGAGCGCTAAGAGGGTAATAGTGGAAAAAGGAATGTCTTCAAATATAAACTACACAGAATCATTCGGTGAAATTTCTTTCTGATCTGTGCATTCAGCTAACAGAGTTAAACCATACTTTTGATTGAGCAGATCTGAACACTCTTTCTGTAGAAAATGCAACTGGACATTTGGAGCGCTAAGAGCGTAGTAGTGGAAAAAGCAATATATTGAAATATAAACTACACAGAAGCATTCTGTGAAACTCCTTTCTGATCTGAGCATTCAGCTAACAGAGTTAAACCATACTTTTGATTGAGCAGTTTTGAAACACTCTGTCTGTAGAAAATGCAACTGGACATTCGTAGCGCTAAGTGGGTAATAGTGGAAAAAAGAATATGTTCAAATATAAACTACACAGAAGCATTGTATGAAACTTCTTTCTGTTCTGTGCATTCAACTAACAGAGTTGAACCTTACTTTTGATTGAGCCGTTCTGAAACACTCTTTCTGTAGAAACTGCAATTGGACATTCTGAGCGCTAAGAGGCCTATATTGGGAAAAAGAATGTCTACAAATAAAAACTACACAGAAGAATTGTGTGAAACTTCTTTCTGTTCTGTTTGTTCAACTAAAAGAGTTGAACCTTAGTTTTGATTGAGCCGTTCTGAAACACTCTTTCTGTAGAAAATGCAAGGGGAGATTTGGAGCGCTAAGAGGGTAATAGTGGAAAAAGGAATGTCTCCAAATATAAACTACACAGAATCATTCTGTGAAACTTCTTTCTGATCTGTGCATTCAGCTAACAGAGTTAAGCCATACTTTTGATTGAGCAGATCTGAACACTCTTTCTGTAGAAAATGCAACTGGACATTTGGAGCGCTAAGAGAGTAGTAGTGGAAAAAGGAATATATTCAAATATAAACTACACAGAAGCATTCTGTGAAACTTCTTTCTGATCTGAGCATTCAGCTAACAGAGTTAAACCATACTTTTGATTGAGCAGTTTTGAAACACTCTGTCTGTAGAAAATGCAACTGGACATTCGTAGCGCTAAGTGGGTAATAGTGGAAAAAAGAATATGTTCAAATATAAACTACACAGAAGCATTGTATGAAACTTCTTTCTGTTCTGTGCATTCAACTAACAGAGTTGAACCTTACTTTTGATTGAGCCTTTCTGAAACACTCTTTCTGTAGAAACTGCAATTGGACATTCTGAGCGCTAAGAGGCCTCTATTGGGAAAAATAATATCTTCAAATAAAAACTACACAGAAGCATTGTGTGAAACTTATTTCTCATATGTTCATTAAGCTAACAGAGTTAAACCATACTTTTGATTGCGCAGTTCTGAACACTCTTTCTGTAGAAAATGCAAGTGGACATTCGGAGCGCTAACAGGGTAATAGTGGAAAAAGGAATATATTCAAATATAAACTACACAGTAGCATTCTGTGAAAATTCTTTCTGTTCTGTGCATTCAGCTAACAGAGTTGAACCTTACTTTTGATTGAACCGTTCTGAAACACTCTTTCTGTAGAAACTGCAATTGGACATGCTAAGCGCTAAGAGGCCTACATTGGGAAAAAGAATATCTTCAAATAAAAACTACACAGATGCATTCTGTGAAACTTATTTCTGATCTGTAAATTCAGTTAACAGAGATAAAACATATTTTTGATTGAGCAGTTATGAAACACTCTTTTTGTAGAAAATGCAAGTGGAGATTCGGAGCGCTAAGAGGGTAATGGTGGAAAAGGAATGTCTTCAAATATAAACTACACAGAATCATTCGGTGAAACTTCTTTCTTATCTCTGCATTCAGCTAACAGAGTTAAACCATACTTTTGATTGAGCAGATCTGAACACTCTTTCTGTAGAAAATGCAACTGGACATTTGGAGCGCTAAGAGCGTAGTAGTGGAAAAAGGAATATATTCAAATATAAACTACACAGAAGCATTCTGTGAATCTTCTTTCTGATCTGAGCATTCAGCTAACAGAGTTAAACCATACTTTTGATTGAGCAGTTTTGAAACACTCTGTCTGTAGAAAATGCAACTGGACATTCGTAGCGCTAAGTGGGTAATAGTGGAAAAAAGAATATGTTCAAATATAAACTACACAGAAGCATTGTATGAAACTTCTTTCTGTTCTGTGCATTCAACTATCAGAGTTGAACCTTACTTTTGACTGAGCCGTTCTGAAACACTCTTTCTGTAGAAACTGCTATTGGACATGCTAAGCGCTAAGAGGCCTACATTGGGAAAAAGAATATCTTCAAATAAAAACTACACAGATGCATTCTGTGAAACTTATTTCTGATCTGTAAATTCAGTTAACAGAGATAAAACATATTTTTGATTGAGCAGTTATGAAACACTCTTTTTGTAGAAAATGCAAGTGGAGATTCGGAGCGCTAAGAGGGTCATAGTGGAAAAAGGAATGTCTTCAAATATAAACTACACAGAATCATTCGGTGAAACTTCTTTCTGATCTGAGCATTCAGCTAACTGAGTTAAACCATACTTTTGATTGAGCAGTTTTGAAACACTCTGTCTGTAGAAAATACAACTGGACATTCGTAGCGCTAAGTGGGTAATAGTGGAAAAAAGATTATGTTCAAATATAAACTACACAGAAGCATTGTATGAAACTTCTTTCTGTTCTGTGCATTCAACTAACAGAGTTGAACCTTACTTTTGATTGAGCCGTTCTGAAACACTCTTTTTGTAGAAACTGCAATTGGACATTCTGAGCGCTAAGAGGCCTATATTGGGAAAAAGAATGTCTACAAATAAAAACTACACAGAAGAATTGTGTGAAACTTCTTTCTGTTCTGTTTGTTCAACTAAAGGAGTTGAACCTTAGTTTTGATTGAGCCGTTCTGAAACACTCTTTCTGTAGAAAATGCAAGTGGAGATTCGGAGCGCTAATAGGGTAATAGTGGAAAAAGGAATGTCTCCAAATATAAACTACACAGAATCATTCTGTGAAACTTCTTTCTGATCTGTGCATTCAGCTAACAGAGTTAATCCATACTTTTGATTGAGGAGATCTGAACACTCTTTCTGTAGAAAATGCAACTGGACATTTGGAGCGCTAAGAGAGTAGTAGTGGAAAAAGGAATATATACAAATATAAACTACACAGAAGCATTCTGTGAAACTTCTTTCTGATCTGAGCATTCAGCTAACAGGGTTAAACCATACTTTTGATTGAGCAGTTTTGAAACACTCTGTCTGTAGAAAATGCAACTGGACATTCGTAGCGCTAAGTGGGTAATAGTGGAAAAAAGAATATGTTCAAATATAAACTACACAGAAGCATTGTATGAAACTTCTTTCTGTTCTGTTCATTCAACTAACAGAGTTGAACCTTACTTTTGATTGAGCCTTTCTGAAACACTCTTTCTGTAGAAACTGCAATTGGACATTCTGAGCGCTAAGAGGCCTCTATTGGGAAAAATAACGTCTTCAAATAAAAACTACACAGAAGCATTGTGTGAAACTTAGTTCTGATATGTTCATTAAGCTAACAGAGTTAAACCATACTTTTGATTGCGCAGTTCTGAACACTCTTTCTGTAGAAAATGCAAGTGGACATTCGGAGCGCTAAGAGGGTAATAGTGGAAAAAGGAATATATTCAAATACAAACTACACAGTAGCATTCTGTGAAAATTCTTTCTGTTCTGTGCATTCAACTAACAGTGTTGAACCTTACTTTTGATTGAGCCGTTCTGAAACACTCTTTCTGTAGTAACTGCAATTGGACATGCTAAGCGCTAAGAGGCCTACATTGGGAAAAAGATTATCTTCAAATAAAAACTACACAGATGCATTCTGTGAAACTTATTTCTGATCTGTAAATTCAGTTAACAGAGATAAAACATATTTTTGATTGAGCAGTTATGAAACACTCTTTTTGTAGAAAATGCAAGTGGTGATTCGGAGCGCTAATAGGGTAATAGTGGAAAAAGGAATGTCTTCAAATATAAACTACACGGAATCATTCGGTGAAATTTCTTTCTGATCTGTGCATTCAGCTAACAGAGTTAAACCATACTTTTGATTGAGCAGATCTGAACACCCTTTCTGTAGAAAATGCAACTGGACATTTGGAGCGCTAAGAGCGTAGTAGTGGAAAAAGCAATATATTGAAATATAAACTACACAGAAGCATTCTGTGAAACTCCTTTCTGATCTGAGCATTCAGCTAACAGGGTTAAACCATACTTTTGATTGAGCAGTTTTGAAACACTCTGTCTGTAGAAAATGCAACTGGACATTCGTAGCGCTAAGTGGGTAATAGTGGAAAAAAGAATATGTTCAAATATAAACTACACAGAAGCATTGTATGAAACTTCTTTCTGTTCTGTGCATTCAACTAACAGAGTTGAACCTTACTTTTGATTGAGCCTTTCTGAAACACTCTTTCTGTAGAAACTGCAATTGGACATTCTGAGCGCTAAGAGGCCTCTATTGGGAAAAATAATATCTTCAAATTAAAACTACACAGAAGCATTGAGTGAAACTTATTTCTCATATGTTCATTAAGCTAACAGAGTTAAACCATACTTTTGATTGCGCAGTTCTGAACACTCTTTCTGTAGAAAATGCAAGTGGACATTCGGAGCGCTAACAGGGTAATAGTGGAAAAAGGAATATATTCAAATATAAACTACACAGTAGCATTCTGTGAAAATTCTTTCTGTTCTGTGCATTCAGCTAACAGAGTTGAACCTTACTTTTGATTGAACCGTTCTGAAACACTCTTTCTGTAGAAACTGCAATTGGACATGCTAAGCGCTAAGAGGCCTACATTGGGAAAAAGAATATCTTCAAATAAAAACTACACAGATGCATTCTGTGAAACTTATTTCTGATCTGTAAATTCAGTTAACAGAGATAAAACATATTTTTGATTGAGCAGTTATGAAACACTCTTTTTGTAGAAAATGCAAGTGGAGATTCGGAGCGCTAAGAAGGTAATGGTGGAAAAGGAATGTCTTCAAATATAAACTACACAGAATCATTCGGTGAAACTTCTTTCTTATCTCTGCATTCAGCTAACAGAGTTAAAGCATACTTTTGATTGAGCAGATCTGAACACTCTTTCTGTAGAAAATGCAACTGGACATTTGGAGCGCTAAGAGCGTAGTAGTGGAAAAAGAAATATATTGAAATATAAACTACACAGAAGCATTCTGTGAAACTCCTTTCTGATCTGAGCATTCAGCTAACAGGGTTAAACCATACTTTTGATTGAGCAGTTTTGAAACACTCTGTCTGTAGAAAATGCAACTGGACATTCGTAGCGCTAAGTGGGTAATAGTGGAAAAAAGAATATGTTCAAATATAAACTACACAGAAGCATTGTATGAAACTTCTTTCTGTTCTGTGCATTCAACTAACAGAGTTGAACCTTACTTTTGATTGAGCCTTTCTGAAACACTCTTTCTGTAGAAACTGCAATTGGACATTCTGAGCGCTAAGAGGCCTCTATTGGGAAAAATAATATCTTCAAATAAAAACTACACAGAAGCATTGTGTGAAACTTATTTCTCATATGTTCATTAAGCTAACAGAGTTAAACCATACTTTTGATTGCGCAGTTCTGAACACTCTTTCTGTAGAAAATGCAAGTGGACATTCGGAGCGCTAACAGGGTAATAGTGGAAAAAGGAATATATTCAAATATAAACTACACAGTAGCATTCTGTGAAAATTCTTTCTGTTCTGTGCATTCAGCTAACAGAGTTGAACCTTACTTTTGATTGAACCGTTCTGAAACACTCTTTCTGTAGAAACTGCAATTGGACATGCTAAGCGCTAAGAGGCCTACATTGGGAAAAAGAATATCTTCAAATAAAAACTACACAGATGCATTCTGTGAAACTTATTTCTGATCTGTAAATTCAGTTAACAGAGATAAAACATATTTTTGATTGAGCAGTTATGAAACACTCTTTTTGTAGAAAATGCAAGTGGAGATTCGGAGCGCTAAGAGGGTAATGGTGGAAAAGGAATGTCTTCAAATATAAACTACACAGAATCATTCGGTGAAACTTCTTTCTTATCTCTGCATTCAGCTAACAGAGTTAAACCATACTTTTGATTGAGCAGATCTGAACACTCTTTCTGTAGAAAATGCAACTGGACATTTGGAGCGCTAAGAGCGTAGTAGTGGAAAAAGGAATATATTCAAATATAAACTACACAGAAGCATTCTGTGAATCTTCTTTCTGATCTGAGCATTCAGCTAACAGAGTTAAACCATACTTTTGATTGAGCAGTTTTGAAACACTCTGTCTGTAGAAAATGCAACTGGACATTCGTAGCGCTAAGTGGGTAATAGTGGAAAAAAGAATATGTTCAAATATAAACTACACAGAAGCATTGTATGAAACTTCTTTCTGTTCTGTGCATTCAACTATCAGAGTTGAACCTTACTTTTGACTGAGCCGTTCTGAAACACTCTTTCTGTAGAAACTGCAATTGGACATGCTAAGCGCTAAGAGGCCTACATTGGGAAAAAGAATATCTTCAAATAAAAACTACACAGATGCATTCTGTGAAACTTATTTCTGATCTGTAAATTCAGTTAACAGAGATAAAACATATTTTTGATTGAGCAGTTATGAAACACTCTTTTTGTAGAAAATGCAAGTGGAGATTCGGAGCGCTAAGAGGGTCATAGTGGAAAAAGGAATGTCTTCAAATATAAACTACACAGAATCATTCGGTGAAACTTCTTTCTGATCTGAGCATTCAGCTAACTGAGTTAAACCATACTTTTGATTGAGCAGTTTTGAAACACTCTGTCTGTAGAAAATGCAACTGGACATTCGTAGCGCTAAGTGGGTAATAGTGGAAAAAAGAATATGTTCAAATATAAACTACACAGAAGCATTGTATGAAACTTCTTTCTGTTCTGTGCATTCAACTAACAGAGTTGAACCTTACTTTTGATTGAGCCGTTCTGAAACACTCTTTTTGTAGAAACTGCAATTGGACATTCTGAGCGCTAAGAGGCCTATATTGGGAAAAAGAATGTCTACAAATAAAAACTACACAGAAGAATTGTGTGAAACTTCTTTCTGTTCTGTTTGTTCAACTAAAGGAGTTGAACCTTAGTTTTGATTGAGCCGTTCTGAAACACTCTTTCTGTAGAAAATGCAAGTGGAGATTCGGAGCGCTAAGAGGGTAATAGTGGAAAAAGGAATGTCTCCAAATATAAACTACACAGAATCATTCTGTGAAACTTCTTTCTGATCTGTGCATTCAGCTAACAGAGTTAATCCATACTTTTGATTGAGGAGATCTGAACACTCTTTCTGTAGAAAATGCAACTGGACATTTGGAGCGCTAAGAGAGTAGTAGTGGAAAAAGGAATATATACAAATATAAACTACACAGAAGCATTCTGTGAAACTTCTTTCTGATCTGAGCATTCAGCTAACAGGGTTAAACCATACTTTTGATTGAGCAGTTTTGAAACACTCTGTCTGTAGAAAATGCAACTGGACATTCGTAGCGCTAAGTGGGTAATAGTGGAAAAAAGAATATGTTCAAATATAAACTACACAGAAGCATTGTATGAAACTTCTTTCTGTTCTGTTCATTCAACTAACAGAGTTGAACCTTACTTTTGATTGAGCCTTTCTGAAACACTCTTTCTGTAGAAACTGCAATTGGACATTCTGAGCGCTAAGAGGCCTCTATTGGGAAAAATAATGTCTTCAAATAAAAACTACACAGAAGCATTGTGTGAAACTTAGTTCTGATATGTTCATTAAGCTAACAGAGTTAAACCATACTTTTGATTGCGCAGTTCTGAACACTCTTTCTGTAGAAAATGCAAGTGGACATTCGGAGCGCTAAGAGGGTAATAGTGGAAAAAGGAATATATTCAAATACAAACTACACAGTAGCATTCTGTGAAAATTCTTTCTGTTCTGTGCATTCAACTAACAGTGTTGAACCTTACTTTTGATTGAGCCGTTCTGAAACACTCTTTCTGTAGAAACTGCAATTGGACATGCTAAGCGCTAAGAGGCCTACATTGGGAAAAAGATTATCTTCAAATAAAAACTACACAGATGCATTCTGTGAAACTTATTTCTGATCTGTAAATTCAGTTAACAGAGATAAAACATATTTTTGATTGAGCAGTTATGAAACACTCTTTTTGTAGAAAATGCAAGTGGTGATTCGGAGCGCTAAGAGGGTAATAGTGGAAAAAGGAATGTCTTCAAATATAAACTACACGGAATCATTCGGTGAAATTTCTTTCTGATCTGTGCATTCAGCTAACAGAGTTAAACCATACTTTTGATTGAGCAGATCTGAACACTCTTTCTGTAGAAAATGCAACTGGACATTTGGAGAGCTAAGAGCGTAGTAGTGGAAAAAGCAATATATTGAAATATAAACTACACAGAAGCATTCTGTGAAACTCCTTTCTGATCTGAGCATTCAGCTAACAGAGTTAAACCATACTTTTGATTGAGCAGTTTTGAAACACTCTGTCTGTAGAAAATGCAACTGGACATTCGTAGCGCTAAGTGGGTAATAGTGGAAAAAAGAATATGTTCAAATATAAACTACACAGAAGCATTGTATGAAACTTCTTTCTGTTCTGTGCATTCAACTAACAGAGTTGAACCTTACTTTTGATTGAGCCGTTCTGAAACACTCTTTCTGTAGAAACTGCAATTGGACATTCTGAGCGCTAAGAGGCCTATATTGGGAAAAAGAATGTCTACAAATAAAAACTACACAGAAGAATTGTGTGAAACTTCTTTCTGTTCTGTTTGTTCAACTAAAAGAGTTGAACCTTAGTTTTGATTGAGCCGTTCTGAAACACTCTTTCTGTAGAAAACGCAAGGGGAGATTTGGAGCGCTAAGAGGGTAATAGTGGAAAAAGGAATGTCTCCAAATATAAACTACACAGAATCATTCTGTGAAACTTCTTTCTGATCTGTGCATTCAGCTAACAGAGTTAAGCCATACTTTTGATTGAGCAGATCTGAACACTCTTTCTGTAGAAAATGCAACTGGACATTTGGAGCGCTAAGAGAGTAGTAGTGGAAAAAGGAATATATTCAAATATAAACTACACAGAAGCATTCTGTGAAACTTCTTTCTGATCTGAGCATTCAGCTAACAGAGTTAAACCATACTTTTGATTGAGCAGTTTTGAAACACTCTGTCTGTAGAAAATGCAACTGGACATTCGTAGCGCTAAGTGGGTAATAGTGGAAAAAAGAATATGTTCAAATATAAACTACACAGAAGCATTGTATGAAACTTCTTTCTGTTCTGTGCATTCAACTAACAGAGTTGAACCTTACTTTTGATTGAGCCTTTCTGAAACACTCTTTCTGTAGAAACTGCAATTGGACATTCTGAGCGCTAAGAGGCCTCTATTGGGAAAAATAATATCTTCAAATAAAAACTACACAGAAGCATTGTGTGAAACTTATTTCTCATATGTTCATTAAGCTAACAGAGTTAAACCATACTTTTGATTGCGCAGTTCTGAACACTCTTTCTGTAGAAAATGCAAGTGGACATTCGCAGCGCTAAGAGGGTAATAGTGGAAAAAGGAATATATTCAAATATAAACTACACAGTAGCATTCTGTGAAAATTCTTTCTGTTCTGTGCATTCAGCTAACAGAGTTGAACCTTACTTTTGATTGAACCGTTCTGAAACACTCTTTCTGTAGAAACTGCAATTGGACATGCTAAGCGCTAAGAGGCCTACATTGGGAAAAAGAATATCTTCAAATAAAAACTACACAGATGCATTCTGTGAAACTTATTTCTGATCTGTAAATTCAGTTAACAGAGATAAAACATATTTTTGATTGAGCAGTTATGAAACATTCTTTTTGTAGAAAATGCAAGTGGAGATTCGGAGCGCTAAGAGGGTAATGGTGGAAAAGGAATGTCTTCAAATATAAACTACACAGAATCATTCGGTGAAACTTCTTTCTTATCTCTGCATTCAGCTAACAGAGTTAAACCATACTTTTGATTGAGCAGATCTGAACACTCTTTCTGTAGAAAATGCAACTGGACATTTGGAGCGCTAAGAGCGTAGTAGTGGAAAAAGGAATATATTCAAATATAAACTACACAGAAGCATTCTGTGAATCTTCTTTCTGATCTGAGCATTCAGCTAACAGAGTTAAACCATACTTTTGATTGAGCAGTTTTGAAACACTCTGTCTGTAGAAAATGCAACTGGACATTCGTAGCGCTAAGTGGGTAATAGTGGAAAAAAGAATATGTTCAAATATAAACTACACAGAAGCATTGTATGAAACTTCTTTCTGTTCTGTGCATTCAACTATCAGAGTTGAACCTTACTTTTGACTGAGCCGTTCTGAAACACTCTTTCTGTAGAAACTGCAATTGGACATGCTAAGCGCTAAGAGGCCTACATTGGGAAAAAGAATATCTTCAAATAAAAACTACACAGATGCATTCTGTGAAACTTATTTCTGATCTGTAAATTCAGTTAACAGAGATAAAACATATTTTTGATTGAGCAGTTATGAAACACTCTTTTTGTAGAAAATGCAAGTGGAGATTCGGAGCGCTAAGAGGGTCATAGTGGAAAAAGGAATGTCTTCAAATATAAACTACACAGAATCATTCGGTGAAACTTCTTTCTGATCTGAGCATTCAGCTAACTGAGTTAAACCATACTTTTGATTGAGCAGTTTTGAAACACTCTGTCTGTAGAAAATGCAACTGGACATTCGTAGCGCTAAGTGGGTAATAGTGGAAAAAAGAATATGTTCAAATATAAACTACACAGAAGCATTGTATGAAACTTCTTTCTGTTCTGTGCATTCAACTAACAGAGTTGAACCTTACTTTTGATTGAGCCGTTCTGAAACACTCTTTTTGTAGAAACTGCAATTGGACATTCTGAGCGCTAAGAGGCCTATATTGGGAAAAAGAATGTCTACAAATAAAAACTACACAGAAGAATTGTGTGAAACTTCTTTCTGTTCTGTTTGTTCAACTAAAGGAGTTGAACCTTAGTTTTGATTGAGCCGTTCTGAAACACTCTTTCTGTAGAAAATGCAAGTGGAGATTCGGAGCGCTAAGAGGGTAATAGTGGAAAAAGGAATGTCTCCAAATATAAACTACACAGAATCATTCTGTGAAACTTCTTTCTGATCTGTGCATTCAGCTAACAGAGTTAATCCATACTTCTGATTGAGGAGATCTGAACACTCTTTCTGTAGAAAATGCAACTGGACATTTGGAGCGCTAAGAGAGTAGTAGTGGAAAAAGGAATATATACAAATATAAACTACACAGAAGCATTCTGTGAAACTTCTTTCTGATCTGAGCATTCAGCTAACAGGGTTAAAACATACTTTTGATTGAGCAGTTTTGAAACACTCTGTCTGTAGAAAATGCAACTGGACATTCGTAGCGCTAAGTGGGTAATAGTGGAAAAAAGAATATGTTCAAATATAAACTACACAGAAGCATTGTATGAAACTTCTTTCTGTTCTGTTCATTCAACTAACAGAGTTGAACCTTACTTTTGATTGAGCCTTTCTGAAACACTCTTTCTGTAGAAACTGCAATTGGACATTCTGAGCGCTAAGAGGCCTCTATTGGGAAAAATAATATCTTCAAATAAAAACTACACAGAAGCATTGTGTGAAACTTAGTTCTGATATGTTCATTAAGCTAACAGAGTTAAACCATACTTTTGATTGCGCAGTTCTGAACACTCTTTCTGTAGAAAATGCAAGTGGACATTCGGAGCGCTAAGAGGGTAATAGTGGAAAAAGGAATATATTCAAATACAAACTACACAGTAGCATTCTGTGAAAATTCTTTCTGTTCTGTGCATTCAACTAACAGTGTTGAACCTTACTTTTGATTGAGCCGTTCTGAAACACTCTTTCTGTAGAAACTGCAATTGGACATGCTAAGCGCTAAGAGGCCTACATTGGGAAAAAGATTATCTTCAAATAAAAACTACACAGATGCATTCTGTGAAACTTATTTCTGATCTGTAAATTCAGTTAACAGAGATAAAACATATTTTTGATTGAGCAGTTATGAAACACTCTTTTTGTAGAAAATGCAAGTGGTGATTCGGAGCGCTAAGAGGGTAATAGTGGAAAAAGGAATGTCTTCAAATATAAACTACACGGAATCATTCGGTGAAATTTCTTTCTGATCTGTGCATTCAGCTAACAGAGTTAAACCATACTTTTGATTGAGCAGATCTGAACACTCTTTCTGTAGAAAATGCAACTGGACATTTGGAGCGCTAAGAGCGTAGTAGTGGAAAAAGCAATATATTGAAATATAAACTACACAGAAGCATTCTGTGAAACTCCTTTCTGATCTGAGCATTCAGCTAACAGAGTTAAACCATACTTTTGATTGAGCAGTTTTGAAACACTCTGTCTGTAGAAAATGCAACTGGACATTCGTAGCGCTAAGTGGGTAATAGTGGAAAAAAGAATATGTTCAAATATAAACTACACAGAAGCATTGTATGAAACTTCTTTCTGTTCTGTGCATTCAACTAACAGAGTTGAACCTTACTTTTGATTGAGCCGTTCTGAAACACTCTTTCTGTAGAAACTGCAATTGGACATTCTGAGCGCTAAGAGGCCTATATTGGGAAAAAGAATGTCTACAAATAAAAACTACACAGAAGAATTGTGTGAAACTTCTTTCTGTTCTGTTTGTTCAACTAAAAGAGTTGAACCTTAGTTTTGATTGAGCCGTTCTGAAACACTCTTTCTGTAGAAAACGCAAGGGGAGATTTGGAGCGCTAAGAGGGTAATAGTGGAAAAAGGAATGTCTCCAAATATAAACTACACAGAATCATTCTGTGAAACTTCTTTCTGATCTGTGCATTCAGCTAACAGAGTTAAGCCATACTTTTGATTGAGCAGATCTGAACACTCTTTCTGTAGAAAATGCAACTGGACATTTGGAGCGCTAAGAGAGTAGTAGTGGAAAAAGGAATATATTCAAATATAAACTACACAGAAGCATTCTGTGAAACTTCTTTCTGATCTGAGCATTCAGCTAACAGAGTTAAACCATACTTTTGATTGAGCAGTTTTGAAACACTCTGTCTGTAGAAAATGCAACTGGACATTCGTAGCGCTAAGTGGGTAATAGTGGAAAAAAGAATATGTTCAAATATAAACTACACAGAAGCATTGTATGAAACTTCTTTCTGTTCTGTGCATTCAACTAACAGAGTTGAACCTTACTTTTGATTGAGCCTTTCTGAAACACTCTTTCTGTAGAAACTGCAATTGGACATTCTGAGCGCTAAGAGGCCTCTATTGGGAAAAATAATATCTTCAAATAAAAACTACACAGAAGCATTGTGTGAAACTTATTTCTCATATGTTCATTAAGCTAACAGAGTTAAACCATACTTTTGATTGCGCAGTTCTGAACACTCTTTCTGTAGAAAATGCAAGTGGACATTCGCAGCGCTAAGAGGGTAATAGTGGAAAAAGGAATATATTCAAATATAAACTACACAGTAGCATTCTGTGAAAATTCTTTCTGTTCTGTGCATTCAGCTAACAGAGTTGAACCTTACTTTTGATTGAACCGTTCTGAAACACTCTTTCTGTAGAAACTGCAATTGGACATGCTAAGCGCTAAGAGGCCTACATTGGGAAAAAGAATATCTTCAAATAAAAACTACACAGATGCATTCTGTGAAACTTATTTCTGATCTGTAAATTCAGTTAACAGAGATAAAACATATTTTTGATTGAGCAGTTATGAAACATTCTTTTTGTAGAAAATGCAAGTGGAGATTCGGAGCGCTAAGAGGGTAATGGTGGAAAAGGAATGTCTTCAAATATAAACTACACAGAATCATTCGGTGAAACTTCTTTCTTATCTCTGCATTCAGCTAACAGAGTTAAACCATACTTTTGATTGAGCAGATCTGAACACTCTTTCTGTAGAAAATGCAACTGGACATTTGGAGCGCTAAGAGCGTAGTAGTGGAAAAAGGAATATATTCAAATATAAACTACACAGAAGCATTCTGTGAATCTTCTTTCTGATCTGAGCATTCAGCTAACAGAGTTAAACCATACTTTTGATTGAGCAGTTTTGAAACACTCTGTCTGTAGAAAATGCAACTGGACATTCGTAGCGCTAAGTGGGTAATAGTGGAAAAAAGAATATGTTCAAATATAAACTACACAGAAGCATTGTATGAAACTTCTTTCTGTTCTGTGCATTCAACTATCAGAGTTGAACCTTACTTTTGACTGAGCCGTTCTGAAACACTCTTTCTGTAGAAACTGCAATTGGACATGCTAAGCGCTAAGAGGCCTACATTGGGAAAAAGAATATCTTCAAATAAAAACTACACAGATGCATTCTGTGAAACTTATTTCTGATCTGTAAATTCAGTTAACAGAGATAAAACATATTTTTGATTGAGCAGTTATGAAACACTCTTTTTGTAGAAAATGCAAGTGGAGATTCGGAGCGCTAAGAGGGTCATAGTGGAAAAAGGAATGTCTTCAAATATAAACTACACAGAATCATTCGGTGAAACTTCTTTCTGATCTGAGCATTCAGCTAACTGAGTTAAACCATACTTTTGATTGAGCAGTTTTGAAACACTCTGTCTGTAGAAAATGCAACTGGACATTCGTAGCGCTAAGTGGGTAATAGTGGAAAAAAGAATATGTTCAAATATAAACTACACAGAAGCATTGTATGAAACTTCTTTCTGTTCTGTGCATTCAACTAACAGAGTTGAACCTTACTTTTGATTGAGCCGTTCTGAAACACTCTTTTTGTAGAAACTGCAATTGGACATTCTGAGCGCTAAGAGGCCTATATTGGGAAAAAGAATGTCTACAAATAAAAACTACACAGAAGAATTGTGTGAAACTTCTTTCTGTTCTGTTTGTTCAACTAAAGGAGTTGAACCTTAGTTTTGATTGAGCCGTTCTGAAACACTCTTTCTGTAGAAAATGCAAGTGGAGATTCGGAGCGCTAAGAGGGTAATAGTGGAAAAAGGAATGTCTCCAAATATAAACTACACAGAATCATTCTGTGAAACTTCTTTCTGATCTGTGCATTCAGCTAACAGAGTTAATCCATACTTCTGATTGAGGAGATCTGAACACTCTTTCTGTAGAAAATGCAACTGGACATTTGGAGCGCTAAGAGAGTAGTAGTGGAAAAAGGAATATATACAAATATAAACTACACAGAAGCATTCTGTGAAACTTCTTTCTGATCTGAGCATTCAGCTAACAGGGTTAAACCATACTTTTGATTGAGCAGTTTTGAAACACTCTGTCTGTAGAAAATGCAACTGGACATTCGTAGCGCTAAGTGGGTAATAGTGGAAAAAAGAATATGTTCAAATATAAACTACACAGAAGCATTGTATGAAACTTCTTTCTGTTCTGTTCATTCAACTAACAGAGTTGAACCTTACTTTTGATTGAGCCTTTCTGAAACACTCTTTCTGTAGAAACTGCAATTGGACATTCTGAGCGCTAAGAGGCCTCTATTGGGAAAAATAATATCTTCAAATAAAAACTACACAGAAGCATTGTGTGAAACTTAGTTCTGATATGTTCATTAAGCTAACAGAGTTAAACCATACTTTTGATTGCGCAGTTCTGAACACTCTTTCTGTAGAAAATGCAAGTGGACATTCGGAGCGCTAAGAGGGTAATAGTGGAAAAAGGAATATATTCAAATACAAACTACACAGTAGCATTCTGTGAAAATTCTTTCTGTTCTGTGCATTCAACTAACAGTGTTGAACCTTACTTTTGATTGAGCCGTTCTGAAACACTCTTTCTGTAGAAACTGCAATTGGACATGCTAAGCGCTAAGAGGCCTACATTGGGAAAAAGATTATCTTCAAATAAAAACTACACAGATGCATTCTGTGAAACTTATTTCTGATCTGTAAATTCAGTTAACAGAGATAAAACATATTTTTGATTGAGCAGTTATGAAACACTCTTTTTGTAGAAAATGCAAGTGGTGATTCGGAGCGCTAAGAGGGTAATAGTGGAAAAAGGAATGTCTTCAAATATAAACTACACGGAATCATTCGGTGAAATTTCTTTCTGATCTGTGCATTCAGCTAACAGAGTTAAACCATACTTTTGATTGAGCAGATCTGAACACTCTTTCTGTAGAAAATGCAACTGGACATTTGGAGCGCTAAGAGCGTAGTAGTGGAAAAAGCAATATATTGAAATATAAACTACACAGAAGCATTCTGTGAAACTCCTTTCTGATCTGAGCATTCAGCTAACAGAGTTAAACCATACTTTTGATTGAGCAGTTTTGAAACACTCTGTCTGTAGAAAATGCAACTGGACATTCGTAGCGCTAAGTGGGTAATAGTGGAAAAAAGAATATGTTCAAATATAAACTACACAGAAGCATTGTATGAAACTTCTTTCTGTTCTGTGCATTCAACTAACAGAGTTGAACCTTACTTTTGATTGAGCCGTTCTGAAACACTCTTTCTGTAGAAACTGCAATTGGACATTCTGAGCGCTAAGAGGCCTATATTGGGAAAAAGAATGTCTACAAATAAAAACTACACAGAAGAATTGTGTGAAACTTCTTTCTGTTCTGTTTGTTCAACTAAAAGAGTTGAACCTTAGTTTTGATTGAGCCGTTCTGAAACACTCTTTCTGTAGAAAATGCAAGGGGAGATTTGGAGCGCTAAGAGGGTAATAGTGGAAAAAGGAATGTCTCCAAATATAAACTACACAGAATCATTCTGTGAAACTTCTTTCTGATCTGTGCATTCAGCTAACAGAGTTAAGCCATACTTTTGATTGAGCAGATCTGAACACTCTTTCTGTAGAAAATGCAACTGGACATTTGGAGCGCTAAGAGAGTAGTAGTGGAAAAAGGAATATATTCAAATATAAACTACACAGAAGCATTCTGTGAAACTTCTTTCTGATCTGAGCATTCAGCTAACAGAGTTAAACCATACTTTTGATTGAGCAGTTTTGAAACACTCTGTCTGTAGAAAATGCAACTGGACATTCGTAGCGCTAAGTGGGTAATAGTGGAAAAAAGAATATGTTCAAATATAAACTACACAGAAGCATTGTATGAAACTTCTTTCTGTTCTGTGCATTCAACTAACAGAGTTGAACCTTACTTTTGATTGAGCCTTTCTGAAACACTCTTTCTGTAGAAACTGCAATTGGACATTCTGAGCGCTAAGAGGCCTCTATTGGGAAAAATAATATCTTCAAATAAAAACTACACAGAAGCATTGTGTGAAACTTATTTCTCATATGTTCATTAAGCTAACAGAGTTAAACCATACTTTTGATTGCGCAGTTCTGAACACTCTTTCTGTAGAAAATGCAAGTGGACATTCGGAGCGCTAACAGGGTAATAGTGGAAAAAGGAATATATTCAAATATAAACTACACAGTAGCATTCTGTGAAAATTCTTTCTGTTCTGTGCATTCAGCTAACAGAGTTGAACCTTACTTTTGATTGAACCGTTCTGAAACACTCTTTCTGTAGAAACTGCAATTGGACATGCTAAGCGCTAAGAGGCCTACATTGGGAAAAAGAATATCTTCAAATAAAAACTACACAGATGCATTCTGTGAAACTTATTTCTGATCTGTAAATTCAGTTAACAGAGATAAAACATATTTTTGATTGAGCAGTTATGAAACACTCTTTTTGTAGAAAATGCAAGTGGAGATTCGGAGCGCTAAGAGGGTAATGGTGGAAAAGGAATGTCTTCAAATATAAACTACACAGAATCATTCGGTGAAACTTCTTTCTTATCTCTGCATTCAGCTAACAGAGTTAAACCATACTTTTGATTGAGCAGATCTGAACACTCTTTCTGTAGAAAATGCAACTGGACATTTGGAGCGCTAAGAGCGTAGTAGTGGAAAAAGGAATATATTCAAATATAAACTACACAGAAGCATTCTGTGAATCTTCTTTCTGATCTGAGCATTCAGCTAACAGAGTTAAACCATACTTTTGATTGAGCAGTTTTGAAACACTCTGTCTGTAGAAAATGCAACTGGACATTCGTAGCGCTAAGTGGGTAATAGTGGAAAAAAGAATATGTTCAAATGTAAACTACACAGAAGCATTGTATGAAACTTCTTTCTGTTCTGTGCATTCAACTATCAGAGTTGAACCTTACTTTTGACTGAGCCGTTCTGAAACACTCTTTCTGTAGAAACTGCAATTGGACATGCTAAGCGCTAAGAGGCCTACATTGGGAAAAAGAATATCTTCAAATAAAAACTACACAGATGCATTCTGTGAAACTTATTTCTGATCTGTAAATTCAGTTAACAGAGATAAAACATATTTTTGATTGAGCAGTTATGAAACACTCTTTTTGTAGAAAATGCAAGTGGAGATTCGGAGCGCTAAGAGGGTCATAGTGGAAAAAGGAATGTCTTCAAATATAAACTACACAGAATCATTCGGTGAAACTTCTTTCTGATCTGAGCATTCAGCTAACTGAGTTAAACCATACTTTTGATTGAGCAGTTTTGAAACACTCTGTCTGTAGAAAATGCAACTGGACATTCGTAGCGCTAAGTGGGTAATAGTGGAAAAAAGAATATGTTCAAATATAAACTACACAGAAGCATTGTATGAAACTTCTTTCTGTTCTGTGCATTCAACTAACAGAGTTGAACCTTACTTTTGATTGAGCCGTTCTGAAACACTCTTTTTGTAGAAACTGCAATTGGACATTCTGAGCGCTAAGAGGCCTATATTGGGAAAAAGAATGTCTACAAATAAAAACTACACAGAAGAATTGTGTGAAACTTCTTTCTGTTCTGTTTGTTCAACTAAAGGAGTTGAACCTTAGTTTTGATTGAGCCGTTCTGAAACACTCTTTCTGTAGAAAATGCAAGTGGAGATTCGGAGCGCTAAGAGGGTAATAGTGGAAAAAGGAATGTCTCCAAATATAAACTACACAGAATCATTCTGTGAAACTTCTTTCTGATCTGTGCATTCAGCTAACAGAGTTAAACCATACTTTTGATTGAGCAGTTTTGAAACACTCTGTCTGTAGAAAATGCAACTGGACATTCGTAGCGCTAAGTGGGTAATAGTGGAAAAAAGAATATGATCAAATATAAACTACACAGAAGCATTGTATGAAACTTCTTTCTGTTCTGTGCATTCAACTAACAGAGTTGAACCATACTTTTGATTGAGCCGTTCTGAAACACTCTTTCTGTAGAAACTGCAATTGGACATTCTGAGCGCTAAGAGGCCTATATTGGGAAAAAGAATGTCTACAAATAAAAACTACACAGAAGAATTGTGTGAAACTTCTTTCTGTTCTGTTTGTTCAACTAAAAGAGTTGAACCTTAGTTTTGATTGAGCCGTTCTGAAACACTCTTTCTGTAGAAAATGCAAGGGGAGATTTGGAGCGCTAAGAGGGTAATAGTGGAAAAAGGAATGTCTACAAATATAAACTACACAGAATCATTCTGTGAAACTTCTTTCTGATCTGTGCATTCAGCTAACAGAGTTAAGCCATACTTTTGATTGAGCAGATCTGAACACTCTTTCTGTAGAAAATGCAACTGGACATTTGGAGCGCTAAGAGAGTAGTAGTGGAAAAAGGAATATATTCACATATAAACTACACAGAAGCATTCTGTGAAACTTCTTTCTGATCTGAGCATTCAGCTAACAGAGTTAAACCATACTTTTGATTGAGCAGTTTTGAAACACTCTGTCTGTAGAAAATGCAACTGGACATTCGAGCGCTAAGTGGGTAAGAGTGGAAAAAAGAATATGTTCAAATATAAACTACACAGAAGCATTGTATGAAACTTCTTTCTGTTCTGTGCATTCAACTAACAGAGTTGAACCTTACTTTTGATTGAGCCTTTCTGAAACACTCTTTCTGTAGAAACTGCAATTGGAAATTCTGAGCGCTAAGAGGCCTATATTGGGAAAAAAAATATCTTCAAATAAAAACTACACAGAAGCATTGTGTGAAATTTATTTCTGATATGTTCATTAAGCTAACAGAGTTAAACCATACTTTTGATTGCGCAGTTCTGAACACTCTTTCTGTAGAAAATACAAGTGGACATTCGGAGCGCAAAGAGGGTAATAGTGGAAAAAGGAATATATTCAAATATAAACTACACAGTAGCATTCTGTTAAAATTCTTTCTGTTCTGTGCATTCAACTAACAGAGTTGAACCTTACTTTTGATTGAGCCGTTCTGAAACACTCTTTCTGTAGAAACTGCAATTGGACATGCTAAGCGCTAAGAGGCCTACATTGGGAAAAAGAATATCTTCAAATAAAAACTACACAGATGCATTCTGTGAAACTTATTTCTGATCTGTAATTTCAGTTAACAGAGATAAAACATATTTTTGATTGAGCAGTTATGAAACACTCTTTTTGTAGAAAATGCAAGTGGAGATTCGGAGCGCTAAGAGGGTAATAGTGGAAAAAGGAATGTCTTCAAATATAAACTACACAGAATCATTCGGAGAAACTTCTTTCTGATCTGTGCATTCAGCTAACAGAGTTAAACCATACTTTTGATTGAGCAGATCTGAACACTCTTTCTGTAGAAAATGCAACTGGACATTTGGAGCGCTAAGAGCGTAGTAGTGGAAAAAGGAATATATTCAGATATAAACTACACAGAAGCATTCTGTGAAACTTCTTTCTGATCTGAGCATTCAGCTAACAGAGTTAAACCATACTTTTGATTGAGCAGTTTTGAAACACTCTGTCTGTAGAAAATGCAACTGGACATTCGTAGCGCTAAGTGGGTAATAGTGGAAAAAAGAATATGTTCAAATATAAACTACACAGAAGCATTGTATGAAACTTCTTTCTGTTCTGTGCATTCAACTAACAGAGTTGAACCTTACTTTTGATTGAGCCTTTCTGAAACACTCTTTCTGTAGAAAGTGCAATTGGACATTCTGAGCACTAAGAGGCCTCTATTGGGAAAAATTATATCTTCAAATAAAAACTACACAGAAGCATTGTGTGAAACTTATTTCTGATATGTTCATTAAGCTAACAGAGTTAAACCATACTTTTGATTGCGCAGTTCTGAACACACTTTCTGTAGAAAATTCAAGTGGACATTCGGAGCGCTAAGAGGGTAATAGTGGAAAAAAGAATATATTCAAATATAAACTACAAAGTAGCATTCTGTGAAAACTCTTTCTGTTCTGTGCATTCAGCTAACAGAGTTGAACCTTACCTTTGATTGAGCCGTTATGAAACACTCCTTCTGTAGAAACTGCAATTGGACATGCTAAGCCCTAAGAGGCCTACATTGGGAAAAAGAATATCTTCAAATAAAAACTACACAGATGCATTCTGTGAAATTTCTTTCTGATCTGAGCATTCAGCTAACAGAGTTAAACCATACTTTTGATTGAGCAGTTTTGAAACACTCTGTCTGTAGAAAATGCAACTGGACATTCGTAACGCTAAGTGGGTAATAGTGGAAAAAAGAATATGTTCAAATATAACCTACACAGAATCATTGTATGAAACTACTTTCTGTTCTGTGCATTCAACTAACAGAGTTGAACCTTACTTTTGATTGAGCCGTTCTGTAACACTCTTTCTGTAGAAACTGCAATTGGACATTCTGAGCGCTAAGAGGCCTATATTGGGAAAAAGAATGTCTACAAATAAAAACTACACAGAAGAATTGTGTGAAACTACTTTCTGTTCTGTTTGTTCAACTAAAAGAGTTGAACCTTAGTTTTGACTGAGCCGTTCTGAAACACTCTTTCTGTAGAAAATGCAAGTGGAGATTCGGAGCGCTAAGAGGGTAATAGTGGAAAAAGGAATGTCTCCAAATATAAACTACACAGAATAATTCTGTGAAACTTCTTTCTGATCTGTGCATTCAGCTAACAGATTTAAACCATACTTTTGATTGAGCAGATCTGAACACTCTTTCTGTAGAAAATGCAACTGGACATTTGGAGCGCTAAGAGAGTAGTAGTGGAAAAAGGAATATATTCAAATATAAACTACACAGAAGCATTCTGTGAAACTTCTTTCTGATCTGAGCATTCAGCTAACAGAGTTAAACCATACTTTTGATTGAGCAGTTTTGAAACACTCTGTCTGTAGAAAATGCAACTGGACATTCGTAGCGCTAAGTGGGTAATAGTGGAAAAAAGAATATGTTCAAATATAAACTACACAGAAGCATTGTATGAAACTTCTTTCTGTTCTGTGCATTCAACTAACAGATTTGACCCTTACTTTTGATTGAGCCGTTCTGAAACACTCTTTCTGTAGAAACTGCAATTGGACATTCTGAGCGCTAAGAGGTCTCTATTGGGAAAAATAATATCTTCAAATAAAAACTACACAGAAGCATTGTGTGAAACATATTTCTGATATGTTCATTAAGCTAACAGAGTTAAACCATACTTTTGATTGCGCAGTTCTGAACACTCTTTCTGTAGAAAATGCAAGCTGACATTCGGAGCGCTAAGAGGGTAATAGTGGAAAAAGGAATATATTCAAATATAAACTACACAGTAGCATTCTGTGAAAATTCTTTCTGTTCTGTGCATTCAACTAACAGAGTTGAACCTTACTTTTGATTGAGCCGTTCTGAAACACTCTTTCTGTATAAACTGCAATTGGACATGCTAAGCGCTATAGGCCTAAATTGGGAAAAAGAATATCTTCAAATAAAAACTACACAGATGCATTCTGTGAAACTTATTTCTGATCTGTAAATTCAGTTAACAGAGATAAAACATATTTTTGATTGAGCAGTTATGAAACACTCTTTTTGTAGAAAATGCAAGTGGAGATTCGGAGTGCTAAGAAGGTAATAGTGGAAAAAGGAATGTCTTCAAATATAAACTACACAGAATCATTCGGTGAAACTTCTTTCTGATCTGTGCATTCAGCTAACAGAGTTAAACCATACTTTTGATTGAGCAGATCTGAACACTCTTTCTGTAGAAAATGCAACTGGACATTTGGAGCGCTAAGAGCGTAGTAGTGGAAAAAGGAATATATTCAAATATAAACTACACAGAAGCATTCTGTGAAACTTCTTTCTGATCTGAGCATTCAGCTAACAGAGTTAAACCATACTTTTGATTGAGCAGTTTTGAAACACTCTATCTGTAGAAAATGCAACTGGACATTCGTAGCGCTAAGTGGGTAATAGTGGAAAAAAGAATATGTTCAAATATAAACTACACAGAAGCATTGTATGAAACTTCTTTCTGTTCTGTGCATTCAACTAACAGAGTTGAACCTTACTTTTGATTGAGCCGTTCTGTAACACTCTTTCTGTAGAAACTGCAATTGGACATTCTGAGCGCTAAGAGGCCTATATTGGGAAAAAGAATGTCTACAAATAAAAACTACACAGAAGAATTGTGTGAAACTACTTTCTGTTCTGTTTGTTCAACTAAAAGAGTTGAACCTTAGTTTTGATTGAGCCGTTCTGAAACACTCTTTCTGTAGAAAATGCAAGTGGAGATTCGGAGCGCTAAGAGGGTAATAGTGGAAAAAGGAATGTCTCCAAATATAAACTGCACAGAATCATTCTGTGAAACTTCTTTCTGATCTGTGCATTCAGCTAACAGAGTTAAACCATACTTTTGATTGAGCAGATCTGAACACTCTTTCTGTAGAAAATGCAACTGGACATTTCGAGCGCTAAGAGAGTAGTAGTGGAAAAAGTAATATATTCAAATATAAACTACACGGAAGCATTCTGTGAAACTCCTTTCTGATCTGAGCATTCAGCTAACAGAGTTAAACCATACTTTTGACTGAGCAGTTTTGAAACACTCTGTCAGTAGAAAATGCAACTGGACATTCGTAGCGCTAAGTGGTTAATAGTGGAAAAAAGAATATGTTCAAATATAAACTACACAGAAGCATTGTATGAAACTTCTTTCTGTTCTGTGCATTCAACTAACAGAGTTAAACCTTACTTTTGATTGAGCCTTTCTGAATCACTCTTTCTGTAGAAACTGCAATTGGACATTCTGAGCGCTAAGAGGCCTCTATTGGGAAAAATAATATCTTCAAATAAAAACTACACAGAAGCATTGTGTGAAACTTATTTCTGATATGTTCATTAAGCTAACAGAGTTAAACGATACTTTTGATTTCGCAGTTCTGAACACTCTTTCTGTAGAAAATGCAAGTGGACATTCGGAGCGCTAAGAGGGTAATAGTGGAAAAAGGAATATATTCAAATATAAACTACACAGTAGCATTCTGTGAAAATTCTTTCTGTTCTGTGCATTCAACTAACAGAGTTGAACCTTACTTTTGATTGAGCCGTTCTGAAACACTCTTTCTGTAGAAACTGCAATTGGACATGCTAAGCGCTAGGAGGCCTACATTGGGAAAAAGAATATCTTCAAATAAAAACTACACCGATGCATTCTGTGAAACTTATTTCTGATCTGTAAATTCAGTTAACAGAGATAAAACATATTTTTGATTGAGCAGTTATGAAACACTCTTTTTGTAGAAAATGCAAGTGGAGATTCGGAGCGCTAAGAGGGTCATAGTGGAAAAAGGAATGTCTTCAAAGATAAACTACACGGAATCATTCGGTGAAATTTCTTTCTGATCTGTGCATTCAGCTAACAGAGTTAAACCATACTTTTGATTGAGCAGATCTGAACACTCTTTCTGTAGAATATGCAACTGGACATTTGGAGCGCTAAGAGCGTAGTAGTGGAAAAAGGAATATATTCAAATATAAACTACACAGAAGCATTCTGTGAAACTTCTTTCTGATCTGAGCATTCAGCTAACAGAGTTAAACCATACTTTGGATTGAGCAGTTTTGAAACACTCTGTCTGTAGAAAATGCAACTGGACATTCGTAGCGCTAAGTGGGTAATAGTGGAAAAAAGAATATGTTCAAATATAAACTACACAGAATCCTTGTATGAAACTTCTTTCTGTTCTGTGCATTCAACTAACAGAGTTGAACCTTACTTTTGATTGAGCCGTTCTGAAACACTCTTTCTGTAGAAACTGCAATTGGACATTCTGAGCGCTAAGAGGCCTATATTGGGAAAAGGAATGTCTACAAATAAAAACTACACAGAAGAATTGTGTGAAACTTTTTTCTGTTCTGTTTGTTCAACTAAAAGAGTTGAACCTTTGTTTTGATTGAGCCGTTCTGAAACACTCTTTCTGTAGAAAATGCAAGTGGAGATTCGGAGCGCTAAGAGGGTAATAGTGGAAAAACGAATGTCTCTAAATATAAACTACACAGAATCATTCTGTGAAACTTCTTTCTGATCTGTGCATTCAGCTAACAGAGTTAAACCATACTTTTGATTGAGCAGATCTGAACACTCTTTCTGTAGAAAATGCAACTGGACATTTGGAGCGCTAAGAGAGTAGTAGTGGAAAAAGGAATATATTCAAATATAAACTACACAGAAGCATTCTGTGAAACTTCTTTCTGATCTGAGCATGCAGCTAACAGAGTTAAACCATACTTTTGATTGAGCAGTTTTGAAACACTCTGTCTGTAGAAAATGCAACTGGACATTCGTAGCGCTAAGTGGGTAATAGTGGAAAAAAAATATGTTCAAATATAAACTACACAGAAGCATTGTATGAAACTTCTTTCTGTTCTGTGCATTCAACTAACAGTGTTGAACCTTACATTTGATTGTGCCTTTCTGAAACACTCTTTCTGTAGAAACTGCAATTGGACATTCTGAGCGCTAAGAGGCCTCTATTGGGAAAAATAATATCTTCAAATAAAAACTACACAGAAGCATTGTGTGAAACTTATTTCTGATATGTTCATTAAGCTAACAGAGTTAAACCATACTTTTGATTGCGCAGTTCTGAACACTCTTTCTGTAGAAAATGCAAGTGGGCATTCGGAGCGCTAAGAGGGTAATAGTGGAAAAAGGAATATATTCAAATATAAACTACACAGTAGCATTCTGTGAAAATTCTTTCTGTTCTGTGCATTCAACTAACAGAGTTGAACCTTACTTTTGATTGAGCCGTTCTGAAACACTCTTTCTGTAGAAACTGCAATTGGACATGCTAAGCGCTAAGAGGCCTACATTGGGAAAAAGAATATCTTCAAATAAAAACTACACAGATGCATTCTGTGAAACTTATTTCTGATCTGTAAATTCAGTTAACAGAGATAAAACATATTTTTGATTGAGCAGTTATGAAACACTCTTTTTGTAGAAAATGCAAGTGGAGATTCGGAGCGCTAAGAGGGTAATAGTGGAAAAAGGAATGTCTTCAAATATAAACTACACAGAATCATTCGGTGAAACTTCTTTCTGATCTGTGCATTCAGCTAACAGAGTTAAACCATACTTTTGATTGAGCAGATCTGAACACTCTTTCTGTAGAAAATGCAACTGGACATTTGGAGCGCTAAGAGCGTAGTAGTGGAAAAAGGAATATATTCAAATATAAAATACACAGAAGCATTCTGTGAAACTTCTTTCTGATCTGAGCATTCAGCTAACAGAGTTAAACCATACTTTTGATTGAGCAGTTTTGAAACACTCTGTCTGTAGAAAATGCAACTGGACATTCGTAGCGCTAAGTGGGTAATAGTGGAAAAAAGAATATGTTCAAATATAAACTACACAGAAGCATTGTATGAAACTTCTTTCTGTTCTGTGCATTCAACTAACAGAGTTGAACCTTACTTTTGATTGAGCCGTTCTGAAACACTCTTTCTGTAGAAACTGCAATTGGACATTCTGAGCGCTAAGAGGCCTATATTGGGAAAAAGAATGTCTACAAATAAAAACTACACAGAAGAATTGTGTGAAACTTCTTTCTGTTCTGTTTGTTCAACTAAAAGAGTTGAACCTTAGTTTTGATTGAGCAGTTCTGAAACACTCTTTCTGTAGAAAATGCAAGTGGAGATTCGGAGCGCTAAGAGGGTAATAGTGGAAAAAGGAATGTCTCCAAATATAAACTACACAGAATCATTCTGTGAAACTTCTTTCTGATCTGTGCATTCAGCTAACAGAGTTAAACCATACTTTTGATTGAGCAGATCTGAACACTCTTTCTGTAGAAAATGCAACTGGACATTTCGAGCGCTAAGAGAGTAGTAGTGGAAAAAGTAATATATTCAAATATAAACTACACAGAAGCATTCTGTGAAACTCCTTTCTGATCTGAGCATTCAGCTAACAGAGTTAAACCATACTTTTGACTGAGCAGTTTTGAAACACTCTGTCAGTAGAAAATGCAACTGGACATTCGTAGCGCTAAGTGGTTAATAGTGGAAAAAAGAATATGTTCAAATATAAACTACACAGAAGCATTGTATGAAACTTCTTTCTGTTCTGTGCATTCAACTAACAGAGTTAAATCTTACTTTTGATTGAGCCTTTCTGAATCACTCTTTCTGTAGAAACTGCAATTGGACATTCTGAGCGCTAAGAGGCCTCTATTGGGAAAAATAATATCTTCAAATAAAAACTACACAGAAGCATTGTGTGAAACTTATTTCTGATATGTTCATTAAGCTAACAGAGTTAAACCATACTTTTGATTGCGCAGTTCTGAACACTCTTTCTGTAGAAAATGCAAGTGGACATTCGGAGCGCTAAGAGGCTAATAGTGGAAAAAGGAATATATTCAAATATAAACTACACAGTAGCATTCTGTGAAAATTCTTTCTGTTCTGTGCATTCAACTAACAGAGTTGAACCTTACTTTTGATTGAGCCATTCTGAAACACTCTTTCTGTAGAAACTGCAACTGGACATGCTAAGCGCTAAGAGGCCTACATTGGGAAAAAGAATATCTTCAAATAAAAACTACACCGATGCATTCTGTGAAACTAATTTCTGATCTGTAAATTCAGTTAACAGAGATAAAACATATTTTTGATTGAGCAGTTATGAAACACTCTTTTTGTAGAAAATGCAAGTGGAGATTCGGAGCGCTAAGAGGGTCATAGTGGAAAAAGGAATGTCTTCAAAGATAAACTACACGGAATCATTCGGTGAAATTTCTTTCTGATCTGTGCATTCAGCTAACAGAGTTAAACCATACTTTTGATTGAGCAGATCTGAACACTCTTTCTGTAGAAAATGCAACTGGACATTTGGAGCGCTAAGAGCGTAGTAGTGGAAAAAGGAATATATTCAAATATAAACTACACAGAAGCATTCTGTGAAACTTCTTTCTGATCTGAGCATTCAGCTAACAGAGTTAAACCATACTTTGGATTGAGCAGTTTTGAAACACTCTGTCTGTAGAAAATGCAACTGGACATTCGTAGCGCTAGGTGGGTAATAGTGGAAAAAAGAATATGTTCAAATATAAACTACACAGAAGCCTTGTATGAAACTTCTTTCTGTTCTGTGCATTCAACTAACAGAGTTGAACCTTACTTTTGATTGAGCCGTTCTGAAACACTCTTTCTGTAGAAACTGCAATTGGACATTCTGAGCGCTAAGAGGCCTATATTGGGAAAAGGAATGTCTACAAATAAAAACTACACAGAAGAATTGTGTGAAACTACTTTCTGTTCTGTTTGTTCAACTAAAAGAGTTGAACCTTTGTTTTGATTGAGCCGTTCTGAAACACTCTTTCTGTAGAAAATGCAAGTGGAGATTCGGAGCGCTAAGAGGGTAATAGTGGAAAAACGAATGTCTCTAAATATAAACTACACAGAATCATTCTGTGAAACTTCTTTCTGATCTGTGCATTCAGCTAACAGAGTTAAACCATACTTTTGATTGAGCAGATCTGAACACTCTTTCTGTAGAAAATGCAACTGGACATTTGGAGCGCTAAGAGAGTAGTAGTGGAAAAAGGAATATATTCAAATATAAACTACACAGAAGCATTCTGTGAAACTTCTTTCTGATCTGAGCATGCAGCTAACAGAGTTAAGCCATACTTTTGATTGAGCAGTTTTGAAACACTCTGTCTGTAGAAAATGCAACTGGACATTCGTAGCGCTAAGTGGGTAATAGTGGAAAAAAAATATGTTCAAATATAAACTACACAGAAGCATTGTATGAAACTTCTTTCTGTTCTGTGCATTCAACTAACAGTGTTGAACCTTACATTTGATTGTGCATTTCTGAAACACTCTTTCTGTAGAAACTGCAATTGGACATTCTGAGCGCTAAGAGGCCTCTATTGGGAAAAATAATATCTTCAAATAAAAACTACACAGAAGCATTGTGTGAAACTTATTTCTGATATGTTCATTAAGCTAACAGAGTTAAACCATACTTTTGATTGCGCAGTTCTGAACACTCTTTCTGTAGAAAATGCAAGTGGGCATTCGGAGCGCTAAGAGGGTAATAGTGGAAAAAGGAATATATTCAAATATAAACTAAACAGTAGCATTCTGTGAAAATTCTTTCTGTTCTGTGCATTCAACTAACAGAGTTGAACCTTACTTTTGATTGAGCCGTGCTGAAACACTCTTTCTGTAGAAACTGCAATTGGACATGCTAAGCGCTAAGAGGCCTACATTGGGAAAAAGAATATCTTCAAATAAAAACTACACAGATGCATTCTGTGAAACTTATTTCTGATCTGTAAATTCAGTTAACAGAGATAAAACATATTTTTGATTGAGCAGTTATGAAACACCCTTTTTGTAGAAAATGCAAGTGGAGATTCGGAGCGCTAAGAGGGTAATAGTGGAAAAAGGAATGTCTTCAAATATAAACTACACAGAATCATTCGGTGAAATTTCTTTCTGATCTGTGCATTCAGCTAACAGAGTTAAACCATACTTTTGATTGAGCAGATCTGAACACACTTTCTGTAGAAAATGCAACTGGACATTTGGAGCGCTAAGAGCGTAGTAGTGGAAAAAGGAATATATTCAAATATAAACTACACTTAAGCATTCTGTGAAACTTCTTTCTGATCTGAGCATTCAGCTAACAGAGTTAAACCATACTTTTGATTGAGCAGTTTTGAAACACTCTGTCTGTAGAAAATGCAACTGGACATTCGTAGCGCTAAGTGGGTAATAGTGGAAAAAAGAATATGTTCAAATATAAACTACACAGAAGCATTGTATGAAACTTCTTTCTGTTCTGTGCATTCAACTAACAGAGGTGAACCTTACTTTTGATTGAGCCGTTCTGAAACACTCTTTCTGTAGAAACTGCAATTGGACATTCTGAGCGCTAAGAGGCCTATATTGGGAAAAAGAATGTCTACAAATAAAAACTACACAGAAGAATTGTGTGAAACTTCTTTCTGTTCTGTTTGTTCAACTAAAAGAGTTGAACCTTAGTTTTGATTGAGCAGTTCTGAAACACTCTTTCTGTAGAAAATGCAAGTGGAGATTCGGAGCGCTAAGAGGGTAATAGTGGAAAAAGGAATGTCTCCAAATATAAACTACACAGAATCATTCTGTGAAACTTCTTTCTGATCTGTGCATTTAGCTAACAGAGTTAAACCATACTTTTGATTGAGCAGATCTGAACTCTCTTTCTGTAGAAAATGCAACTGGACATTTGGAGCGCTAAGAGAGTAGTAGTGGAAAAAGGTATATATACAAATATAAACTACACAGAAGCATTCTGTGAAACTTCTTTCTGATCTGAGCATTCAGCTAACAGAGTTGAACCATACTTTGGATTGAGCAGTTTTGAAACACTCTGTCTGTAGGAAAAGCAACTGGACATTCGTAGCGCTAAGTGGGTAATAGTGGAAAAAAGTATATGTTCAAATATAAACTACACAGAAGCATTGTATGAAACTACTTTCTGTTCTGTGCATTCAACTAACAGAGTTGAACCTTACATTTGATTGTGCCTTTCTGAAACACTCTTTCTGTAGAAACTGCAATTGGACATTCTGAGCGCTAAGAGGCCTCTATTGGGAAAAATAATATCTTCAAATAAAAACTACACAGAAGCATTGTGTGAAACATATTTCTGATATGTTCATTAAGCTAAGAGAGTTAAACCATACTTTTGATTGCTCAGTTCTGAACACTCTTTCTGTAGAAAATGCAAGTGGACATTCGGAGCGCTAAGAGGGTAATAGTGGAAAAAGGAATATATTCAAATATAAACTACACAGTAGCATTCTGTGAAAATTCTTTCTGTTCTGTGCATTCAACTAACAGAGTTGAACCTTACTTTTGATTGAGCCGTTCTGAAACACTCTTTCTGTAGAAACTGCAATTGGACATGCTAAGCGCTAAGAGGCCTACATTGGGAAAAAGAATATCTTCAAATAAAAACTACACAGATGCATTCTGTGAAACTTATTTCTGATCTGTAAATTCAGTTAACAGAGATAAAACATATTTTTGATTGAGCAGTTATGAAACACTCTTTTTGTAGAAAATGCAAGTGGAGATTCGGAGCGCTAAGATGGTAATAGTGGAAAAAGGAATGTCTTCAAATATAAACTACACAGAATCATTCGGTGAAACTTCTTTCTGATCTGTGCATTCAGCTAACAGAGTTAAACCATACTTTTGATTGAGCAGATCTGAACACTCTTTCTGTAGATAATGCAACTGGACATTTGGAGCGCTAAGAGCGTAGTAGTGGAAAAAGGAATATATTCAAATATAAACTACACAGAAGCATTCTGTGAATCTTCTTTCTGATCTGAGCATTCAGCTAACAGAGTTAAACCATGCTTTTGATTGAGCAGTTTTGAAACACTCTGTCTTGTAGAAAATGCAACTGGACATTCGTAGCGCTAAGTGGGTAAGAGTGGAAAAAAGAATATGTTCAAATATAAACTACACAGAAGCCTTGTATGAAAATCCTTTCAGTTCTGTGCATTCAACTAACAGAGTTGAACCTTACTTTTGATTGAGCCGTTCTGAAACACTCTTTCTGTAGAAACTGCAATTGGACATTCTGAGCGCTAAGAGGCCTATATTGGGAAAAGGAATGTCTACAAATAAAAACTACACAGAAGAATTGTGTGAAACTTCTTTCTGTTCTGTTTGTTCAACTAAAAGAGTTGAACCTTTGTTTTGATTGAGCCGTTCTGAAACACTCTTTCTGTAGAAAATGCAAGTGGAGATTCGGAGCGCTAAGAGGGTAATAGTGGAAAAAGGAATGTCTCCAAATATAAACTACACAGAATCATTCTGTGAAACTTCTTTCTGATCTGTGCATTCAGCTAACAGAGTTAAACCATACTTTTGATTGAGCAGATCTGAACACTCTTTCTGTAGAAAATGCAACTGGACATTTGGAGCGCTAAGAGAGTAGTAGTGGAAAAAGGAATATACTCAAATATAAACTACACAGAAGCATTCTGTGAAACTTCTTTCTGATCTGAGCATTCAGCTAACAGAGTTAAACCATACTTTTGATTGAGGAGTTTTGAAACACTCTGTCTGTAGAAAATGCAACTGGACATTCGTAGCGCTAAGTGGGTAATAGTGGAAAAAAGAATATGTTCAAATAGAAACTACACAGAAGCATTGTATGAAACTTCTTTCTGTTCTGTGCATTCAACTAACAGAGTTGAACCTTACTTTTGATTGAGCCTTTCTGAAACACTCTTTCTGTAGAAACTGCAATTGGACATTCTGAGCGCTAAGAGGCCTATATTGGGAAAAATAATATCTTCATATAAAAACTACACAGAAGCATTGTGTGAAACTTATTTCTGATATGTTCATTAAGCTAACAGAGTTAAACCATACTTTTGATTGTGCAGTTCTGAACACTCTTTCTGTAGAAAATGCAAGTGGACATTCGGAGCGCTAAGAGGGTAATAGTGGAAAAAGGAATATATTCAAATATAAACTACACAGTAGCATTCTGTGAAAATTCTTTCTGTTCTGTGCATTCAACTAACAGAGTTGAACCTTACTTTTGATTGAGCCGTTCTGAAACACTCTTTCTGTAGAAACTGCAATTGGACATGCTAAGCGCTAAGAGGCCTACATTGGGAAAAAGAATATCTTCAAATAAAAACTACACAGATGCATTCTGTGAAACTTATTTCTGATCTGTAAATTCAGTTAACAGAGATAAAACATATTTTTGATTGAGCAGTTATGAAACACTCTTTTTGTAGAAAATGCAAGTGGAGATTCGGAGCGCTAAGAGGGTAATAGTGGAAAAAGGAATGTCTTCATATATAAACTACACAGAATCATTCGGTGAAACTTCTTTCTGATCTGTGCATTCAGCTAACAGAGTTAAACCATACTTTTGATTGAGCAGATCTGAACACTCTTTCTGTAGAAAATGCAACTGGACATTTGGAGCGCTAAGAGCGTAGTAGTGGAAAAAGGAATATATTCAAATATAAACTACACAGAAGCATTCTGTGAAACTACTTTCTGATCTGAGCATTCAGCTAACAGAGTTAAACCATACATTTGATTGAGCAGTTTTGAAACACTCTGTCTGTAGAAAATGCAACTGGACATTCGTAGCGCTAAGTGGGTAATAGTGGAAAAAAGAATATATTCAAATATAAACTACACAGAAGCATTGTATGAAACTTCTTTCTGTTCTGTGCATTCAACTAACAGAGTTGAACCTTACTTTTGATTGAGCCTTTCTGAAACACTCTTTCTGTAGAAACTGCATTTACACATTCTGAGCACTAAGAGGCCTATATTGGGAAAATAATATCTTCAAATAAAAACTACACAGAAGCATTGTGTGAAACTTATTTCTGATATGTTCATTAAGCTAACAGAGTTAAACCATACTTTTGATTGCGCAGTTCTGAACACTCTTTCTGTAGAAAATGCAAGTGGACATTCGGAGCGCTAAGAGGGTAATAGTGGTAAAAGGAATATATTCAAATATAAACTACACAGTAGCATTCTGTGAAAATACTTTCTGTTCTGTGCATTCAACTAACAGGGTTGAACCTTACTTTTGATTGAGCCGTTCTGAAACACTCTTTCTGTAGAAACTGCAATTGGACATGCTAAGGGCTAAGAGGCCTACATTGGGAAAAAGAATATCTTCAAATAAAAACTAAACAGATGCATTCTGTGAAACTTATTTCTGATCTGTAAATTCAGTTAACAGAGATAAAACATATTTTTGATTGAGCAGTTATGAAACACTCTTTCTGTAGAAAATGCAAGTGGAGATTCGGAGCGCTAAGAGGGTAATAGTGGAAAAAGGAATGTCTCCAAGTATAAACTACACAGAATCATTCTGTGAAACTTCTTTCTGATCTGTGCATTCAACTAACAGAGTTGAACCTTACTTTTGATTGAGCCGTTCTGAAACACTCTTTCTGTAGAAACTGCAATTGGACATGCTAAGCGCTAAGAGGCCTACATTGGTAAAAAGAATATCTTCAAATAAAAACTACACAGATACATTCTGTGAAACTTATTTCTGATCTGTAAATTCACTTAACAGAGATAAAACATATTTTTGATTGAGCAGTTATGAAACACTCTTTTTGTAGAAAATGCAAGTGGAGATTCGGAGCGCTAAGAGTGTAATAGTGGAAAAAGGAATGTCTTCAAATATAAACTACACAGAATCATTCGGTGAAACTTCTTTCTGATCTGTGCATTCAGCTAACAGAGTTAAATCATACTTTTGATTGAGCAGATCTGAACACTCTTTGTGTAGAAAATGCAACTGGACATTTGGAGCGCTAAGAGCGTAGTAGTGGAAAAAGGAATATATTCAAATATAAACTACACAGAAGCATTCCGTGAAACTTCTTTCTGATCTGAGCATTCAGCTAACAGAGCTAAACCATACTTTTGATTGAGCAGTTTTGAAACACTCTGTCTGTAGAAAATGCAACTGGACATTCGTAGCGCTAAGTGGGTAATAGTGGAAAAAAGAATATGTTCAAATATAAACTACACAGAAGCATTGTATGAAACTTCTTTCTGTTCTGTGCATTCAACTAACAGAGTTGAACCTTACTTTTGATTGAGCCGTTCTGAAACACTCTTTCTGTAGAAACTGCAATTGGACATTCTGAGCGCTAAGAGGCCTATATTGGGAAAAAGAATGTCTACAAATAAAAACTACACAGAAGAATTGTGTGAAACTTCTTTCTGTTCTGTTTGTTCAACTAAAAGAGTTGAACCTTAGTTTTGATTGAGCCGTTCTGAAACACTCTTTCTGTAGAAACTGCAATTGGACATTCTGAGCGCTAAGAGGCCTATATTGGGAAAAGGAATGTCTACAAATAAAAACTACTCAGAAGAATTGTGTGAAACTTCTTTCTGTTCTGTTTGTTCAACTAAAAGAGTTGAACCTTTGTTTTGATTGAGCCGTTCTGAAACACTCTTTCTGTAGAAAATGCAAGTGGAGATTCGGAGCGCTAAGAGGGTAATAGTGGAAAAAGGAATGTCTCCAAATATAAACTACACAGAATCATTCTGTGAAACTTCTTTCTGATCTGTGCATTCAGCTAACAGAGTTAAACCATACTTTTGATTGAGCAGATCTGAACACTCTTTCTGTAGAAAATGCAACTGGACATTTTTAGCGCTAAGAGAGTAGTAGTGGAAAAAGGAATATACTCAAATATAAACTACACAGAAGCATTCTGTGAAACTTCTTTCTGATCTGAGCATTCAGCTAACAGAGTTAAACCATACTTTTGATTGAGCAGTTTTGAAACACTCTGTCTGTAGAAAATGCAACTGGACATTCGTAGCGCTAAGTGGGTAATAGTGGAAAAAAGAATATGTTCAAATAGAAACTACACAGAAGCATTGTATGAAACTTCTTTCTGTTCTGTGCATTCAACTAACAGAGTTGAACCTTACTTTTGATTGAGCCTTTCTGAAACACTCTTTCTGTAGAAACTGCAATTGGACATTCTGAGCGCTAAGAGGCCTATATTGGGAAAAATAATATCTTCATATAAAAACTACACAGAAGCATTGTGTGAAACTTATTTCTGATATGTTCATTAAGCTAACAGAGTTAAACCATACTTTTGATTGTGCAGTTCTGAACACTCTTTCTGTAGAAAATGCAAGTGGACATTCGGAGCGCTAAGAAGGTAATAGTGGAAAAAGGAATATATTCAAATATAAACTACACAGTAGCATTCTGTGAAAATTCTTTCTGTTCTGTGCATTCAACTAACAGAGTTGAACCTTACTTTTGATTGAGCCGTTCTGAAACACTCTTTCTGTAGAAACTGCAATTGGACATGCTAAGCGCTAAGAGGCCTACATTGGGAAAAATAATATCTTCAAATAAAAACTACACAGATGCATTCTGTGAAACTTATTTCTGATCTGTAAATTCAGTTAACAGAGATAAAACATATTTTTGATTGAGCAGTTATGAAACACTCTTTTTGTAGAAAATGCAAGTGGAGATTCGGAGCGCTAAGAGGGTAATAGTGGAAAAAGGAATGTCTTCAAATATAAACTACACAGAATCATTCGGTGAAACTTCTTTCTGATCTGTGCATTCAGCTAACAGAGTTAAATCATACTTTTGATTGAGCAGATCTGAACACTCTTTGTGTAGAAAATGCAACTGGACATTTGGAGCGCTAAGAGCGTAGTAGTGGAAAAAGGAATATATTCAAATATAAACTACACAGAAGCATTCCGTGAAACTTCTTTCTGATCTGAGCATTCAGCTAACAGAGCTAAACCATACTTTTGATTGAGCAGTTTTGAAACACTCTGTCTGTAGGAAATGCAACTGGACATTCGTAGCGCTAAGTGGGTAATAGTGGAAAAAAGAATATGTTCAAATATAAACTACACAGAAGCATTGTATGAAACTTCTTTCTGTTCTGTGCATTCAACTAACAGAGTTGAACCTTACTTTTGATTGAGCCGTTCTGAAACACTCTTTCTGTAGAAACTGCAATTGGACATTCTGAGCGCTAAGAGGCCTATATTGGGAAAAAGAATGTCTACAAATAAAAACTACACAGAAGAATTGTGTGAAACTTCTTTCTGTTCTGTTTGTTCAACTAAAAGAGTTGAAACTTAGTTTTGATTGAGCCGTTCTGAAACACTCTTTCTGTAGAAAATGCAAGTGGAGATTCGGAGCGCTAAGAGGGTAATAGTGGAAAAAGGAATGTCTTCAAATATAAACTACACAGAATCATTCGGTGAAACTTCTTTCTGATCTGTGCATTCAGCTAACAGAGTTAAACCAAACTTTTGATTGAGCAGATCTGAACACTCTTTCTGTAGAAATTGCAACTGGACATTTGGAGCGCTAAGAGCGTAGTAGTGGAAAAAGGAATATATTCAAATATAAACTACACAGAAGCATTCTGTGAAACTACTTTCTGATCTGAGCATTCAGCTAACAGAGTTAAACCATACTTTTGATTGAGCAGTTTTGAAACACTCTGTCTGTAGAAAATGCAACTGGACATTCGTAGCGCTAAGTGGGTAATAGTGGAAAAAAGAATATGTTCAAATATAAACTACACAGAAGCATTGTATGAAACTCCTTTCTGTTCTGTGCATTCAACTAACAGAGTTGAACCTTACTTTTGATTGAGCCTTTCTGAAACACTCTTTCTGTAGAAACTGCATTTACACATTCTGAGCACTAAGAGGCCTATATTGGGAAAATAATATCTTCAAATAAAAACTACACAGAAGCATTGTGTGAAACTTATTTCTGATATGTTCATTAAGCTAACAGAGTTAAACCATACTTTTGATTGCGCAGTTCTGAACACTCTTTCTGTAGAAAATGCAAGTGGACATTCGGAGCGCTAAGAGGCTAATAGTGGTAAAAGGAATATATTGAAATATAAACTACACAGTAGCATTCTGTGAAAATACTTTCTGTTCTGTGCATTCAACTAACAGGGTTGAACCTTACTTTTGATTGAGCCGTTCTGAAACACTCTTTCTGTAGAAACTGCAATTGGACATGCTAAGGGCTAAGAGGCCTACATTGGGAAAAAGAATATCTTCAAATAAAAACTAAACAGATGCATTCTGTGAAACTTATTTCTGATCTGTAAATTCAGTTAACAGAGATAAAACATATTTTTGATTGAGCAGTTATGAAACACTCTTTCTGTAGAAAATGCAAGTGGAGATTCGGAGCGCTAAGAGGGTAATAGTGGAAAAAGGAATGTCTCCAAGTATAAACTACACAGAATCATTCTGTGAAACTTCTTTCTGATCTGTGCATTCAACTAACAGAGTTGAACCTTACTTTTGATTGAGCCGTTCTGAAACACTCTTTCTGTAGAAACTGCAATTGGACATGCTAAGCGCTAAGAGGCCTACATTGGTAAAAAGAATATCTTCAAATAAAAACTACACAGATACATTCTGTGAAACTTATTTCTGATCTGTAAATTCACTTAACAGAGATAAAACATATTTTTGATTGAGCAGTTATGAAACACTCTTTTTGTAGAAAATGCAAGTGGAGATTCGGAGCGCTAAGAGGGTAATAGTGGAAAAAGGAATGTCTTCAAATATAAACTACACAGAATCATTCGGTGAAACTTCTTTCTGATCTGTGCATTCAGCTAACAGAGTTAAACCATACTTTTGATTGAGCAGATCTGAACTCTCTTTCTGTAGAAAATGCAACTGGACATTTGGAGCGCTAAGAGCGTAGTAGTGGAAAAAGGAATATATTCAAATATAAACTACACAGAAGCATTCTGTGAAACTACTTTCTGATCTGAGCATTCAGCTAACAGAGTTAAACCATACTTTTGATTGAGCAGTTTTGAAACACTCTGTCTGTAGAAAATGCAACTGGACATTCGTAGCGCTAAGTGGGTAATAGTGGAAAAAAGAATATGTTCAAATATAAACTACACAGAAGCATTGTATGAAACTTCTTTCTGTTCTGTGCATTCAACTAACAGAGTTGAACCTTACTTTTGATTGAGCCTTTCTGAAACACTCTTTCTGTAGAAACTGCATTTACACATTCTGAGCACTAAGAGGCCTATATTGGGAAAATAATATCTTCAAATAAAAACTACACAGAAGCATTGTGTGAAACTTATTTCTGATATGTTCATTAAGCTAACAGAGTTAAACCATACTTTTGATTGCGCAGTTCTGAACACTCTTTCTGTAGAAAATGCAAGTGGACATTCGGAGCGCTAAGAGGGTAATAGTGGTAAAAGGAATATATTGAAATATAAACTACACAGTAGCATTCTGTGAAAATACTTTCTGTTCTGTGCATTCAACTAACAGGGTTGAACCTTACTTTTGATTGAGCCGTTCTGAAACACTCTTTCTGTAGAAACTGCAATTGGACATGCTAAGGGCTAAGAGGCCTACATTGGGAAAAAGAATATCTTCAAATAAAAACTAAACAGATGCATTCTGTGAAACTTATTTCTGATCTGTAAATTCAGTTAACAGAGATAAAACATATTTTTGATTGAGCAGTTATGAAACACTCTTTCTGTAGAAAATGCAAGTGGAGATTCGGAGCGCTAAGAGGGTAATAGTGGAAAAAGGAATGTCTCCAAGTATAAACTACACAGAATCATTCTGTGAAACTTCTTTCTGATCTGTGCATTCAACTAACAGAGTTGAACCTTACTTTTGATTGAGCCGTTCTGAAACACTCTTTCTGTAGAAACTGCAATTGGACATGCTAAGCGCTAAGAGGCCTTCATTGGTAAAAAGAATATCTTCAAATAAAAACTACACAGATACATTCTGTGAAACTTATTTCTGATCTGTAAATTCACTTAACAGAGATAAAACATATTTTTGATTGAGCAGTTATGAAACACACTTTTTGTAGAAAATGGAAGTGGAAATTCGGAGCGCTAAGAGGGTAATAGTGGAAAAAGGAATGTCTTCAAATATAAACTACACAGAATCATTCGGTGAAACTTCTTTCTGATCTGTGCATTCAGCTAACAGAGTTAAATCATACTTTTGATTGAGCAGATCTGAACACTCTTTGTGTAGAAAATGCAACTGGACATTTGGAGCGCTAAGAGCGTAGTAGTGGAAAAAGGAATATATTCAAATATAAACTACACAGAAGCATTCCGTGAAACTTCTTTCTGATCTGAGCATTCAGCTAACAGAGCTAAACCATACTTTTGATTGAGCAGTTTTGAAACACTCTGTCTGTAGAAAATGCAACTGGACATTCGTAGCGCTAAGTGGGTAATAGTGGAAAAAAGAATATGTTCAAATATAAACTACACAGAAGCATTGTATGAAACTTCTTTCTGTTCTGTGCATTCAACTAACAGAGTTGAACCTTACTTTTGATTGAGCCGTTCTGAAACACTCTTTCTGTAGAAACTGCAATTGGACATTCTGAGCGCTAAGAGGCCTATATTGGGAAAAAGAATGTCTACAAATAAAAACTACACAGAAGAATTGTGTGAAACTTCTTTCTGTTCTGTTTGTTCAACTAAAAGAGTTGAACCTTAGTTTTGATTGAGCCGTTCTGAAACACTCTTTCTGTAGAAAATGCAAGTGGAGATTCGGAGCGCTAAGAGGGTAATAGTGGAAAAAGGAATGTCTCCAAATATAAACTACCCAGAATCATTATGTGAAACTTCTTTCTGATCTGTGCATTCAGCTAACAGAGTTAAACCATACTTTTGATTGAGCAGATCTGAACACTCTTTCTGTAGAAAATGCAACTGGACATTTGGAGCGCTAAGAGAGTATTAGTGGAAAAAGGAATATATTCACATATAAACTACACAGAAGCATTCTGTGAAACTTCTTTCTGATCTGAGCATTCAGCTAACAGAGATAAACCATACTTTTGATTGAGCAGTTTTGAAACACTCTGTCTGTAGAAAATGCAACTGGACATTCGTAGCGCTAAGTGGGTAATAGTGGAAAAAAGAATATGTTCAAATATAAACTACACAGAAGCATTGTATGAAACTTCTTTCTGTTCTGTGCATTCAACTAACAGAGTTGAACCTTACTTTTGATTGAGCCTTTCTGAAACACTCTTTCTGTAGAAACTGCAATTGGACATTCTGAGCGCTAAGAGGCCTATATTGGGAAAAATAATATCTTCAATAAAAACTACACAGAAGCATTGTGTGAAACTTATTTCTGATATGTTCATTAAGCTAACAGAGTTAAACCATACTTTTGATTGCGCAGTTCTGAACACTATTTCTGTAGCAAATGCAAGTGGACATTCGGAGCGCTAAGAGGGTAATAGTGGAAAAAGGAATATATTCAAATATAAACTACACAGTAGCATTCTGTGAAAATTCTTTCTGTTCTGTGCATTCAACTAACAGAGTTGAACCTTACTTTTGGTTGAGCCGTTCTGAAACACTCTTTCTGTAGAAACTACAACTGGACATTCTGAGCGCTAAGAGGCCTATATTGGGAAAAAGAATGTCTACAAATAAAAACTACACAGAAGAATTGTGTGAAACCTCTTTCTGTTCTGTTTGTTCAACTAAAAGAGTTGAACCTTAGTTTTGATTGAGCCGTTCTGAAACACTCTTTCTGTAGAAAATGCAAGTGGAGATTCGGAGCGCTAAGAGGGTAATACTGGAAAAAGGAATGTCTTCAAATATAAACTACACAGAATCATTCGGTGAAACTTCTTTCTGATCTGTGCATTCAGCTAACAGAGTTAAACCATACTTTTGATTGAGCAGATCTGAACACTCTTTCTGTAGAAAATGCAACTGGACATTTGGAGCGCTAAGAGTGTAGTAGTGGAAAAAGGAATATATTCACATATAAACTACACAGTAGCATTCTGTGAAAATACTTTCTGTTCTGTGCATTCAACTAACAGAGTTGAACCTTACTTTTGATTGAGCCGTTCTGAAACACTCTTTCTGTAGATACTGCAATTGGACATGCTAAGCGCTAAGAGGCCTACATTGGGAAAAAGAATATCTTCAAATAAAAACTACACAGATGCATTCTGTGAAACTTATTTCTGATCTGTAAATTCAGTTAACAGAGATAAAACTTATTTTTGATTGAGCAGTTATGAAACACTCTTTTTGTAGAAAATGCAAGTGGAGATTCGGAGCGCTAAGAGGGTAATAGTGGAAAAAGGAATGTCTTCAAATATAAACTACACAGAATCATTCGGTGAAACTTCTTTCTGATCTGTGCATTCAGCTAACAGAGTTAAACCATACTTTTGATTGAGCAGATCTGAACACTCTTTCTGTAGAAAATGCAACTGGACATTTGGAGCGCTAAGAGCGTAGTAGTGGAAAAAGGAATATATTCAAATATAAACTACACAGAAGCATTCTGTGAAACTTCTTTCTGATCTGAGCATTCAGCTAACAGAGTTAAACCATACTTTTGATTGAGCAGTTTTGAAACACTCTGTCTGTAGAAAATGCAACTGGACATTCGTAGCGCTAAGTGGGTAATAGTGGAAAAAAGAATATGTTCAAATATAAACTACACAGAAGCATTGTATGAAACTTCTTTCTGTTCTGTGCATTCAACTAACAGAGTTGAACCTTACTTTTGATTGAGCCTTTCTGAAACACTCTTTCTGTAGAAACTGCAATTGGACATTCTGAGCGCTAAGAGGCCTATATTGGGAAAAATAATATCTTCAAATAAAAACTACACAGAAGCATTGTGTGAAACTTATTTCTGATATGTTCATTAAGCTAACAGAGTTAAACCATACATTTGATTGCGCAGTTCTGAACACTCTTTCTGTAGAAAATGCAAGTGGACATTCGGAGCGCTAAGAGGGTAACAGTGGAAAAAGGAATATATTCAAATATAAACTACACAGTAGCATTCTGTGAAAATTCTTTCTGTTCTGTGCATTCAACTAACAGAGTTGAACCTTACTTTTGATTGAGCCGTTCTGAAACACTCTTTCCGTAGAAACTGCAATTGGACATGCCAAGCGCTAAGAGGCCTACATTGGGAAAAAGTATATCTTCAAATAAAAACTACACAGATGCATTCTGTGAAACTTATTTCTGATCTGTAAATTCAGTTAACAAAGATAAAACATATTTTTGATTGAGCAGTTATGAAACACTCTTTTTGTAGAAAATGCAAGTGGAGATTCGGAGCGCTAAGGGGGAAATAGTGGAAAAAGGAATGTCTTCAAATATAAACTATACAGAATCATTCGGTGAAACTTCTTTCTGATCTGTGCATTCAGCTAACAGAGTTAAAACATACTTTTGATTGAGCAGATCTGAACACTCTTTCTGTAGAAAATGCAACTGGACATTTGGAGCGCTAAGAGCGTAGTAGTGGAAAAAGGAATATATTCAAATATAAACTACACAGAAGCATTCTGTGAAACTTCTTTCTGATCTGAGCATTCAGCTAACAGAGTTAAACCATACTTTTGATTGAGCAGTTTTGAAACACTCTGTCTGTAGAAAATGCAACTGGACATTCCTAGCGCTAAGTGGGTAATAGTGGAAAAAAGAATATGTTTAAATATAAACTACACAGAAGCATTGTATGAAACATCTTTCTGTTCTGTGCATTCAACTAACAGAGTTGAACCTTACTTTTGATTGAGCCGTTCTGAAACACTCTTTCTGTAGAAACTGCAATTGGACATTCTGAGCGCTAAGAGGCCTATATTGGGAAAAAGAATGTCTACAAATAAAAACTACACAGAAGAATTGTGTGAAACTTCTTTCTGTTCTGTTTGTTCAACTAAAAGAATTGAACCTTAGTTTTGATTGCGCAGTTCTGAAACACTCTTTCTGTAGAAAATGCAAGTGGATATTCGGAGCGCTAAGAGGGTAATAGAGGAAAAAGGAATGTCTCCAAATATAAACTACACAGAATCATTCTGTGAAACTTCTTTCTGATCTGTGCATTCAGCTAACAGAGTTAAACCATACTTTTGATTGAGCAGATCTGAACTCTCTTTCTGTAGAAAATGCAAATGGACATTTGGAGCGCTAAGAGAGTAGTAGTGGAAAAAGGAATATATTCAAATATAAACTACACAGAAGCATTCTGTGAAACTTTTTCTGATCTGAGCATTCAGCTAACAGAGTTAAACCATACTTTTGATTGAGCAGTTTTGAAACACTCTGTCTGTAGAAAATGCAACTGGACATTCCTAGCGCTAAGTGGGTAATAGTGGAAAAAAGAATATTTCAAATATAAACTACACAGAAGCATTGTATGAAACTACTTTCTGTTCTGTGCATTCAACTAACAGAGTTGAACCTTACTTATGATTGAGCCGTTCTGAAACACTCTTTCTGTAGGAACTGCAATTGGACATTCTGAGCGCTAAGAGGCCTATATTGGGAAAAAGAATGTCTACAAATAAAAACTACACAGAAGAATTGTGTGAAACTACTTTCTGTTCTGTTTGTTCAACTAAAAGAGTTGAACCTTAGTTTTGATTGCGCAGTTCTGAAACACTCTTTCTGTAGAAAATGCAAGTGGAGATTCGGAGCGCTAAGAGGGTAATAGTGGAAAAAGGAATGTCTCCAAATATAAACTAAACAGAATCATTCTGTGAAACTTCTTTCTGATCTGTGCATTCAGCTAACAGAGTTAAACCATACTTTTGATTGAGCAGATCTGAACTCTGTTTCTGTAGAAAATGCAACTGGACATTTGGAGCGCTAAGAGAGTAGTAGTGGAAAAAGGAATATATTCAAATATAAACTACACAGAAGCATTCTGTGAAACTTCTTTCTGATCTGAGCATTCAGCTAACAGAGTTAAACCATACTTTTGATTGAGCAGTTTTGAAACACTCTGTCTGTAGAAAATGCAACTGGACATTCGTAGCGCTAAGTGGGTAATAGTGAAAAAAAGAATATGTTCAAATATAAACTTCACAGAAGCATTGTATGAAACTTCTTTCTGTTCTGTGCATTCAACTAACAGAGTTGAACCTTACTTTTGATTGAGCCTTTCTGAAACACTCTTTCTGTAGAAACTGCAATTGGACATTCTGAGCGCTAAGAGGCCTATATTGGGAAAAATAATATCTTCAAATAAAAACTACACAGAAGCATTGTGTGAAACTTATTTCTGATATGTTCATTAAGCTAACAGAGTTAAACCATACTTTTGATTGCGCAGTTCTGAACACCCTTTCTGTAGATAATGCAAGTGGACATTCGGAGCGCTAAGAGGGTAATAGTGGAAAAAGGAATATATTCAAATATAAACTACACAGTAGCATTCTGTGAAAATTCTTTCTGTTCTGTGCATTCAACTAACAGAGTTGAACCTTACTTTTGATTGAGCCGTTCTGAAACACTCTTTCTGTAGAAACTGCAATTGGACATGCTAAGCGCTAAGAGGCCTACATTGGGAAAAAGAATATCTTCAAATAAAAACTACACAGATGCATTCTGTGAAACTTATTTCTGATCTGTAAATTCAGTTAACAGAGATAAAACATATTTTTGATTGAGCAGTTATGAAACACTCTTTTTGTAGAAAATGCAAGTGGAGATTCGGAGCGCTAAGTGGGTAATAGTGGAAAAAGGAATGTCTTCAAATATAAACTACACAGAATCATTCGGTGAAACTTCTTTCTGATCTGTGCATTCAGCTAAGAGAGTTAAACCATACTTTTGATTGAGCAGATCTGAACACTCTTTCTGTAGAAAATGCAACTGGACATTTGGAGCGCTAAGAGCGTAGTAGTGGAAAAAGGAATATATTCAAATATAAACTACACAGAAGCATTCTGTGAAACTTCTTTCTGATCTGAGCATTCAGCTAACACAGTTAAACCATACTTTTGATTGAGCAGTTTTGAAACACTCTGTCTGTAGAAAATGCAACTGGACATTCGTAGCGCTAAGTGGGTAATAGTGGAAAAAAGAATATGTTCAAATATAAACTACACAGAAGCATTGTATGAAACTTCTTTCTGTTCTGTGCATTCAACTAACAGAGTTGAACCTTACTTTTGATTGAGCCGTTCTGAAACACTCTTTCTGTAGAAACTGCAATTGGACATTCTGAGCGCTAAGAGGCCTATATTGGGAAAAAGAATGTCTACAAATAAAAACTACACAGAAGAATTGTGTGAAACTTCTTTCTGTTCTGTTTGTTCAACTAAAAGAGTTGAACCTTAGTTTTGATTGAGCCGTTCTGAAACACTCTTTCTGTAGAAAATGCAAGTGGAGATTCGGAGCGCTAAGAGGGTAATAGTGGAAAAAGGAATGTCTCCAAATATAAACTACACAGAATCATTCTGTGAAACTTCTTTCTGATCTGTGCATTCAGCTAACAGAGTTAAACCATACTTTTGATTGAGCAGATCTGAACTCTCTTTCTGTAGAAAATGCAACTGGACATTTGGAGCGCTAAGAGAGTAGTAGTGGAAAAAGGAATATATTCAAATATAAACTACACAGAAGCATTCTGTGAAACTTCTTTCTGATCTGAGCATTCAGCTAACAGAGTTAAACCATACTTTTGATTGAGCAGTTTTGAAACACTCTGTCTGTAGAAAATGCAACTGGACATTCGTAGCGCTAAGTGGGTAATAGTGGAAAAAAGAATATGTTCAAATATAAACTACACAGAAGCATTGTATGAAACTTCTTTCTGTTCTGTGCATTCAACTAACAGAGTTGAACCTTACTTTTGATTGAGCCTTTCTGAAACACTCTTTCTGTAGAAACTGCAATTGGACATTCTGAGCGCTAAGAGGCCTATATTGGGAAAAATAATATCTTCAAATAAAAACTACACAGAAGCATTGTGTGAAACTTATTTCTGATATGTTCATTAAGCTAACAGAGTTAAACCATAGTTTTGATTGCGCAGTTCTGAACACTCTTTCTGTAGAAAATGCAAGTGGACATTCGGAGCGCTAAGAGGGTAATAGTGGAAAAAGGAATATATTCACATATAAACTACACAGTAGCATTCTGTGAAAATTCTTTCTGTTCTGTGCATTCAAATATCAGAGTTGAACCTTACTTTTGATTGAGCCGTTCTGAAACACTCTTTCTGTAGAAACTGCAATTGGACATGCTAAGCGCTAAGAGGCCTACATTGGGAAAAAGAATATCTTCAAATAAAAACTACACAGATGCATTCTGTGAAACTTATTTCAGATCTGTAAATTCAGTTAACAGAGATAAAACATATTTTTGATTGAGCAGTTATGAAACACTCTTTTTGTAGAAAATGCAAGTGGAGATTCGGAGCGCTAAGAGGGTAATAGTGGAAAAAGGAATGTCTTCAAATATAAACTACACAGAATCATTCGGTGAAACTTCTTTCTGATCTGTGAATTCAGCTAACAGAGTTAAACCATACTTTTGATTGAGCAGATCTGAACACTCTTTCTGTAGGAAATGCAACTGGACATTTGGAGCGCTAATAGCGTAGTAGTGGAAAAAGGAATATATTCAAATATAAACTACACAGAAGCATTCTGTGAAACTTCTTTCTGATCTGAGCATTCAGCTAACAGAGTTAAACCATACTTTTGATTGAGCAGTTTTGAAACACTCTGTCTGTAGAAAATGCAACTGGACATTCGTAGCGCTAAGTGGGTAATAGTGGACAAAAGAATATGTTCAAATATAAACTACACAGAAGCATTGTATGAAACTTCTTTCTGTTCTGTGCATTCAACTAACAGAGTTGAACCTTACTTTTGATTGAGCCGTTCTGAAACTCTCTTTCTGTAGAAACTGCAATTGGACATTCTGAGCGCTAAGAGGCCTATATTGGGAAAAAGAATGTCTACAAATAAAAACTACACAGAAGAATTGTGTGAAACTTCTTTCTGTTCTGTTTGTTCAACTAAAAGAGTTGAACCTTAGTTTTGATTGAGCCGTTCTGAAACACTCTTTCTGTAGAAAATGCAAGTGGAGATTCGGAGCGCTAAGAGGGTAATAGTGGAAAAAGGAATGTCTCCAAATATAAACTACACAGAATCATTCTGTGAAACTTCTTTCTGATCTGTGCATTCAGCTAACAGAGTTAAACCATACTTTTGATTGAGCAGATCTGAACTCTGTTTCTGTAGAAAATGCAACTGGACATTTGGAGCGCTAAGAGAGTAGTAGTGGAAAAAGGAATATATTCAAATATAAACTACACAGAAGCATTCTGTGAAACTTCTTTCTGATCTGAGCATTCAGGTAACAGAGTTAAACCATACTTTTGATTGAGCAGTTTTGAAACACTCTGTCTGTAGAAAATGCAACTGGACATTCGTAGCGCTAAGTGGGTAATAGCGGAAAAAAGAATATGTTCAAATATAAACTACACAGAAGCATTGTATGAAACTTCTTTCTGTTCTGTGCATTCAACTAACAGAGTTGAACCTTACTTTTGATTGAGCCTTTCTGAAACACTCTTCCTGTAGAAACTGCAATTGGACATTCTGAGCGCTAAGAGGCCTATATTGGGAAAAATAATATCTTCAAATAAAAACTACACAGAAGCATTGTGTGAAACTTATTTCTGATATGTTCATTAAGCTAACAGAGTTAAACCATACTTTTGATTGCGCAGTTCTGAACACTCTTTCTGTAGAAAATGCAAGTGGACATTCGGAGCGCTAAGAGGGTAATAGTGGAAAAAGGAATATATTCAAATATAAACTACACAGTAGCATTCTGTGAAAATACTTTCTGTTCTGCGCATTCAACTAACAGAGTTGAACCTTACTTTTGATTGAGCCGTTCTGAAACACTCTTTCTGTAGAAACTGCAATTGGACATGCTAAGCGCTAAGAGGCCTACATTGGGAAAAAGAATATCTTCAAATAAAAACTACACAGATGCATTCTGTGAAACTTATTTCTGATCTGTAAATTCAGTTAACAGAGATAAAACATATTTTTGATTGAGCAGTTATGAAACACTCTTTTTGTAGAAAATGCAAGTGGAGATTCGGAGCGCTAAGAGGGTAATAGTGGAAAAAGGAATGTCTTCAAATATAAACTACACAGAATCATTCGGTGAAACTTCTTTCTGATCTGTGCATTCAGCTAACAGAGTTAAACCATACTTTTGATTGAGCAGATCTGAACACTCTTTCTGTAGAAAATGCAACTGGACATTTGGAGCGCTAAGAGCGTAGTAGTGGAAAAAGGAATATATTCAAATATAAACTACACAGAAGCATTCTGTGAAACTTCTTTCTGATCTGAGCATTCAGCTAACACAGTTAAACCATACTTTTGATTGAGCAGTTTTGAAACACTCTGTCTGTAGAAAATGCAACTGGACATTCGTAGCGCTAAGTGGGTAATAGTGGAAAAAAGAATATGTTCAAATATAAACTACACAGAAGCATTGTATGAAACTTCTTTCTGTTCTGTGCATTCAACTAACAGAGTTGAACCTTACTTTTGATTGAGCCGTTCTGAAACACTCTTTCTGTAGAAACTGCAATTGGACATTCTGAGCGCTAAGAGGCCTATATTGGGAAAAAGAATGTCTACAAATAAAAACTACACAGAAGAATTGTGTGAAACTTCTTTCTGTTCTGTTTGTTCAACTAAAAGAGTTGAACCTTAGTTTTGATTGAGCCGTTCTGAAACACTCTTTCTGTAGAAAATGCAAGTGGAGATTCGGAGCGCTAAGAGGGTAATAGTGGAAAAAGGAATGTCTCCAAATATAAACTACACAGAATCATTCTGTGAAACTTCTTTCTGATCTGTGCATTCAGCTAACAGAGTTAAACCATACTTTTGATTGAGCAGATCTGAACTCTCTTTCTGTAGAAAATGCAACTGGACATTTGGAGCGCTAAGAGAGTAGTAGTGGAAAAAGGAATATATTCAAATATAAACTACACAGAAGCATTCTGTGAAACTTCTTTCTGATCTGAGCATTCAGCTAACAGAGTTAAACCATACTTTTGATTGAGCAGTTTTGAAACACTCTGTCTGTAGAAAATGCAACTGGACATTCGTAGCGCTAAGTGGGTAATAGTGGAAAAAAGAATATGTTCAAATATAAACTACACAGAAGCATTGTATGAAACTTCTTTCTGTTCTGTGCATTCAACTAACAGAGTTGAACCTTACTTTTGATTGAGCCTTTCTGAAACACTCTTTCTGTAGAAACTGCAATTGGACATTCTGAGCGCTAAGAGGCCTATATTGGGAAAAATAATATCTTCAAATAAAAACTACACAGAAGCATTGTGTGAAACTTATTTCTGATATGTTCATTAAGCTAACAGAGTTAAACCATAGTTTTGATTGCGCAGTTCTGAACACTCTTTCTGTAGAAAATGCAAGTGGACATTCGGAGCGCTAAGAGGGTAATAGTGGAAAAAGGAATATATTCACATATAAACTACACAGTAGCATTCTGTGAAAATTCTTTCTGTTCTGTGCATTCAAATATCAGAGTTGAACCTTACTTTTGATTGAGCCGTTCTGAAACACTCTTTCTGTAGAAACTGCAATTGGACATGCTAAGCGCTAAGAGGCCTACATTGGGAAAAAGAATATCTTCAAATAAAAACTACACAGATGCATTCTGTGAAACTTATTTCAGATCTGTAAATTCAGTTAACAGAGATAAAACATATTTTTGATTGAGCAGTTATGAAACACTCTTTTTGTAGAAAATGCAAGTGGAGATTCGGAGCGCTAAGGGGGTAATAGTGGAAAAAGGAATGCCTTCAAATATAAACTACACAGAATCATTCGGTGAAACTTCTTTCTGATCTGTGCATTCAGCTAACAGAGTTAAACCATACTTTTGATTGAGCAGATCTGAACACTCTTTCTGTAGGAAATGCAACTGGACATTTGGAGCGCTAATAGCGTAGTAGTGGAAAAAGGAATATATTCAAATATAAACTACACAGAAGCATTCTGTGAAACTTCTTTCTGATCTGAGCATTCAGCTAACAGAGTTAAACCATACTTTTGATTGAGCAGTTTTGAAACACTCTGTCTGTAGAAAATGCAACTGGACATTCGTAGCGCTAAGTGGGTAATAGTGGACAAAAGAATATGTTCAAATATAAACTACACAGAAGCATTGTATGAAACTTCTTTCTGTTCTGTGCATTCAACTAACAGAGTTGAACCTTACTTTTGATTGAGCCGTTCTGAAACTCTCTTTCTGTAGAAACTGCAATTGGACATTCTGAGCGCTAAGAGGCCTATATTGGGAAAAAGAATGTCTACAAATAAAAACTACACAGAAGAATTGTGTGAAACTTCTTTCTGTTCTGTTTGTTCAACTAAAAGAGTTGAACCTTAGTTTTGATTGAGCCGTTCTGAAACACTCTTTCTGTAGAAAATGCAAGTGGAGATTCGGAGCGCTAAGAGGGTAATAGTGGAAAAAGGAATGTCTCCAAATATAAACTACACAGAATCATTCTGTGAAACTTCTTTCTGATCTGTGCATTCAGCTAACAGAGTTAAACCATACTTTTGATTGAGCAGATCTGAACTCTGTTTCTGTAGAAAATGCAACTGGACATTTGGAGCGCTAAGAGAGTAGTAGTGGAAAAAGGAATATATTCAAATATAAACTACACAGAAGCATTCTGTGAAACTTCTTTCTGATCTGAGCATTCAGGTAACAGAGTTAAACCATACTTTTGATTGAGCAGTTTTGAAACACTCTGTCTGTAGAAAATGCAACTGGACATTCGTAGCGCTAAGTGGGTAATAGCGGAAAAAAGAATATGTTCAAATATAAACTACACAGAAGCATTGTATGAAACTTCTTTCTGTTCTGTGCATTCAACTAACAGAGTTGAACCTTACTTTTGATTGAGCCTTTCTGAAACACTCTTCCTGTAGAAACTGCAATTGGACATTCTGAGCGCTAAGAGGCCTATATTGGGAAAAATAATATCTTCAAATAAAAACTACACAGAAGCATTGTGTGAAACTTATTTCTGATATGTTCATTAAGCTAACAGAGTTAAACCATACTTTTGATTGCGCAGTTCTGAACACTCTTTCTGTAGAAAATGCAAGTGGACATTCGGAGCGCTAAGAGGGTAATAGTGGAAAAAGGAATATATTCAAATATAAACTACACAGTAGCATTCTGTGAAAATACTTTCTGTTCTGCGCATTCAACTAACAGAGTTGAACCTTACTTTTGATTGAGCCGTTCTGAAACACTCTTTCTGTAGAAACTGCAATTGGACATGCTAAGCGCTAAGAGGCCTACATTGGGAAAAAGAATATCTTCAAATAAAAACTACACAGATGCATTCTGTGAAACTTATTTCTGATCTGTAAATTCAGTTAACAGAGATAAAACATATTTTTGATTGAGCAGTTATGAAACACTCTTTCTGTAGAAAATGCAAGTGGAGATTCGGAGCGCTAAGAGGGTAATAGTGGAAAAAGGAATGTCTTCAAATATAAACTACACAGAATCATTCGGTGAAACTTCTTTCTGATCTGTGCATTCAGCTAACAGAGTTAAACCATACTTTTGATTGAGCAGATCTGAACACTCTTTCTGTAGAAAATGCAACTGGACATTTGGAGCGCTAAGAGCGTAGTAGTGGAAAAAGGAATATATTCAAATATAAACTACACAGAAGCATTCTGTGAAACTTCTTTCTGATCTGAGCATTCAGCTAACACAGTTAAACCATACTTTTGATTGAGCAGTTTTGAAACACTCTGTCTGTAGAAAATGCAACTGGACATTCGTAGCGCTAAGTGGGTAATAGTGGAAAAAAGAATATGTTCAAATATAAACTACAAAGAAGCATTGTATGAAACTACTTTCTGTTCTGTGCATTCAACTAACAGAGTTGAACCTTACTTTTGATTGAGCAGTTCTGAAACACTCTTTCTGTAGAAACTACAATTGGACATTCTGAGCGCTAAGAGGCCTATATTGGGAAAAAGAATGTCTACAAATAAAAACTACACAGAAGAATTGTGTGAAACTTCTTTCTGTTCTGTTTGTTCAACTAAAAGAGTTGAACCTTAGTTTTGAGCCGTTCTGAAACACTCTTTCTGTAGAAAATGCAAGTGGAGATTCGGAGCGCTAAGAGGGTAATAGTGGAAAAAGGAATGTCTCCAAATATAAACTACACAGAATCATTCTGTGAAACTTCTTTCTGATCTGTGCATTCAGCTAACAGAGTTAAACCATACTTTTGATTGAGCAGATCTGAACACTCTTTCTGTAGAAAATGCAACTGGACATTTGGAGCGCTAAGAGAGTAGTAATGGAAAAAGGAATATATTCAAATATAAACTACACAGAAGCATTCTGTGAAACTTCTTTCTGATCTGAGCATTCAGCTAACAGAGTTAAACCATACTTTTGATTGAGCAGTTTTGAAACACTCTGTCTGTAGAAAATGCAACTGGACATTCGTAGCGCTAAGTGGGTAATAGTGGAAAAAAGAATATGTTCAAATATAAACTACACAGAAGCATTGTATGAAACTTCTTTCTGTTCTGTGCATTCAACTAACAGAGTTGAACCTTACTTTTGATTGAGCCTTTCTGAAACACTCTTTCTGTAGAAACTGCAATTGGACATTCTGAGCGCTAAGAGGCCTATATTGGGAAAAATAATATCTTCAAATAAAAACTACACAGAAGCATTGTGTGAAACTTATTTCTGATATGTTCATTAAGCTAACAGAGTTAAACCATACTTTGAATTGCGCAGTTCTGAACACTCTTTCTGTAGAAAATGCAAGTGGACATTCGGAGCGCTAAGAGGGTAATAGTGGAAAAAGGAATATATTCAAATATAAACTACACAGTAGCATTCTGTGAAAATTCTTTCTGTTCTGTGCATTCAACTAACAGAGTTGAACCTTACTTTTGATTGAGCCGTTCTGAAACACTCTTTCTGTAGAAACTGCAATTGGACATGCTAAGCGCTAAGAGGCCTACATTGGGAAAAAGAATATCTTCAAATAAAAACTACACAGATGCATTCTGTGAAACTTATTTCTGATCTGTAAATTCAGTTAACAGAGATAAAACATATTTTTGATTGAGCAGTTATGAAACACTCTTTCTGTAGATAATGCAAGTGGAGATTCGGAGCGCTAAGAGGGTAATAGTGGAAAAAGGAATGTCTCCAAATATAAACTACACAGAATCATTCGGTGAAACTTCTTTCTGATCTGTGCATTCAGCTAACAGAGTTAAACCATACTTTTGATTGAGCAGATCTGAACACTCTTTCTGTAGAAAATGCAACTGGACATTTGGAGCGCTAAGAGCGTAGTAGTGGAAAAAGTAATATATTCAAATATAAACTACACAGAAGCATTCTGTGAAACTTCTTTCTGATCTGAGCATTCAGCTAACACAGTTAAACCATACTTTTGATTGAGCAGTTTTGAAACACTCTGTCTGTAGAAAATGCAACTGGACATTCGTAGCGCTAAGTGGGTAATAGTGGAAAAAAGAATATGTTCAAATATAAACTACAAAGAAGCATTGTATGAAACTACTTTCTGTTCTGTGCATTCAACTAACACAGTTGAACCTTACTTTTGATTGAGCAGTTCTGAAACACTCTTTCTGTAGAAACTACAATTGGACATTCTGAGCGCTAAGAGGCCTATATTGGGAAAAAGAATGTCTACAAATAAAAACTACACAGAAGAATTGTGTGAAACTTCTTTCTGTTCTGTTTGTTCAACTAAAAGAGTTGAACCTTAGTTTTGAGCCGTTCTGAAACACTCTTTCTGTAGAAAATGCAAGTGGAGATTCGGAGCGCTAAGAGGGTAATAGTGGAAAAAGGAATGTCTCCAAATATAAACTACACAGAATCATTCTGTGAAACTTCTTTCTGATCTGTGCATTCAGCTAACAGAGTTAAACCATACTTTTGATTGAGCAGATCTGAACACTCTTTCTGTAGAAAATGCAACTGGACATTTGGAGCGCTAAGAGAGTAGTAGTGGAAAAAGGAATATATTCAAATATAAACTACACAGAAGCATTCTGTGAAACTTCTTTCTGATCTGAGCATTCAGCTAACACAGTTAAACCATACTTTTGATTGAGCAGTTTTGAAACACTCTGTCTGTAGAAAATGCAACTGGACATTCGTAGCGCTAAGTGGGTAATAGTGGAAAAAAGAATATGTTCAAATATAAACTACACAGAAGCATTGTATGAAACTTCTTCCTGTTCTGTGCATTCAACTAACAGAGTTGAACCTTACTTTTGATTGAGCCTTTCTGAAACACTCTTTCTGTACAAACTGCAATTGGACATTCTGAGCGCTAAGAGGCCTTTATTGGGAAAAATAATATCTTCAAGTAAAAACTACACAGAAGCATTGTGTGAAACTTATTTCTGATATGTTCATTAAGCTAACAGAGTTAAACCATACTTTTGATTGCGCAGTTCTGAACACTCTTTCTGTAGAAAATGCAAGTGGACATTCGGAGCGCTAAGAGGGTAATAGTGGAAAAAGGAATATATTCAAATATAAACTACACAGTAGCATTCTGTGAAAATTCTTTCTGTTCTGTGCATTCAACTAACAGAGTTGAACCTTACTTTTGATTGAGCCGTTCTGAAACACTCTTTCTGTAGAAACTGCAATTGGACATGCTAAGCGCTAAGAGGCCTACATTGGGAAAAAGAATATCTTCAAATAAAAACTACACAGATGCATTCTGTGAAACTTATTTCTGATCTGTAAATTCAGTTAACAGAGATAAAACATATTTTTGATTGAGCAGTTATGAAACACTCTTTCTGTAGATAATGCAAGTGGAGATTCGGAGCGCTAAGAGGGTAATAGTGGAAAAAGGAATGTCTCCAAATATAAACTACACAGAATCATTCTGTGAAACTTCTTTCTGATCTGTGCATTCAGCTAACAGAGTTAAACCATACTTTTGATTGAGCAGATCTGAACACTCTTTCTGTAGAAAATGCAACGGGACATTTGGAGCGCTAAGAGAGTAGTAGTGGAAAAAGGAATATATTCAAATATAAACTACACAGAAGCATTCTGTGAAACTTCTTTCTGATCTGAGCATTCAGCTAACAGAGTTAAACCATTCTTTTGATTGAGCAGTTTTGAAACACTCTGTCTGTAGAAAATGCAACTGGACATTCGTAGCGCTAAGTGGGTAATAGTGGAAAAAAGAATATGTTCAAATATAAACTACACAGAAGCATTGTATGAAACTTCTTTCTGTTCTGTGCATTCAAATAACAGAGTTGAACCTTACTTTTGATTGAGCCTTTCTGAAACACTCTTTCTGTAGAAACTGCAATTGGACATTCTGAGCGCTAAGAGGCCTATATTGGGAAAAATAATATCTTCAAATAAAAACTACACAGAAGCATTGTGTGAAACTTATTTCTGATATGTTCATTAAGGTAACAGAGTTAAACCATACTTTTGATTGCGCAGTTCTGAACACTCTTTCTGTAGAAAATGCAAGTGGACATTCGGAGCGCTAAGAGGGTAATAGTGGAAAAAGGAATATATTCAAATATAAACTACACAGTAGCATTCTGTGAAAATTCTTTCTGTTCTGTGCATTCAACTAACAGAGTTGAACCTTACTTTTGATTGAGCCGTTCTGAAACACTCTTTCTGTAGAAACTGCAATTGGACATGCTGATCGCTAAGAGGCCCACATTGGGAAAAAGAATATCTTCAAATAAAAACAACACAGATGCATTCTGTGAAACTTATTTCTGATCTGTAAATTCAGTTAACAGAGATAAAACATATTTTTTATTGAGCAGTTATGAAACACTCTTTTTGTAGAAAATGCAAGTGGAGATTCGGAGCGCTAAGAGGGTAATAGTGGAAAAAGGAATGTCTTCAAATATAAACTACACAGAATCATTCGGTGAAACTTCTTTCTGATCTGTGAATTCAGCTAACAGAGTTAAACCATACTTTTGATTGAGCAGATCTGAACACTCTTTCTGTAGAAAATGCAACTGGACATTTGGAGCGCTAAGAGCGTAGTAGTGGAAAAAGGAATATATTCAAATATAAACTACACAGAAGCATTCTGTGAAAGTTCTTTCTGATCTGAGCATTCAGCTAACAGAGTTAAACCATACTTTTGATTGAGCAGTTTTTAAACACTCTGTCTGTAGAAAATGCAACTGGACATTCGTAGCGCTAAGTGGGTAATAGTGGAAAAAAGAATATGTTCAAATATAAACTACACAGAAGCATTGTATGAAACTTCTTTCTGTTCTGTGCATTCAACTAACAGAGTTGAACCTTACTTTTGATTGAGCCGTTCTGAAACACTCTATCTGTAGAAACTACAATTGGACATTCTGAGCGCTAAGAGGCCTATATTGGGAAAAAGAATGTCTACAAATAAAAACTACACAGAAGAATTTTGTGAAACTTCTTTCTGTTCTGTTTGTTCAACTAAAAGAGTTGAACCTTAGTTTTGATTGAGCCGTTCTGAAACACTCTTTCTGTAGAAAATGCAAGTGGAGATTCGGAGCGCTAAGAGGGTAATAGTGGAAAAAGGAATGTCTCCAAATATAAACTACACAGAATCATTCTGTGAACCTTCTTTCTGATCTGTGCATTCAGCTAACAGAGTTAAACCATACTTTTGATTGAGCAGATCTGAACTCTGTTTCTGTAGAAAATGCAACTGGACATTTGGAGCGCTAAGAGAGTAGTTGTGGAAAAAGGAATATATTCAAATATAAACTACACAGAAGCATTCTGTGAAACTTCTTTCTGATCTGAGCATTCAGCTAACAGACTTAAACCATACTTTTGATTGAGCAGTTTTGAAACACTCTGTCTGTAGAAAATGCAACTGGACATTCGTAGCGCTAAGTGGGTAATAGTGAAAAAAAGAATATGTTCAAATATAAACTTCACAGAAGCATTGTATGAAACTTCTTTCTGTTCTGTGCATTCAACTAACAGAGTTGAACCTTACTTTTGATTGAGCCTTTCTGAAACACTCTTTCTGTAGAAACTGCAATTGGACATTCTGAGCGCTAAGAGGCCTATATTGGGAAAAATAATATCTTCAAATAAAAACTACACAGAAGCATTGTGTGAAACTTATTTCTGATATGTTCATTAAGCTAACAGAGTTAAACCATACTTTTGATTGCGCAGTTCTGAACACTCTTTCTGTAGAAAATGCAAGTGGACATTCGGAGCGCTAAGAGGGTAATAGTGGAAAAAGGAATATATTCAAATATAAACTACACAGTAGCATTCTCTGAAAATTCTTTCTGTTCTGTGCATTCAACTAACAGAGTTGAACCTTACTTTTGATTGAGCCGTTCTGAAACACTCTTTCTGTAGAAACTGCAATTGGACATGCTAAGCGCTAAGAGGCCTACATTGGGAAAAAGAATATCTTCAAATAAAAACTACACAGATGCATTCTGTGAAATTTATTTCTGATCTGTAAATTCAGTTAACAGAGATAAAACATATTTTTGATTGAGCAGTTATGAAACACTCTTTTTGTAGAAAATGCAAGTGGAGATTCGGAGCGCTAAGTGGGTAATAGTGGAAAAAGGAATGTCTTCAAATATAAACTACACAGAATCATTCGGTGAAACTTCTTTCTGATCTGTGCATTCAGCTAACAGAGTTAAACCATACATTTGATTGAGCAGATCTGAACACTCTTTCTGTAGAAAATGCAACTGGACATTTCGAGCGCTAAGAGCGTAGTAGTGGAAAAAGGAATATATTCAAATATAAATTACACAGAAGCATTCTGTGAAACTTCTTTCTGATCTGAGCATTCAGCTAACAGAGTTAAACCATACTTTTGATTGAGCAGTTTTGAAACACTCTGTCTGTAGAAAATGCAACTGGACATTCGTAGCGCTAAGTGGGTAATAGTGGAAAAAAGAATATGTTCAAATATAAACTACACAGAAGCATTGTATGAAACTTCTTTCTGTTCTGTGCATTCAAATAACAGAGTTGAACCTTACTTTTGATTGAGCCGTTCTGAAACACTCTTTCTGTAGAAACTGCAATTGGACATTCTGAGCGCTAAGAGGCCTATATTGGGAAAAAGAATGTCTACAAATAAAAACTACACAGAAGAATTGTGTGAAACTTCTTTCTGTTCTGTTTGTTCAACTAAAAGAGTTGAACCTTAGTTTTGATTGAGCCGTTCTGAAACACTCTTTCTGTAGAAAATGCAAGTGGAGATTCGGAGCGCTAAGAGGGTAATAGTGGAAAAAGGAATGTCTCCAAATATAAACTACACAGAATCATTCTGTGAAACTTCTTTCTGATCTGTGCATTCAGGTAACAGAGTTAAACCATACTTTTGATTGAGCAGATCTGAACACTCTTTCTGTAGAAAATGCAACTGGACATTTGGAGCGCTAAGAGAGTAGTAGTGGAAAAAGGAATATATTCAAATATAAACTACACAGAAGCATTCTGTGAATCTTCTTTCTGATCTGAGCATTCAGCTAACAGAGTTAAACCATACTTTTGATTGAGCAGTTTTGAAACACTCTGTCTGTAGAAAATGCAACTGGACATTCGTAGCGCTAAGTGGGTAATAGTGGAAAAAAGAGTATGTTCAGATATAAACTACACAGAAGCATTGTATGAAACTTCTTTCTGTTCTGTGCATTCAACTAACAGAGTTGAACCTTACTTTTGATTGAGCCTTTCTGAAACACTCTTTCTGTAGAAACTGCAATTGGACATTCTGAGCGCTAAGAGGCCTATATTGGGAAAAATAATATCTTCAAATAAAAACTACACAGAAGCATTGTGTGAAACTTATTTCTGATATGTTCATTAAGCTAACAGAGTTAAACCATACTTTTGATTGCGCAGTTCTGAACACTCTTTCTGTAGAAAATGCAAGTGGACATTCGGAGCGCTAAGAGGGTAATAGTGGAAAAAGGAATATATTCAAATATAAACTACACAGTAGCATTCTCTGAAAATTCTTTCTGTTCTGTGCATTCAACTAACAGAGTTGAACCTTACTTTTGATTGAGCCGTTCTGAAACACTCTTTCTGTAGAAACTGCAATTGGACATGCTAAGCGCTAAGAGGCCTACATTGGGAAAAAGAATATCTTCAAATAAAAACTACACAGATGCATTCTGTGAAACTTATTTCTGATCTGTAAATTCAGTTAACAGAGATAAAACATATTTTTGATTGAGCAGTTATGAAACACTCTTTTTGTAGAAAATGCAAGTGGAGATTCGGAGCGCTAAGTGGGTAATAGTGGAAAAAGGAATGTCTTCAAATATAAACTACACAGAATCATTCGGTGAAACTTCTTTCTGATCTGTGCATTCAGCTAACAGAGTTAAACCATACTTTTGTTTGAGCAGATCTGAACACTCTTTCTGTAGAAAATGCAACTGGACATTTGGAGCGCTAAGAGCGTAGTAGTGGAAAAAGGAATATATTCAAATATAAACTACACAGAAGCATTCTGTGAAACTTCTTTCTGATCTGAGCATTCAGCTAACAGAGTTAAACCATACTTTTGATTGAGCAGTTTTGAAACACTCTGTCTGTAGAAAATGCAACTGGACATTCGTAGCGCTAAGTGGGTAATAGTGGAAAAAAGAATATGTTCAAATATAAACTACACAGAAGCATTGTATGAAACTTCTTTCTGTTCTGTGCATTCAAATAACAGAGTTGAACCTTACTTTTGATTGAGCCGTTCTGAAACACTCTTTCTGTAGAAACTGCAATTGGACATTCTGAGCGCTAAGAGGCCTATATTGGGAAAAAGAATGTCTACAAATAAAAACTACACAGAAGAATTGTGTGAAAATTCTTTCTGTTCTGTTTGTTCAACTAAAAGAGTTGAACCTTAGTTTTGATTGAGCCGTTCTGAAACACTCTTTCTGTAGAAAATGCAAGTGGAGATTCGGAGCGCTAAGAGGGTAATAGTGGAAAAAGGTATGTCTCCAAATATAAACTACACAGAATCATTCTGTGAAACTTCTTTCTGATCTGTGCATTCAGCTAACAGAGTTAAACCATACTTTTGATTGAGCAGATCTGAACACTCTTTCTGTAGAAAATGCAACTGGACATTTGGAGCGCTGAGAGCGTAGTAGTGGAAAAAGGAATATATTCAAATATAAACTACACAGAAGCATTCTGTGAAACTTCTTTCAGATCTGAGCATTCAGCTAACAGAGTTAAACCATACTTTTGATTGAGCAGTTTTGAAACACTCTGTCTGTAGAAAATGCAACTGGACATTCGTAGCGCTAAGTGGGTAATACTGGAAAAAAGAATATGTTCAAATATAAACTACACAGAAGCATTGTATGAAACTTCTTTCTGTTCTGTGCATTCAACTAACAGAGTTGTACCTTACTTTTGATTGAGCCTTTCTGAAACACTCTTTCTGTAGAAACTGCAATTGGACATTATGAACGCTAAGAGGCCTCTATTGGGAAAAATAATATCTTCAAATAAAAACTACACAGAAGCATTGTGTGAAACTTATTTCTGATATGTTCATTAAGCTAACAGAGTTAAACCATACTTTTGATTGCGCAGTTCTGAACACTCTTTCTGTAGAAAATGCAAGTGCACATTCGGAGCGCTAAGAGGGTAATAGTGGAAAAAGGAATATATTCAAATATAAACTACACAGTAGCATTCTGTGAAAATTCTTTCTGTTCTGTGCATTCAACTAACAGAGTTGAACCTTACTTTCGATTGAGCCATTCTGAAACACTCTTTCTGTAGGAACTGCAATTGGACATGCTAAGCGCTAAGAGGCCTACATTAGGAAAAAGAATATCTTCAAATAAAAACTACACAGATGCATTCTGTGAAACATATTTCTGATCTGTAAATTCAGTTAACAGAGATAAAACATATTTTTGATTGAGCAGTTATGAAACACTCTTTTTGTAGAAAATGCAAGTGGAGATTCGGAGCGCTAAGAGGGTAATAGTGGAAAAAGGAATGTTTTCAAATATAAACTACACAGAATCATTCGGTGAAACTTCTTTCTGATCTGTGCATTCAGCTAACAGAGTTAAACCATACTTTTGATTGAGCAGATCTGAACCCTCTTTCTGTAGAAAATGCAACTGGACATTTTGAGCGCTAAGAGCGTAGTAGTGGAAAAAGGAATATATTCAAATATAAACTACACAGAAGCATTCTGTGAAACTTCTTTCTGATCTGAGCATTCAGCTAACAGAGTTAAACCATACTTTTGATTGAGCAGTTTTGAAACACTCTGTCTGTAGAAAATGCAACTGGACATTCGTAGCGCTAAGTGGGTAATAGTGGAAAAAAGAATATGTTCAAATATAAACTACACAGAAGCATTGTATGAAACTTCTTTCTGTTCTGTGCATTCAACTAACAGAGTTGAACCTTACTTTTGATTGAGCCGTTCTGAAACACTCTTTCTGTAGAAACTGCAATTGGACATTCTGAGCGCTAAGAGGCCTATATTGGGAAAAAGAATGTCTACAAATAAAAACTACACAGAAGAATTGTGTGAAACTTCTTTCTGTTCTGTTTGTTCAACTAAAAGAGTTGAACCTTAGTTTTGATTGAGCCGTTCTGAAACACTCTTTCTGTAGAAAATGCAAGTGGAGATTCGGAGCGCTAAGAGGGTAATAGTGGAAAAAGGAATGTCTCCAAATATAAACTACACAGAATCATTCTGTGAAACTTCTTTCTGATCTGTGCATTCAGCTAACAGAGTTAAACCATACTTTTGATTGAGCAGATCTGAACACTCTTTCTGTAGAAAATGCAACTGGACATTTGGAGCGCTAAGAGAGTAGTAGTGGAAAAAGGAATATATTCAAATATAAACTACACAGAGGCATTCTGTGAATCTTCTTTCTGATCTGAGCATTCAGCTAACAGAGTTAAACCATACTTTTGATTGAGCAGTTTTGAAACACTCTGTCTGTAGAAAATGCAACTGGACATTCGTAGCGCTAAGTGGGTAATAGTGGAAAAAAGAGTATGTTCAGATATAAACTACACAGAAGCATTGTATGAAACTTCTTTCTGTTCTGTGCATTCAACTAACAGAGTTGAACCTTACTTTTGATTGAGGCTTTCTGAAACACTCTTTCTGTAGAAACTGCAATTGGACATTCTGAGCGCTAAGAGGCCTATATTGGGAAAAATAATATCTTCAAATAAAAACTACAGAGAAGCATTGTGTGAAACTTATTTCTGATATGTTCATTAAGCTAACAGAGTTAAACCATACTTTTGATTGCGCAGTTCTGAACACTCTTTCTGTAGAAAATGCAAGTGGACATTCGGAGCGCTAAGAGGGTAATAGTGGAAAAAGGAATATATTCAAATATAAACTACACAGTAGCATTCTCTGAAAATTCTTTCTGTTCTGTGCATTCAACTAACAGAGTTGAACCTTACTTTTGATTGAGCCGTTCTGAAACACTCTTTCTGTAGAAACTGCAATTGGACATGCTAAGCGCTAAGAGGCCTACATTGGGAAAAAGAATATCTTCAAATAAAAACTACACAGATGCATTCTGTGAAACTTATTTCTGATCTGTAAATTCAGTTAACAGAGATAAAACATATTTTTGATTGAGCAGTTATGAAACACTCTTTTTGTAGAAAATGCAAGTGGAGATTCGGAGCGCTAAGAGGATAATAGTGGAAAAAGGAATGTCTTCAAATATAAACTACACAGAATCATTCGGTGAAACTTCTTTCTGATCTGTGCATTCAGCTAACAGAGTTAAACCATACTTTTGATTGAGCAGATCTGAACCCTCTTTCTGTAGAAAATGCAACTGGACATTTTGAGCGCTAAGAGCGTAGTAGTGGAAAAAGGAATATATTCAAATATAAACTACACAGAAGCATTCTGTGAAACTTCCTTCTGATCTGAGCATTCAGCTAACAGAGTTAAACCATACTTTTGATTGAGCAGTTTTGAAACACTCTGTCTGTAGAAAATGCAACTGGACATTCGTAGTGCTAAGTGGGTAATAGTGGAAAAAAGAATATGTTCAAATATAAACTACACAGAAGCATTGTATGAAACTTCTTTCTGTTCTGTGCTTTCAACTAACAGAGTTGAACCTTACTTTTGATTGAGCCGTTCTGAAACACTCTTTCTGTAGAAACTGCAATTGGACATTCTGAGCGCTAAGAGGCCTATATTGCGAAAAAGAATGTCTACAAATAAAAACTACACAGAAGAATTGTGTGAAACTTCTTTCTGTTATGTTTGTTCAACTAAAAGAGTTGAACCTTAGTTTTGATTGAGCCGTTCTGAAACACTCTTTCTGTAGAAAATGCAAGTGGAGATTCGGAGCGCTAAGAGGGTAATAGTGGAAAAAGGAATGTCTCCAAATATAAACTACACAGAATCATTCTGTGAAACTTCTTTCTGATCTGTGCATTCAGCTAACAGAGTTAAACCATACTTTTGATTGAGCAGATCTGAACACTCTTTCTGTAGAAAATGCAACTGGACATTTGGAGCGCTGAGAGCGTAGTAGTGGAAAAAGGAATATATTCAAATATAAACTACACAGAAGCATTCTGTGAAACTTCTTTCAGATCTGAGCATTCAGCTAACAGAGTTAAACCATACTTTTGATTGAGCAGTTTTGAAACACTCTGTCTGTAGAAAATGCAACTGGACATTCGTAGCGCTAAGTGGGTAATAGTGGAAAAAAGAATATGTTCAAATATAAACTACACAGAAGCATTGTATGAAACTTCTTTCTGTTCTGTGCATTCAACTAACAGAGTTGAACCTTACTTTTGATTGAGCCTTTCTGAAACACTCTTTCTGTAGAAACTGCAATTGGACATTATGAGCGCTAAGAGGCCTCTATTGGGAAAAATAATATCTTCAAATAAAAACTACACAGAAGCATTGTGTGAAACTTATTTCTGATATGTTCATTAAGCTAACAGAGTTAAACCATACTTTTGATTGCGCAGTTCTGAACACTCTTTCTGTAGAAAATGCAAGTGCACATTCGGAGCGCTAAGAGGGTAATAGTGGAAAAAGGAATATATTCAAATATAAACTACACAGTAGCATTCTGTGAAAATTCTTTCTGTTCTGTGCATTCAACTAACAGAGTTGAACCTTACTTTTGATTGAGCCATTCTGAAACACTCTTTCTGTAGGAACTGCAATTGGACATGCTAAGCGCTAAGAGGCCTACATTAGGAAAAAGAATATCTTCAAATAAAAACTACACAGATGCATTCTGTGAAACTTATTTCTGATCTGTAAATTCAGTTAACAGAGATAAAACATATTTTTGATTGAGCAGTTATGAAACACTCTTTTTGTAGAAAATGCAAGTGGAGATTCGGAGCGCTAAGAGGGTAATAGTGGAAAAAGGAATGTTTTCAAATATAAACTACACAGAATCATTCGGTGAAACTTCTTTCTGATCTGTGCATTCAGCTAACAGAGTTAAACCATACTTTTGATTGAGCAGATCTGAACCCTCTTTCTGTAGAAAATGCAACTGGACATTTTGAGTGCTAAGAGCGTAGTAGTGGAAAAAGGAATATATTCAAATATAAACTACACAGAAGCATTCTGTGAAACTTCTTTCTGATCTGAGCATTCAGCTAACAGAGTTAAACCATACTTTTGATTGAGCAGTTTTGAAACACTCTGTCTGTAGAAAATGCAACTGGACATTCGTAGCGCTAAGTGGGTAATAGTGGAAAAAAGAATATGTTCAAATATAAACTACACAGAAGCATTGTATGAAACTTCTTTCTCTTCTGTGCATTCAACTAACAGAGTTGAACCTTACTTTTGATTGAGCCGTTCTGAAACACTCTTTCTGTAGAAACTGCAATTGGACATTCTGAGCGCTAAGAGGCCTATATTAGGAAAAAGAATGTCTACAAATAAAAACTACACAGAAGAATTGTGTGAAACTTCTTTCTGTTCTGTTTGTTCAACTAAAAGAGTTGAACCTTAGTTTTGATTGAGCCGTTCTGAAACACTCTTTCTGTAGAAAATGCAAGTGGAGATTCGGAGCGCTAAGAGGGTAATAGTGGAAAAAGGAATGTCTCCAAATATAAACTACACAGAATCATTCTGTGAAACTTCTTTCTGATCTGTGCATTCAGCTAACAGAGTTAAACCATACTTTTGATTGAGCAGATCTGAACACTCTTTCTGTAGAATATGCAACTGGACATTTGGAGCGCTAAGAGAGTAGTAGTGGAAAAAGGAATATATTCAAATATAAACTACACAGAAGCATTCTGTGAAACTTTTTTCTGATCTGAGCATTCAGCAAACAGAGTTAAACCATACTTTTGATTGAGCAGTTTTGAAACACTCTGTCTGTAGAAAATGCAACTGGACATTCGTAGCGCTAAGTGGGTAATAGTGGAAAAAAGAGTATGTTCAGATATAAACTACACAGAAGCATTGTATGAAACTTCTTTCTGTTCTGTGCATTCAACTAACAGTGTTGAACCTTACTTTTGATTGAGCCTTTCTGAAACACTCTTTCTGTAGAAACTGCAATTGGACATTCTGAGCGCTAAGAGGCCTCTATTGGGAAAAATAATATCTTCAAATAAAAACTACACAGAAGCATTGTGTGAAACTTATTTCTGATATGTTCATTAAGCTAACAGAGTTAAACCATACTTTTGATTGCGCAGTTCTGAACACTCTTTCTGTAGAAAATGCAAGTGGACATTCGGAGCGCTAAGAGGGTAATAGTGGAAAAAGGAATATATTCAAATATAAACTACACAGTAGCATTCTGTGAAAATTCTTTCTGTTCTGTGCATTCAACTAACAGCGTTGAACCTTACTTTTGATTGAGCCTTTCTGAAACACTCGTTCTGTAGAAACTGCAATTGGACATGCTAAGCGCTAAGAGGCCTACATTGGGAAAAAGAATATCTTCAAATAAAAACTACACAGATGCATTCTGTGAAACTTATTTCTGATCTGTAAATTCAGTTAACAGAGATAAAACATATTTTTGATTGAGCAGTTATGAAACACTCTTTTTGTAGAAAATGCAAGTGGAGATTCGGAGCGCTAAGTGGGTAATAGTGGAAAAAGGAATGTCTTCAAATATAAACTACACAGAATCATTCGGTGAAACTTCTTTCTGATCTGTGCATTCAGCTAACAGAGTTAAACCATACTTTTGATTGAGCAGATCTGAACACTCTTTCTGTAGAAAATGCAACTGGACATTTGGAGCGCTAAGAGCGTAGTAGTGGAAAAAGGAATATATTCAAATATAAACTACACAGAAGCATTCTGTGAAACTTCTTTCTGATCTGAGCATTCAGCTAACAGAGTTAAACCATACTTTTGATTGAGCAGTTTTGAAACACTCTGTCTGTAGAAAATGCAACTGGACATTCGTAGCGCTAAGTGGGTAATAGTGGAAAAAAGAATATGTTCAAATATAAACTACACAGAAGCATTGTATGAAACTTCTTTCTGTTCTGTGCATTCAAATAACAGAGTTGAACCTTACTTTTGATTGAGCCGTTCTGAAACACTCTTTCTGTAGAAACTGCAATTGGACATTCTGAGCGCTAAGAGGCCTATATTGGGAAAAAGAATGTCTACAAATAAAAACTACACAGAAGAATTGTGTGAAAATTCTTTCTGTTCTGTTTGTTCAACTAAAAGAGTTGAACCTTAGTTTTGATTGAGCCGTTCTGAAACACTCTTTCTGTAGAAAATGCAAGTGGAGATTCGGAGCGCTAAGAGGGTAATAGTGGAAAAAGGTATGTCTCCAAATATAAACTACACAGAATTATTCTGTGAAACTTCTTTCTGATCTGTGCATTCAGCTAACAGAGTTAAACCATACTTTTGATTGAGCAGATCTGAACACTCTTTCTGTAGAAAATGCAACTGGACATTTGGAGCGCTGAGAGCGTAGTAGTGGAAAAAGGAATATATTCAAATATAAACTACACAGAAGCATTCTGTGAAACTTCTTTCAGATCTGAGCATTCAGCTAACAGAGTTAAACCATACTTTTGATTGAGCAGTTTTGAAACACTCTGTCTGTAGAAAATGCAACTGGACATTCGTAGCGCTAAGTGGGTAATAGTGGAAAAAAGAATATGTTCAAATATAAACTACACAGAAGCATTGTATGAAACTTCTTTCTGTTCTGTGCATTCAACTAACAGAGTTGAACCTTACTTTTGATTGAGCCTTTCTGAAACACTCTTTCTGTAGAAACTGCAATTGGACATTCTGAGTGCTAAGAGGCCTATATTGGGAAAAATAATATCTTCAAATAAAAACTACACAGAAGCATTGTGAGAAACTTATTTCTGATATGTTCATTAAGCTAACAGAGTTAAACCATACTTTTGATTGCGCAGTTCTGAACACTCTTTCTGTAGAAAATGCAAGTGGACATTCGGAGCGCTAAGAGGGTAATAGTGGAAAAAGGAATATATTCAAATATAAACTACACAGTAGCATTCTCTGAAAATTCTTTCTGTTCTGTGCATTCAACTAACAGAGTTGAACCTTACTTTTGATTGAGCCGTTCTGAAACACTCTTTCTGTAGGAACTGCAATTGGACATGCTAAGCGCTAAGAGGCCTACATTAGGAAAAAGAATATCTTCAAATAAAAACTACACAGATGCATTCTGTGAAACTTATTTCTGATCTGTAAATTCAGTTAACAGAGATAAAACATATTTTTGATTGAGCAGTTATGAAACACTCTTTTTGTAGAAAATGCAAGTGGAGATTCGGAGCGCTAAGAGGGTAATAGTGGAAAAAGGAATGTTTTCAAATATAAACTACACAGAATCATTCGGTGAAACTTCTTTCTGATCTGTGCATTCAGCTAACAGAGTTAAACCATACTTTTGATTGAGCAGATCTGAACCCTCTTTCTGTAGAAAATTCAACTGGACATTTTGAGCGCTAAGAGCGTAGTAGTGGAAAAAGGAATATATTCAAATATAAACTACAGAGAAGCATTCTGTGAAACTTCTTTCTGATCTGAGCATTCAGCTAACAGAGTTAAACCATACTTTTGATTGAGCAGTTTTGAAACACTCTGTCTGTAGAAAATGCAACTGGACATTCGTAGCGCTAAGTGGGTAATAGTGGAAAAAAGAATATGTTCAAATATAAACTACACAGAAGCATTGTATGAAACTTCTTTCTGTTCTGTGCTTTCAACTAACAGAGTTGAACCTTACTTTTGATTGAGCCGTTCTGAAACACTCTTTCTGTAGAAACTGCAATTGGACATTCTGAGCGCTAAGAGGCCTATATTGCGAAAAAGAATGTCTAAAAATAAAAACTACACAGAAGAATTGTGTGAAACTTCTTTCTGTTCTGTTTGTTCAACTAAAAGAGTTGAACCTTAGTTTTGATTGAGCCGTTCTGAAACACTCTTTCTGTAGGAAATGCAAGTGGAGATTCGGAGCGCTAAGAGGGTAATAGTGGAAAAAGGAATGTCTCCAAATATAAACTACACAGAATCATTCTGTGAAACTTCTTTCTGATCTGTGCATTCAGCAAACAGAGTTAAACCATACTTTTGATTGAGCAGATCTGAACACTCTTTCTGTAGAAAATGCAACTGGACATTTGGAGCGCTGAGAGCGTAGTAGTGGAAAAAGGAATATATTCAAATATAAACTACACAGAAGCATTCTGTGAAATTTCTTTCAGATCTGAGCATTCAGCTAACAGAGTTAAACCATACTTTTGATTGAGCAGTTTTGAAACACTCTGTCTGTAGAAAATGCAACTGGACATTCGTAGCGCTAAGTGGGTAATAGTGGAAAAAAGAATATGTTCAAATATAAACTACACAGAAGCATTGTATGAAACTTCTTTCTGTTCTGTGCATTCAACTAACAGAGTTGAACCTTACTTTTGATTCAGCCTTTCTGAAACACTCTTTCTGTAGAAACTGCAATTGGACATTATGAGCGCTAAGAGGCCTCTATTGGGAAAAATAATATCTTCAAATAAAAACTACACAGAAGCATTGTGTGAAACTTATTTCTGATATGTTCATTAAGCTAACAGAGTTAAACCATACTTTTGATTGCGCAGTTCTGAACACTCTTTCTGTAGAAAATGCAAGTGCACATTCGGAGCGCTAAGAGGGTAATAGTGGAAAAAGGAATATATTCAAATATAAACTACACAGTAGAATTCTGTGAAAATTCTTTCTGTTCTGTGCATTCAACTAACAGAGTTGAACCTTACTTTTGATTGAGCCATTCTGAAACACTCTTTCTGTAGGAACTGCAATTGGACATGCTAAGCGCTAAGAGGCCTACATTAGGAAAAAGAATATCTTCAAATAAAAACTACACAGATGCATTCTGTGAAACTTATTTCTGATCTGTAAATTCAGTTAACAGAGATAAAACATATTTTTGATTGAGCAGTTATGAAACACTCTTTTTGTAGAAAATGCAAGTGGAGATTCGGAGCGCTAAGAGGGTAATAGTGGAAAAAGGAATGTCTCCAAATATAAACTACACAGAATCATTCTGTGAAACTTCTTTCTGATCTGTGCATTCAGCTAACAGAGTTAAACCATACTTTTGATTGAGCAGATCTGAACACTCTTTCTGTAGAAAATGCAACTGGACATTTGGAGCGCTAAGAGAGTAGTAGTGGAAAAAGGAATATATTCAAATATAAACTACACAGAAGCATTCTGTGAAACTTCTTTCTGATCTGAGCATTCAGCTAACAGAGTTAAACCATAATTTTGATTGAGCAGTTTTGAAACACTCTGTCTGTAGAAAATGCAACTGGACATTCGTAGCGCTAAGTGGGTAATAGTGGAAAAAAGAGTATGTTCAGATATAAACTACACAGAAGCATTGTATGAAACTTCTTTCTGTTCTGTGCATTCAACTAACAGTGTTGAACCTTACTTTTGATTGAGCCTTTCTGAAACACTCTTTCTGTAGAAACTGCAATTGGACATTCTGAGCGCTAAGAGGCCTCTATTGGGAAAAATAATATCTTCAAATAAAAACTACACAGAAGCATTGTGTGAAACTTATTTCTGATATGTTCATTAAGCTAACAGAGTTAAACCATACTTTTGATTGCGCAGTTCTGAACACTCTTTCTGTAGAAAATGCAAGTGGACATTCGGAGCGCTAAGAGGGTAATAGTGGAAAAAGGAATATATTCAAATATAAACTACACAGTAGCATTCTGTGAAAATTCTTTCTGTTCTGTGCATTCAACTAACAGAGTTGAACCTTACTTTTGATTGAGCCGTTCTGAAACACTCTTTCTGTAGAAACTGCAATTGGACATGCTAAGCGCTAAGAGGCCTACATTGGGAAAAAGAATATCTTCAAATAAAAACTACACAGATGCATTCTGTGAAACTTATTTCTGATCTGTAAATTCAGTTAACAGAGATAAAACATATTTTTGATTGAGCAGTTATGAAACACTCTTTTTGTAGAAAATGCAAGTGGAGATTCGGAGCGCTAAGTGGGTAATAGTGGAAAAAGGAATGTCTTCAAATATAAACTACACAGAATCATTCGGTGAAACTTCTTTCTGATCTGTGCATTCAGCTAACAGAGTTAAACCATACTTTTGATTGAGCAGATCTGAACACTCTTTCTGTTGAAAATGCAACTGGACATTTGGAGCGCGAAGAGCTTAGTAGTGGAAAAAGGAATACATTCAAATATAAACTACACAGAAGCATTCTGTGAAACTTCTTTCTGATCTGAGCATTCAGCTAACAGAGTTAAACCATACTTTTGATTGAGCAGTTTTGAAACACTCTGTCTGTAGAAAATGCAACTGGACATTCGTAGCGCTAAGTGGGTAATAGTGGAAAAAAGAATATGTTCAAATATAAACTACACAGAAGCATTGTATGAAACTTCTTTCTGTTCTGTGCATTCAACTATCAGAGTTGAACCTTACTTTTGATTGAGCCGTTCTGAAACACTCTTTCTGTAGAAACTGCAATTGGACATTCTGAGCGCTAAGAGGCCTCTATTGGGAAAAATAATATCTTCAAATAAAAACTACACAGAAGCATTGTGTGAAACTTATTTCTGTTCTGTTTGTTCAACTAAAAGGGTTGAACCTTAGTTTTGATTGAGCCGTTCTGAAACACTCTTTCTGTAGAAAATGCAAATGGAGATTCGGAGCGCTAAGAGGGTAATAGTGGAAAAAGGAATGTCTCCAAATATAAATTACACAGAATCATTCTGTGAAACTTCTTTCTGATCTGTGCATTCAGCTAACAGAGTTAAACCATACTTTTGATTGAGCAGATCTGAACACTCTTTCTGTAGAAAATGCAACTGGACCTTTGGAGCGCTAAGAGCGTAGTAGTGGAAAAAGGAATATATTCAAATATAAACTACACAGAAGCATTCTGTGAAACTGCTTTCTGATCTGAGCATTCAGCTAACAGAGTTAAACCATACTTTTGATTGAGCAGATTTGAAACACTCTGTCTGTAGAAAATGCAACTGGACATTCGTAGCGCTAAGTGGGTAATAGTGGAAAAAAGAATATGTTCAAATATAAACTACACAGAAGCATTGTATGAAACTTCTTTCTGTTCTGTGCATTCAACTAACAGAGTTGAACGTTACTTTTGATTGAGCCGTTCTGAAACACTCTTTCTGTAGAAACTGCAATTGGACATTCTGAGCGCTAAGAGGCCTATATTGGGAAAAAGAATGTCTACAAATAAAAACTACACAGAAGAATTGTGTGAAACTTCTTTCTGTTCTGTTTGTTCAACTAAAAGAGTTCAACCTTAGTTTTGATTGAGCCGTTCTGAAACACTCTTTCTGTAGAAAATGCAAGTGGAGATTCGGAGCGCTAAGAGGGTAATAGTGGAAAAAGGAATATCTCCAAATATAAACTACACAGAATCTTTCTGTGAAACTTCTTTCTGATCTGTGCATTCAGCTAACAGAGTTAAACCATACTTTTGATTGAGCAGATCTGAACACTCTTTCTGTAGAAAATGCAACTGGACATTTGGAGCGCTAAGAGAGTATTAGTGGAAAAAGGAATATATTCAAATATAAACTACACAGAAGCATTCTGTGAAACTTCTTTCTGATCTGAGCATTCAGCTGACAGAGTTAAACCTTACTTTTGATTGAGCAGTTTTGAAACACTCTGTCTGTAGAAAATGCAACTGGACATTCGTAGCGCTAAGTGGGTAATAGTGGAAAAAAGAGTATGTTCAAATATAAACTACACAGAAGCATTGTATGAAATTTCTTTCTGTTCTGTGCATTCAACTAACAGAGTTGAACCTTACTTTTGATTGAGCCTTTCTGAAACACTCTTTCTGTAGAAACTGCAATTGGACATTCTGAGCGCTAAGAGACCTCTATTGGGAAATATAATATCTTCAAATAAAAACTACACAGAAGCATTGTGTGAAACTTATTTCTGATATGTTCATTAAGCTAACAGAATTAAACCATACTTTTGATTGCGCAGTTCTGAACACTCTTTCTGTAGAAAATGCAAGTGGACATTCGGAGCGCTAAGAGGGTAATAGTGGAAAAAGGAATATATTCAAATATAAACTACACAGTAGCATTCTGTGAAAATTCTTTCTGTTCTGTGCATTCAACTAACAGACTTGAACCTTACTTTTGATTGAGCCGTTCTGAAACACTCTTTCTGTAGAAACTGCAATTGGACATTCTGAGCGCTAAGAGGCCTATATTGGGAAAAAGAATGTCTACAAATAAAAACTACACAGAAGAATTGTGTGAAACTTCTTTCTGTTCTGTTTGTTCAACTAAAAGAGTTGAACCTTAGTTTTGATTGAGCCGTTCTGAAACACTCTTTCTGTAGAAAATGCAAGTGGAGATTCGGAGCGCTAAGAGGGTAATAGTGGAAAAAGGAATGTCTCCAAATATAAACTACACAGAATCATTCTGTGAAACTTCTTTCAGATCTGTGCATTCAGCTAACAGTGTTAAACCATACTTTTGATTGAGCAGATCTGAACACTCTTTCTGTAGAAAATGCAACTGGACATTTGGAGCGCTAAGAGAGTAGTAGTGGAAAAAGGAATATATTCAAATATAAACTACACAGAAGCATTCTGTGAAACTTCTTTCTGATCTGAGCATTCAGCTAACAGAGTTAAACCATAATTTTGATTGAGCAGTTTTGAAACACTCTGTCTGTAGAAAATGCAACTGGACATTCGTAGCGCTAAGTGGGTAATAGTGGAAAAAAGAGTATGTTCAGATATAAACTACACAGAAGCATTGTATGAAACTTCTTTCTGTTCTGTGCATTCAACTAACAGTGTTGAACCTTACTTTTGATTGAGCCTTTCTGAAACACTCTTTCTGTAGAAACTGCAATTGGACATTCTGAGCGCTAAGAGGCCTCTATTGGGAAAAATAATATCTTCAAATAAAAACTACACAGAAGCATTGTGTGAAACTTATTTCTGATATGTTCATTAAGCTAACAGAGTTAAACCATACTTTTGATTGCGCAGTTCTGAACACTCTTTCTGTAGAAAATGCAAGTGGACATTCGGAGCGCTAAGAGGGTAATAGTGGAAAAAGGAATATATTCAAATATAAACTACACAGTAGCATTCTGTGAAAATTCTTTCTGTTCTGTGCATTCAACTAACAGAGTTGAACCTTACTTTTGATTGAGCCGTTCTGAAACACTCTTTCTGTAGAAACTGCAATTGGACATGCTAAGCGCTAAGAGGCCTACATTGGGAAAAAGAATATCTTCAAATAAAAACTACACAGATGCATTCTGTGAAACTTATTTCTGATCTGTAAATTCAGTTAACAGAGATAAAACATATTTTTGATTGAGCAGTTATGAAACACTCTTTTTGTAGAAAATGCAAGTGGAGATTCGGAGCGCTAAGTGGGTAATAGTGGAAAAAGGAATGTCTTCAAATATAAACTACACAGAATCATTCGGTGAAACTTCTTTCTGATCTGTGCATTCAGCTAACAGAGTTAAACCATACTTTTGATTGAGCAGATCTGAACACTCTTTCTGTTGAAAATGCAACTGGACATTTGGAGCGCGAAGAGCTTAGTAGTGGAAAAAGGAATACATTCAAATATAAACTACACAGAAGCATTCTGTGAAACTTCTTTCTGATCTGAGCATTCAGCTAACAGAGTTAAACCATACTTTTGATTGAGCAGTTTTGAAACACTCTGTCTGTAGAAAATGCAACTGGACATTCGTAGCGCTAAGTGGGTAATAGTGGAAAAAAGAATATGTTCAAATATAAACTACACAGAAGCATTGTATGAAACTTCTTTCTGTTCTGTGCATTCAACTATCAGAGTTGAACCTTACTTTTGATTGAGCCGTTCTGAAACACTCTTTCTGTAGAAACTGCAATTGGACATTCTGAGCGCTAAGAGGCCTCTATTGGGAAAAATAATATCTTCAAATAAAAACTACACAGAAGCATTGTGTGAAACTTATTTCTGTTCTGTTTGTTCAACTAAAAGGGTTGAACCTTAGTTTTGATTGAGCCGTTCTGAAACACTCTTTCTGTAGAAAATGCAAATGGAGATTCGGAGCGCTAAGAGGGTAATAGTGGAAAAAGGAATGTCTCCAAATATAAATTACACAGAATCATTCTGTGAAACTTCTTTCTGATCTGTGCATTCAGCTAACAGAGTTAAACCATACTTTTGATTGAGCAGATCTGAACACTCTTTCTGTAGAAAATGCAACTGGACCTTTGGAGCGCTAAGAGCGTAGTAGTGGAAAAAGGAATATATTCAAATATAAACTACACAGAAGCATTCTGTGAAACTGCTTTCTGATCTGAGCATTCAGCTAACAGAGTTAAACCATACTTTTGATTGAGCAGATTTGAAACACTCTGTCTGTAGAAAATGCAACTGGACATTCGTAGCGCTAAGTGGGTAATAGTGGAAAAAAGAATATGTTCAAATATAAACTACACAGAAGCATTGTATGAAACTTCTTTCTGTTCTGTGCATTCAACTAACAGAGTTGAACGTTACTTTTGATTGAGCCGTTCTGAAACACTCTTTCTGTAGAAACTGCAATTGGACATTCTGAGCGCTAAGAGGCCTATATTGGGAAAAAGAATGTCTACAAATAAAAACTACACAGAAGAATTGTGTGAAACTTCTTTCTGTTCTGTTTGTTCAACTAAAAGAGTTCAACCTTAGTTTTGATTGAGCCGTTCTGAAACACTCTTTCTGTAGAAAATGCAAGTGGAGATTCGGAGCGCTAAGAGGGTAATAGTGGAAAAAGGAATATCTCCAAATATAAACTACACAGAATCTTTCTGTGAAACTTCTTTCTGATCTGTGCATTCAGCTAACAGAGTTAAACCATACTTTTGATTGAGCAGATCTGAACACTCTTTCTGTAGAAAATGCAACTGGACATTTGGAGCGCTAAGAGAGTATTAGTGGAAAAAGGAATATATTCAAATATAAACTACACAGAAGCATTCTGTGAAACTTCTTTCTGATCTGAGCATTCAGCTGACAGAGTTAAACCTTACTTTTGATTGAGCAGTTTTGAAACACTCTGTCTGTAGAAAATGCAACTGGACATTCGTAGCGCTAAGTGGGTAATAGTGGAAAAAAGAGTATGTTCAAATATAAACTACACAGAAGCATTGTATGAAATTTCTTTCTGTTCTGTGCATTCAACTAACAGAGTTGAACCTTACTTTTGATTGAGCCTTTCTGAAACACTCTTTCTGTAGAAACTGCAATTGGACATTCTGAGCGCTAAGAGACCTCTATTGGGAAATATAATATCTTCAAATAAAAACTACACAGAAGCATTGTGTGAAACTTATTTCTGATATGTTCATTAAGCTAACAGAATTAAACCATACTTTTGATTGCGCAGTTCTGAACACTCTTTCTGTAGAAAATGCAAGTGGACATTCGGAGCGCTAAGAGGGTAATAGTGGAAAAAGGAATATATTCAAATATAAACTACACAGTAGCATTCTGTGAAAATTCTTTCTGTTCTGTGCATTCAACTAACAGACTTGAACCTTACTTTTGATTGAGCCGTTCTGAAACACTCTTTCTGTAGAAACTGCAATTGGACATTCTGAGCGCTAAGAGGCCTATATTGGGAAAAAGAATGTCTACAAATAAAAACTACACAGAAGAATTGTGTGAAACTTCTTTCTGTTCTGTTTGTTCAACTAAAAGAGTTGAACCTTAGTTTTGATTGAGCCGTTCTGAAACACTCTTTCTGTAGAAAATGCAAGTGGAGATTCGGAGCGCTAAGAGGGTAATAGTGGAAAAAGGAATGTCTCCAAATATAAACTACACAGAATCATTCTGTGAAACTTCTTTCAGATCTGTGCATTCAGCTAACAGTGTTAAACCATACTTTTGATTGAGCAGATCTGAACACTCTTTCTGTAGAAAATGCAACTGGACATTTGGAGCGCTAAGAGAGTAGTAGTGGAAAAAGGAATATATTCAAATATAAACTACACAGAAGCATTCTGTGAAACTTCTTTCTGATCTGAGCATTCAGCTAACAGAGTTAAACCATACTTTTGATTGAGCAGTTTTGAAACACTCTGTCTGTAGAAAATGCAACTGGACATTCGTAGCGCTAAGTGGGTAATAGTGGAAAAAAGAATATGTTCAAATATAAACTACACAGAAGCATTGTATGAAACTTCTTTCTGTTCTGTGCATTCAACTAACAGAGTTGAACCTTACTTTTGATTGAGCCTTTCTGAAACACTCTTTCTGTAGAAACTGCAATTGGACATTCTGAGCGCTAAGAGGCCTCTATTGGGAAAAAAAATATCTTCAAATAAAAACTACACAGAAGCATTGTGTGAAACTTATTTCTGACATGTTCATTAAGCTAACAGAGTTAAACCATACTTTTGATTGCGCAGTTCTGAACACTCTTTCTGTAGAAAATGCAAGTGGAGATTCGGAGCGCTAAGAGGGTAATAGTGGAAAAAGGAATATATTCAAATATAAACTACACAGTAGCATTCTGTGAAAATTCTTTCTGTTCTGTACATTCAACTAACAGAGTTGAACCTTACTTTTGATTGAGCCGTTCTGAAACACTCTTTCTGTAGAAACTGCAATTGGACATGCTAAGCGCTAAGAGGCCTACATTGGGAAAAAGAATATCTTCAAATAAAATCTACACAGATGCATTCTGTGAAACTTATTTCTGATCTGTAAATTCAGTTAACAGAGATAAAACATATTTTTGATTGAGCAGTTATGAAACACTCTTTTTGTAGAAAATGCAAGTGGAGATTCGGAGCGCTAAGAGGGTAATACTGGAAAAAGGAAAGTCTTCAAATAAAAACTACACAGAATCATTCGGTGAAACTTCTTTCTGATCTGTGCATTCAGCTAACAGAGTTAAACCATACTTTTGATTGAGCAGATCTGAACACTCTTTCTGTTGAAAATGCAACTGTACATTTGGAGCGCTAAGAGCGTAGTAGTGGAAAAAGGAATATATTCAAATATAAACAACACAGAAGCATTCTGTGAAACTGCTTTCTGATCTGAGCATTCAGCTAACAGAGTTAAACCATACTTTTGATTGAGCAGTTTTGAAACACTCTGTCTGTAGAAAATGCAACTGGACATTCGTAGCGCTAAGTGGGTAATAGTGGAAAAAAGAATATGTTCAAATATAAACTACACAGAAGCATTGTATGAAACTTCTTTCTGTTCTGTGCATTCAACTAACAGAGTTGAACCTTACTTTTGATTGAGCCTTTCTGAAACACTCTTTCTGTAGAAACTGCAATTGGACATTCTGAGCGCTAAGAGGCCTCTATTGGGAAAAATAATATCTTCAAATAAAAACTACACAGAAGCATTGTGTGAAACTTATTTCTGATATTTTCATTAAGATAACAGAGTTAACCATACTTTTGATTGCGCAGTTCTGAACACTCTTTCTGTAGAAAATGCAAGTGGACATTCGGAGCGCTAAGAGGGTAATAGTGGAAAAAGGAATATATTCAAATATAAACTACACAGTAGCATTCTGTGAAAATCCTTTCTGTTCTGTGCATTCAACTAACAGAGTTGAACCTTACTTTTGATTGAGCCGTTCTGAAACACTCTTTCTGTAGAAACTGCAATTGGACATGCTAAGCGCTAAGAGGCCTACATTGGGAAAAAAATATCTTAAAATAAAAACTACACAGATGCATTCTGTGAAACTTATTTCTGATCTGCAAATTCAGTTAACAGAGATAAAACATATTTTTGATTGAGCACTTATGAAACACTCTTTTTGTAGAAAATGCAAGTGGAGATTCGGAGCGCTAAGAGGGTAATACTGGAAAAAGGAAAGTCTTCAAATATAAACTACACAGAATCATTCGGTGAAACTTCTTTCTGATCTGTGCATTCAGCTAACAGAGTTAAACCATACTTTTGATTGAGCAGATCTGAACACTCTTTCTGTTGAAAATGCAACTGTACATTTGGAGCGCTAAGAGCGTAGTAGTGGAAAAAGGAATATATTCAAATATAAACTACACAGAAGCATTCTGTGAAACTGTTTCTGATCTGAGCATTCAGCTAACAGAGTTAAACCATACTTTTGATTGAGCAGTTTTGAAACACTCTGTCTGTAGAAAATGCAACTGGACATTCGTAGCGCTAAGTGGGTAATAGTGGAAAAAAGAATATGTTCAAATATAAACTACACAGAAGCATTGTATGAAACTTCTTTCTGTTCTGTGCATTCAACTAACAGAGTTGAACCTTACTTTTGATTGAGCCTTTCTGAAACACTCTTTCTGTAGAAACTGCAATTGGACATTCTGAGCGCTAAGAGGCCTATATTGGGAAAAATAATATCTTCAAATGAAAACTACACAGAAGCATTGTGTGAAACTTATTTCTGATATGTTCATTAAGCTAACAGAGTTAAACCATACTTTTGATTGCGCAGTTCTGAACACTCTTTCTGTAGAAAATGCAAGTAGACATTCGGAGCGCTAAGAGGGTAATAGTGGAAAAAGGAATATATTCCAATATAAACTACACAGTAGCATTCTGTGAAAATTCTTTCTGTTCTGTGCATTCAACTAACAGAGTTGAACCTTACATTTGATTGAGCCGTTCTGAAACTCTCTTTCTGTAGAAACTGCAATTGGACATGCTAAGAGCTAAGAGGCCTACATTGGGAAAAAGAATATCTTCAAATAAAAACTACACAGATGCATTCTGTGAAAATTATTTCTGATCTGTAAATTCAGTTAACAGAGATAAAACATATTTTTGATTGTGCAGTTATGAAACACTCTTTTTGTAGAAAATGCAAGTGGAGATTCGGAGCGCTAAGAGGGTAATAGTGGAAAAAGGAATGTCTTCAAATATAAACTACACAGAATCATTCGGTGAAACTTCTTTCTGATCTGTGCATTCAGCTAACAGAGTTAAACCATACTTTTGATTGAGCAGATCTGAACACTCTTTCTGTTGAAAATGCAACTGGACATTTGGAGCGCTAAGAGCTTAGTAGTGGAAAAAGGAATACATTCAAATATAAACTACACAGAAGCATTCTGTGAAACTTCTTTCTGATCTGAGCATTCAGCTAACAGAGTTAAACCATACTTTTGATTGAGCAGTTTTGAAACACTCTGTCTGTAGAAAATGCAACTGGACATTCGTAGCGCTAAGTGGGTAATAGTGGAAAAAAGAATATGTTCAAATATAAACTACACAGAAGCATTGTATGAAACTTCTTTCTGTTCTGTGCATTCAACTAACAGAGTTGAACCTTACTTTTGATTGAGCCGTTCTGAAACACTCTTTCTGTAGAAACTGCAATTGGACATTCTGAGCGCTAAGAGGCCTATATTGGGAAAAAGAATGTCTACAAATAAAAACTACACAGAAGAATTGTGTGAAACTTCTTTCTGTTCTGTTTGTTCAACTAAAAGAGTTGAACCTTAGTTTTGATTGAGCCGTTCTGAAACACTCTTTCTGTAGAAAATGCAAATGGAGATTCGGAGCGCTAAGAGGGTAATAGTGGAAAAAGGAATGTCTCCAAATATAAACTACACAGAATCATTCTGTGAAACTTCTTTCTGATCTGTGCATTCAGCTAACAGAGTTAAACCATACTTTTGATTGAGCAGATCTGAACACTCTTTCTGTAGAAAATGCAACTGGACCTTTGGAGCGCTAAGAGCGTAGTAGTGGAAAAAGGAATATATTCAAATATAAACTACACAGAAGCATTCTGTGAAACTGCTTTCTGATCTGAGCATTCAGCTAACAGAGTTAAACCATACTTTTGATTGAGCAGTTTTGAAACACTCTGTCTGTAGAAAATGCAACTGGACATTCGTAGCGCTAAGTGGGTAATAGTGGAAAAAAGAATATGTTCAAATATAAACTACACAGAAGCATTGTATGAAACTTCTTTCTGTTCTGTGCATTCAACTAACAGAGTTGAACCTTACTTTTGATTGAGCCTTTCTGAAACACTCTTTCTGTAGAAACTGCAATTGGACATTCTGAGCGCTAAGAGGCCTATATTGGGAAAAATAATATCTTCAAATGAAAACTACACAGAAGCATTGTGTGAAACTTATTTCTGATATGTTCATTAAGCTAACAGAGTTAAACCATACTTTTGATTGCGCAGTTCTGAACACTCTTTCTGTAAAAAATGCAAGTGGACATTCGGAGCGCTAAGAGGGTAATAGTGGAAAAAGGAATATATTCAAATATAAACTACACAGTAGCATTCTGTGAAAATTCTTTCTGTTCTGTGCATTCAACTAACAGAGTTGAACCTTACTTTTGATTGAGCCGTTCTGAAACACTCTTTCTGTAGGAACTGCAATTGGTCATGCTAAGCGCTAAGAGGCCTACATTGGGAAAAAAATATCTTCAAATAAAAACTACACAGATGCATTCTGTGAAACTTATTTCTGATCTGTAAATTCAGTTAACAGAGATAAAACATATTTTTGATTGAGCAGTTATGAAACACTCTTTTTGTAGAAAATGCAAGTGGAGATTCGGAGCGCTAAGAGGGTAATAGTGGAAAAAGGAATGTCTTCAAATATAAACTACACAGAATCATTCGGTGAAACTTCTTTCTGATCTGTGCATTCAGCTAACATAGTTAAACCATACTTTTGATTGAGCAGATCTGAACACTCTTTCTGTTGAAAATGCAACTGGACATTTGGAGAGCTAAGAGCATAGTAGTGGAAAAAGGAATATATTCCAATATAAACTACACAGAAGCATTCTGTGAAACTTCTTTCTGATCTGAGCATTCAGCTAACAGAGTTAAACCATACTTTTGATTGAGCAGATTTGAAACACTCTGTCTGTAGAAAATGCAATTGGACATTCGTAGCGCTAAGTGGGTAATAGTGGAAAAAAGAATATGTTCAAATATAAACTACACAGAAGCATTGTATGAAACTTCTTTCTGTTCTGTGCATTCAACTAACAGAGTTGAACCTTACTTTTGATTGAGCCGTTCTGAAACACTCTTTCTGTAGAAACTGCAATTGGACATTCTGAGCGCTAAGATGCCTATATTGGGAAAAAGAATGTCTACAAATAAAAACTACACAGAAGAATTGTGTGAAACTTCTTTCTGTTCTGTTTGTTCAACTAAAAGAGTTGAACCTTAGTTTTGATTGAGCCGTTCTGTAACAGTCTTTCTGTAGAAAATGCAAGTGGAGTTTCGGAGCGCTAAGAGGGTAATAGTGGAAAAAGGAATGTCTCCAAATATAAACTACACAGAATCATTCTGTGAAACTTCTTTCTGATCTGTGCATTCAGCTAACAGAGTTAAACCATACTTTTGATTGAACAGATCTGAACACTCTTTCTGTAGAAAATGCAACTGGACATTTGGAGCGCTAAGAGAGTAGTAGTGGAAAAAGGAATATATTCAAATATAAACTACACAGAAGCATTCTGTGAAACTTCTTTCTGATCTGAGCATTCAGCTAACAGAGTTAAACCATACTTTTGATTGAGCAGTTTTGAAACACTCTGTCTGTAGAAAATGCAACTGGACATTCGTAGCGCTAAGTGGGTAATAGTGCAAAAAAGAGTATGTTCAAATATAAACTACACAGAAGCATTGTATGAAACTTATTTCTCTTCTGTGCATTCAACTAACAGAGTTGAACCTTACTTTTGATTGAGCCTTTCTGAAACACTCTTTCTGTAGAAACTGCAATTGGACACTCTGAGCGCTAAGAGGCCTCTATTGGGAAAAATAATATCTTCAAATAAAAACTACACAGAAGCATTGTGTGAAACTTATTTCTGATATGTTCATTAAGCTAACAGAGTTAAACCATACTTTTGATTGTGCAATTATGAACACTCTTTCTGTAGAAAATGCAAGTGGACATTCGGAGCGCTAAGAGGGTAATAGTGGAAAAAGGAATATATTCAATTATAAACTACACAGTAGCATTCTGTGAAAATTCTTTCTGTTCTGTGCATTCAACTAACAGAGTTGAACCTTACTTTTGATTGAGCCGTTCTGAAACAGTCTTTCTGTAGAAACTGCAATTGGACATGCTAAGCGCTAAGAGGCCTACATTGGGAAAAAGAATATCTTCAAATAAAAACTACACAGATGCATTCTGTGAAACTTATTTCTGATCTGTAAATTCAGTTAACAGAGATAAAACATATTTTTGATTGAGCAGTTATGAAACACTCTTTTTGTAGAAAATGCAAGTGGAGATTCGGAGCGCTAAGAGGGTAATAGTGGAAAAAGGAATGTCTTCAAATATAAACTACACAGAATCATTCGGTGAAACTTCTTTCTGATCTGTGCATTCAGCTAACAGAGTTAAACCATACTTTTGATTGAGCAGATCTGAACACTCTTTCTGTAGAAAATGCAACTGGACATTTGGAGCGCTAAGAGCGTAGTAGTGGAAAAAGGAATATATTCAAATATAAACTACACAGAAGCCTTCTGTGAAACTTCTTTCTGATCTGAGCATTCAGCTAACAGAGTTAAACCATACTTTTGATTGAGCAGTTTTGAAAAACTCTGTCTGTAGAAAATGCAATTGGACATTCGTAGCGCTAAGTGGGTAATAGTGGAAAAAAGAATATGTTCAAATATAAACTACACAGAAGCATTGTATGAAACTTCTTTCTGTTCTGTGCATTCAACTAACAGAGTTGAACCTTACTTTTGATTGATCCGTTCTGAAACACTCTTTCTGTAGAAACTGCAATTGGACATTCTGAGCGCTAAGATGCCTATATTGGGAAAAAGAATGTCTACAAATAAAAACTACACAGAAGAATTGTGTGAAACTTCTTTCTGTTCTGTTTGTTCAACTAAAAGAGTTGAACCTTAGTTTTGATTGAGCCGTTCTGAAACACTCTTTCTGTAGAAAATGCAAGTGGAGATTCGGAGCGCTAATAGGGTAATAGTGGAAAAAGGAATGTCTCCAAATATAAACTACACAGAATCATTCTGTGAAACTTCTTTCTGATCTGTGCATTCAGCTAACAGAGTTAAAACATACTTTTGATTGAGCAGATCTGAACACTCTTTCTGTAGAAAATGCAACTGGACATTTGGAGCGCTAAGAGCGTAGTAGTGGAAAAAGGAATATATTCAAATATAAACTACACAGAAGCATTCTGTGAAACTTCTTTCTGATCTGAGCATTCAGCTAACAGATTTAAACCATACTTTTGATTGAGCAGTTTTGAAACACTCTGTCTGTAGAAAATGCAACTGGACATTCGTAGCGCTAAGTGGGTAATAGTGGAAAAAAGAGTATGTTCAAATATAAACTACACAGAAGCATTGTATGAAATTACTTTCTGTTCTGTGCATTCAACTAACAGAGTTGAACCTTACTTTTGATTGAGCCTTTCTGAAACACTCTTTCTGTAGAAACTGCAATTGGACATTCTGAGCGCTAAGAGGCCTCTATTGGGAAATATAATATCTTCAAATAAAAACTACACAGAAGCATTGTGTGAAACTTATTTCTGATATGTTCATTAAACTAACAGAGTTAAACCATACTTTTGATTGCGCAGTTCTGAACACTCTTTCTGTAGAAAATGCAAGTGGACATTCGGAGCGCTAAGAGGGTAATAGTGGAAAAGGGAATATATTCAAATATAAACTACACAGTAGCATTCTGTGAAAATTCTTTCTGTTCTGTGCATTCAACTAACAGAATTGAACCTTACTTTTGATTGAGCCGTTCTGAAACACTCTTTCTGTAGAAACTGCAATTGGACATGCTAAGCGCTAAGAGGCCTACATTGGGAAAAAGAATATCTTCAAATAAAAACTACACAGATGCATTCTGTGAAACTTATTTCTGATCTGTAAATTCAGTTAACAGAGATAAAACATATTTTTGATTGAGCAGTTATGAAACACTCTTTTTGCAGAAAATGCAAGTGGAGATTCGGAGCGCTAAGAGGGTAATAGTGGAAAAAGGAATGTCTTCAAATATAAACTACACAGAATCATTCGGTGAAACTTCTTTCTGATCTGTGCATTCAGCTAACAGAGTTAAACCATACTTTTGATTGAGCAGATCTGAACACTCTTTCTGTAGAAAATGCAACTGGACATTTGGAGCGCTAAGAGCGTAGTCGTGGAAAAAGGAATATATTCAAATATAAACTACACAGAAGCATTCTGTGAAACTTCTTTCTGATCTCAGCATTCAGCTAACAGAGTTAAACCATACTTTTGATTGAGCAGTTTTGAAACACTCTGTCTGTAGAAAATGCAACTGGACATTCGTAGCGCTAAGTGGGTAATAGTGGAAAAAAGAATATGTTCAAATATAAACTACACAGAAGCATTGTATGAAACTTCTTTCTCTTCTGTGCATTCAAATAACCGAGTTGAACCTTACTTTTGATTGAGCCGTTCTGAAACACTCTTTCTGTAGAAACTGCAATTGGACATTCTGAGCGCTAAGAGGCCTATATTGGGAAAAAGAATGTCTACAAATAAAAACTACACAGAAGAATTGTGTGAAACTTCTTTCTGTTCTGTTTGTTCAACTAAAAGAGTTGAACCTTAGTTTTGATTGAGCCGTTCTGAAACACTCTTTCTGTAGAAAATGCAAGTGGAGATTCGGAGCGCTAATAGGGTAATAGTGGAAAAAGGAATGTCTCCAAATATAAACTACACAGAATCATTCTGTGAAACTTCTTTCTGATCTGTGCATTCAGCTAACAGAGTTAAACCATACTTTTGATTAAGCAGATCTGAACACTCTTTCTGTAGAAAATGCAACTGGACATTTGGAGCGCTAAGAGAGTAGTAGTGGAAAAAGGAATATATTCAAATATAAACTACACAGAAGCATTCTGTGAAACTTCTTTCTGATCTGAGCATTCAGCTAACAGACTTAAACCATACTTTTGATTGAGCAGTTTTGAAACACTCTGTCTGTAGAAAATGCAACTGGACATTCGTAGCGCTAAGTGGGTAATAGTGGAAAAAAGAGTATGTTCAAATATAAACTACACAGAAGAATTGTATGAAATTTCTTTCTGTTCTGTGCATTCAACTAACAGAGTTGAACCTTACTTTTGATTGAGCCTTTCTGAAACACTCTTTTTGTAGAAACTGCAATTGGACATTCTGAGCGCTAAGAGGCCTCTATTGGGAAATATAATATCTTCAAATAAAAACTACACAGAAGCATTGTGTGAAACTTATTTCTGATATGTTCATTAAGCTAACAGAGTTAAACCATACTTTTGATTGCGCAGTTCTGAACACTCTTTCTGTAGAAAATGCAAGTGGACATTCGGAGCGCTAAGAGGGTAATAGTGGAAAAGGGAATATATTCAAATATAAACTACACAGTAGCATTCTGTGAAAATTCTTTCTGTTCTGTGCATTCAACTAACAGAATTGAACCTTACTTTTGATTGAGTCGTTCTGAAACACTCTTTCTGTAGAAAATGCAATTGGACATGCTAAGCGCTAAGAGGCCTATATTGGGAAAAAGAATATCTTCAAATAAAAACTACACAGATGCATTCTGTGAAACTTATTTCTGATCTGTAAATTCAGTTAACAGAGATAAAACATATTTTTGATTGAGCAGTTATGAAACACTCTTTTTGTAGAAAATGCAAGTGGAGATTCGGAGCGCTAAGAGGGTAATAGTGGAAAAAGGAATGTGTTCAAATATAAACTACACAGAATCATTCGGTGAAACGTCTTTCTGATCTGTGCATTCAGCTAACAGAGTTAAACCATACTTTTGATTGAGCAGATCTGAACACTCTTTCTGTAGAAAATGCAACTGGACATTTGGAGCGCTAAGAGCGTAGTAGTGGAAAAAGGAATATATTCATATATAAACTACACAGAAGCATTCTGTGAAACTTCTTTCTGATCTCAGCATTCAGCTAACAGAGTTAAACCATACTTTTGATTGAGCAGTTTTGAAACACTCTGTCTGTAGAAAATGCAACTGGACATTCGTAGCGCTAAGTGGGTAATAGTGGCAAAAAGAATATGTTCAAATATAAACTGCACAGAAGCATTGTATGAAACTTCTTTCTGTTCTGTGCATTCAACTAACAGAGTTGAACCTTACTTTTGATTGAGCCGTTCTGAAACACTCTTTCCGTAGAAACTGCAATTGGACATTCTGAGCGCTAAGAGGCCTATATTGGGAAAAAGAATGTCTACAAATAAAAACTACACAGAAGAATTGTGTGAAACTTCTTTCTGTTCTGTTTGTTCAACTAAAAGAGTTGAACCTTAGTTTTGATTGAGCCGTTCTGAAACACTCTTTCTGTAGAAAATGCAAGTGGAGATTCGGAGCGCTAATAGGGTAATAGTGGAAAAAGGAATGTCTCCAAATATAAACTACACAGAATCATTCTGTGAAACTTCTTTCTGATCTGTGCATTCAGCTAACAGAGTTAAAACATACTTTTGATTGAGCAGATCTGAACACTCTTTCTGTAGAAAATGCAACTGGACATTTGGAGCGCTAAGAGCGTAGTAGTGGAAAAAGGAATATATTCAAATATAAACTACACAGAAGCATTCTGTGAAACTTATTTCTGATCTGAGCATTCAGCTAACAGATTTAAACCATACTTTTGATTGAGCAGTTTTGAAACACTCTGTCTGTAGAAAATGCAACTGGACATTCGTAGCGCTAAGTGGGTAATAGTGGAAAAAAGAGTATGTTCAAATATAAACTACACAGAAGCATTGTATGAAATTACTTTCTGTTCTGTGCATTCAACTAACAGAGTTGAACCTTACTTTTGATTGAGCCTTTCTGAAACACTCTTTCTGTAGAAACTGCAATTGGACATTCTGAGCGCTAAGAGGCCTCTATTGGGAAATATAATATCTTCAAATAAAAACTACACAGAAGCATTGTGTGAAACTTATTTCTGATATGTTCATTAAACTAACAGAGTTAAACCATACTTTTGATTGCGCAGTTCTGAACACTCTTTCTGTAGAAAATGCAAGTGGACATTCGGAGCGCTAAGAGGGTAATAGTGGAAAAGGGAATATATTCAAATATAAACTACACAGTAGCATTCTGTGAAAATTCTTTCTGTTCTGTGCATTCAACTAACAGAATTGAACCTTACTTTTGATTGAGCCGTTCTGAAACACTCTTTCTGTAGAAACTGCAATTGGACATGCTAAGCGCTAAGAGGCCTACATTGGGAAAAAGAATATCTTCAAATAAAAACTACACAGATGCATTCTGTGAAACTTATTTCTGATCTGTAAATTCAGTTAACAGAGATAAAACATATTTTTGATTGAGCAGTTATGAAACACTCTTTTTGTAGAAAATGCAAGTGGAGATTCGGAGCGCTAAGAGGGTAATAGTGGAAAAAGGAATGTCTTCAAATATAAACTACACAGAATCATTCGGTGAAACTTCTTTCTGATCTGTGCATTCAGCTAACAGAGTTAAACCATACTTTTGATTGAGCAGATCTGAACACTCTTTCTGTAGAAAATGCAACTGGACAATTGGAGCGCTAAGAGCGTAGTCGTGGAAAAAGGAATATATTCAAATATAAACTACACAGAAGCATTCTGTGAAACTTCTTTCTGATCTCAGCATTCAGCTAACAGAGTTAAACCATACTTTTGATTGAGCAGTTTTGAAACACTCTGTCTGTAGAAAATGCAACTGGACATTCGTAGCGCTAAGTGGGTAATAGTGGAAAAAAGAATATGTTCAAATATAAACTACACAGAAGCATTGTATGAAACTTCTTTCTCTTCTGTGCATTCAAATAACCGAGTTGAACCTTACTTTTGATTGAGCCGTTCTGAAACACTCTTTCTGTAGAAACTGCAATTGGACATTCTGAGCGCTAAGAGGCCTATATTGGGAAAAAGAATGTCTACAAATAAAAACTACACAGAAGAATTGTGTGAAACTTCTTTCTGTTCTGTTTGTTCAACTAAAAGAGTTGAACCTTAGTTTTGATTGAGCCGTTCTGAAACACTCTTTCTGTAGAAAATGCAAGTGGAGATTCGGAGCGCTAATAGGGTAATAGTGGAAAAAGGAATGTCTCCAAATATAAACTACACAGAATCATTCTGTGAAACTTGTTTCTGATCTGTGCATTCAGCTAACAGAGTTAAACCATACTTTTGATTGAGCAGATCTGAACACTCTTTCTGTAGAAAATGCAACTGGACATTTGGAGCGCTAAGAGAGTAGTAGTGGAAAAAGGAATATATTCAAATATAAACTACACAGAAGCATTCTGTGAAACTTCTTTCTGATCTGAGCATTCAGCTAACAGAGTTAAACCATACTTTTGATTGAGCAGTTTTGAAACACTCTGTCTGTAGAAAATGCAACTGGACATTCGTAGCGCTAAGTGGGTAATAGTGGAAAAAAGAGTATGTTCAAATATAAACTACACAGAAGAATTGTATGAAATTTCTTTCTGTTCTGTGCATTCAACTAACAGAGTTGAACCTTACTTTTGATTGAGCCTTTCTGAAACACTCTTTCTGTAGAAACTGCAATTGGACATTCTGAGCGCTAAGAGGCCTCTATTGGGAAATATAATATCTTCAAATAAAAACTACACAGAAGCATTGTGTGAAACTTATTTCTGATATGTTCATTAAGCTAACAGAGTTAAACCATACTTTTGATTGCGCAGTTCTGAACACTCTTTCTGTAGAAAATGCAAGTGGACATTCGGAGCGCTAAGAGGGTAATAGTGGAAAAGGGAATATATTCAAATATAAACTACACAGTAGCATTCTGTGAAAATTCTTTCTGTTCTGTGCATTCAACTAACAGAATTGAACCTTACTTTTGATTGAGTCGTTCTGAAACACTCTTTCTGTAGAAACTGCAATTGGACATGCTAAGCGCTAAGAGGCCTACATTGGGAAAAAGAATATCTTCAAATAAAAACTACACAGATGCATTCTGTGAAACTTATTTCTGATCTGTAAATTCAGTTAACAGAGATAAAACATATTTTTGATTGAGCAGTTATGAAACACTCTTTTTGTAGAAAATGCAAGTGGAGATTCGGAGCGCTAAGAGGGTAATAGTGGAAAAAGGAATGTGTTCAAATATAAACTACACAGAATCATTCGGTGAAACTTCTTTCTGATCTGTGCATTCAGCTAACAGAGTTAAACCATACTTTTGATTGAGCAGATCTGAACACTCTTTCTGTAGAAAATGCAACTGGACATTTGGAGCGCTAAGAGCGTAGTAGTGGAAAAAGGAATATATTCAAATATAAACTACACAGAAGCATTCTGTGAAACTTCTTTCTGATCTCAGCATTCAGCTAACAGAGTTAAACCATACTATTGATTGAGCAGTTTTGAAACACTCTGTCTGTAGAAAATGCAACTGGACATTCGTAGCGCTAAGTGGGTAATAGTGGCAAAAAGAATATGTTCAAATATAAACTACACAGAAGCATTGTATGAAACTTCTTTCTGTTCTGTGCATTCAACTAACAGAGTTGAACCTTACTTTTGATTGAGCCGTTCTGAAACACTCTTTCCGTAGAAACTGCAATTGGACATTCTGAGCGCTAAGAGGCCTATATTGGGAAAAAGAATGTCTACAAATAAAAACTACACAGAAGAATTGTGTGAAACTTCTTTCTGTTCTGTTTGTTCAACTAAAAGAGTTGAACCTTAGTTTTGATTGAGCCGTTCTGAAACACTCTTTCTGTAGAAAATGCAAGTGGAGATTCGGAGCGCTATGAGGGTAATAGTGGAAAAAGGAATGTCTCCAAATATAAACTACACAGAATCATTCTGTGAAACTTCTTTCTGATCTGTGCATTCAGCTAACAGAGTTAAAACATACTTTTGATTGAGCAGATCTGAACACTCTTTCTGTAGAAAATGCAACTGGACATTTGGAGCGCTAAGAGAGTAGTAGTGGAAAAAGGAATATATTCAAATATAAACTACACAGAAGCATTCTGTGAAACTTCTTTCTGATCTGAGCATTCAGCTAACAGAGTTAAACCATACTTTTGATTGAGCAGTTTTGAAACACTCTGTCTGTAGAAAATGCAACTGGACATTCGTAGCGCTAAGTGGGTAATAGTGGAAAAAAGAGTATGTTCAGATATAAACTACACAGAAGCATTGTATGAAACTACTTTCTGTTCTGTGCATTCAACTAACAGAGTTGAACCTTACTTTTCATTGAGCCTTTCTGAAACACTCTTTCTGTAGAAACTGCAATTGGACATTCTGAGCGCTAAGAGGCCTCTATTGGGAAAAATAATATCTTCAAATAAAAACTACACAGAAGCATTGTGTGAAACTTATTTCTGATATGTTCATTAAGCTAACAGAGTTAAACCATACTTTTGATTGCGCAGTTCTGAACACTCTTTCTGTAGAAAATGCAAGTGGACATTCGGAGCGCTAAGAGGGTAATAGTGGAAAAAGGAATATATTCAAATATAAACTACACAGTAGCATTCTGTGAAAATTCTTTCTGTTCTGTGCATTCAACTAACAGAGTTGAACCTTACTTTTGATTGAGCCGTTCTGAAACACTCTTTCTGTAGAAACTGCAATTGGACATGCTAAGCGCTAAGAGGCCTACATTGGGAAAAAGAATATCTTCAAATAAAAACTACACAGATGCATTCTGTGAAACTTATTTCTGATCTGTAAATTCAGTTAACAGAGATAAAACATATTTTTGATTGAGCAGTTATGAAACACTCTTTTTGTAGAAAATGCAAGTGGAGATTCGGAGCGCTAAGAGGGTAATAGTGGAAAAAGGAATGTCTTCAAATATAAACTACACAGAATCATTCGGTGAAACTTCTTTCTGATCTGTGCATTCAGCTAACAGAGTTAAACCATACTTTTGATTGAGCAGATCTGAACACTCTTTCTGTTGAAAATGCAAGTGGATATTTGGAGCGCTAAGAGGGTAATAGTGGAAAAAGGAATGTCTCCAAATATAAACTACACAGAAGCATTCTGTGAAACTTCTTTCTGATCTGAGCATTCAGCTAACAGAGTTAAACCATACTTTAGATTGAGCAGTTTTGAAACACTCTGTCTGTAGAAAATGCAACTGGACATTCGTAGCGCTAAGTGGGTAATAGTGGAAAAAAGAATATGTTCAAATATAAACTACACAGAAGCATTGTATGAAACTTCTTTCTGTTCTGTGCATTCAACTAACAGAGTTGAACCTTAATTTTGATTGAGCCTTTCTGAAACACTCTTTCTGTAGAAACTGCAATTGGACATTCTGAGCGCTAAGAGGCCTGTATTGGGAAAAATAATATCTTCAAATAAAAACTACACAGAAGCATTGTGTGAAACTTATTTCTGATATGTTCATTAAGCTAACAGAGTTAAACCATACTTTTGATTGCGCAGTTCTGAACACTCTTTCTGTAGAAAATGCAAGTGGACATTCGGAGCGCTAAGAGGGTAATAGTGGAAAAAGGAATATATCCAATATAAACTACACAGTAGCATTCTGTGAAAATTCTTTCTGTTCTGTGCATTCAACTAACAGAGTTGAACCTTACTTTTGATTGAGCCGTTCTGAAACACTCTTTCTGTAGAAACTGCAATTGGACATGCTAAGCGCTAAGAGGCCTACATTGGGAAAAAGAATATCTTCAAATAAAAACTACACAGATGCATTCTGTGAAACTTATTTCTGATCTGTAAATTCAGTTAACAGAGATAAAACATATTTTTGATTGAGCAGTTATGAAACACTCTTTTTGTAGAAAATGCAAGTGGAGATTCGGAGCGCTAAGAGGGTAATAGTGGAAAAAGGAATGTCTTCAAATATAAACTACACAGAATCATTCGGTGAAACTTCTTTCTGATCTGTGCATTCAGCTAACAGAGTTAAACCATACTTTTGATTGAGCAGATCTGAACACTCTTTCTGTTGAAAATGCAAATGGACATTTGGAGCGCTAAGAGCTTAGTAGTGGAAAAAGGAATATATTCAAATATAAACTACACAGAAGCATTCTGTGAAACTTCTTTCTGATCTGAGCATTCAGCTAACAGAGCTAAACCATACTTTTGATTGAGCAGTTTTGAAACACTCTGTCTGTAGAAAATGCAACTGGACATTCGTAGCGCTAAGTGGGTAATAGTGGAAAAAAGAATATGTTCAAATATAAACTACACAGAAGCATTGTATGAAACTTCTTTCTGTTCTGTGCATTCAACTAACAGAGTTGAACCTTACTTTTGATTGAGCCGTTCTGAAACACACTTTCTGTAGAAACTGCAATTGGACATTCTGAGCGCTAAGAGGCCTATATTGGGAAAAAGAATGTCTACAAATAAAAACTACACAGAAGAATTGTGTGAAACTTCTTTCTGTTGTGTTTGTTCAACTAAAAGAGTTGAACCTTAGTTTTGATTGAGCCGTTCCGTAACAGTCTTTCTGTAGAAAATGCAAGTGGAGATTCGGAGCGCTAAGAGGGTAATAGTGGAAAAAGGAATGTCTCCAAATATAAACTACACAGAATCATTCTGTGAAAATTCTTTCTGATCTGTGCATTCAGCTAACAGTGTTAAACCATACTTTTGATTGAGCAGATCTGAACACTCTTTCTGTAGAAAATGCAACTGGACATTTGGAGCGCTAAGAGCGTAGTAGTGGAAAAAGGAATATATTCAAATATAAACTACACAGAAGCATTCTGTGAAACTTCTTTCTGATCTGAGCATTCAGCTAACAGAGTTAAACCATACTTTTGATTGAGCAGTTTTGAAACACTCTGTCTGTAGAAAATGCAACTGGACATTCGTAGCGCTAAGTGGGTAATAGTGGAAAAAAGAATATGTTCAAATATAAACTACACAGAAGCATTGTATGAAACTTCTTCCTGTTCTGTGCATTCAACTAACAGAGTTGAACCTTACTTTTGATTGAGCCTTTCTGAAACACTCTTTCTGTAGAAACTGCAATTGGACATTCTGAGCGCTAAGAGGCCTATATTGGGAAAAATAATATCTTCAAATAAAAACTACACAGAAGCATTGTGTGAAACTTATTTCTGATATGTTCATTAAGCTAACAGAGTTAAACCATACTTTTGATTGCGCAGTTCTGAACACTCTTTCTGTAGAAAATGCAAGTGGAAATTCGGAGCGCTAAGAGGGTAATAGTGGAAAAAGGAATATATTCAAATATAAACTACACAGTAGCATTCTGTGAAAATTCTTTCTGTTCTGTGCATTCAACTAACAGAGTTGAACCTTACTTTTGATTGAGCCGTTCTGAAACACTCTTTCTGTAGAAACTGCAATTGGACATGCTAAGCGCTAAGAGGCCTACATTGGGAAAAAGAATATCTTCAAATAAAAACTACACAGATGCATTCTGTGAAACTTATTTCTGATCTGTAAATTCAGTTAACAGAGATAAAACATATTTTTGATTGAGCAGTTATGAAACACTCTTTTTGTAGAAAATGCAAGTGGAGATTCGGAGCGCTAAGAGGGTAATAGTGGAAAAAGGAATGTCTTCAAATATAAACTACACAGAATCATTCGGTGAAACTTCTTTCTGATCTGTGCATTCTGCTAACAGAGTTAAACCATACTTTTGATTGAGCAGATCTGAACACTCTTTCTGTTGAAAATGCAACTGGACATTTTGAGCGCTAAGAGCGTAGTAGTGGAAAAAGGAATATATTCAAATATAAACTACACAGAAGCATTCTGTGAGACTTCTTTCTGATCTGAGCATTCAGCTAACAGAGTTAAACCATACTTTTGATTGAGCAGTTTTGAAACACTCTGTCTGTAGAAAATGCAACTGGACATTCGTAGCGCTAAGTGGGTAATAGTGGAAAAAAGAATATGTTCAAATATAAACTACACAGAAGCATTGTATGAAACTTCTTTCTGTTCTGTGCATTCAACTAACAGAGTTGAACCTTACTTTTGATTGAGCCTTTCTGAAACACTCTTTCTGTAGAAACTGCAATTGGACATTCTGAGCGCTAAGAGGCCTATATTGGGAAAAAGAATGTCTACAAATAAAAACTACACAGAAGAATTGTGTGAAACTTCTTTCTGTTCTGTTTGTTCAACTAAAAGAGTTGAACCTTAGTTTTGATTGAGTCGTTCTGAAACACTCTTTCTGTAGAAAATGCAAGTGGATATTCGGAGCACTAAGGGGGTAATAGTGGAAAAAGGAATGTCTCCAAATATAAACTACACAGAATCATTATGTGAAACTTCTTTCTGATCTGCGCATTCAGCTAACAGAGTTAAACCATACTTTTGATTGAGCAGATCTGAACACTCTTTCTGTAGAAAATGCAACTGGACATTTGGAGCGCTAAGAGAGTAGTAGTGGAAAAACGAATATATTCAAATATAAACTACACAGAAGCATTCTGTGAAACTTCTTTCTGATCTGAGCATTCAGCTAACAGAGTTAAACCATACTTTTGATTGAGCAGTTTTGAAACACTCTGTCTGTAGAAAATGCAACTGGACATTCGTAGCGCTAAGTGGGTAATAGTGGAAAAAAGAATATGTTCAAATATAAACTACACAGAAGCATTGTATGAAACTTCTTTCTGTTCTGTGCATTCAACTAACAGAGTTGAACCTTACTTTTGATTGAGCTTTTCTGAAACACTCTTTCTGTAGAAACTGCAATTGGACATTCTGAGCGCTAAGAGGCATATATTGGGAAAAATAATATCTTCAAATAAAAACTACACAGAAGCATTGCGTGAAACTTATTTCTGATATGTTCATTAAGCTAACAGAGTTAAACCATACTTTTGATTGCGCAGTTCTGAACACTCTTTCTGTAGAAAATGCAAGTGGACATTCGGAGCGCTAAGAGGGTAATAGTGGAAAAAGGAATATATTCAAATATAAACTACACAGTAGCATTCTGTGAAAATTCTTTCTGTTCTGTGCATTCAACTAACAGAGTTGAACCTTACTTTTGATTGAGCCGTTCTGAAACACTCTCTCTGTAGAAACTTCAATTGGACATGCTAAGCGCTAAGAGGCCTACATTGGGAAAAAGAATATCTTAAAATAAAAACTACACAGATGCATTCTGTGAAACTTATTTCTGATCTGTAAATTCAGTTAACAGAGATAAAACATATTTTTGATTGAGCAGTTATGAAACACTCTTTTTGTAGAAAATGCAAGTGGAGATTCGGAGCGCTAAGAGGGTAATAGTGGAAAAAGGAAGGTCTTCAAATATAAACTACACAGAATCATTCGGTGAAACTTCTTTCTGATCTGTGCATTCAGCTAACAGAGTTAAACCATACTTTTGATTGAGCAGATCTGAACACTCTTTCTGTTGAAAATGCAACTGGACATTTGGAGCGCTAAGAGCGTAGTAGTGGAAAAAGGAATATATTCAAATATAAACTACACAGAAGCATTCTGTGAAACTTCTTTCTGATCTGAGCATTCAGCTAACAGAGTTAAACCATACTTTTGATTGAGCAGTTTTGAGACACTCTGTCTGTAGAAAATGCAACTGGACATTCGTAGCGCTAAGTGGGTAATAGTGGAAAAAAGAATATGTTCAAATATAAACTACACAGAAGCATTTTATGAAACTTCTTTCTGTTCTGTGCATTCAACTAACAGAGTTGAACCTTACTTTTGATTGAGCCGTTCTGAAACACTCTTTCTGTAGAAACTGCAATTGGACATTCTGAGCGCTAAGAAGCCTATATTGGGAAAAAGAATGTCTACAAATAAAAACTACACAGAAGAATTGTGTGAAACTTCTTTCTGTTCTGTTTGTTCAACTAAAAGAGTTGAACCTTAGTTTTGATTGAGCCGGTCTGAAACACTCTTTCTGTAGAAAATGCAAGTGGATATTTGGAGCGCTAAGAGGGTAATAGTGGAAAAAGGAATGTCTCCAAATATAAACTACACAGAAGCATTCTGTGAAACTTCTTTCTGATCTGAGCATTCAGCTAACAGAGTTAAACCATACTTTTGATTGAGCAGTTTTGAAACACTCTGTCTGTAGAAAATGCAACTGGACATTCGTAGCGCTAAGTGGGTAATAGTGGAAAAAAGAATATGTTCAAATATAAACTACACAGAAGCATTGTATGAAACTTCTTTCTGTTCTGTGCATTCAACTAACAGAGTTGAACCTTACATTTGATTGAGCCTTTCTGAAACACTCTTTCTGTAGAAACTGCAATTGGACATTATGAGCGCTAAGAGGCCTATATTGGGAAAAATAATATCTTCAAATTAAAACTACACAGAAGCATTTTGTGAAACTTATTTCTGATATGTTCATTAAGCTAACAGAGTTAAACCATACTTTTGATTGCGCAGTTCTGAACACTCTTTCTGTAGAAAATGCAATGAACATTCGGAGCGCTAAGAGGGTAATAGTGGAAAAAGGAATATATTCAAATATTAACTACACAGTAGCATTCTGTGAAAATTCTTTCTGTTCTGTGCATTCAACTAACAGAGTTGAACCTTACTTTTGATTGAGCCGTTCTGAAACACTCTTTCTGTAGAAACTGCAATTGGACATGCTAAGCGCTAAGAGGCCTACATTGGGAAAAAGAATATCTTCAAATAAAAACTACACAGATGCATTCTGTGAAACTTATTTCTGATCTGTAAATTCAGTTAACAGAGATAAAACATATTTTTGATTGAGCAGTTATGAAACACCCTTTTGGTAGAAAATGCAAGTGGAGATTCGGAGCGCTAAGAGGGTAATAGTTTAAAAAGGAATGTCTTCAAATATAAACTACACAGAATCATTCGGTGAAACTTCTTTCTGATCTGTGCATTCAGCTAACAGAGTTAAACCATACTTTTGATTGAGCAGGTCTGAACACTCTTTCTGTTGAAAATGCAACTGGTCATTTTGAGCGCTAAGAGCGTAGTAGTGGAAAAAGGAATATATTCAAATATAAACTACACAGAAGCATTCTGTGAAACTTCTTTCTGATCTGAGCATTCAGCTAACAGAGTTAAACCATACTTTTGATTGAGCAGTTTTGAAACACTCTGTCTGTAGAAAATGCAACTGGACATTCGTAGCGCTAAGTGGGTAATAGTGGAAATAAGAATATGTTCAAATATAAACTACACAGAAGCATTCTGTGAAAATTCTTTCTGTTCTGTGCATTCAACTAACAGAGTTGAACCTTACTTTTGATTGAGCCGTTCTGAAACACTCTCTCTGTAGAAACTTCAATTGGACATGCTAAGCGCTAAGAGGCCTACATTGGGAAAAAGAATATCTTCAAATAAAAACTACACAGATGCATTCTGTGAAACTTATTTCTGATCTGTAAATTCAGTTAACAGAGATAAAACATATTTTTGATTGAGCAGTTATGAAACACTCTTTTTGTAGAAAATGCAAGTGGAGATTCGGAGCGCTAAGAGGGTAATAGTGGAAAAAGGAATGTCTTCAAATATAAACTACACAGAATCATTCGGTGAAACTTCTTTCTGATCTGTGCATTCAGCTAACAGAGTTAAACCATACTTTTGATTGAGCAGATCTGAACACTCTTTCTGTTGAAAATGCAACTGGACATTTGGAGCGCTAAGAGCGTAGTAGTGGAAAAAGGAATATATTCAAATATAAACTACACAGAAGCATTCTGTGAAACTTCTTTCTGATCTGAGCATTCAGCTAACAGAGTAAAACCATACTTTTGATTGAGCAGTTTTGATACACTCTGTCTGTAGAAAATGCAACTGGACATTAGTAGCGCTAAGTGGGTAATAGTGGAAAAAAGAATATGTTCAAATATAAACTACACAGAAGCATTTTATGAAACTTCTTTCTGTTCTGTGCATTCAACTAACAGAGTTGAACCTTACTTTTGATTGAGCCGTTCTGAAACACTCTTTCTGTAGAAACTGCAATTGGACATTCTGAGCGCTAAGAGGCCTATATTGGGAAAAAGAATGCCTACAAATAAAAACTACACAGAAGAATTGTGTGAAACTTCTTTCTGTTCTGTTTGTTCAACTAAAAGAGTTGAACCTTAGTTTTGATTGAGCCGTTCTGAAACACTCTTTCTGTAGAAAATGCAAGTGGATATTTGGAGCGCTAAGAGGGTAATAGTGGAAAAAGGAATGTCTCCAAATATAAACTACACAGAAGCATTCTGTGAAACTTCTTTCTGATCTGAGCATTCAGCTAACAGAGTTAAACCATACTTTTGATTGAGCAGTTTTGAAACACTCTGTCTGTAGAAAATGCAACTGGACATTCGTAGCGCTAAGTGGGTAATAGTGGAAAAAAGAATATGTTCAAATATAAACTACACAGAAGCATTGTATGAAACTTCTTTCTGTTCTGTGCATTCAACTAACAGAGTTGAACCTTACTTTTGATTGAGCCTTTCTGAAACACTCTTTCTGTAGAAACTGCAATTGGACATTATGAGCGCTAAGAGGCCTATATTGGGAAAAATAATATCTTCAAATAAAAACTACACAGATGCATTCTGTGAAACTTATTTCTGATCTGTAAATTCAGTTAACAGAGATAAAACATATTTTTGATTGAGCAGTTATGAAACACTCTTTTTGTAGAAAATGCAAGTGGAGATTCGGAGCGCTAAGAGGGTAATAGTGGAAAAAGGAATGTCTTCAAATATAAACTACACAGAATCATTCGGTGAAACTTCTTTCTGATCTGTGCATTCAGCTAACAGATTTAAACCATACTTTTGATTGAGCAGATCTGAACACTCTTTCTGTTGAAAATGCAACTGGACATTTGGAGCGCTAAGAGCGTAGTAGTGGAAAAAGGAATATATTCAAATATAAACTACACAGAAGCATTCTGTGAAACTTCTTTCTGATCTGAGCATTCAGCTAACAGAGTTAAACCATACTTTTGACTGAGCAGTTTTGAAACACTCTGTCTGTAGAAAATGCAACTGGACATTCGTAGCGCTAAGTGGGTAATAGTGGAAAAAAGAATATGTTCAAATATAAACTACACAGAAGCATTGTATGAAACTTCTTTCTGTTCTGTGCATTCATCTAACAGAGTTGAACCTTACTTTTGATTGAGCCTTTCTGAAACACTCTTTCTGTAGAAACTGCAATTGGACATTATGAGCACTAAGAGGCCTATATTGGGAAAAATAATATCTTCAAATTAAAACTACACAGAAGCATTTTGTGAAACTTATTTCTGATATGTTCATTAAGCTAACAGAGTTAAACCATACTTTTGATTGCGCAGTTCTGAACACTCTTTCTGTAGAAAATGCAAGTGGACATTCGGAGCGCTAAGAGGGTAATAGTGAAAAAGGAATATATACAAATATTAACTACAAAGTAGCATTCTGTGAAAATTCTTTCTGTTCTGTGCATTCAACTAACAGAGTTGAACCTTACTTTTGATTGAGCCGTTCTGAAACACTCTTTCTGTAGAAACTGCAATTGGACATGCTAAGCGCTAAGAGGCCTACATTGGGAAAAAGAATATCTTCAAATAAAAACTACACAGATGCATTCTGTGAAACTTATTTCTGATCTGTAAATTCAGTTAACAGAGATAAAACATATTTTTGATTGAGCAGTTATGAAACACCCTTTTGGTAGAAAATGCAAGTGGAGATTCGGAGCGCTAAGAGGGTAATAGTTTAAAAAGGAATGTCTTCAAATATAAACTACACAGAATCATTCGGTGAAACTTCTTTCTGATCTGTGCATTCAGCTAACAGAGTTAAACCATACTTTTGATTGAGCAGATCTGAACACTCTTTCTGTTGAAAATGCAACTTGTCATTTTGAGCGCTAAGAGCGTAGTAGTGGAAAAAGGAATATATTCAAATATAAACTACACAGAAGCATTCTGTGAAACTTCTTTCTGATCTGAGCATTCAGCTAACAGAGTTAAACCATACTTTTGATTGAGCAGTTTTGAAACACTCTGTCTGTAGAAAATGCAACTGGACATTCGTAGCGCTAAGTGGGTAATAGTGGAAAAAAGAATATGTTCAAATATAAACTACACAGAAGCATTGTATGAAACTTCTTTCTGTTCTGTGCATTCAACTAACAGAGTTGAACCTTACTTTTGATTGAGCCGTTCTGAAACACTCTTTCTGTAGAAACTGCAATTGGACATTCTGAGCGCTAAGAGACCTATATTGGGAAAAAGAATGTCTACAAATAAAAACTACACAGAAGAATTGTGTGAAACTTCTTTCTGTTCTGTTTGTTCAACTAAAAGAGTTGAACCTTAGTTTTGATTGAGCCGTTCTGAAACACTCTTTCTGTAGAAAATGCAAGTGGAGATTCGGAGCGCTAAGAGGGTAATAGTGGAAAAAGGAATGTCTCCAAATATAAACTACACAGAATCATTCTGTGAAACTTCTTTCTGATCTGTGCATTCAGCTAACAGAGTTAAACCATACTTTTGATTGAGCAGATGTGAACACTCTTTCTGTAGAAAATGCAACTGGACATTTGGAGCGCTAAGAGAGTAGTAGTGGAAAAAGGAATATATTCAAATATAAACTACACAGAAGCATTCTGTGAAACTTCTTTCTGATCTGAGCATTCAGCTAACAGAGTTAAACCATACATTTGATTGAGCAGTTTTGAAACACTCTGTCTGTAGAAAATGCAACTGGACATTCGTGGCGCTAAGTGGGTAATAGTGGAAAAAAGAATATGTTCAAATATAAACTACACAGAAGCATTGTATGAAACTTCTTTCTGTTCTGTGCATTCAACTAACAGAGTTGAACCTTACTTTTGATTGAGCCTTTCTGAAACACTCTTTCTGTAGAATCTGCAATTGGACATTCTGAGCGCTAAGAGGCCTCTATTGGGAAAAATAATATCTTCAAATAAAAACTACACAGCAGCATTGCGTGAAACTTATTTCTGATATGTTCATTAAGCTAACAGAGTTAAACCATACTTTTGATTGCGCAGTTCTGAACACTCTTTCTGTAGAAAATGCAAGTGGACATTCGGAGCGCTAAGAGGGTAATAGTGGAAAAAGGAATATATTCAAATATAAACTACACAGTAGCATTCTGTGAAAATACTTTCTGTTCTGTGCCTTCAACTAACAGAGTTGAACCTTACTTTTGATTGAGCCGTTCTGAAACACTCTTTCTGTAGAAACTGCAATTGGACATGCTAAGCGCTAAGAGGCCTACATTGGGAAAAAGAATATCTTCAAATAAAAACTACACAGATGCATTCTGTGAAACTTATTTCTGAACTGTAAATTCAGTTAACAGAGATAAAACATATTTTTGATTGAGCAGTTATGAAACACTCTTTTTGTAGAAAATGCAAGTGGAGATTCGGAGCGCTAAGAGGGTAATAGTGGAAAAAGGAATGTCTTCAAATATAAACTACACAGAATCATTCGGTGAAACTTCTTTCTGATCTGTGCATTCAGCTAACAGAGTTAAACCATACTTTTGATTGAGCAGATCTGAACACTCTTTCTGTTGAAAATGCAACTGGACATTTGGAGCGCTAAGAGCGTAGTAGTGGAAAAAGGAATATATTCAAATATAAACTACACAGAAGCATTCTGTGAAACTTCTTTCTGATCTGAGCATTCAGCTAACAGAGTTAAACCATACTTTTGATTGAGCAGTTTTGAAACACTCTGTCTGTAGAAAATGCAACTGGACATTCGTAGCGCTAAGTGGGTAATAGTGGAAAAAAGAATATGTTCAAATATAAACTACACAGAAGCATTTTATGAAACTTCTTTCTGTTCTGTGCATTCAACTAACAGAGTTGAACCTTACTTTTGATTGAGCCGTTCTGAAACACTCTTTCTGTAGAAACTGCAATTGGACATTCTGAGCGCTAAGAGGCCTATATTGGGAAAAAGAATGTCTACAAATAAAAACTACACAGAAGAATTGTGTGAAACTTCTTTCTGTTCTGTTTGTTCAACTAAAAGAGTTGAACCTTAGTTTTGATTGAGCCGTTCTGAAACACTCTTTCTGTAGAAAATGCAAGTGGATATTTGGAGCGCTAAGAGGGTAATAGTGGAAAAAGGAATGTCTCCAAATATAAACTACACAGAAGCATTCTGTGAAACTTCTTTCTGATCTGAGTATTCAGCTAACAGTGTTAAACCATACTTTTGATTGAGCAGTTTTGAAACACTCTGTCTGTAGAAAATGCAACTGGACATTCGTAGCGCTAAGTGGGTAATAGTGGAAAAAAGAATATGTTCTAATATAAACTACACCGAATCATTGTATGAAACTTCTTTCTGTTCTGTGCATTCAACTAACAGAGTTGAACCTTACTTTTGATTGAGCCTTTCTGAAACACTCTTTCTGTAGAAACTGCAATTGGACATTCTGAGCGCTAAGAGGCCTCTATTGGGAAAAATAATATCTTCAAATAAAAACTACACAGAAGCATTGTGTGAAACTTATTTCTGATATGTTCATTAAGCTAACAGAGTTAAACCATACTTTTGATTGCGCAGTTCTGAACACTCTTTCTGTAGAAAATGCAAGTGGACATTCGGAGCGCTAAGAGGGTAATAGTGGAAAAAGGAATATATTCAAATATTAACTACACAGTAGCATTCTGTGAAAATTCTTTCTGTTCTGTGCATTCAACTAACAGAGTTGAACCTTACTTTTGATTGAGCCGTTCTGAAACACTCTTTCTGTAGAAACTGCAATTGGACATGCTAAGCGCTAAGAGGCCTACATTGGGAAAAAGAATATCTTCAAATAAAAACTACACAGATGCATTCTGTGAAACTTATTTCTGATCTGTAAATTCAGTTAACAGAGATAAAACATATTTTTGATTGAGCAGTTATGAAACACTCTTTTTGTAGAAAATGCAAGTGGAGATTCGGAGCGCTAAGAGGGTAATAGTGGAAAAAGGAATGTCTTCAAATATAAACTACACAGAATCATTCGGTGAAACTTATTTCTGATCTGTGCATTCAGTAACAGAGTTAAACCATACTTTTGATTGAGCAGATCTGAATACTCTTTCTGTTGAAAATGCAACTGGACATTTTGAGCGCTAAGAGCGTAGTAGTGGAAAAAGGAATATATTCACATATAAACTACACAAAAGGATTCTGTGAAACTTCTTTCTGATCTGAGCATTCAGCTAACAGAGTTAAACCATACTTTTGATTGAGCAGTTTTGAAACACTCTGTCTGTAGAAAATGCAACTGGACATTCGTAGCGCTAAGTGGGTAATAGTGGAAAAAAGAATATGTTCAAATATAAACTACACAGAAGCATTGTATGAAACTTCTTTCTGTTCTGTGCATTCAACTAACAGAGTTGAACCTTACTTTTGATTGAGCCGTTCTGAAACACTCTTTCTGTAGAAACTGCAATTGGACATTCTGAGCGCTAAGAGGCCTATATTGGGAAAAAGAATGTCTACAAATAAAAACTACACAGAAGAATTGTGTGAAACTGCTTTCTGTTCTGTTGGTTCAACTAAAAGAGTTGAACCTTAGTTTTGATTGAGCCGTTCTGAAACACTCTTTCTGTAGAAAATGCAAGTGGAGATTCGGAGCGCTAAGGGGGTAATAGTGGAAAAAGGAATGTCTCCAAATATAAACTACACAGAATCATTATGTGAAACTTCTTTCTGATCTGCGCATTCAGCTAACAGAGTTAAACCATACTTTTGATTGAGCAGATCTGAACACTCTTTCTGTAGAAAATGCAACTGGACATTTGGAGCGCTAAGAGAGTAGTAGTGGAAAAAGGAATATATTCAAATATAAACTACACAGAAGCATTCTGTGAAACTTCTTTCTGATCTGAGCATTCAGCTAACAGAGTTAAACCATACTTTTGATTGAGCAGTTTTGAAACACTCTGTCTGTAGAAAATGCAACTGGACATTCGTAGCGCTAAGTGGGTAATAGTGGAAAAAAGAATATGTTCAAATATAAACTACACAGAAGCATTGTATGAAACTTCTTTCTGTTCTGTGCATTCAACTAACAGAGTTGAACCTTACTTTTGATTGAGCCTTTCTGAAACACTCTTTCTGTAGAAACTGCAATTGGACATTCTGAGCGCTAAGAGGCATATATTGGGAAAAATAATATCTTCAAATAAAAACTACACAGAAGCATTGCGTGAAACTTATTTCTGATATGTTCATTAAGCTAACAGAGTTAAACCATACTTTTGATTGCGCAGTTCTGAACACTCTTTCTGTAGAAAATGCAAGTGGACATTCGGAGCGCTAAGAGGGTAATAGTGGAAAAAGGAATATATTCAAATATAAACTACACAGTAGCATTCTGTGAAAATACTTTCTGTTCTGTGCATTCAACTAACAGAGTTGAACCTTACTTTTGATTGAGCCGTTCTGAAACACTCTTTCTGTAGAAACTGCAATTGGACATGCTAAGCGCTAAGAGGCCTACATTGGGAAAAAGAATATCTTCAAATAAAAACTACACAGATGCATTCTGTGAAACTTATTTCTGATCTGTAAATTCAGTTAACAGAGATAAAACATATTTTTGATTGAGCAGTTATGAAACACGCTTTTTGAAGAAAATGCAAGTTGAGGTTCGGAGCGCTAAGAGGGTAATAGTGGAAAAAGGAATGTCTTCAAATATAAACTACACAGAATCATTCGGTGAAACTTCTTTCTGATCTGTGCATTCAGCTAACAGAGTTAAACCATACTTTTGATTGTGCAGATCTGAACACTCTTTCTGTAGAAAATGCAACTGGACATTTGGAGCGCTAAGAGCGTAGTAGTGGATAAAGGAATATATTCAAATATAAACTACACAGAAGCATTCTGTGAAACTTCTTTCTGATCTGAGCATTCAGCTAACAGAGTTAAACCATACTTTTCATTGAGCAGTTTTGAAACACTCTGTCTGTAGAAAATGCAACTGGACATTCGTAGCGCTAAGTGGGTAATAGTGGAAAAAAGAATATGTTCAAATATAAACTACACAGAAGCATTGTATGAAACTTCTTTCTGTTCTGTGCATTCAACTAACAGAGTTGAACCTTACGTTTGATTGAGCCGTTCTGAAACACTCTTTCTGTAGAAACTGCAATTGGACATTCTGAGCGCTAAGAGGCCTATGTTGGGAAAAAGAATGTCTACAAATAAAAACTACACAGAAGCATTGGGTGAAACTTCTTTCTGTCCTGTTTGTTCAACTAAAAGAGTTGAACCTTAGTTTTGATTACGCAGTTCTGAACACTCTTTCTGTAGAAAATGCAAGTGGACATTCGGAGCGCTATGAGGGTAATAGTGGAAAAAGGAATATATTCAATTATAAACTACACAGTAGCATTCTGTGAAAATTCTTCCTGTTCTGTGCATTCAACTAACAAAGTTGAACCTTATTTTGATTGAGCCGTTATGAAACACTCTTTCTGTAGAAACTGCAATTGGACATGCTAAGCGCTAAGAGGCCTACATTGGGAAAAAGAATATCTTCAAATAAAAACTACACAGATGCATTCTGTGGAACTTATTTCTGATCTGTAAATTCATTTAACAGAGATAAAACATATTTTTGATTGAGCAGTTATGAAACACTCTTTTTGTAGAAAATGCAAGTGGAGATTCGGAGCGCTAAGAGGGTAATAGTGGAAAAAGGAATGTCTTCAAATATAAACTACACAGAATCATTCGGTGAAACTTCTTTCTGATATGTGCATTCAGCTAACAGAGTTAAACCATAGTTTTGACTCAGCAGATCTGAACACTCTTTCTGTAGAAAATGCAACTGGACATTTGGAGCGCTAAGAGCGTAGTAGTGGAAAAAGGAATATATTCAAATATAAACTACACACAAGCATTCTGTGAAAGTTCTTTCTGATCTGAGCATTCAGCTAACAGAGTTAAACCATACTTTTGATTGAGCAGTTTTGAAACACTCTGTCTGTAGAAAATGCAACTGGACATTCGTAGCGCTAAGTGGGTAATAGTGGAAAAAAGAATATGTTCAAATATAAACTACACAGAAGCATTGTATGAAACTTCTTTCTGTGCTGTGCATTCAACTAACACAGTTGAACCTTACTTTTGACTGAGCCGTTCTGAAACACTCTTTCTGTAGAAAATGCAATTGGACATTCTGAGCGCTAAGAGGCCTATATTGGGAAAACGAATGTCTACAAATAAAAACTACACAGAAGAATTGTGTGAAACTTCTTTCTGTTCTGTTTGTTCAACTAAAAGAATTGAACCTTAGTTTTGATTGAGCCGTTCTGAAACACTCTTTCTGTAGAAAATGCAAGTGGAGATTCTGAGCGCTAAGAGGGTAATAGTGGAAAAAGGAATGTCTCCAAATATAAACTACACAGAATCATTCTGTGAAACTTCTTTCTGATCTGTGCATTCAGCTAACAGAGTTAAACCATACTTTTGATTGAGCAGATCTGAACACTCTTTCTGTAGAAAATGCAACTGGACATTTGGAGCGCTAAGAGAGTAGTAGAGGAAAAAGGAATATATTCAAATATAAACTACACAGAAGCATTCTGTGAAACTTCTTTCTGATCTGAGCATTCAGCTAACAGAGTTAAACCATACTTTTGATTGAGCAGTTTTGAAACACTCTGTCTGTAGAAAATGCAACTGGACATTCGTAGCGCTAAGTGGGTAATAGTGGAAAAAAGAATATGTTCAAATATAAACTACACAGAAGCATTGTATGAAACTTCTTTCTGTTCTGTGCATTCAACTAACAGAGTTGAACCTTACTTTTGATTGAGCCGTTCTGAAACACTCTTTCTGTAGAAACTGCAATTGGACATTCTGAGCGCTAAGAGGCCTCTATTGGGAAAAATAATATCTTCAAATAAAAACTACACAGAAGCATTGTGTGAAACTTATTTCTGATATTTTCATTAAGCTAACAGGGTTAAACCATACTTTTGATTGCGCAGTTCTGAACACTCTTTCTGTAGAAAATGCAAGTGGACATTCGGAGCGCTAAGAGGGTAATAGTGGAAAAAGGAATATGTTCAAATATAAACTACACAGTAGCATTCTGTGAAAATTCTTTCTGTTCTGTGCATTCAACTAACAGAGTTGAACCTTACTTTTGATTGAGCCGTTCTGAAACACTCTCTCTGTAGAAACTTCAATTGGACATGCTAAGCGCTAAGAGGCCTACATTGGGAAAAAGAATATCTTCAAATAAAAACTACACAGATGCATTCTGTGAAACTTATTTCTGATCTGTAAATTCAGTTAACAGAGATAAAACATATTTTTGATTGAGCAGTTATGAAACACTCTTTTTGTAGAAAATGAAAGTGGAGATTCGGAGCGCTAAGAAGGTAATAGTGGAAAAAGGAATGTCTTCAAATATAAACTACACAGAATCATTCGGTGAAACTTCTTTCTGATCTGTGCATTCAGCTAACAGAGTTAAACCATACTTTTGATTGAGCAGATCTGAACACTCTTTCTGTTGAAAATGCAACTGGACATTTGGAGCGCTAAGAGCGTAGTAGTGGAAAAAGGAATATATTCAAATATAAACTACACAGAAGCATTCTGTGAAACTTCTTTCTGATCTGAGCATTCAGCTAACAGAGTTAAACCATACTTTTGATTGAGCAGTTTTGAGACACTCTGTCTGTAGAAAATGCAACTGGACATTCGTAGCGCTAAGTGGGTAATAGTGGAAAAAAGAATATGTTCAAATATAAACTACACAGAAGCATTTTATGAAACTTCTTTCTGTTCTGTGCATTCAACTAACAGAGTTGAACCTTACTTTTGATTGAGCCGTTCTGAAACACTCTTTCTGTAGAAACTGCAATTGGACATTCTGAGCGCTAAGAGGCCTATATTGGGAAAAAGAATGTCTACAAATAAAAACTACACAGAAGAATTGTGTGAAACTTCTTTCTGTTCTGTTTGTTCAACTAAAAGAGTTGAACCTTAGTTTTGATTGAGCCGTTCTGAAACACTCTTTCTGTAGAAAATGCAAGTGGATATTTGGAGCGCTAAGAGGGTAATAGTGGAAAAAGGAATGTCTCCAAATATAAACTACACAGAAGCATTCTGTGAAACTTCTTTCTGATCTGAGCATTCAGCTAACAGAGTTAAACCATACTTTTGATTGAGCAGTTTTGAAACACTCTGTCTGTAGAAAATGCAACTGGACATTCGTAGCGCTAAGTGGGTAATAGTGGAAAAAAGAATATGTTCAAATATAAACTACACAGAAGCATTGTATGAAACTTCTTTCTGTTCTGTGCATTCAACTAACAGAGTTGAACCTTACTTTTGATTGAGCCTTTCTGAAACACTCTTTCTGTAGAAACTGCAATTGGACATTATGAGCGCTAAGAGGCCTATATTGGGAAAAATAATATCTTCAAATTAAAACTACACAGAAGCATTGTGTGAAACTTATTTCTGATATGTTCATTAAGCTAACAGAGTTAAACCATACTTTTGATTGCGCAGTTCTGAACACTCTTTCTGTAGAAAATGCAAGTGGACATTCGGAGCGCTAAGAGGGTAATAGTGGAAAAAGGAATATATTCAAATATTAACTACACAGTAGCATTCTGTGAAAATTCTTTCTGTTCTGTGCATTCAACTAACAGAGTTGAACCTTACTTTTGATTGAGCCGTTCTGAAACACTCTTTCTGTAGAAACTGCAATTGGACATGCTAAGCGCTAAGAGGCCTACATTGGGAAAAAGAATATCTTCAAATAAAAACTACACAGATGCATTCTGTGAAACTTATTTCTGATCTGTAAATTCAGTTAACAGTGATAAAACATATTTTTGATTGAGCAGTTATGAAACACCCTTTTGGTAGAAAATGCAAGTGGAGATTCGGAGCGCTAAGTGGGTAATAGTGGAAAAAGGAATGTCTTCAAATATAAACTACACAGAATCATTCGGTGAAACTTCTTTCTGATCTGTGCATTCAGCTAACAGAGTTAAACCATACTTTTGATTGAGCAGATCTGAACACTCTTTCTGTTGAAAATGCAACTGGACATTTGGAGCGCTAAGAGCGTAGTAGTGGAAAAAGGAATATATTCAAATATAAACTACACAGAAGCATTCTGTGAAACTTCTTTCTGATCTGAGCATTCACCTAACAGAGTTAAACCATACTTTTGATTGAGCAGTTTTGAAACACTCTGTCTGTAGGAAATGCAACTGGACATTCGTAGCGCTAAGTGGGTAATAGTGGAAAAAAGAATATGTTCAAATATAAACTACACAGAAGCATTTTATGAAACTACTTTCTGTTCTGTGCATTCAACTGACAGAGTTGAACCTTACTTTTGATTGAGCCGTTCTGAAACACTCTTTCTGTAGAAACTGCAATTGGACATTCTGAGCGCTAAGAGGCCTATATTGGGAAAAAGAATGTCTACAAATAAAAACTACACAGAAGAATTGTGTGAAACTTCTTTCTGTTCTGTTTGTTCAACTAAAAGAGTTGAACCTTAGTTTTGATTGAGCCGTTCTGAAACACTCTTTCTGTAGAAAATGCAAGTGGATATTTGGAGCGCTAAGAGGGTAATAGTGGAAAAAGGAATGTCTCCAAATATAAACTACACAGAAGCATTCTGTGAAACTTCTTTCTGATCTGAGTATTCAGCTAACAGAGTTAAACCATACTTTTGATTGAGCAGTTTTGAAACACTCTGTCTGTAGAAAATGCAACTGGACATTCGTAGCGCTAAGTGGGTAATAGTGGAAAAAAGAATATGTTCAAATATAAACTACACAGAAGCATTGTATGAAACTTCTTTCTGTTCTGTGCATTCAACTAACAGAGTTGAACCTTACTTTTGATTGAGCCTTTCTGAAACACTCTTTCTGTAGAAACTGCAATTGGACATTCTGAGCGCTAAGAGGCCTCTATTGGGAAAAATAATATCTTCAAATAAAAACTACACAGCAGCATTGCGTGAAACTTATTTCTGATATGTTCATTAAGCTAACAGAGTTAAACCATACTTTTGATTGCGCAGTTCTGAACACTCTTTCTGTAGAAAATGCAAGTGGACATTCTTAGCGCTAAGAGGGTAATAGTGGAAAAAGGAATATATTCAAATATAAACTACACAGTAGCATTCTGTGAAAATACTTTCTGTTCTGTGCATTCAACTAACAGAGTTGAACCTTACTTTTGATTGAGCCGTTCTGAAACACTCTTTCTGTAGAAACTGCAATTGGACATGCTAAGCGCTAAGAGGCCTACATTGGGAAAAAGAATATCTTCAAATAAAAACTACACAGATGCATTCTGTGAAACTTATTTCTGATCTGTAAATTCAGTTAACAGAGATAAAACATATTTTTGATTGAGCAGTTATGAAACACTCTTTTTGTAGAAAATGCAAGTGGAGATTCGGAGCGCTAAGAGGGTAATAGTGGAAAAAGGAATGTCTTCAAATATAAACTACACAGAATCATTCGGTGAAACTTCTTTCTGATCTGTGCATTCAGCTAACAGAGTTAAACCATACTTTTGATTGAGCAGATCTGAATACTCTTTCTGTTGAAAATGCAACTGGACATTTTGAGCGCTAAGAGCGTAGTAGTGGAAAAAGGAATATATTCAAATATAAACTACACAAAAGCATTCTGTGAAACTTCTTTTTGATCTGAGCATTCAGCTAACAGAGTTAAACCATACTTTTGATTGAGCAGTTTTGAAACACTCTGTCTGTAGAAAATGCAACTGGACATTCGTAGCGCTAAGTGGGTAATAGTGGAAAAAAGAATATGTTCAAATATAAACTACACAGAAGCATTGTATGAAACTTCTTTCTGTTCTGTGCATTCAACTAACAGAGTTGAACCTTACTTTTGATTGAGCCGTTCTGAAACACTCTTTCTGTAGAAACTGCAATTGGACATTCTGAGCGCTAAGAGGCCTATATTGGGAAAAAGAATGTCTACAAATAAAAACTACACAGAAGAATTGTGTGAAACTTCTTTCTGTTCTGTTTGTTCAACAAAAAGAGTTGAACCTTAGTTTTGATTGAGCCGTTCTGAAACACTCTTTCTGTAGAAAATGCAAGTGGAGATTCGGAGCGCTAAGGGGGTAATAGTGGAAAAAGGAATGTCTCCAAATATAAACTACACAGAATCATTATGTGAAACTTCTTTCTGATCTGCGCATTCAGCTAACAGAGTTAAACCATACTTTTGATTGAGCAGATATGAACACTCTTTCTGTAGAAAATGCAACTGGACATTTGGAGCGCTAAGAGAGTAGTAGTGGAAAAAGGAATATATTCAAATATAAACTACACAGAAGCATTCTGTGAAACTTTTTTCTGATCTGAGCATTCAGCTAACAGAGTTAAAGCATACTATTGATTGAGCAGTTTTGAAACACTCTGTCTGTAGAAAATGCAACTGGACATTCGTAGCGCTAAGTGGGTAATAGTGGAAAAAAGAATATGTTCAAATATAAACTACACAGAAGCATTGTATGAAACTTCTTTCTGTTCTGTGCATTCAACTAACAGAGTTGAACCTTACTTTTGATTGAGCCTTTCTGAAACACTCTTTCTGTAGAAACTGCAATTGGACATTCTGAGCGCTAAGAGGCATATATTGGGAAAAATAATACTTTAAATAAAAACTACACAGAAGCATTGCGTGAAACTTATTTCTGATATGTTCATTAAGCTAACAGAGTTAAACCATACTTTTGATTGCGCAGTTCTGAACACTCTTTCTGTAGAAAATGCAAGTGGACATTCGGAGCGCTAAGAGGGTAATAGTGGAAAAAGGAATATATTCAAATATAAACTACACAGTAGCATTCTGTGAAAATACTTTCTGTTCTGTGCATTCAACTAACAGAGTTGAACCTTACTTTTGATTGAGCCGTTCTGAAACACTCTTTCTGTAGAAACTGCAGTTGGACATGCTAAGCGCTAAGAGGCCTACATTGGGAAAAAGAATATCTTCAAATAAAAACTACACAGATGCATTCTGTGAAACTTATTTCTGATCTGTAAATTCAGTTAACAGAGATAAAACATATTTTTGATTGAGCAGTTATGAAACACGCTTTTTGAAGTAAATGCAAGTTGAGATTCGGAGCGCTAAGAGGGTAATAGTGGAAAAAGGAATGTCTTCAAATATAAACTACACAGAATCATTCGGGGAAACTTCTTTCTGATCTGTGCATTCAGCTAACAGAGTTAAACCATACCTTTGATTGTGCAGATCTGAACACTCTTTCTGTAGAAAATGCAACTGGACATTTGGAGCGCTAAGAGCGTAGTAGTGGAAAAAGGAATATATTCAAATATAAACTACACAGAAGCATTCTGTGAAACTTCTTTCTGATCTGAGCATTCAGCTAACAGAGTTAAACCATACTTTTCATTGAGCAGTTTTGAAACACTCTGTCTGTAGAAAATGCAACTGGACATTCGTAGCGCTAAGTGGGTAATAGTGGAAAAAAGAATATGTTCAAATATAAACTACACAGAAGCATTGTATGAAACTTCTTTCTCTTCTGTGCATTCAACTAACAGAGTTGAACCTTACGTTTGATTGAGCCGTTCTGAAACACTCTTTCTGTAGAAACTGCAATTGGACATTCTGAGCGCTAAGAGGCCTATATTGGGAAAAAGAATGTCTACAAATAAAAACTACACAGAAGCATTGGGTGAAACTTCTTTCTGTTCTGTTTGTTCAACTAAAAGAGTTGAACCTTAGTTTTGATTGCGCAGTTCTGAACACTCTTTCTGTAGAAAATGCAAGTGGACATTCGGAGCGCTATGAGGGTAATAGTGGAAAAAGGAATATATTCAATTATAAACTACACAGTAGCATTCTGTGAAAATTCTTCCTGTTCTGTGCATTCAACTAACAGAGTTGAACCTTATTTTGATTGAGCCGTTATGAAACACTCTTTCTGTAGAAACTGCAATTGGACATGCTAAGCGCTAAGAGGCCTACATTGGGAAAAAGAATATCTTCAAATAAAAACTACACAGATGCATTCTGTGGAACTTATTTCTGATCTGTAAATTCATTTAACAGAGATAAAACATATTTTTGATTGAGCAGTTATGAAACACTCTTTTTGTAGAAAATGCAAGTGGAGATTCGGAGCGCTAAGAGGGTAATAGTGGAAAAAGGAATGTCTTCAAATATAAACTACACAGAATCATTCGGTGAAACTTCTTTCTGATATGTGCATTCAGCTAACAGAGTTAAAACATAGTTTTGACTGAGCAGATCTGAACACTCTTTCTGTAGAAAATGCAACTGGACATTTGGAGCGCTAAGAGTGTAGTAGTGGAAAAAGGAATATATTCAAATATAAACTACACACAAGCATTCTGTGAAAGTTCTTTCTGATCTGAGCATTCAGCTAACAGAGTTAAACCATACTTTTGATTGAGCAGTTTTGAAACACTCTGTCTGTAGAAAATGCAACTGGACATTCGTAGCGCTAAGTGGGTAATAGTGGAAAAAAGAATATGTTCAAATATAAACTACACAGAAGCATTGTATGAAACTTCTTTCTGTGCTGTGCATTCAACTAACACAGTTGAACCTTACTTTTGACTGAGCCGTTCTGAAACACTCTTTCTGTAGAAACTGCAATTGGACATTCTGAGCGCTAAGAGGCCTATATTGGGAAAACGAATGTCTACAAATAAAAACTACACAGAAGAATTGTGTGAAACTTCTTTCTGTTCTGTTTGTTCAACTAAAAGAATTGAACCTTAGTTTTGATTGAGCCGTTCTGAAACACTCTTTCTGTAGAAAATGCAAGTGGAGATTCTGAGCGCTAAGAGGGTAATAGTGGAAAAAGGAATGTCTCCAAATATAAACTACACAGAATCATTCTGTGAAACTTCTTTCTGATCTGTGCATTCAGCTAACAGAGTTAAACCATACTTTAGATTGAGCAGATCTGAACACTCTTTCTGTAGAAAATGCAACTGGACATTTGGAGCGCTAAGAGAGTAGTAGAGGAAAAAGGAATATATTCAAATATAAACTACACAGAAGCATTCTGTGAAACTTCTTTCTGATCTGAGCATTCAGCTAACAGAGTTAAACCATACTTTTGATTGAGCAGTTTTGAAACACTCTGTCTGTAGAAAATGCAACTGGACATTCGTAGCGCTAAGTTTGTAATAGTGGAAAAAAGAATATGTTCAAATATAAACTACACAGAAGCATTGTATGAAACTTCTTTCTGTTCTGTGCATTCAACTAACAGAGTTGAACCTTACTTTTGATTGAGCCGTTCTGAAACACTCTTTCTGTAGAAACTGCAATTGGACATTCTGAGCGCTAAGAGGCCTCTATTGGGAAAAATAATATCTTCAAATAAAAACTACACAGAAGCATTGTGTGAAACTTATTTCTGATATGTTCATTAAGCTAACAGAGTTAAACCATACTTTTGATTGCGCAGTTCTGAACACTCTTTCTGTAGAAAATGCAAGTGGACATTCGGAGCGCTAAGAGGGTAATAGTGGAAAAAGGAATATATTCAAATATAAACTACACAGTAGCATTCTGTGAAAATTCTTTCTGTTCTGTGCATTCAACTAACAGAGTTGAACCTTACTTTTGATTGAGCCGTTCTGCAACACTCTTTCTGTAGAAACTGCAATTGGACATGCTAAGCGCTAAGAGGCCTACATTGGGAAAAAGAATATCTTCAAATAAAAACTACACAGATGCATTCTGTGAAACTTATTTCTGATCTGTAAATTCAGTTAACAGAGATAAAACATATTTTTGATTGAGCAGTTATGAAACACTCTTTTTGTAGAAAATGCAAGTGGAGATTCGGAGCGCTAAGAGGGTAATAGTGGAAAAAGGAATGTCTTCAAATATAAACTACACAGAATCATTCGGTGAAACTTCTTTCTGATCTGTGCATTCAGCTAACAGAATTAAACCATACTTTTGATTGAGCAGATCTGAACACTCTTTCTGTAGAAAATGCAACTGGACATTTGGAGCGCTAAGAGCGTAGTAGTGGAAAAAGGAATATATTCAAATATAAACTACACAGAAGCATTCTGTGAAACTTCTTTCTGATCTGAGCATTCAGCTAACAGAGTTAAACCATACTTTTGATTGAGCAGTTTTGAAACACTCTGTCTGTAGAAAATGCAACTGGACATTCGTAGCGCTAAGTGGGTAATAGTGGAAAAAAGAATATGTTCAAATATAAACTACACAGAAGCATTGTATGAAACTTCTTTCTGTTCTGTGCATTCAACTAACAGAGTTGAACCTTACTTTTGATTGAGCCTTTCTGAAACACTCTTTCTGTAGAAACTGCAATTGGACATTCTGAGCGCTAAGAGGCCTCTATTGGGAAAAATAATATCTTCATATAAAAACTACACAGAAGCATTGTGTGAAACTTATTTCTGATATGTTCATTAAGCTAACAGAGTTAAACCATACTTTTGATTGCGCAGTTCTGAACACTCTTTCTGTAGAAAATGCAAGTGGACATTCGGAGCGCTAAGAGGGTAATAGTGGAAAAAGGAATATATTCAAATATAAACTACACAGTAGCATTCTGTGAAAATTCTTTCTGTTCTGTGCATTCAACTAACAGAGTTGAACCTTACTTTTGATTGAGCTGTTCTGAAACACTCTTTCTGTAGAAACTGCAATCTGACATGCTAAGCGCTAAGAGGCCTATATTGGGAAAAAGAATATCTTCAAATAAAAATTACACAGATGCATTCTGTGAAACTTATTTCTGATCTGTAAATTCAGTTAACAGAGATAAAACATATTTTTGATTGAGCAGTTATGAAACACGCTTTTTGAAGAAAATGCAAGTGGAGATTCAGAGCGCTAAGAGGGTAATAGTGGAAAAAGGAATATCTTCAAATATAAACTACACAGAATCATTCTGTGAAACTTCTTTCTGATCTGTGCATTCAGCTAACAGTGTTAAACCATACTTTTGATTGTGCAGATCTGAACACTCTTTCTGTAGAAAATGCAACTGGACATTTGGAGCGCTAAGAGAGTAGTAGTGGAAAAATTAATATATTCAAATATAAACTACACAGAAGCATTCTGTGAAACTTCTTTCTGATCTGAGCATTCAGCTAACAGAGTTAAACCATACTTTTGATTGAGCAGTTTTGAAACACTCTGTCTGTAGAAAATGCAACTGGACATTCGTAGCGCTAAGTGGGTAATAGTGGAAAAAAGAATATGTTCAAATATAAACTACACAGAATCATTGTATGAAACTTCTTTCTGTTCTATGCATTCAACTAACAGAGTTGAACCTTACGTTTGATTGAGCCGTTCTGAAACACTCTTTCTGTAGAAACTGCAATTGGACATTCTGAGCGCTAAGAGGCCTATATTGGGAAAAAGAATGTCTACAAATAAAAACTACACAGAAGCATTGGGTGAAACTTCTTTCTGTTCTGTTTGTTCACCTAAAAGAGTTGAACCTTAGTTTTGATTGCGCAGTTGTGAACACTCTTTCTGTAGAAAATGCAAGTGGACATTCGGAGCACTATGAGGGTAGTAGTGGAAAAAGGAATATATTCAAATATAAACTACACAGTAGCATTCTGTGAAAATTCTTCCTGTTCTGTGCATTCAACTAACAGAGTTGAACCTTACTTTTGATTGAGCCGTTATGAAACACTCTTTCTGTAGAAACTGCAATTGGACATGCTAAGCGCTAAGAGGCCTACATTGGGAAAAAGAATATCTTCAAATAAAAACTACACAGATGCATTCTGTGAAAATTATTTCTGATCTGTAAATTCAGTTAACAGAGATAAAACATATTTTTGATTGAGCAGTTATGAAACACTCTTTTTGTAGAAAATGCAAGTGGAGATTCGGAGCGCTAAGAGGGTAATAGTGGAAAAAGGAATGTCTTCAAATATAAACTACACAGAATCATTCGGTGAAACTTTTTTCTGATCTGTGCATTCAGCTAACAGAGTTAAACCATACTTTTGATTGAGCAGATCTGAACACTCTATCTGTAGAAAATGCAACTGGACATTTGGAGCACTAAGAGAGTAGTAGTGGAAAAAGTAATATATTCAAATACAAACTACACAGAAGCATTATGTGAAACTTCTTTCCGATCTGAGCATTCAGCTAACAGAGTTAAACCATACTTTTGATTGAGCAGTTTTGAAACACTCTGTCTGTAGAAAATGCAACTGGACATTCGTAGCGCTAAGTGGGTAATAGTGGAAAAGAGTGTATGTTCAGATATAAACTACACAGAAGCATTGTATGAAACTTCTTTCTGTTCTGTGCATTCAACTAACAGAGTTGAACCTTACTTTTGATTGAGCCTTTCTGAAACACTCTTTCTGTAGAAACTGCAATTGGACATTCTGAGCGCTAAGAGGCCTCTATTGGGACAAATAATATCTTCAAATAAAAACTACACAGAAGCATTTTGTGAAACTTATTTCTGATATGTTCATTAAGCTAACAGAGTTAAACCATACTTTTGATTGCGCAGTTCTGAACACTCTTTCTGTAGAAAATGCAAGTGGACATTCGGAGCGCTAAGAGGGTAATAGTGGAAAAAGGAATATATTCAAATATAAAATACACAGTAGCATTCTGTGAAAATTCTTTCTGTTCTGTGCATTCAACTAACAGAGTTGAACCTTACTTTTGATTGAGCCGTTCTGAAACATTCTTTCTGTAGAAACTGCAATTGGACATGCTAAGCGCTAAGAGGCCTACATTGGGAAAAAGAATATCTTCAAATAAAAACTACACAGATGCATTCTGTGAAACTTATTTCTGATCTGTAAATTCAGTTAACAGAGATAAAACATATTTTTGATTGAGCAGTTATGAAACACTGTTTTTGTAGAAAATGCAAGTGGAGATTCGGAGCGCTAAGAGGGTAATAGTGGAAAAAGGAATGTCTTCAAATATAAATTACACAGAATCATTCGGTGAAACTTCTTTCTGATCTGTGCATTCAGCTAACAGAATTAAACCATACTTTTGATTGAGCAGATCTGAACACTCTTTCTGTAGAAAATGCAACTGGACATTTGGAGCGCTAAGAGCGTAGTAGTGGAAATAGTAATATATTCAAATATAAACTACCCAGAAGCATTCTGTGAAACTTCTTTCTGATCTGAGCATTCAGCTAACAGAGTTAAAACATACTTTTGATTGAGCAGTTTTGAAACACTCTGTCTGTCGAAAATGCAACTGGACATTCGTAGCGCTAAGTGGGTAATAGTGGAAAAAAGAATATGTTCAAATATAAACTACACAGAAGCATTGTGTGAAACTACTTTCTGTTCTGTGCATTCAACTAACAGAGTTGAACCTTACTTTTGATTGAGCCGTTCTGAAACACTCTTTCTGTAGAAACTGCAATTGGACATTCTGAGCGCTAAGAGGCCTATATTGGGAAAAAGAATGTCTACAAATAAAAACTACACAGAAGAATTTTGTGAAACTTCTTTCTGTTCTGTTTGTTCAACTAAAAGAGTTGAACCTTAGTTTTGATTGAGCCGTTCTGAAACACACTTTCTGTAGAAAATGCAAGTGGAGATTCGGAGCGCTAAGAGGGTAATAGTGGAAAAAGGAATGTCTCCAAATATAAACTACACAGAATAATTCTGTGAAACTTCTTTCTGATCTGTGCATTCAGCTAACAGAGTTAAAACATACTTTTGATTGAGCAGATCTGAACACTCTTTCTGTAGAAAATGCAACTGGACATTTGGAGCGCTAAGAGAGTAGTAGTGGAAAAAGGAATATATTCAAATATAAACTACACAGAAGCATTCTGTGAAACTTCTTTCTGATCTGAGCATTCAGCTAACAGAGTTAAACCATACTTTTGATTGAGCAGTTTTGAAACACTCTGTCTGTAGAAAATGCAACTGGACATTCGTAGCGCTAAGTGGGTAATAGTGGAAAAAAGAATATGTTCAAATATAAACTACACAGAAGCATTGTATGAAACTTCTTTCTGTTCTGTGCATTCAACTAAAAGAGTTGAACCTTACTTTTGATTGAGCCTTTCTGAAACACTCTTTCTGTAGAAACTGCAATTGGACATTCTGAGCGCTAAGAGGCCTCTATTGGGAAAAATAATATCTTCATATAAAAACTACAGAGAAGCATTGTGTGAAACTTATTTCTGATATGTTCATTAAGCTAACAGAGTTAAACCATACTTTTGATTGCGCAGTTCTGAACACTCTTTCTGTAGAAAATGCAAGTGGACATTCGGAGCGCTAAGAGGGTAATAGTGGAAAAAGGAATATATTCAAATATAAACTACACAGTAGCATTCTGTGAAAATTCTTTCTGTTCTGTGCATTCAACTAACAGAGTTGAACCTTACTTTTGATTGAGCTGTTCTGAAACACTCTTTCTGTAGAAACTGCAATCTGACATGCTAAGCGCTAAGAGGCCTACATTGGGAAAAAGAATATCTTCAAATAAAAACTACACAGATGCATTCTGTGAAACTTATTTCTGATCTGTAAATTCAGTTAACAGAGATAAAACATATTTTTGATTGAGCAGTTATGAAACACGCTTTTTGAAGAAAATGCAAGTGGAGATTCGGAGCGCTAAGAAGGTAATAGTGGAAAAAGGAATGTCTTCAAATATAAACTACACAGAATCATTCGGTGAAACTTCTTTCTGATCTGTGCATTCAGCTAACAGAGTTAAACCATACTTTTGATTGTGCAGATCTGAACACTCTTTCTGTAGAAAATGCAACTTGACATTTGGAGCGCTAAGAGCGTAGTAGTGGAAAAGGGAATATATTCAAATATAAACTACACAGAAGCATTCTGTGAAACTTCTTTCTGATCTGAGCATTCAGCTAACAGAGTTAAACCATAGTTTTCATTGAGCAGTTTTGAAACACTCTGTCTGTAGAAAATGCAACTGGACATTCGTAGCGCTAAGTGGGTAATAGTGGAAAAAAGAATATGTTCAAATATAAACTACACAGAAGCATTGTATGAAACTTCTTTCTGTTCTGTGCATTCAACTAACAGAGTTGAACCTTACGTTTGATTGAGCCGTTCTGAAACACTCTTTCTGTAGAAACTGCAATTGGACATTCTGAGCGCTAAGAGGCCTATATTGGGAAAAAGAATGTCTACAAATAAAAACTACACAGAAGCATTGGGTGAAACTTCTTTCTGTTCTGTTTGTTCAAATAAAAGAGTTGAACCTTAGTTTTGATTGCGCAGTTCTGAACACTCTTTCTGTAGAAAATGCAAGTGGACATTCGGAGCGCTATGAGGGTAATAGTGGAAAAAGGAATATATTCAATTATAAACTACACAGTAGCATTCTGTGAAAATTCTTCCTGTTCTGTGCATTCAACTAACAGAGTTGAACCTTATTTTGATTGAGCCGTTATGAAACACTCTTTCTGTAGAAACTGCAATTGGACATGCTAAGCGCTAAGAGGCCTACATTGGGAAAAAGAATATCTTCAAATAAAAACTACACAGATGCATTCTGTGGAACTTATTTCTGATCTGTAAAATCATTTAACAGAGATAAAACATATTTTTGATTGAGCAGTTATGAAACACTCTTTTTGTAGAAAATGCAAGTGGAGATTCGGAGCGCTAAGAGGGTAATAGTGGAAAAAGGAATGTCTTCAAATATAAACTACACAGAATCATTCGGTGAAACTTCTTTCTGATATGTGCATTCAGCTAACAGAGTTAAACCATAGTTTTGACTGAGCAGATCTGAACACTCTTTCTGTAGAAAATGCAACTGGACATTTGGAGCGCTAAGAGCGTAGTAGTGGAAAAAGGAATATATTCAAATATAAACTACACACAAGCATTCTGTGAAAGTTCTTTCTGATCTGAGCATTCAGCTAACAGAGTTAAACCATACTTTTGATTGAGCAGTTTTGAAACACTCTGTCTGTAGAAAATGCAACTGGACATTCGTAGCGCTAAGTGGGTAATAGTGGAAAAAAGAATATGTTCAAATATAAACTACACAGAAGCATTGTATGAAACTTCTTTCTGTTCTGTGCATTCAACTAACACAGTTGAACCTTACTTTTGACTGAGCCGTTCTGAAACACTCTTTCTGTAGAAACTGCAATTGGACATTCTGAGCGCTAAGAGGCCTATATTGGGAAAACGAATGTCTACAAATAAAAACTACACAGAAGAATTGTGTGAAACTTCTTTCTGTTCTGTTTGTTCAACTAAAAGAATTGAACCTTAGTTTTGATTGAGCCGTTCTGAAACACTCTTTCTGTAGAAAATGCAAGTGGAGATTCTGAGCGCTAAGAGGGTAATAGTGGAAAAAGGAATGTCTCCAAATATAAACTACACAGAATCATTCTGTGAAACTTCTTTCTGATCTGTGCATTCAGCTAACAGAGTTAAACCATAATTTTGATTGAGCAGATCTGAACACTCTTTCTGTAGAAAATGCAACTGGACATTTGGAGCGCTAAGAGAGTAGTAGAGGAAAAAGGAATATATTCAAATATAAACTACACAGAAGCATTCTGTGAAACTTCTTTCTGATCTGAGCATTCAGCTAACAGAGTTAAACCATACTTTTGATTGAGCAGTTTTGAAACACTCTGTCTGTAGAAAATGCAACTGGACATTCGTAGCGCTAAGTGGGTAATAGTGGAAAAAAGAATATGTTCAAATATAAACTACACAGAAGCATTGTATGAAACTTCTTTCTGTTCTGTGCATTCAACTAACAGAGTTGAACCTTACTTTTGATTGAGCCGTTCTGAAACACTCTTTCTGTAGAAACTGCAATTGGACATTCTGAGCGCTAAGAGGCCTCTATTTGGAAAAATAATATCTTCAAATAAAAACTACACAGAAGCATTGTGTGAAACTTATTTCTGATATGTTCATTAAGCTAACAGAGTTAAACCATACTTTTGATTGCGCAGTTCTGAACACTCTTTCTGTAGAAAATGCAAGTGGACATTCGGAGCGCTAAGAGGGTAATAGTGGAAAAAGGAATATATTCAAATATAAACTACACAGTAGCATTCTGTGAAAATTCTTTCTGTTCTGTGCATTCAACTAACAGAATTTAACCTTACATTTGATTGAGCCGTTCTGAAACACTCTTTCTGTAGAAACTGCAATTGGACATGCTAAGCGCTAAGAGGCCTACATTGGGAAAAAGAATATCTTCAAATAAAAACTACACAGATGCATTCTGTGAAACTTATTTCTGATCTGTAAATTCAGTTAACAGAGATAAAACATATTTTTGATTGAGCAGTTATGAAACACTGTTTTTGTAGAAAATGCAAGTGGAGATTCGGAGCGCTAAGGGGGTAATAGTGGAAAAAGGAATGTCTTCAAATATAAACTACACAGAATCATTCGGTGAAACTTCTTTCTGATCTGTGCATTCAGCTAACAGAATTAAACCATACTTTTGATTGAGCAGATCTGAACACTCTTTCTGTAGAAAATGCAACTGGACATTTGGAGCGCTAAGAGCGTAGTAGTGGAAAAAGGAATATATTCAAATATAAACTACACAGAAGCATTCTGTGAAACTTCTTTCTGATCTGAGCATTCAGCTAACAGAGTTAAAACATACTTTTGATTGAGCAGTTTTGAAACACTCTGTCTGTAGAAAATGCAACTGGACATTCGTAGCGCTAAGTGGGTAATAGTGGAAAAAAGAATATGTTCAAATATAAACTACACAGAAGCATTGTGTGAAACTTCTTTCTGTTCCGTGCATTCAACTAACAGAGTTGAACCTTACTTTTGATTGAGCCGTTCTGAAACACTCTTTCTGTAGAAACTGCAATTGGACATTCTGAGCGCTAAGAGGCCTATATTGGGAAAAAGAATGTCTACAAATAAAAACTACACAGAAGAATTGTGTGAAACTTCTTTCTGTTCTGTTTGTTCAACTATAAGAGTTGAACCTTAGTTTTGATTGAGCCGTTCTGAAACACTCTTTCTGTAGAAAATGCAAGTGGAGATTCGGAGCGCTAAGAGGGTAATAGTGGAAAAAGGAATGTCTCCATATATAAACTACACAGAATAATTCTGTGAAACTTCTTTCTGATCTGTGCATTCAGCTAACAGAGTTAAACCATACTTTTGATTGAGCAGATCTGAACACTCTTTCTGTAGAAAATGCAACTGGACATTTGGAGCGCTAAGAGAGTAGTAGTGGAAAAAGGAATATATTCAAATATAAACTACACAGAAGCATTCTGTGAAACTTCTTTCTGATCTGAGCATTCAGCTAACAGAGTTAAACCATACTTTTGATTGCGCAGTTCTGAACACTCTTTCTGTAGAAAATGCAAGTGGACATTCGTAGCCCTAAGTGGGTAATAGTGGAAAAAAGAATATGTTCAAATATAAACTACACAGAAGCATTGTATGAAACTTCTTTCTGTTCTGTGCATTCAACTAACAGAGTTGAACCTTACTTTTGATTGAGCCGTTCTGAAACACTCTTTCTGTAGAAATTGCAATTGGACATGCTAAGCGCTAAGAGGCCTACATTGGGAAAAAGAATATCTTCAAATAAAAACTACACAGATGCATTCTGTGAAACTTATTTCTGATCTGTAAATTCAGTTAACAGGGATAAAACATATTTTTGATTGAGCAGTTATGAAACACTCTTTTTGTAGAAAATGCAAGTGGAGATTCGGAGCGCTAAGAGGGTACTAGTGGAAAAAGGAACGTCTTCAAATATAAACTACACAGAATCATTTGGTGAAACTTCTTTCTGATCTGTGCATTCAGCTAACAGAGTTAAACCATACTTTTGATTGAGCAGATCTGAACACTCTTTCTGTAGAAAATGCAACTGGACATTTGGAGCGCTAGGAGCGTAGTAGTGGAAAAAGGAATATATTCAAATATAAACTACACAGAAGCATTCTGTGAAACTTCTTTCTGATCTGAGCATTCAGCTAACAGAGTTAAACCATACTTTTGATTGAGCAATTTTGAAACACTCTGTCTGTAGAATATACAACTGGACATTCGTAGCGCTAAGTGGGTAATAGTGGAAAAAAGAATATGTTCAAATATAAACTACACGGAAGCATTCTGTGAAACTTCTTGCTGTTCTGTGCATTCAACTAACAGAGTTGAACCTTACTTTTGATTGAGCCGTTCTGAAACACTCTTTCTGTAGAAACTGCAATTGGACATTGTGAGCGCTAAGAGGCCTATATTGGGAAAAAGAATGTCTACAAATAAAAACTACACAGAAGAATTCTGTGAAAATACTTTCTGTTCTGTTTGTTCAACTAAAAGAGTTGAACCTTAGTTTTGATTGAGCCGTTCTGAAACACTCTTTCTGTAGAAAATGCAAGTGGAGATTCGGAGCGCTAAGAGGGTAATAGTGGAAAAAGGAATGTCTCCATATATAAGCTACACAGAATCATTCTGTGAAACTTCTTTCTGATCTGTGCATTCAGCTAACAGAGTTAAACCATACTTTTGATTCAGCAGATCTGAACACTCTTTCTGTAGAAAATGCAACTGGACATTTGGAGCGCTAAGAGCGTAGTAGTGGAAAAAGGAATATATTCAAATATAAACTACACAGAAGCATTCTGTGAAACTTCTTTCTGATCTGAGCATTCAGCTAACAGAGTTAAACCACACTTTTGATTGAGCAGTTTTGAAACCCTCTGTCTGTAGAAAATGCAACTGGACATTCGTAGCGCTAAGTGGGTATTAGTGGAAAAAAGAATATGTTCAAATATAAACTACACAGAAGCATTGTATGAAACTTCTTTCTGTTCTGTGCATTCAACTAACAGTGTTGAACCTTACTTTTGATTGAGCCTTTCTGAAACACTCTTTCTGTAGAAACTGCAATTGGACATTCTGAGCGCTAAGAGGCCTCTATTGGGAAAAATAATATCTTCAAATAAAAACTACACAGAAGCATTGTGTGAAACTTATTTCTGATATGTTCATTAAGCTAACAGAGTTAAACCATACTTTTGATTGCGCAGTTCTGAACACTCTTTCTGTAGAAAATGCAAGTGGACATTCGGAGCGCTAAGAGGGTAATAGTGGAAAAAGGAATATATTCAAATATAAACTACACAGTAGCATTCTGTGAAAATTCTTTCTGTTCTGTGCATTCAGCTAACAGAGTTGAACCTTACTTTTGATTGAGCCGTTCTGAAACACTCTTTCTGTAGAAACTGCAATTGGACATGCTAAGCGCTAAGAGGCCTACATTGGGAAAAAGAATATCTTCAAATAAAAACTACACAGATGCATTCTGTGAAACTTATTTCTGATCTGTAAATTCAGTTAACAGAGATAAAACATATTTTTGATTGAGCAGTTATGAAACACTCTTTTTGTAGAAAATGCAAGTGGAGATTCGGAGCGCTAAGAGAGTAATAGTGGAAAAAGGAATGTCTTCAAATATAAACTACACAGAATCATTCGGTGAAACTTCTTTCTGATCTGTGCATTCAGCTAACAGAGTTAAACCATACTTTTGATTGAGCAGATCTGAACACTCTTTCTGTAGAAAATGCAACTGGACATTTCGAGCGCTAAGAGCGTAGTAGTGGAAAAAGGAATATATTCAAATATAAATTACACAGAAGCATTCTGTGAAACTTTTTTCTGATCTGAGCATTCAGCTAACAGAGTTAAACCATACTTTTGATTGAGCAGTTTTGAAACACTCTGTCTGTAGAAAATGCAACTGGACATTCATAGCGCTAAGTGTTTAATAGTGGAAAAAAGAATATGTTCAAATATAAACTACACAGAAGCATTGTATGAAACTTCTTTCTGTTCTGTGCATTCAACTAACAGAGTTGAACCTTACATTTGATTGAGCCGTTCTGAAACAATCTTTCTGTAGAAACTGCAATTGGACATTCTGAGCGCTAAGAGGCCTATATTGGGAAAAAGAATGTCTACAAATAAAAACTACACAGAAGAATTGTGTGAAACTTCTTTCCATTCTGTTTGTTCAACTAAAAGAGTTGAACCTTAGTTTTGATTGAGCCGTTCTGAAACACTCTTTCTTTAGAAAATGCAAGTGGAGATTCGGAGCGCTAAGAGGGTAATAGTGGAAAAAGGAATGTCTCCATATATAAACTACACAGAATCATTCTGTGAAACTTCTTTCTGATCTGTGCATTCAGCTAACAGAGTTAAACCATACTTTTGATTGAGCAGATCTGAACACTATTTCTGTAGAAAATGCAACTGGACATTTGGAGCGCTAAGAGCGTAGTAGTGGAAAAAGGAATATATTCAAATATAAACTACACAGAAGCATTCTGTGAAACTTCTTTCTGATCTGAGCATTCAGCTAACAGAGTTAAACCATACTTTTGATTGAGCAGTTTTGAAACACTCTGTCTGTAGAAAATACAACTGGACATTCGTAGCGCTAAGTGGGTAATAGTGGAAAAAAGAATATGTTCAAATATAAACTACACAGAAGCATTGTATGAAACTTCTTTCTGTTCTGTGCATTCAACTAACACAGTTGAACCTTACTTTTGATTGAGCTGTTCTGAAACACTCTTTCTGTAGAAACTGCAATTGGACATTCTGAGCGCTAAGAGGCCTATATTGGGAAAAAGAATGTCTACAAATAAAAACTACACAGAAGAATTGTGTGAAACATCTTTCTGTTCTGTTTGTTCAACTGAAAGAGTTGAACCTTAGTTTTGATTGAGCCGTTCTGAAACACTCTTTCTGTAGAAAAGGCAAGTGGAGATTCGGAGCGCTAAGAGAGTAATAGTGGAAAAAGGAATGTCTCCAAATATAAACTACACAGAATCATTCGGTGAAACTTCTTTCTGATCTGTGCATTCAGCTAACAGAGTTAAACCATACTTTTGATTGAGTAGATCTGAACTCTCTTTCTGTAGAAAATGCAACTGGACATTTGGAGCGCTAAGAGAATAGTAGTGGAAAAAGGAATATATTCAAATATAAAATACACAGAAGCATTCTGTGAAACTTCTTTCTGATCTGAGCATTCAGCTAACAGATTTAAACCATACTTTTGATTGAGCAGTTTTGAAACACTCTGTCTGTAGAAAATGCAACTGGACATTCGTAGCGCTAAGTGGGTAATAGTGGAAAAAAGAATATGTTCAAATATAAACTACACAGAAGCATTGTATGAAACTTCTTTCTGTTCTGTGCATTCAACTAACAGAGTTGAACCTTACTTTTGATTGAGCCTTTCTGAAACACTCTTTCTGTAGAAACTGCAATTGGACATTCTGAGCGCTAAGAGGCCTATATTGGGAAAAAAAATATCTTCAAATAAAAACTACACAGAAGCATTGTGTGAAACTTATTTCTGATATGTTCATTAAGCTAACAGAGTTAAACCATACTTTTGATTGCGCAGTTCTGAACACTCTTTCTGTAGAAAATGCAAGTGGACATTCGGAGCGCTAAGAGGGTAATAGTGGAAAAAGGAATATATTCAAATATAAACTACACAGTAGCATTCTGTGAAAATTCTTTCTGTTCTGTGCATTCAACTAACAGAGTTGAACCTTACTTTTGATTGAGCCGTTCTGAAACACTCTTTCTGTAGAAACTGCAATTGGACATGCTAAGCGCTAAGAGGCCTACATTTTGAAAAAGAATATCTTCAAATAAAAACTACACAGATGCATTCTGTGAAACTTATTTCTGATCTGTAAATTCAGTTAACACAGATAAAACATATTTTTGAGTGAGCAGTTACGAAACACTCTTTTTGTAGAAAATGAAAGTGGAGATTCGGAGCGCTAAGAGGGTAATAGTGGAAAAAGGAATGTCTTCAAATAAAAACTACACAGAATCATTCGGTGAAACTTCTTTCTGATCTGTGCATTCAGCTAACAGAGTTAAACCATACTTTTGATTGAGCAGATCTGAACACTCTTTCTGTAGAAAATGCAACTGGACATTTGGAGCGCTAAGAGCGTAGTAGTGGAAAAAGGAATATATTCAAATATAAACTACACAGAAGCATTCTGTGAAACTTCTTTCTGATCTGAGCATTCAGCTAACAGAGTTAAACCATACTTTTCATTGAGCAGTTTTGAAACACTCTGTCTGTAGAAAATGCAACTGGATATTCGTAGCGCTAAGTGGGTAATAGTGGAAAAAAGAATATGTTCAAATATAAACTACACAGAAGCATTGTATGAAACTTCTTTCTGTTCTGTGCATTCAACTAACAGAGTTGAACTTTACTTTTGATTGAGCCGTTCTGAAACACTCTTTTGTAGAAACTGCAATTGGACATTCTGAGCGCTAAGAGGCCTATATTGGGAAAAAGAATGTATACAAATAAAAACTACACAGAAGAATTGTTTGAAACTTCTTTTTGTTCTGTTTGTTCAACTAAAAGAGTTGAACCTTAGTTTTGATTGAGCCGTTCTGAAACACTCTTTCTGTAGAAAATGCAAGTGGAGATTCGGAGCGCTAAGAGGGTAATAGTGGAAAAAGGAATGTCTCCAAATATAAACTACACAGAATCATTCTGTGAAACTTCTTTCTGATCTGTGCATTCAGCTAACAGGGTTAAACCATACTTTTGATTGAGCAGATCTGAACACTCTTTCTGTAGAAAATGCAACTGGACATTTGGAGCGCTAAGAGAGTAGTAGTGGAAAAAGGAATATATTCAAATATAAACTACACAGAAGCATTCTGTGAAACTTATTTCTGATCTGAGCATTCAGCTAACAGAGTTAAACCATACTTTTGATTGAGCAGTTTTGAAACACTCTGTCTGTAGAAAATGCAACTGGACATTCGTAGCGCTAAGTGGGTAATAGTGGAAAAAAGAATATGTTCATATATAAACTACACAGAAGCATTGTATGAAACTTCTTTCTGTTCTGTGCATTCAACTAACAGGGTTGAACCTTACTTTTGATTGAGCCTTTCTGAAACACTCTTTCTGTAGAAACTGCAATTGGACATTCTGAGCGCTAAGAGGCCTATATTGGGAAAAATAATATCTTCAAATAAAAACTACACAGAAGCATTGTGTGAAACTTATTTCTGATATGTTCATTAAGCTAACAGAGTTAAACCATACTTTTGATTGCGCAGTTCTGAACACTCTTTCTGTAGAAAATGCAAGTGGACTTTCGGAGCGCTAAGAGGGTAATAGTGGAAAAAGGAATATATTCAAATATAAACTACACAGTAGCATTCTGTGAAAATTCTTTCTGTTCTGTGCATTCAACTAACAGAGTTGAACCTTACTTTTGATTGAGCCGTTCTGAAACACTCTTTCTGTAGAAAGTGCAATTGGACATGCTAAGCGCTAAGAGGCCTACATTGGGAAAAAGAATATCTTCAAATAAAAACTACACAGATGCATTCTGTGAAACTTATTTCTGATCTGTAAATTCAGTTAACAGAGATAAAACATATTTTTGATTGAGCAGTTATGAAACACTCTTTTTGTAGAAAATGCAAGTGGAGATTCGGAGCGCTAAGAGGGTAATAGTGGAAAAAGGAATGTCTTCAAATATAAACTACACAGAATCATTCGGTGAAACTTCTTTCTGATCTGTGCATTCAGCTAACAGAGTTAAACCATACTTTTGATTGAGCAGATCTGAACACTCTTTCTGTAGAAAATGCAACTGGACATTTGGAGCGCTAAGAGCGTAGTAGTGGAAAAAGGAATATATTCAAATATAAACTACACAGAAGCATTCTGTGAAACTTCTTTCTGATCTGAGCATTCAGCTAACAGAGTTAAACCATACTTTTGATTGAGCAGTTTTGAAACACTCTGTCTGTAGAAAATGCAACTGGACATTCGTAGCGCTAAGTGGGTAATAGTGGAAAAAAGAATATGTTCAAATATAAACTACACAGAAGCATTGTATGAAACTTCTTTCTGTTCTGTGCATTCAACTAACACAGTTGAACCTTACTTTTGATTGAGCCATTCTGAAACACTCTTTCTGTAGAAACTGCAATTGGACATTCTGAGCGCTAAGAGGCCTATATTGGGAAAAAGAATGTCTACAAATAAAAACTACACAGAAGAATTGTGTGAAACTTCTTTCTGTTCTCTTTGTTCAACTAAAAGAGTTGAACCCTAAATTTGATTGAGCCGTTCTGAAACACACTTTCTGTAGAAAATGCAAGTGGAGATTCGGAGCGCTAAGAGGGTAATAGTGGAAAAAGGAATGTCTCCAAATATAAACTACACAGAATCATTCTGTGAAACTTCTTTCTGATCTGTGCATTCAGCTAACAGAGTTAAACCATACTTTTGATTGAGCAGATCTGAACACTCTTTCTGTAGAAAATGCAACTGGACATTTGGAGCGCTAAGAGCGTAGTAGTGGAAAATGGAATATATTCAAATATAAACTACACAGAAGCATTCTGTGAAACTGCTTTCTGATCTGAGCATTCAGCTAACAGAGTTAAACCATACTTTTGATTGAGCAGTTTTGAAACACTCTGTCTGTAGAAAATGCAACTGGACATTCGTAGCGCTAAGTGGGTAAAAGTGGAAAAAAGAATATGTTCAAATATAAACTACACAGAAGCATTGTATGAAACTTCTTTCTGTTCTGTGCTTTCAACTAACAGAGTTGAACCTTACTTTTGATTGAGCCGTTCTGAAACACTCTTTCTGTAGAAACTGCAATTGGACATTCTGAGCGCTAAGAGGCCTATATTGCGAAAAAGAATGTCTACAAATAAAAACTACACAGAAGAATTGTGTGAAACTTCTTTCTGTTCTGTTTGTTCAACTAAAAGAGTTGAACCTTAGTTTTGATTGAGCCATTCTGAAACACTCTTTCTGTAGAAAATGCAAGTGGAGATTCGGAGCGCTAAGAGGGTAATAGTGGAAAAAGGAATGTCTCCAAATATAAACTACACAGAATCATTCTGTGAAACTTCTTTCTGATCTGTGCATTCACCTAACAGAGTTAAACCATACTTTTGATTGAGCAGATCTGAACACTCTTTCTGTTGAAAATGCAACTGGACATTTGGAGCGCTAAGAGCGTAGTAGTGGAAAAAGGAATATATTCAAATATAAACTACACAGAAGCATTCTGTGAAACTGCTTTCTGATCTGAGCATTCAGCTAACAGAGTTAAACCATACTTTTGATTGAGCAGTTTTGAAACACTCTGTCTGTAGAAAATGCAACTGGACATTCGTAGCGCTAAGTGGGTAATAGTGGAAAAAAGAATATGTTCAAATATAAACTACACAGAAGCATTGTATGAAACTTCTGTTCGGTACATTCTACTAACAGAGTTGAGCCTTACTTTTGATTGAGCCTTTCTGAAACACTCTTTCTGTAGAAACTGCAATTGGACATTCTGAGCGCTAAGAGGACTCTATTGGGAAAAATAATATCTTCAAATAAAAACTACACAGAAGCATTGTGTGAAACTTATTTCTGATATGTTCATTAAGCTAACAGAGTTAAACCATACTTTTGATTGCGCAGTTCTGAACACTCTTTCTGTAGAAAATGCAAGTGGACATTCGGAGCGCTAAGAGGGTAATAGTGGAAAAAGGAATATATTCAAATATAAACTACACAGTAGCATTCTGTGAAAATTCTTTCTGTTCTGTGCATTCAACTAACAGAGTTGAACCTTACTTTTGATTGAGCCGTTCTGAAACACTCTTTCTGTAGAAACTGCAATTGGACATGCTAAGCGCTAAGAGGCCTACATTGGGAAAAAGAATATCTTCAAATAAAAACTACACAGATGCATTCTGTGAAACTTATTTCTGATCTGTAAATTCAGTTAACAGAGATAAAACATATTTTTGATTGAGCAGTTATGAAACACTCTTTTTGTAGAAAATGCAAGTGGAGATTCGGAGCGCTAAGAGGGTAATAGTGGAAAAAGGAATGTCTTCAAATATAAACTACACAGAATCATTCGGTGAAACTTCTTTCTGATCTGTGCATTGAGCTAACAGAGTTAAACCATACTTTTGATTGAGCAGTTTTGAAACACTCTGTCTGTAGAAAATGCAACTGGACATTCGTAGCGCTAAGTGGGTAATAGTGGAAAAAAGAATATGTTCAAATATAAACTACACAGAAGCATTGTATGAAACTTCTTTCTGTTCTGTGCATTCAACTAACACAGTTGAACCTTACTTTTGATTGAGCCATTCTGAAACACTCTTTCTGTAGAAACTGCAATTGGACATTCTGAGCGCTAAGAGGCCTATATTGGGAAAAAGAATGTCTACAAATAAAAACTACACAGAAGAATTGTGTGAAACTTCTTTCTGTTCTCTTTGTTCAACTAAAAGAGTTGAACCCTAAATTTGATTGAGCCGTTCTGAAACACACTTTCTGTAGAAAATGCAAGTGGAGATTCGGAGCGCTAAGAGGGTAATAGTGGAAAAAGGAATGTCTCCAAATATAAACTACACAGAATCATTCTGTGAAACTTCTTTCTGATCTGTGCATTCAGCTAACAGAGTTAAACCATACTTTTGATTGAGCAGATCTGAACACTCTTTGTGTAGAAAATGCAACTGGACATTTGGAGCGCTAAGAGCGTAGTAGTGGAAAAAGGAATATATTCAAATATAAACTACACAGAAGCATTCTGTGAAACTTTTTTCTGATCTGAGCATTCAGCTAACAGAGTTAAACCATACTTTTGATTGAGCAGTTTTGAAACACTCTGTCTGTAGAAAATGCAACTGGACATTCGTAGCGCTAAGTGGGTAATAGTGGAAAAAAGAATATGTTCAAATATAAACTACACAGAAGCATTGTATGAAACTTCTTTCTGTTCTGTGCATTCAACTAACACAGTTGAACCTTACTTTTGATTGAGCCGTTCTGAAACACTCTTTCTGTAGAAACTGCAATTGGACATTCTGAGCGCTAAGAGGCCTATATTGGGAAAAAGAATGTCTACAAATAAAAACTACACAGAAGAATTGTGTGAAACTTCTTTCTGTTCTGTTTGTTCAACTAAAAGAGTTGAACCTTAATTTTGATTGAGCCGTTCTGAAACACACTTTCTGTAGAAAATGCAAGTGGAGATTCGGAGCGCTAAGAGGGTAATAGTGGAAAAAGGAATGTCTCCAAATATAAACTACACAGAATCATTCTGTGAAACTTCTTTCTGATCTGTGCATTCAGCTAACAGAGTTAAACCATACTTTTGATTGAGCAGATCTGAACACTCTTTCTGTAGAAAATGCAACTGGACATTTGGAGCGCTAAGAGCGTAGTAGTGGAAAATGGAATATATTCAAATATAAACTACACAGAAGCATTCTGTGAAACTGCTTTCTGATCTGAGCATTCAGCTAACAGAGTTAAACCATACTTTTGATTGAGCAGTTTTGAAACACTCTGTCTGTAGAAAATGCAACTGGACATTCGTAGCGCTAAGTGGGTAATAGTGGAAAAAAGAATATGTTCAAATATAAACTACACAGAAGCATTGTATGAAACTTCTTTCTGTTCTGTGCTTTCAACTAACAGAGTTGAACCTTACTTTTGATTGAGCCGTTCTGAAACACTCTTTCTGTAGAAACTGCAATTGGACATTCTGAGCGCTAAGAGGCCTATATTGCGAAAAAGAATGTCTACAAATAAAAACTACACAGAAGAATTGTGTGAAACTTCTTTCTGTTCTGTTTGTTCAACTAAAAGAGTTGAACCTTAGTTTTGATTGAGCCGTTCTGAAACACTCTTTCTGTAGAAAATGCAAGTGGAGATTCGGAGCGCTAAGAGGGTAATAGTGGAAAAAGGAATGTCTCCAAATATAAACTACACAGAATCATTCTGTGAAACTTCTTTCTGATCTGTGCATTCACCTAACAGAGTTAAACCATACTTTTGATTGAGCAGATCTGAACACTCTTTCTGTTGAAAATGCAACTGGACATTTGGAGCGCTAAGAGCGTAGTAGTGGAAAAAGGAATATATTCAAATATAAACTACACAGAAGCATTCTGTGAAACTGCTTTCTGATCTGAGCATTCAGCTAACAGAGTTAAAGCATACTTTTGATTGAGCAGTTTTGAAACACTCTGTCTGTAGAAAATGCAACTGGACATTCGTAGCGCTAAGTGGGTAATAGTGGAAAAAAGAATATGTTCAAATATAAACTACACAGAAGCATTGTATGAAACTTCTGTTCTGTACATTCTACTAACAGAGTTGAGCCTTACTTTTGATTGAGCCTTTCTGAAACACTCTTTCTGTAGAAACTGCAATTGGACATTCTGAGCACTAAGAGGCCTCTATTGGGAAAAATAATATCTTCAAATAAAAACTACACAGAAGCATTGTGTGAAACTTATTTCTGATATGTTCATTAAGCTAACAGAATTAAACCATACTTTTGATTGCGCAGTTCTGAACACTCTTTCTGTAGAAAATGCAAGTGGACATTCGGAGCGCTAAGAGGGTAATAGTGGAAAAAGGAATATATTCAAATATAAACTACACAGAAGCATTGTATGAAACTTCTTTCTGTTGTGTGCATTCAACTAACAGAGTTGAACCTTACTTTTGATTGAGCCGTTCTGAAACACTCTTTCTGTAGAAACTGCAATTGGACATGCTAAGCGCTAAGAGGCCTACATTGGGAAAAAGAATATCTTCAAATAAAAACTACACAGATGCATTCTGTGCAACTTATTTCTGATCTGTAAATTCAGTTAACAGAGATAAAACATATTTTTGATTGAGCAGTTATGAAACACTCTTTTTGTAGAAAATGCAAGTGGAGATTCGGAGCGCTAAGAGGGTAATAGTGGAAAAAGGAATGTCTTCAAATATAAACTACACAGAATCATTCGGTGAAACTTCTTTCTGATCTGTGCATTCAGCTAACAGAGTTAAACCATACTTTTGATTGAGCAGTTTTGAAACACTCTGTAGAAAATGCAACTGGATATTCGTAGCGCTAAGTGGGTAATAGTGGAAAAAAGAATATGTTCAAATATAAACTACACAGAAGCATTGTATGAAACTTCTTTCTGTTCTGTGCATTCAACTAACAGAGTTGAACTTTACTTTTGATTGAGCCGTTCTGAAACACTCTTTTGTAGAAACTGCAATTGGACATTCTGAGCGCTAAGAGGCCTATATTGGGAAAAAGAATGTATACAAATAAAAACTACACAGAAGAATTGTGTGAAACTTCTTTTTGTTCTGTTTGTTCAACTAAAAGAGTTGAACCTTAGTTTTGATTGAGCCGTTCTGAAACACTCTTTCTGTAGAAAATGCAAGTGGAGATTCGGAGCGCTAAGAGGGTAATAGTGGAAAAAGGAATGTCTCCAAATATAAACTACACAGAATCATTCTGTGAAACTTCTTTCTTATCTGTGCATTCAGCTAACAGGGTTAAACCATACTTTTGATTGAGCAGATCTGAACACTCTTTCTGTAGAAAATGCAACTGGACATTTGGAGCGCTAAGAGAGTAGTAGTGGAAAAAGTTATATATTCAAATATAAACTACACAGAAGCATTCTGTGAAACTTCTTTCTGATCTGAGCATTCAGCTAACAGAGTTAAACCATACTTTTGATTGAGCAGTTTTGAAACACTCTGTCTGTAGAAAATGCAACTGGTCATTCGTAGCGCTAAGTGGGTAATAGTGGAAAAAAGAATATGTTCATATATAAACTACACAGAAGCATTGTATGAAACTTCTTTCTGTTCTGTGCATTCAACTAACAGAGTTGAACCTTACTTTTGATTGAGCCTTTCTGAAACTCTCTTTCTGTAGAAACTGCAATTGGACATTCTGAGCGCTAAGAGGCCTATATTGGGAAAAATAATATCTTCAAATAAAAACTACACAGAAGCATTGTGTGAAACTTATTTCTGATATGTTCATTAAGCTAACAGAATTAAACCATACTTTTGATTGCGCAGTTCTGAACACTCTTTCTGTAGAAAATGCAAGTGGACATTCGGAGCGCTAAGAGGGTAATAGTGGAAAAAGGAATATATTCAAATATAAACTACACAGTAGCATTCTGTGAAAATTCTTTCTGTTCTGTGCATTCAACTAACAGAGTTGAACCTTACTTTTGATTGAGCCGTTCTGAAACACTCTTTCTGTAGAAACTGCAATTGGACATGCTAAGCGCTAAGAGGCCTACATTGGGAAAAAGAATATCTTCAAATAAAAACTACACAGATGCATTCTGTGAAACTTATTTCTGATCTGTAAATTCAGTTAACAGAGATAAAACATATTTTTGATTGAGCAGTTATGAAACACTCTTTTTGTAGAAAATGCAAGTGGAGATTCGGAGCGCTAAGAGGGTAATAGTGGAAAAAGGAATGTCTTCAAATATAAACTACACAGAATCATTCGGTGAAACTTCTTTCCGATCTGTGCATTCAGCTAACAGAGTTAAACCATACTTTTGATTGAGCAGTTTTGAAACACTCTGTCTGTAGAAAATGCAACTGGATATTCGTAGCGCTAAGTGGGTAATAGTGGAAAAAAGAATATGTTCAAATATAAACTACACAGAAGCATTGTATGAAACTTCTTTCTGTTCTGTGCATTCAACTAACACAGTTGAACCTTACTTTTGATTGAGCCATTCTGAAACACTCTTTCTGTAGAAACTGCAATTGGACATTCTGAGCGCTAAGAGGCCTATATTGGGAAAAAGAATGTCTACAAATAAAAACTACACAGAAGAATTGTGTGAAACTTCTTTCTGTTCTCTTTGTTCAACTAAAAGAGTTGAACCCTAAATTTGATTGAGCCGTTCTGAAACACACTTTCTGTAGAAAATGCAAGTGGAGATTCGGAGCGCTAAGAGGGTAATAGTGGAAAAAGGAATGTCTCCAAATATAAACTACACAGAATCATTCTGTGAAACTTCTTTCTGATCTGTGCATTCAGCTAACAGAGTTAAACCATACTTTTGATTGAGCAGATCTGAACACTCTTTGTGTAGAAAATGCAACTGGACATTTGGAGCGCTAAGAGCGTAGTAGTGGAAAAAGGAATATATTCAAATATAAACTACACAGAAGCATTCTGTGAAACTTTTTTCTGATCTGAGCATTCAGCTAACAGAGTTAAACCATACTTTTGATTGAGCAGTTTTGAAACACTCTATCTGTAGAAAATGCAACTGGACATTCGTAGCGCTAAGTGGGTAATAGTGGAAAAAAGAATATGTTCAAATATAAACTACACAGAAGCATTGTATGAAACTTCTTTCTGTTCTGTGCATTCAACTAACACAGTTGAACCTTACTTTTGATTGAGCCGTTCTGAAACACTCTTTCTGTAGAAACTGCAATTGGACATTCTGAGCGCTAAGAGGCCTATATTGGGAAAAAGAATGTCTACAAATAAAAACTACACAGAAGAATTGTGTGAAACTTCTTTCTGTTCTGTTTGTTCAACTAAAAGAGTTGAACCTTAATTTTGATTGAGCCGTTCTGAAACACACTTTCTGTAGAAAATGCAAGTGGAGATTCGGAGCGCTAAGAGGGTAATAGTGGAAAAAGGAATGTCTCCAAATATAAACTACACAGAATCATTCTGTGAAACTTCTTTCTGATCTGTGCATTCAGCTAACAGAGTTAAACCATACTTTTGATTGAGCAGATCTGAACACTCTTTCTGTAGAAAATGCAACTGGACATTTGGAGCGCTAAGAGCGTAGTAGTGGAAAATGGAATATATTCAAATATAAACTACACAGAAGCATTCTGTGAAACTGCTTTCTGATCTGAGCATTCAGCTAACAGAGTTAAACCATACTTTTGATTGAGCAGTTTTGAAACACTCTGTCTGTAGAAAATGCAACTGGACATTCGTAGCGCTAAGTGGGTAATAGTGGAAAAAAGAATATGTTCAAATATAAACTACACAGAAGCATTGTATGAAACTTCTTTCTGTTCTGTGCTTTCAACTAACAGAGTTGAACCTTACTTTTGATTGAGCCGTTCTGAAACACTCTTTCTGTAGAAACTGCAATTGGACATTCTGAGCGCTAAGAGGCCTATATTGCGAAAAAGAATGTCTACAAATAAAAACTACACAGAAGAATTGTGTGAAACTTCTTTCTGTTCTGTTTGTTCAACTAAAAGAGTTGAACCTTAGTTTTGATTGAGCCGTTCTGAAACACTCTTTCTGTAGAAAATGCAAGTGGAGATTCGGAGCGCTAAGAGGGTAATAGTGGAAAAAGGAATGTCTCCAAATATAAACTACACAGAATCATTCTGTGAAACTTCTTTCTTATCTGTGCATTCAGCTAACAGGGTTAAACCATACTTTTGATTGAGCAGATCTGAACACTCTTTCTGTAGAAAATGCAACTGGACATTTGGAGCGCTAAGAGAGTAGTAGTGGAAAAAGTTATATATTCAAATATAAACTACACAGAAGCATTCTGTGAAACTTCTTTCTGATCTGAGCATTCAGCTAACAGAGTTAAACCATACTTTTGATTGAGCAGTTTTGAAACACTCTGTCTGTAGAAAATGCAACTGGTCATTCGTAGCGCTAAGTGGGTAATAGTGGAAAAAAGAATATGTTCATATATAAACTACACAGAAGCATTGTATGAAACTTCTTTCTGTTCTGTGCATTCAACTAACAGAGTTGAACCTTACTTTTGATTGAGCCTTTCTGAAACTCTCTTTCTGTAGAAACTGCAATTGGACATTCTGAGCGCTAAGAGGCCTATATTGGGAAAAATAATATCTTCAAATAAAAACTACACAGAAGCATTGTGTGAAACTTATTTCTGATATGTTCATTAAGCTAACAGAATTAAACCATACTTTTGATTGCGCAGTTCTGAACACTCTTTCTGTAGAAAATGCAAGTGGACATTCGGAGCGCTAAGAGGGTAATAGTGGAAAAAGGAATATATTCAAATATAAACTACACAGTAGCATTCTGTGAAAATTCTTTCTGTTCTGTGCATTCAACTAACAGAGTTGAACCTTACTTTTGATTGAGCCGTTCTGAAACACTCTTTCTGTAGAAACTGCAATTGGACATGCTAAGCGCTAAGAGGCCTACATTGGGAAAAAGAATATCTTCAAATAAAAACTACACAGATGCATTCTGTGAAACTTATTTCTGATCTGTAAATTCAGTTAACAGAGATAAAACATATTTTTGATTGAGCAGTTATGAAACACTCTTTTTGTAGAAAATGCAAGTGGAGATTCGGAGCGCTAAGAGGGTAATAGTGGAAAAAGGAATGTCTTCAAATATAAACTACACAGAATCATTCGGTGAAACTTCTTTCCGATCTGTGCATTCAGCTAACAGAGTTAAACCATACTTTTGATTGAGCAGTTTTGAAACACTCTGTCTGTAGAAAATGCAACTGGATATTCGTAGCGCTAAGTGGGTAATAGTGGAAAAAAGAATATGTTCAAATATAAACTACACAGAAGCATTGTATGAAACTTCTTTCTGTTCTGTGCATTCAACTAACACAGTTGAACCTTACTTTTGATTGAGCCATTCTGAAACACTCTTTCTTTAGAAACTGCAATTGGACATTCTGAGCGCTAAGAGGCCTATATTGGGAAAAAGAATGTCTACAAATAAAAACTACACAGAAGAATTGTGTGAAACTTCTTTCTGTTCTCTTTGTTCAACTAAAAGAGTTGAACCCTAAATTTGATTGAGCCGTTCTGAAACACACTTTCTGTAGAAAATGCAAGTGGAGATTCGGAGCGCTAAGAGGGTAATAGTGGAAAAAGGAATGTCTCCAAATATAAACTACACAGAATCATTCTGTGAAACTTCTTTCTGATCTGTGCATTCAGCTAACAGAGTTAAACCATACTTTTGATTGAGCAGATCTGAACACTCTTTGTGTAGAAAATGCAACTGGACATTTGGAGCGCTAAGAGCGTAGTAGTGGAAAAAGGAATATATTCAAATATAAACTACACAGAAGCATTCTGTGAAACTTTTTTCTGATCTGAGCATTCAGCTAACAGAGTTAAACCATACTTTTGATTGAGCAGTTTTGAAACACTCTGTCTGTAGAAAATGCAACTGGACATTCGTAGCGCTAAGTGGGTAATAGTGGAAAAAAGAATATGTTCAAATATAAACTACACAGAAGCATTGTATGAAACTACTTTCTGTTCTGTGCATTCAACTAACACAGTTGAACCTTACTTTTGATTGAGCCGTTCTGAAACACTCTTTCTGTAGAAACTGCAATTGGACATTCTGAGCGCTAAGAGGCCTATATTGGGAAAAAGAATGTCTACAAATAAAAACTACACAGAAGAATTGTGTGAAACTTCTTTCTGTTCTGTTTGTTCAACTAAAAGATTTGAACCTTAATTTTGATTGAGCCGTTCTGAAACACACTTTCTGTAGAAAATGCAAGTGGAGATTCGGAGCGCTAAGAGGGTAATAGTGGAAAAAGGAATGTCTCCAAATATAAACTACACAGAATCATTCTGTGAAACTTCTTTCTGATCTGTGCATTCAGCTAACAGAGTTAAACCATACTTTTGATTGAGCAGATCTGAACACTCTTTCTGTAGAAAATGCAACTGGACATTTGGAGCGCTAAGAGCGTAGTAGTGGAAAATGGAATATATTCAAATATAAACTACACAGAAGCATTCTGTGAAACTGCTTTCTGATCTGAGCATTCAGCTAACAGAGTTAAACCATACTTTTGATTGAGCAGTTTTGAAACACTCTGTCTGTAGAAAATGCAACTGGACATTCGTAGCGCTAAGTGGGTAATAGTGGAAAAAAGAATATGTTCAAATATAAACTACACAGAAGCATTGTATGAAACTTCTTTCTGTTCTGTGCTTTCAACTAACAGAGTTGAACCTTACTTTTGATTGAGCCGTTCTGAAACACTCTTTCTGTAGAAACTGCAATTGGACATTCTGAGCGCTAAGAGGCCTATATTGCGAAAAAGAATGTCTACAAATAAAAACTACACCGAAGAATTGTGTGAAACTTCTTTCTGTTCTGTTGGTTCAACTAAAAGAGTTGAACCTTAGTTTTGATTGAGCCGTTCTGAAACACTCTTTCTGTAGAAAATGCAAGTGGAGATTTGGAGCGCTAAGAGGGTAATAGTGGAAAAAGGAATGTCTCCAAATATAAACTACACAGAATCATTCTGTGAAACTTCTTTCTGATCTGTGCATTCACCTAACAGAGTTAAACCATACTTTTGATTGAGCAGATCTGAACACTCTTTCTGTTGAAAATGCAACTGGACATTTGGAGCGCTAAGAGCGTAGTAGTGGAAAAAGGAATATATTCAAATATAAACTACACAGAAGCATTCTGTGAAACTGCTTTCTGATCTGAGCATTCAGCTAACAGAGTTAAACCATACTTTTGATTGAGCAGTTTTGAAACACTCTGTCTGTAGAAAATGCAACTGGACATTCGTAGCGCTAAGTGGGTAATAGTGGAAAAAAGAATATGTTCAAATATAAACTACACAGAAGCATTGTATGAAACTTCTGTTCTGTACATTCTACTAACAGAGTTGAACCTTACTTTTGATTGAGCCTTTCTGAAACACTCTTTCTGTAGAAACTGCAATTGGACATTCTGAGCGCTAAGAGGCCTCTATTGGGAAAAATAATATCTTCAAATAAAAACTACACAGAAGCATTGTGTGAAACTTATTTCTGATATGTTCATTAAGCTAACAGAGTTAAACCATACTTTTGATTGCGCAGTTCTGAACACTCTTTCTGTAGAAAATGCAAGTGGACATTCGGAGCGCTAAGAGGGTAATAGTGGAAAAAGGAATATATTCAAATATAAACTACACAGTAGCATTCTGTGAAAATTCTTTCTGTTCTGTGCATTCAACTAACAGAGTTGAACCTTACTTTTGATTGAGCCGTTCTGAAACACTCTTTCTGTAGAAACTGCAATTGGACATGCTAAGCGCTAAGAGGCCTACATTGGGAAAAAGAATATCTTCAAATAAAAACTACACAGATGCATTCTGTGAAACTTATTTCTGATCTGTAAATTCAGTTAACAGAGATAAAACATATTTTTGATTGAGCAGTTATGAAACACTCTTTTTGTAGAAAATGCAAGTGGAGATTCGGAGCGCTAAGAGGGTAATAGTGGAAAAAGGAATGTCTTCAAATATAAACTACACAGAATCATTCGGTGAAACTTCTTTCTGATCTGTGCATTCAGCTAACAGAGTTAAACCATACTTTTGATTGAGCAGTTTTGAAACACTCTGTCTGTAGAAAATGCAACTGGACATTCGTAGCGCTAAGTGGGTAATAGTGGAAAAAAGAATATGTTCAAATATAAACTACACAGAAGCATTGTATGAAACTTCTTTCTGTTCTGTGCATTCAACTAAGACAGTTGAACCTTACTTTTGATTGAGCCATTTTGAAACACTCTTTCTGTAGAAACTGCAATTGGACATTCTGAGCGCTAAGAGGCCTATATTGGGAAAAAGAATGTCTACAAATAAAAACTACACAGAAGAATTGTGTGAAACTTCTTTCTGTTCTCTTTGTTCAACTAAAAGAGTTGAACCCTAAATTTGATTGAGCCGTTCTGAAACACACTTTCTGTAGAAAATGCAAGTGGAGATTCGGAGCGCTAAGAGGGTAATAGTGGAAAAAGGAATGTCTCCAAATATAAACTACACAGAATCATTCTGTGAAACTTCTTTCTGATCTGTGCATTCAGCTAACAGAGTTAAACCATACTTTTGATTGAGCAGATTTGAACACTCTTTCTGTAGAAAATGCAACTGGACATTTGGAGCGCTAAGTGCGTAGTAGTGGAAAAAGGAATATATTCAAATATAAACTACACAGAAGCATTCTGTGAAACTTTTTTCTGATCTGAGCATTCAGCTAACAGAGTTAAACCATACTTTTGATTGAGCAGTTTTGAAACACTCTGTCTGTAGAAAATGCAACTGGACATTCGTAGCGCTAAGTGGGTAATAGTGGAAAAAAGAATATGTTCAAATATAAACTACACAGAAGCATTGTATGAAACTTCTTTCTGTTCTGTGCATTCAACTAACACAGTTGAACCTTACTTTTGATTGAGCCGTTCCGAAACACTCTTTCTGTAGAAACTGCAATTGGACATTCTGAGCGCTAAGAGGCCTATATTGGGAAAAAGAATGTCTACAAATAAAAACTACACAGAAGAATTGTGTGAAACTTCTTTCTGTTCTGTTTGTTCAACTAAAAGAGTTGAACCTTAATTTTGATTGAGCCGTTCTGAAACACACTTTCTGTAGAAAATGCAAGTGGAGATTCAGAGCGCTAAGAGGGTAATAGTGGAAAAAGGAATGTCTCCAAATATAAACTACACAGAATCATTCTGTGAAACTTCTTTCTGATCTGTGCATTCAGCTAACAGAGTTAAACCATACTTTTGATTGAGCAGATCTGAACACTCTTTCTGTAGAAAATGCAACTGGACATTTGGAGCGCTAAGAGCGTAGTAGTGGAAAATGGAATATATTCAAATATAAACTACACAGAAGCATTCTGTGAAACTGCTTTCTGATCTGAGCATTCAGCTAACAGAGTTAAACCATACTTTTGATTGAGCAGTTTTGAAACACTCTGTCTGTAGAAAATGCAACTGGACATTCGTAGCGCTAAGTGGGTAATAGTGGAAAAAAGAATATGTTCAAATATAAACTACACAGAAGCATTGTATGAAACTTCTTTCTGTTCTGTGCTTTCAACTAACAGAGTTGAACCTTACTTTTGATTGAGCCGTTCTGAAACACTCTTTCTGTAGAAACTGCAATTGGACATTCTGAGCGCTAAGAGGCCTATATTGCGAAAAAGAATGTCTACAAATAAAAACTACACAGAAGAATTGTGTGAAACTTCTTTCTGTTCTGTTTGTTCAACTAAAAGAGTTGAACCTTAGTTTTGATTGAGCCGTTCTGAAACACTCTTTCTGTAGAAAATGCAAGTGGAGATTCGGAGCGCTAAGAGGGTAATAGTGGAAAAAGGAATGTCTCCAAATATAAACTACACAGAATCATTCTGTGAAATTTCTTTCTGATCTGTGCATTCACCTAACAGAGTTAAACCATACTTTTGATTGAGAAGATCTGAACACTCTTTCTGTTGAAAATGCAACTGGACATTTGGAGCGCTAAGAGCGTAGTAGTGGAAAAAGGAATATATTCAAATATAAACTACACAGAAGCATTCTGTGAAACTGCTTTCTGATCTGAGCATTCAGCTAACAGAGTTAAACCATACTTTTGATTGAGCAGTTTTGAAACACTCTGTCTGTAGAAAATGCAACTGGACATTCGTAGCGCTAAGTGGGTAATAGTGGAAAAAAGAATATGTTCAAATATAAACTACACAGAAGCATTGTATGAAACTTCTGTTCTGTACATTCTACTAACAGAGTTGAGCCTTACTTTTGATTGAGCCTTTCTGAAACACTCTTTCTGTAGAAACTGCAATTGGACATTCTGAGCGCTAAGAGGCCTCTATTGGGAAAAATAATATCTTCAAATAAAAACTACACAGAAGCATTGTGTGAAACTTATTTCTGATATGTTCATTAAGCTAACAGAGTTAAACCATACTTTTGATTGCGCAGTTCTGAACACTCTTTCTGTAGAAAATGCAAGTGGACATTCGGAGCGCTAAGAGGGTAATAGTGGAAAAAGGAATATATTCAAATATAAACTACACAGTAGCATTCTGTGAAAATTCTTTCTGTTCTGTGCATTCAACTAACAGAGTTGAACCTTACTTTTGATTGAGCCGTTCTGAAACACTCTTTCTGTAGAAACTGCAATTGGACATGCTAAGCGCTAAGAGGCCTACATTGGGAAAAAGAATATCTTCAAATAAAAACTACACAGATGCATTCTGTGAAACTTATTTCTGATCTGTAAATTCAGTTAACAGAGATAAAACATATTTTTGATTGAGCAGTTATGAAACACTCTTTTTGTAGAAAATGCAAGTGGAGATTCGGAGCGCTAAGAGGGTAATAGTGGAAAAAGGAATGTCTTCAAATATAAACTACACAGAATCATTCGGTGAAACTTCTTTCTGATCTGTGCATTCAGCTAACAGAGTTAAACCATACTTTTGATTGAGCAGTTTTGAAACACTCTGTAGAAAATGCAACTGGATATTCGTAGCGCTAAGTGGGTAATAGTGGAAAAAAGAATATGTTCAAATATAAACTACACAGAAGCATTGTATGAAACTTCTTTCTGTTCTGTGCATTCAACTAACAGAGTTGAACTTTACTTTTGATTGAGCCGTTCTGAAACACTCTTTTGTAGAAACTGCAATTGGACATTCTGAGCGCTAAGAGGCCTATATTGGGAAAAAGAATGTATACAAATAAAAACTACACAGAAGAATTGTGTGAAACTTCTTTTTGTTCTGTTTGTTCAACAAAAAGAGTTGAACCTTAGTTTTGATTGAGCCGCTCTGAAACACTCTTTCTGTAGAAAATGCAAGTGGAGATTCGGAGCGCTAAGAGGGTAATAGTGGAAAAAGGAATGTCTCCAAATATAAACTACACAGAATCATTCTGTGAAACTTCTTTCTTATCTGTGCATTCAGCTAACAGGGTTAAACCATACTTTTGATTGAGCAGATCTGAACACTCTTTCTGTAGAAAATGCATCTGGACATTTGGAGCGCTAAGAGAGTAGTAGTGGAAAAAGTTATATATTCAAATATAAACTACACAGAAGCATTCTGTGAAACTTCTTTCTGATCTGAGCATTCAGCTAACAGAGTTAAACCATACTTTTGATTGAGCAGTTTTGAAACACTCTGTCTGTAGAAAATGCAACTGGACATTCGTAGCGCTAAGTGGGTAATAGTGGAAAAAAGAATATGTTCATATATAAACTACACAGAAGCATTGTATGAAACTTCTTTCTGTTCTGTGCATTCAACTAACAGAGTTGAACCTTACTTTTGATTGAGCCTTTCTGAAACACTCTTTCTGTAGAAACTGCAATTGGACATTCTGAGCGCTAAGAGGCCTATATTGGGAAAAATAATATCTTCAAATAAAAACTACACAGAAGCATTGTGTGAAACTTATTTCTGATATGTTCATTAAGCTAACAGAATTAAACCATACTTTTGATTGCGCAGTTCTGAACACTCTTTCTGTAGAAAATGCAAGTGGACATTCGGAGCGCTAAGAGGGTAATAGTGGAAAAAGGAATATATTCAAATATAAACTACACAGTAGCATTCTGTGAAAATTCTTTCTGTTCTGTGCATTCAACTAACAGAGTTGAACCTTACTTTTGATTGAGCCGTTCTGAAACACTCTTTCTGTAGAAACTGCAATTGGACATGCTAAGCGCTAAGAGGCCTACATTGGGAAAAAGAATATCTTCAAATAAAAACTACACAGATGCATTCTGTGAAACTTATTTCTGATCTGTAAATTCAGTTAACAGAGATAAAACATATTTTTGATTGAGCAGTTATGAAACACTCTTTTTGTAGAAAATGCAAGTGGAGATTCGGAGCGCTAAGAGGGTAATAGTGGAAAAAGGAATGTCTTCAAATATAAACTACACAGAATCATTCGGTGAAACTTCTTTCCGATCTGTGCATTCAGCTAACAGAGTTAAACCATACTTTTGATTGAGCAGTTTTGAAACACTCTGTCTGTAGAAAATGCAACTGGATATTCGTAGCGCTAAGTGGGTAATAGTGGAAAAAAGAATATGTTCAAATATAAACTACACAGAAGCATTGTATGAAACTTCTTTCTGTTCTGTGCATTCAACTAACACAGTTGAACCTTACTTTTGATTGAGCCATTCTGAAACACTCTTTCTGTAGAAACTGCAATTGGACATTCTGAGCGCTAAGAGGCCTATATTGGGAAAAAGAATGTCTACAAATAAAAACTACACAGAAGAATTGTGTGAAACTTCTTTCTGTTCTCTTTGTTCAACTAAAAGAGTTGAACCCTAAATTTGATTGAGCCGTTCTGAAACACACTTTCTGTAGAAAATGCAAGTGGAGATTCGGAGCGCTAAGAGGGTAATAGTGGAAAAAGGAATGTCTCCAAATATAAACTACACAGAATCATTCTGTGAAACTTCTTTCTGATCTGTGCATTCAGCTAACAGAGTTAAACCATACTTTTGATTGAGCAGATCTGAACACTCTTTCTGTAGAAAATGCAACTGGACATTTGGAGCGCTAAGAGCGTAGTAGTGGAAAAAGGAATATATTCAAATATAAACTACACAGAAGCATTCTGTGAAACTTTTTTCTGATCTGAGCATTCAGCTAACAGAGTTAAACCATACTTTTGATTGAGCAGTTTTGAAACACTCTGTCTGTAGAAAATGCAACTGGACATTCGTAGCGCTAAGTGGGTAATAGTGGAAAAAAGAATATGTTCAAATATAAACTACACAGAAGCATTGTATGAAACTTCTTTCTGTTCTGTGCATTCAACTAACACAGTTGAACCTTACTTTTGATTGAGCCGTTCTGAAACACTCTTTCTGTAGAAACTGCAATTGGACATTCTGAGCGCTAAGAGGACTATATTGGGAAAAAGAATGTCTACAAATAAAAACTACACAGAAGAATTGTGTGAAACTTCTTTCTGTTCTGTTTGTTCAACTAAAAGAGTTGAACCTTAATTTTGATTGAGCCGTTCTGAAACACACTTTCTGTAGAAAATGCAAGTGGAGATTCAGAGCGCTAAGAGGGTAATAGTGGAAAAAGGAATGTCTCCAAATATAAACTACACAGAATCATTCTGTGAAACTTCTTTCTGATCTGTGCATTCAGCTAACAGAGTTAAACCATACTTTTGATTGAGCAGATCTGAACACTCTTTCTGTAGAAAATGCAACTGGACATTTGGAGCGCTAAGAGCGTAGTAGTGGAAAATGGAATATATTCAAATATAAACTACACAGAAGCATTCTGTGAAACTGCTTTCTGATCTGAGCATTCAGCTAACAGAGTTAAACCATACTTTTGATTGAGCAGTTTTGAAACACTCTGTCTGTAGAAAATGCAACTGGACATTCGTAGCGCTAAGTGGGTAATAGTGGAAAAAAGAATATGTTCAAATATAAACTACACAGAAGCATTGTATGAAACTTCTTTCTGTTCTGTGCTTTCAACTAACAGAGTTGAACCTTACTTTTGATTGAGCCGTTCTGAAACACTCTTTCTGTAGAAACTGCAATTGGACATTCTGAGCGCTAAGAGGCCTATATTGCGAAAAAGAATGTCTACAAATAAAAACTACACAGAAGAATTGTGTGAAACTTCTTTCTGTTCTGTTTGTTCAACTAAAAGAGTTGAACCTTAGTTTTGATTGAGCCGTTCTTAAACACTCTTTCTGTAGAAAATGCAAGTGGAGATTCGGAGCGCTAAGAGGGTAATAGTGGAAAAAGGAATGTCTCCAAATATAAACTACACAGAATCATTCTGTGAAACTTCTTTCTGATCTGTGCATTCACCTAACAGAGTTAAAACATACTTTTGATTGAGCAGATCTGAACACTCTTTCTGTTGAAAATGCAACTGGACATTTGGAGCGCTAAGAGCGTAGTAGTGGAAAAAGGAATATATTCAAATATAAACTACACAGAAGCATTCTGTGAAACTGCTTTCTGATCTGAGCATTCAGCTAACAGAGTTAAACCATACTTTTGATTGAGCAGTTTTGAAACACTCTGTCTGTAGAAAATGCAACTGGACATTCGTAGCGCTAAGTGGGTAATAGTGGAAAAAAGAATATGTTCAAATATAAACTACACAGAAGCATTGTATGAAACTTCTGTTCTGTACATTCTACTAACAGAGTTGAGCCTTACTTTTGATTGAGCCTTTCTGAAACACTCTTTCTGTAGAAACTGCAATTGGACATTCTGAGCGCTAAGAGGCCTCTATTGGGAAAAATAATATCTTCAAATAAAAACTACACAGAAGCATTGTGTGAAACTTATTTCTGATATGTTCATTAAGCTAACAGAGTTAAACCATACTTTTGATTGCGCAGTTCTGAACACTCTTTCTGTAGAAAATGCAAGTGGACATTCGTAGCGCTAAGTGGGTAATAGTGGAAAAAAGAATATGTTCAAATATAAACTACACAGAAGCATTGTATGAAACTTCTTTCTGTTCTGTGCATTCAACTAACACAGTTGAACCTTACTTTTGATTGAGCCATTCTGAAACACTCTTTCTGTAGAAACTGCAATTGGACATTCTGAGCGCTAAGAGGCCTATATTGGGAAAAAGAATGTCTACAAATAAAAACTACACAGAAGAATTGTGTGAAACTTCTTTCTGTTCTCTTTGTTCAACTAAAAGAGTTGAACCCTAAATTTGATTGAGCCGTTCTGAAACACACTTTCTGTAGAAAATGCAAGTGGAGATTCGGAGCGCTAAGAGGGTAATAGTGGAAAAAGGAATGTCTCCAAATATAAACTACACAGAATCATTCTGTGAAACTTCTTTCTGATCTGTGCATTCAGCTAACAGAGTTAAACCATACTTTTGATTGAGCAGATCTGAACACTCTTTCTGTAGAAAATGCAACTGGACATTTGGAGCGCTAAGAGCGTAGTAGTGGAAAAAGGAATATATTCAAATATAAACTACACAGAAGCATTCTGTGAAACTTTTTTCTGATCTGAGCATTCAGCTAACAGAGTTAAACCATACTTTTGATTGAGCAGTTTTGAAACACTCTGTCTGTAGAAAATGCAACTGGACATTCGTAGCGCTAAGTGGGTAATAGTGGAAAAAAGAATATGTTCAAATATAAACTACACAGAAGCATTGTATGAAACTTCTTTCTGTTCTGTGCATTCAACTAACACAGTTGAACCTTACTTTTGATTGAGCCGTTCTGAAACACTCTTTCTGTAGAAACTGCAATTGGACATTCTGAGCGCTAAGAGGACTATATTGGGAAAAAGAATGTCTACAAATAAAAACTACACAGAAGAATTGTGTGAAACTTCTTTCTGTTCTGTTTGTTCAACTAAAAGAGTTGAACCTTAATTTTGATTGAGCCGTTCTGAAACACACTTTCTGTAGAAAATGCAAGTGGAGATTCAGAGCGCTAAGAGGGTAATAGTGGAAAAAGGAATGTCTCCAAATATAAACTACACAGAATCATTCTGTGAAACTTCTTTCTGATCTGTGCATTCAGCTAACAGAGTTAAACCATACTTTTGATTGAGCAGATCTGAACACTCTTTCTGTAGAAAATGCAACTGGACATTTGGAGCGCTAAGAGCGTAGTAGTGGAAAATGGAATATATTCAAATATAAACTACACAGAAGCATTCTGTGAAACTGCTTTCTGATCTGAGCATTCAGCTAACAGAGTTAAACCATACTTTTGATTGAGCAGTTTTGAAACACTCTGTCTGTAGAAAATGCAACTGGACATTCGTAGCGCTAAGTGGGTAATAGTGGAAAAAAGAATATGTTCAAATATAAACTACACAGAAGCATTGTATGAAACTTCTTTCTGTTCTGTGCTTTCAACTAACAGAGTTGAACCTTACTTTTGATTGAGCCGTTCTGAAACACTCTTTCTGTAGAAACTGCAATTGGACATTCTGAGCGCTAAGAGGCCTATATTGCGAAAAAGAATGTCTACAAATAAAAACTACACAGAAGAATTGTGTGAAACTTCTTTCTGTTCTGTTTGTTCAACTAAAAGAGTTGAACCTTAGTTTTGATTGAGCCGTTCTGAAACACTCTTTCTGTAGAAAATGCAAGTGGAGATTCGGAGCGCTAAGAGGTTAATAGTGGAAAAAGGAATGTCTCCAAATATAAACTACACAGAATCATTCTGTGAAACTTCTTTCTGATCTGTGCATTCACCTAACAGAGTTAAACCATACTTTTGATTGAGCAGATCTGAACACTCTTTCTGTTGAAAATGCAACTGGACATTTGGAGCGCTAAGAGCGTAGTAGTGGAAAAAGGAATATATTCAAATATAAACTACACAGAAGCATTCTGTGAAACTGCTTTCTGATCTGAGCATTCAGCTAACAGAGTTAAACCATACTTTTGATTGAGCAGTTTTGAAACACTCTGTCTGTAGAAAATGCAACTGGACATTCGTAGCGCTAAGTGGGTAATAGTGGAAAAAAGAATATGTTCAAATATAAACTACACAGAAGCATTGTATGAAACTTCTGTTCTGTACATTCTACTAACAGAGTTGAGCCTTACTTTTGATTGAGCCTTTCTGAAACACTCTTTCTGTAGAAACTGCAATTGGACATTCTGAGCGCTAAGAGGCCTCTATTGGGAAAAATAATATCTTCAAATAAAAACTACACAGAAGCATTGTGTGAAACTTATTTATGATATGTTCATTAAGCTAACAGAGTTAAACCATACTTTTGATTGCGCAGTTCTGAACACTCTTTCTGTAGAAAATGCAAGTGGACATTCGGAGCGCTAAGAGGGTAATAGTGGAAAAAGGAATATATTCAAATATAAACTACACAGTAGCATTCTGTGAAAATTCTTTCTGTTCTGTGCATTCAACTAACAGAGTTGAACCTTACTTTTGATTGAGCCGTTCTGAAACACTCTTTCTGTAGAAACTGCAATTGGACATGCTAAGCGCTAAGAGGCCTACATTGGGAAAAAGAATATCTTCAAATAAAAACTACACAGATGCATTCTGTGAAACTTATTTCTGATCTGTAAATTCAGTTAACAGAGATAAAACATATTTTTGATTGAGCAGTTATGAAACACTCTTTTTGTAGAAAATGCAAGTGGAGATTCGGAGCGCTAAGAGGGTAATAGTGGAAAAAGGAATGTCTTCAAATATAAACTACACAGAATCATTCGGTGAAACTTCTTTCCGATCTGTGCATTCAGCTAACAGAGTTAAACCATACTTTTGATTGAGCAGTTTTGAAACACTCTGTCTGTAGAAAATGCAACTGGATATTCGTAGCGCTAATTGGGTAATAGTGGAAAAAAGAATATGTTCAAATATAAACTACACAGAAGCATTGTATGAAACTTCTTTCTGTTCTGTGCATTCAACTAACAGAGTTGAACTTTACTTTTGATTGAGCTGTTCTGAAACACTCTTTTGTAGAAACTGCAATTGGACATTCTGAGCGCTAAGAGGCCTATATTGGGAAAAAGAATGTATACAAATAAAAACTACACAGAAGAATTGTGTGAAACTTCTTTTTGTTCTGTTTGTTCAACTAAAAGAGTTGAACCTTAGTTTTGATTGAGCCGTTCTGAAACACTCTTTCTGTAGAAAATGCAAGTGGATATTCGGAGCGCTAAGAGGGTAATAGTGGAAAATGGAATGTCTCCAAATATAAACTACACAGAATCATTCTGTGAAACATTTCTTATCTGTGCATTCAGCTAACAGGGTTAAACCATACTTTTGATTGAGCAGATCTGAACACTCTTTCTGTAGAAAATGCAACTGGACATTTGGAGCGCTAAGAGAGTAGTAGTGGAAAAAGGTATATATTCAAATATAAAGTACACAGAAGCATTCTGTGAAACTTCTTTCTGATCTGAGCATTCAGCTAACAGAGTTAAACCATACTTTTGATTGAGCAGTTTTGAAACACTCTGTCTGTAGAAAATGCAACTGGACATTCGTAGCGCTAAGTGGGTAATAGTGGAAAAAAGAATATGTTCATATATAAACTACACAGAAGCATTGTATGAAACTTCTTTCTGTTCTGTGCATTCAACTAACAGAGTTGAACCTTACTTTTGATTGAGCCTTTCTGAAACACTCTTTCTGTAGAAACTGCAATTGGACATTCTGAGCGCTAAGAGGCCTATATTGGGAAAAATAATATCTTCAAATAAAAACTACACAGAAGCATTGTGTGAAACTTATTTCTGATATGTTCATTAAGCTAACAGAGTTAAACCATACTTTTGATTGCGCAGTTCTGAACACTCTTTCTGTAGAAAATGCAAGTGGACATTCGGAGCGCTAAGAGGGTAATAGTGGAAAAAGGAATATATTCAAATATAAACTACACAGTAGCATTCTGTGAAAATTCTTTCTGTTCTGTGCATTCAACTAACAGAGTTGAACCTTACTTTTGATTGAGCCGTTCTGAAACACTCTTTCTGTAGAAACTGCAATTGGACATGCTAAGCGCTAAGAGGCCTACATTGGGAAAAAGAATATCTTCAAATAAAAACTACACAGATGCATTCTGTGAAACTTATTTCTGATCTGTAAATTCAGGTAACAGAGATAAAACATATTTTTGATTGAGCAGTTATGAAACACTCTTTTTGTAGAAAATGCAAGTGGAGATTCGGAGCGCTAAGAGGGTAATAGTGGAAAAAGGAATGTCTTCAAATATAAACTACACAGAATCATTCGGTGAAACTTCTTTCTGATCTGTGCATTCAGCTAACAGAGTTAAACCATACTTTTGATTGAGCAGATCTGAACACTCTTTCTGTAGAAAATGCAACTGGACATTTGGAGCGCTAAGAGCGTAGCAGTGGAAAAAGTAATATATTCAAATATAAACTACACAGAAGCATTCTGTGAAACTTCTTACTGATCTGAGAATTCAGCTAACAGAGTTAAACCATACTTTTGATTGAGCAGTTTGGAAACACTCTGTCTGTAGAAAATGCAACTGGACATTGGTAGCGCTAAGTGGGTAATAGTGGAAAAAGAATATGTTCAAATATGAACTACACAGAAGCATTGTATGAAACTTCTTTGTGTTCTGTGCATTCAACTAACAGAGTTGAACATTACTTTTGATTGAGCCGTTCTGAAACACTCTTTCTGTAGAAACTGCAATTGGACATTCTGAGCGCTAAGAGGCCTATATTGGGAAAAATAATATCTACAAATAAAAACTACACAGAAGAATTGTGTGAAACTTCTTTCTGTTCTGTTTGTTCAACTAAAAGAGTTGAACCTTAATTTTGATTGAGCCGTTCTGAAACACTCTTTCTGTAGAAAATGCAAGTGGAGATTCGGAGCGCTAAGAGGGTAATAGTGGAAAAAGGAATGTCTCCAAATATAAACTACACAGAATCATTCTGTGAAACTTCTTTCTGATCTGTGCATTCAGCTAACAGAGTTAAACCATACTTTTGATTGAGCAGATCTGAACTCTCTTTCTGTAGAAAATGCAACTGGACATTTGGAGCGCTAAGAGAGTAGTAGTGGAAAAAGGAATATATTCAAATATAAACTACACAGAACCATTCTGTGAAACTTCTTTCTGATCTGAGCATTCAGCTAACAGAGTTAAACCATACATTTGATTGAGCAGTTTTGAATCACTCTGTCTGTAGATAATGCAACTGGACATTCGTAGCGCTAAGTGGGTAATAGTGGAAAAAAGAATATGTTCAAATATAAACTACACAGAAGCATTGTATGAAACTTCTTTCTGTTCTGTGCATTCAACTAACAGAGTTGAACCTTACTTTTGATTGAGCCTTTCTGAAACACTCTTTCTGTAGAAACTGCAATTGGACATTCTGAGCGCTAAGAGGCCTATATTGGGAAAAATAATATCTTCAAATAAAAACTACACAGAAGCATTGTGTGAAACTTATTTCTGATATGTTCATTAAGCTAACAGAGTTAAACCATATTTTTGATTGCGCAGTTCTGAACACTCTTTCTGTAGAAAATGCAAGTGGACATTCGGAGCGCTAAGAGGGTAATAGTGGAAAAAGGAATATATTCAAATATAAACTACACAGTATCATTCTGTGAAAATTCTTTCTGTTCTGTGCATTCAACTAACAGAGTTGAACCTTACTTTTGATTGAGCCGTTCTGAAACACTCTTTCTGTAGAAACTGCAATTGGACATGCTAAGCGCTAAGAGGCCTACATTGGGAAAAAGAATATCTTCAAATAAAAACTACACAGATGCATTCTGTGAAACTTATTTCTGATCTGTAAATTCAGTTAACAGAGATAAAACATATTTTTGATTGAGCAGTTATGAAACACTCTTTTTGTAGAAAATGCAAGTGGAGATTCGGAGCGCTAAGAGGGTAATAGTGGAAAAAGGAATGTCTTCAAATATAAACTACACAGAATCATTCGGTGAAACTTCTTTCTGATCTGTGCATTCAGCTAACAGAGTTAAACCATACTTTTGATTGAGCAGATCTGAACACTCTTTCTGTAGAAAATGCAACTGGACATTTGGAGCGCTAAGAGCGTAGTAGTGGAAAAAGGAATATATTCAAATATAAAATACACAGAAGCATTCTGTGAAACTTCTTTCTGATCTGAGCATTCAGCTAACAGAGTTAAACCATACTTTTGATTGAGCAGTTTTGAAACACTCTGTCTGTAGAAAATGCAACTGGACATTCGTAGCGCTAAGTGGGTAATAGTGGAAAAAAGAATATGTTCAAATATAAACTACACAGAAGCATTGTATGAAACTTCTTTCTGTTCTGTGCATTCAACTAACAGAGTTGAACCTTACTTTTGATTGAGCCGATCTGAAACACTCTTTCTGTAGAAACTGCAATTGGACATTCTGAGCGCTAAGAGGCCTATATTGGGAAAAAGAATGTCTACAAATAAAAACTACACAGAAGAATTGTGTGAAACTTCCTTCTGTTCTGTTTGTTCAACTAAAAGAGTTGAACCTTAGTTTTGATTGAGCCGTTCTGAAACACTCTTTCTGTAGAAAATGCAAGTGGAGATTCGGAGCGCTAAGAGGGTAATAGTGGAAAAAGGAATGTCTCCAAATATAAACTACACAGAATCATTCTGTGAAACTTCTTTCTGATCTGTGCATTCAGCTAACAGAGTTAAACCATACTTTTGATTGAGCAGATCTGAACTCTCTTTCTGTAGAAAATGCAACTGGACATTTGGAGCGCTAAGAGAGTAGTAGTGGAAAAAGGAATATATTCAAATATAAACTACACAGAAGCATTCTGTGAAACTTCTTTCTGATCTGAGCATTCAGCTAACAGAGTTAAACCATACTTTTGATTGAGCAGTTTTGAAACACTCTGTCTGTAGAAAATGCAACTGGACATTCGTAGCGCTAAGTGGGTAATAGTGGAAAAAAGAATATGTTCAAATATAAACTACACAGAATAATTGTATGAAACTTCTTTCTGTTCTGTGCATTCAACTAACAGTGTTGAACCTTACTTTTGATTGAGCCTTTCTGAAACACTCTTTCTGTAGAAACTGCAATTGGACATTCTGAGCGCTAAGAGGCCTATATTGGGAAAAATAATATCTTCAAATAAAAACTACACAGAATCATTGTGTGAAACTTACTTCTGATATGTTCATTAAGCTAACAGAGTTAAACCATACTTTTGATTGCGCAGTTCTGAACACTCTTTCTGTAGAAAATGCAAGTGGAGATTCGGAGCGCTAAGAGGGTAATAGTGGAAAAAGGAATGTCTTCAAATATAAACTACACAGAATCATTCGGTGAAACTTCTTTCTGATCTGTGCATTCAGCTAACAGAGTTAAACCATACTTTTGATTGAGCAGATCTGAACACTCTTTCTGTAGAAAATGCAACTGGACATTTGGAGCGCTAAGAGCGTAGTAGTGGAAAAAGGAATATATTCAAATATAAACTACACAGAAGCATTCTGTGAAACTTCTTTCTGATCTGAGCATTCAGCTAAAAGAGTTAAACCATACTTTTGATTGAGCAGTTTTGAAACACTCTGTCTGTAGAAAATGCAACTGGACATTCGTAGCGCTAAGTGGGTAATAGTGGAAAAAGAATATGTTCAAATATGAACTACACAGAAGCATTGTATGAAACTACTTTCTGTTCTGTGCATTCAACTAAGAGAGTTGAACATTACTTTTGATTGAGCCGTTCTGAAACTCTCTTTCTGTAGAAACTGCAATTGGACATTCTGAGCGCTAAGAGGCCTATATTGGGAAAAAGAATGTCTACAAATAAAAACTACACAGAAGAATTGTGTGAAACTTCTTTCTGTTCTGTTTGTTCAACTAAAAGAGTTGAACCTTAGTTTTGATTGAGCGGTTCTGAAACACTCTTTCTGTAGAAAATGCAAGTGGAGATTCGGAGCGCTAAGAGGGTAATAGTGGAAAAAGGAATGTCTCCAAATATAAACTACACAGAATCATTCTGTGAAACTTCTTTCTGATCTGTGCATTCAGCTAACAGAGTTAAACCATACTTTTGATTGAGCCGATCTGAACTCTCTTTCTGTAGAAAATGCAACTGGACATTTGGAGCGCTAAGAGAGTAGTAGTGGAAAAAGGAATATATTCAAATATAAACTACACAGAAGCATTCTGTGAAACTTCTTTCTGATCTGAGCATTCAGCTAACAGAGTTAAACCATACTTTTGATTGAGCAGTTTTGAAACACTCTGTCTGTAGAAAATGCAACTGGACATTCGTAGCGCTAAGTGGGTAATAGTGGAAAAAAGAATATGTTCAAATATAAACTACACAGAAGCATTGTATGAAACTTCTTTCTGTTCTGTGCATTCAACTAACAGAGTTGAACCTTACTTTTGATTGAGCCTTTCTGAAACACTCTTTCTGTAGAAACTGCAATTGGACATTCTGAGCGCTAAGAGGCCTATATTGGGAAAAATAATATCTTCAAATAAAAACTACACAGAAGCATTGTGTGAAACTTATTTCTGATATGTTCTTTAAGCTAACAGAGTTAAACCATACTTTTGATTGCGCAGTTCTGAACACTCTTTCTGTAGAAAATGCAAGTGGACATTCGGAGCGCTAAGAGGGTAATAGTGGAAAAAGGAATATATTCAAATATAAACTACACAGTAGCATTCTGTGAAAATTCTTTCTGTTCTGTGCATTCAATTAACAGAGTTGAACCTTACTTTTGATTGAGCCGTTCTGAAACACTCTTTCTGTAGAAACTGCAATTGGACATGCTAAGCGCTAAGAGGCGTACATTGGGAAAAAGAATATCTTCAAATAAAAACTACACAGATGCATTCTGTGAAACTTATTTCTGATCTGTAAATTCAGTTAACAGAGATAAAACATATTTTTGATTGAGCAGTTATGAAACACTCTTTTTGTAGAAAATGCAAGTGGAGATTCGGAGCACTAAGAGGGTAATAGTGGAAAAAGGAATGTCTTCAAATATAAACTACACAGAATCATTCGGTGAAACTTCTTTCTGATCTGTGCATTCAGCTAACAGAGTTAAACCATACTTTTGATTGAGCAGATCTGAACACTCTTTCTGTAGAAAATGCAACTGGACATTTGGAGCGCTAAGAGCGTAGTAGTGGAAAAAGGAATATATTCAAATATAAACTACACAGAAGCATTCTGTGAAACTTCTTTCTGATCTGAGCATTCAGCTAACAGAGTTAAACCATACTTTTGATTGAGCAGTTTTGAAACACTCTGTCTGTAGAAAATGCAACTGGACATTCGTAGCGCTAAGTGGGTAATAGTGGAAAAAGAATATGTTCAAATATGAACTACACAGAAGCATTGTATGAAACTTCTTTGTGTTCTGTGCATTCAACTAACAGAGTTGAACATTACGTTTGATTGAGCCGTTCTGAAACACTCTTTCTGTAGAAACTGCAATTGGACATTCTGAGCGCTAAGAGGCCTATATTGGGAAAAAGAATGTCTACAAATAAAAACTACACAGAAGAATTGTGTGAAACTTCTTTCTGTTCTGTTTGTTCAACTAAAAGAGTTGAACCTTAGTTTTGATTGAGCGGTTCTGAAACACTCTTTCTGAAGAAAATGCAAGTGGAGATTCGGAGCGCTAAGAGGGTAATAGTGGAAAAAGGAATGTCTTCAAATATAAACTATACAGAATCATTCGGTGAAACTTCTTTCTGATCTGTGCATTCAGCTAACAGAGTTAAAACATACTTTTGATTGAGCAGATCTGAACACTCTTTCTGTAGAAAATGCAACTGGACATTTGGAGCGCTAAGAGCGTAGTAGTGGAAAAAGGAATATATTCAAATATAAACTACACAGAAGCATTCTGTGAAACTTCTTTCTGATCTGAGCATTCAGCTAACAGAGTTAAACCATACTTTTGATTGAGCAGTTTTGAAACACTCTGTCTGTAGAAAATGCAACTGGACATTCGTAGCGCTAAGTGGGTAATAGTGGAAAAAGAATATGTTCAAATATGAACTACACAGAAGCATTGTATGAAACTTCTTTGTGTTCTGTGCATTGAACTAACAGAGTTGAACATTACTTTCGATTGAGTCGTTCTGAAACACTCTTTCTGTAGAAAATGCAAGTGGAGATTCTGAGCGCTAAGAGGGTAATAGTGGAAAAAGGAATGTCTCCAAATATAAACTACACAGAATCATTCTGTGAAACTTCTTTCTGATCTGTGCATTCAGCTAACAGAGTTAAACCATACTTTTGATTGAGCAGATCTGAACTCTCTTTCTGTAGAAAATGCAACTGGACATTTGGAGAGCTAAGAGAGTAGTAGTGGAAAAAGGAATATATTCAAATATAAACTACACAGAAGCATTCTGTGAAACTTCTTTCTGATCTGAGCATTCAGCTAACAGAGTTAAACCATACTTTTGATTGAGCAGTTTTGAAACACTCTGTCTGTAGAAAATGCAACTGGACATTCGTAGCGCTTAGTGGGTAATAGTGGAAAAAAGAATATATTCAAATATAAACTACACAGAAGCATTGTATGAAACTTCTTTCTGTTCTGTGCATTCAACTAACAGTGTTGAACCTTACTTTTGATTGAGCCTTTCTGAAACACTCTTTCTGTAGAAACTGCAATTGGACATTCTGAGCGCTAAAAGGCCTGTATTGGGAAAAACAATATCTTCAAATAAAACTACACAGAAGCATTGTGTGAAACTTATTTCTGATATGTTCATTAAGCTAACAGAGTTAAACCATACTTTTGATTGCGCAGTTCTGAACACTCTTTCTGTAGAAAATGCAAGTGGACATTCGGAGCGCTAAGAGGGTAATAGTGGAAAAAGGAATATATTCAAATATAAACTACACAGTAGCATTCTGTGAAAATTCTTTCTGTTCTGTGCATTCAACTAACAGAGTTGAACCTTACTTTTGATTGAGCCGTTCTGAAACACTCTTTCTGTAGAAACTGCAATTGGACATGCTAAGCGCTAAGAGGCCTACATTGGGAAAAAGAATATCTTCAAATAAAAACTACACAGATGCATTCTGTGAAACTTATTTCTGATCTGTAAATTCAGTTAACAGAGATAAAACATATTTTTGATTGAGCAGTTATGAAACACTCTTTTTGTAGAAAATGCAAGTGGAGATTCGGAGCACTAAGAGATTAATAGTGGAAAAAGGAATGTCTTCAAATATAAACTACACAGAATCATTCGGTGAAACTTCTTTCTGATCTGTGCATTCAGCTAACAGAGTTAAACCATACTTTTGATTGAGCAGATCTGAACACTCTTTCTGTAGAAAACGCAACTGGACATTTGGAGCGCTAAGAGCGTAGTAGTGGAAAAAGGAATATATTCAAATATAAACTACACAGAAGCATTCTGTGAAACTTCTTTCTGATCTGAGCATTCAGCTAACAGAGTTAAACCATACTTTTGATTGAGCAGTTTTGAATCACTCTGTCTGTAGAAAATGCAATTGGACATTCGTAGCGCTAAGTGGGTAATAGTGGAAAAAGAATATGTTCAAATATGAACTACACAGAAGCATTGTATGAAACTTCTTTGTGTTCTGTGCATTCAACTAACAGAGTTGAACATTACTTTTGATTGAGCCGTTCTGAAACACTCTTTCTGTAGAAACTGCAATTGGACATTCTGAGCGCTAAGAGGCCTATATTGGGAAAAAGAATGTCTACGAATAAAAACTACACAGAATAATTGTGTGAAACTTCTTTCTGTTCTGTTTGTTCAACTAAAAGAGTTGAACCTTAGTTTTGATTGAGCGGTTCTGAAACACTCTTTCTGTAGAAAATGCAAGTGGAGATTCGGAGCGCTAAGAGGGAAATAGTGGAAAAAGGAATGTCTTCAAATATAAACTACACAGAATCATTCGGTGAAACTTCTTTCTGATCTGTGCATTCAGCTAACAGAGTTAAACCATACTTTTGATTGAGCAGATCTGAACACTCTTTCTGTAGAAAACGCAACTGGACATTTGGAGCGCTAAGAGCGTAGTAGTGGAAAAAGGAATATATTCAAATATAAACTACACAGAAGCATTCTGTGAAACTTCTTTCTGATCTGAGCATTCAGCTAACAGAGTTAAACCATACTTTTGATTGAGCAGTTTTGAAACACTCTCTCTTTAGAAAATGCAACTGGACATTCGTAGCGCTAAGTGGGTAATAGTGGAAAAAGAATATGTTCAAATATGAACTACACAGAAGCATTGTATGAAACTTCTTTGTGTTCTGTGCATTCAACTAACAGAGTTGAACATTACTTTTGATTGAGCCGTTCTGAAACACTCTTTCTGTAGAAACTGCAATTGGACATTCTGAGCGCTAAGAGGCCTATATTGGGAAAAAGAATGTCTACAAATAAAAACTACACAGAAGAATTTTGTGAAACTTCTTTCTGTTCTGTTTGTTCGACTAAAAGAGTTGAACCTTAGTTTTGATTGAGTGGTTCTGAAACACTCTTTCTGTAGAAAATGCAAGTGGAGATTCGGAGCGCTAAGAGGGTAATAGTGGAAAAAGGAATGTCTCCAAATATAAACTACACAGAATCATTCTGTGAAACTTCTTTCTGATCTGTGCATTCAGCTAACAGAATTAAACCATACTTTTGATTGAGCAGATCTGAACTCTCTTTCTGTAGAAAATGCAACTGGACATTTGGAGCGCTAAGAGAGTAGTAGTGGAAAAAGGAATATATTCAAATATAAACTACACAGAAGCATTCTGTGAAACTTCTTTCTGATCTGAGCATTCAGCTAACAGAGTTAAACCATACTTTTGATTGAGCAGTTTTGAAACACTCTGTCTGTAGAAAATGCAACTGGACATTCGTAGCGCTAAGTGAGTAATAGTGGAAAAAAGAATATGTTCAAATATAAACTACACAGAAGCATTGTATGAAACTTCTTTCTGTTCTGTGCATTCAACTAACAGAGTTGAACCTTACTTTGATTGAGCCTTTCTGAAACACTCTTTCTGTAGAAACTGCAATTGGACATTCTGAGCGCTAAGAGGCCTATATTGGGAAAAATAATATCTTCAAATAAAAACTACACAGAAGCATTGTGTGAAACTTATTTCTGATATGTTCATTAAGCTAACAGAGTTAAACCATACTTTTGATTGCGCAGTTCTGAACACTCTTTCTGTAGAAAATGCAAGTGGACATTCGGAGCGCTAAGAGGGTAATAGTGGAAAAAGGAATATATTCAAATATAAACTACACAGTAGCATTCTGTGAAAATTCTTTCTGTTCTGTGCATTCAACTAACAGAGTTGAACCTTACTTTTGATTGAGCCGTTCTGAAACACTCTTTCTGTAGAAACTGCAATTGGACATGCTAAGCGCTAAGAGGCGTACATTGGGAAAAAGAATATCTTCAAATAAAAACTACACAGATGCATTCTGTGAAACTTATTTCTGATCTGTAAATTCAGTTAACAGAGATAAAACATATTTTTGATTGAGCAGTTATGAAACACTCTTTTTGTAGAAAATGCAAGTGGAGATTCGGAGCGCTAAGAGGGTAATAGTGGAAAAAGGAATGTCTTCAAATATAAACTACACAGAATCATTCGGTGAAACTTCTTTCTGATCTGTGCATTCAGCTAACAGAGTTAAACCATACTTTTAATTGAGCAGATCTGAACACTCTTTCTGTAGAAAATGCAACTGGACATTTGGAGCGCTAAGAGCGTAGTAGTGGAAAAAGGAATATATTCAAATATAAACTACACAGAAGCATTCTGTGAAACTTCTTTCTGATCTGAGCATTCAGCTAACAGAGTTAAACCATACTTTTGATTGAGCAGTTTTGAAACACTCTGTCTGTAGAAAATGCAACTGGACATTCGTAGCGCTAAGTGGGTAATAGTGGAAAAAGAATATGTTCAAATATGAACTATACAGAAGCATTGTATGAAACTTCTTTGTGTTCTGTGCATTCAACTAACAGAGTTGAACATTACTTTTGATTGAGCCGTTCTGAAACACTCTTTCTGTAGAAACTGCAATTGGACATTCTGAGCGCTAAGAGGCCTATATTGGGAAAAAGAATGTCTACAAATAAAAACTACACAGAAGAATTGTGTGAAACTTCTTTCTGTTCTGTTTGTTCAACTAAAAGAGTTGAACCTTAGTTTTGATTGAGTGGTTCTGAAACACTCTTTCTGTAGAAAATGCAAGTGGAGATTCGGAGCGCTAAGAGGGTAATAGTGGAAAAAGGAATGTCTCCAAATATAAACTACACAGAATCATTCTGTGAAACTTCTTTCTGATCTGTGCATTCAGCTAACAGAGTTAAACCATACTTTTGATTGAGCAGATCTGAACTCTCTTTCTGTAGAAAATGCAACTGGACATTTGGAGCGCTAAGAGAGTAGTAGTGGAAAAAGGAATATATTCAAATATAAACTACACAGAAGCATTCTGTGAAACTTCTTTCTGATCTGAGCATTCAGCTAACAGAGTTAAACCATACTTTTGATTGAGCAGTTTTGAAACACTCTGTCTGTAGAAAATGCAACTGGACATTCGTAGCGCTAAGTGGGTAATAGTGGAAAAAAGAATATGTTCAAATATAAACTACACAGAAGCATTGTATTAAACTTCTTTCTGTTCTGTGCATTCAACTAACAGAGTTGAACCTTACTTTTGATTGAGCCTTTCTGAAACACTCTTTCTGTAGAAACTGCAATTGGACATTCTGAGCGCTAAGAGGCCTATATTGGGAAAAATAATATCTTCAAATAAAAACTACACAGAAGCATTGTGTGAAACTTATTTCTGATATGTTCATTAAGCTAACAGAGTTAAACCATACTTTTGATTGCGCAGTTCTGAACACTCTTTCTGTAGAAAATGCAAGTGGACATTCGGAGCGCTAAGAGGGTAATAGTGGAAAAAGGAATATATTCAAATATAAACTACACAGTAGCATTCTGTGAAAATTCTTTCTGTTCTGTGCATTCAACTAACAGAGTTGAACCTTACTTTTGATTGAGCCGTTCTGAAACACTCTTTCTGTAGAAACTGCAATTGGACATGCTAAGCGCTAAGAGGCGTACATTGGGAAAAAGAATATCTTCAAATAAAAACTACACAGATGCATTCTGTGAAACTTATTTCTGATCTGTAAATTCAGTTAACAGAGATAAAACATATTTTTTATTGAGCAGTTATGAAACACACTTTTTGTAGAAAATGCAAGTGGAGATTCGGAGCGCTAAGAGGGTAATAGTGGAAAAAGGAATGTCTTCAAATATAAACTACACAGAATCATTCGGTGAAACTTCTTTCTGATCTGTGCATTCAGCTAACAGAGTTAAAACAAACTTTTAATTGAGCAGATCTGAACACTCTTTCTGTAGAAAATGCAACTGGACATTTGGAGCGCTAAGAGCGTAGTAGTGGAAAAAGGAATATATTCAAATATAAACTACACAGAAGCATTCTGTGAAACTTCTTTCTGATCTGAGCATTCAGCTAACAGAGTTAAACCATACTTTTGATTGAGCAGTTTTGAAACACTCTGTCTGTAGAAAATGCAACTTGACATTCATAGCGCTAAGTGGGTAATAGTGGAAAAAGAATATGTTCAAATATGAACTACACAGAAGCATTGTATGAAACTTCTTTGTGTTCTGTGCATTCAACTAACAGAGTTGAACATTACTTTTGATTGAGCCGTTCTGAAACACTCTTTCTGTAGAAACTGCAATTGGACATTCTGAGCGCTAAGAGGCCTATATTGGGAAAAAGAATGTCTACGAATAAAAACTACACAGAAGAATTGTGTGAAACTTCTTTCTGTTCTGTTTGTTCAACTAAAAGAGTTGAACCTTAGTTTTGATTGAGCGGTTCTGAAACACTCTTTCTGTAGAAAATGCAAGTGGAGATTCGGAGCGCTAAGAGGGAAATAGTGGAAAAAGGAATGTCTTCAAATATAAACTACACAGAATCATTCGGTGAAACTTCTTTCTGATCTGTTCATTCAGCTAACAGAGTTAAACCATACTTTTGATTGAGCAGATCTGAACACTCTTTCTGTAGAAAATGCAACTGGACATTTGGAGCGCTAAGAGCGTAGTAGTGGAAAAAGGAATATATTCAAATATAAACTACACAGAAGCATTCTGTGAAACTTCTTTCTGATCTGAGCATTCAGCTAACAGAGTTAAACCATACTTTTGATTGAGCAGTTTTGAAACACTCTGTCTGTAGAAAATGCAACTGGACATTCGTAGCGCTAAGTGGGTAATAGTGGAAAAAGAATATGTTCAAATATGAACTACACAGAAGCATTGTATGAAACTTCTTTGTGTTCTGTGCATTCAACTAACAGAGTTGAACATTACTTTTGATTGAGCCGTTCTGAAACACTCTTTCTGTAGAAACTGCAATTGGACATTCTGAGCGCTAAGAGGCCTATATTGGGAAAAAGAATGTCTACAAATAAAAACTACACAGAAGAATTGTGTGAAACTTCTTTCTGTTCTGTTTGTTCAACTAAAAGAGTTGAACCTTAGTTTTGATTGAGTGGTTCTGAAACACTCTTTCTGTAGAAAATGCAAGTGGAGATTCGGAGCGCTAAGAGGGTAATAGTGGAAAAAGGAATGTCTCCAAATATAAACTACACAGAATCATTCTGTGAAACTTCTTTCTGATCTGTGCATTCAGCTAACAGAGTTAAACCATACTTTTGATTGAGCAGATCTGAACTCTCTTTCTGTAGAAAATGCAACTGGACATTTGGAGCGCTAAGAGAGTAGTAGTGGAAAAAGGAATATATTCAAATATAAACTACACAGAAGCATTCTGTGAAACTTCTTTCTGATCTGAGCATTCAGCTAACAGAGTTAAACCATACTTTTGATTGAGCAGTTTTGAAACACTCTGTCTGTAGAAAATGCAACTGGACTTTCGTAGCGCTAAGTGGGTAATAGTGGAAAAAGAATATGTTCAAATATGAACTACACAGAAGCATTGTATGAAACTTCTTTGTGTTCTGTGCATTCAACTAACAGAGTTGAACATTACTTTTGATTGAGCCGTTCTGAAACACTCTTTCTGTAGAAACTGCAATTGGACATTCTGAGCGCTAAGAGGCCTATATTGGGAAAAAGAATGTCTACAAATAAAAACTACACAGAAGAATTGTGTGAAACTTCTTTCTGTTCTGTTTGTTCAACTAAAAGAGTTGAACCTTAGTTTTGATTGAGCCGTTCTGAAACACTCTTTCTGTAGAAAATGCAAGTGGAGATTCGGAGCGCTAAGAGGGTAATAGTGGAAAAAGGAATGTCTCCAAATATAAACTACACAGAATCATTCTGTGAAACTTCTTTCTGATCTGTGCATTCAGCTAACAGAGTTAAACCATACTTTTGATTGAGCAGATCTGAACACTCTTTCTGTAGAAAATGCAACTGGACATTTGGAGCGCTAAGAGAGTAGTAGTGGAAAAAGGAATATATTCAAATATAAACTACACAGAAGCATTCTGTGAAACTTCTTTCTGATCTGAGCATTCAGCTAACAGAGTTAAACCATACTTTTGATTGAGCAGTTTTGAAACACTCTGTCTGTAGAAAATGCAACTGGACATTCGTAGCGCTAAGTGGGTAATAGTGGAAAAAAGAATATGTTCAAATATAAACTACACATAAACATTGTATGAAACTTCTTTCTGTTCTGTGCATTCAACTAACAGAGTTGAACCTTACTTTTGATTGAGCCTTTCTGAAACACTCTTTCTGTAGAAACTGCAATTGGACATTCTGAGCGCTAAGAGGCCTATATTGGGAAAAATAATATCTTCAAATAAAAACTACACAGAAGCATTGTGTGAAACTTATTTCTGATATGTTCATTAAGCTAACAGAGTTAAACCATACTTTTAATTGCGCATTTCTGAACACTCTTTCTGTAGAAAATGCAAGTGGACATTCGGAGCGCTAAGAGGGTAATAGTGGAAAAAGGAATATATTCAAATATAAACTACACAGTAGCATTCTGTGAAAATTCTTTCTGTTCTGTGCATTCAAGTAACAGAGTTGAACCTTACTTTTGATTGAGCCGTTCTGAAACACTCTTTCTGTAGAAACTGCAATTGGACACGCTAAGCGCTAAGAGGCGTACATTGGGAAAAAGAATATCTTCAAATAAAAACTACACAGATGCATTCTGTGAAACTTATTTCTGATCTGTAAATTCAGTTAACAGAGATAAAACATATTTTTGATTGAGCAGTTATGAAACACTCTTTTTGTAGAAAATGCAAGTGGAGATTCGGAGCGCTAAGAGGGTAATAGTGGAGAAAGGAATGTCTTCAAATATAAACTACACAGACTCATTCAGTAAAACTTCTTTCTGATCTGTGCATTCAGCTAACAGAGTTAAACCATACTTTTGATTGAGCAGATCTGAACACTCTTTCTGTAGAAAATGCAACTGGACATTTCGAGCGCTAAGAGCGTAGTAGTGGAAAAAGGAATATATTCAAATATAAACTACACAGAAGCATTCTGTGAAACTTCTTTCTGATCTGAGCATTCAGCTAACAGAGTTAAACCATACTTTTGATTGAGCAGTTTTGAAACACTCTGTCTGTAGAAAATGCAACTGGACATTCGTAGCGCTAAGTGGGTAATAGTGGAAAAAGAATATGTTCAAATATGAACTACACAGAAGCATTGTATGAAATTTCTTTGTGTTCTGTGCATTGAACTAACAGAGTTGAACATTACTTTTGATTGAGCCGTTCTGAAACACTCTTTCTGTAGAAACTGCAATTGGACATTCTGAGCGCTAAGAGGCCTATATTGGGAAAAAGAATGTCTACAAATAAAAACTACACAGAAGAATTGTGTGCAACTTCTTTCTGTTCTGTTTGTTCAACTAAAAGAGTTGAACCTTAGTTTTGATTGAGCCGTTCTGAAACACTCTTTCTGTAGAAAATGCAAGTGGAGATTCGGAGCGCTAAGAGGGTAATAGTGGAAAAAGGAATGTCTCCAAATATAAACTACACAGAATCATTCTGTGAAACTTCTTTCTGATCTGTGCATTCAGCTAACAGAGTTAAACCATACTTTTGATTGAGCAGATCTGAACTCTCTTTCTGTAGAAAATGCAACTGGACATTTGGAGCGCTAAGAGAATAGTAGTGGAAAAAGGAATATATTCAAATATAAACTACACAGAAGCATTCTGTGAAACTTCTTTCTGATCTGAGCATTCAGCTAACAGAGTTAAACCATACTTTTGATTGAGCAGTTTTGAAACACTCTGTCTGTAGAAAATGCAACTGGACATTCGTAGCGCTAAGTGGGTAATAGTGGAAAAAAGAATATGTTCAAATATAAACTACACAGAAGCATTGTATGAAACTTCTTTCTGTTCTGTGCATTCAACTAACAGAGTTGAACCTTTCTTTTGATTGAGCGTTTCTGAAACACTCTTTCTGTAGAAACTGCAATTGGACATTCTGAGCGCTAAGAGGCCTATATTGGGAAAAATAATATCTTCAAATAAAAACTACACAGAAGCATTGTGTGAAACTTATTTCTGATATGTTCATTAAGCTAACAGAGTTAAACCATACTTTTGATTGCGCAGTTCTGAACACTCTTTCTGTAGAAAATGCAAGTGGACATTCGGAGCGCTAAGAGGGTAATAGTGGAAAAAGGAATATATTCAAATATAAACTACACAGTAGCATTCTGTGAAAATTCTTTCTGTTCTGTGCATTCAACTAACAGAGTTGAACCTTACTTTTGAATGAGCCGTTCTGAAACACTCTTTCTGTAGAAACTGCAATTGGACATGCTAAGCGCTAAGAGGCGTACATTGGGAAAAAGAATATCTTCAAATTAAAACTACACAGATGCATTCTGTGAAACTTATTTCTGATCTGTAAATTCAGTTAACAGAGATAAAACATATTTTTGATTGAGCAGTTATGAAACACTCTTTTTGTAGAAAATGCAAGTGGAGATTCGGAGCGCTAAGAGGGTAATAGTGGAAAAAGGAATGTCTTCAAATATAAACTACACAGAATAATTCGGTGAAACTTCTTTCTGATCTGTGCATTCAGCTAACAGAGTTAAACCATACTTTTAATTGAGCAGATCTGAACACTCTTTCTGTAGAAAATGCAACTGGACATTTGGAGCGCTAAGAGCGTAGTAGTGGAAAAAGGAATATATTCAAATATAAACTACACAGAAGCATTCTGTGAAACTTCTTTCTGATCTGAGCATTCAGCTAACAGAGTTAAACCATACTTTTGATTGAGCAGTTTTGAAACACTCTGTCTGTAGAAAATGCAACTGGACATTCGTAGCGCTAAGTGGGTAATAGTGGAAAAAGAATATGTTCAAATATGAACTACACAGAAGCATTGTATGAAACTTCTTTGTGTTCTGTGCATTCAACTAACAGAGTTGAACATTACTTTTGATTGAGCCGTTCTGAAACACTCTTTCTGTAGAAACTGCAATTGGACATTCTGAGCGCTAAGAGGCCTATATTGGGAAAAAGAATGTCTACGAATAAAAACTACACAGAAGAATTGTGTGAAACTTCTTTCTGTTCTGTTTGTTCCACTAAAAGAGTTGAACCTTAGTTTTGATTGAGCGGTTCTGAAACACTCTTTCTGTAGAAAATGCAAGTGGAGATTCGGAGCGCTAAGAGGGATATAGTGGAAAAAGGAATGTCTTCAAATATAAACTACACAGAATCATTCGGTGAAACTTCTTTCTGATCTGTTCATTCAGCTAACAGAGTTAAACCATACTTTTGATTGAGCAGATCTGAACACTCTTTCTGTAGAAAATGCAACTGGACATTTGGAGCGCTAAGAGCGTAGTAGTGGAAAAAGGAATATATTCAAATATAAACTACACAGAAGCATTCTGTGAAACTTCTTTCTGATCTGAGCATTCAGCTAACAGACTTAAACCATACTTTTGATTGAGCAGTTTTGAAACACTCTGTCTGTAGAAAATGCAACTGGACATTCGTAGCGCTAAGTGGGTAATAGTGGAAAAAGAATATGTTCAAATATGAACTACACAGAAGCATTGTATGAAACTTCTTTGTGTTCTGTGCATTCAACTAACAGAGTTGAACATTACTTTTGATTGAGCCGTTCTGAAACACTCTTTTTGTAGAAACTGCAATTGGACATTCTGAGCGATAAGAGGCCTATATTGGGAAAAAGAATATCTACAAATAAAAACTACACAGAAGAATTGTGTGAAACTTCTTTCTGTTCTGTTTGTTCAACTAAAAGAGTTGAACCTTAGTTTTGATTGAGTGGTTCTGAAACACTCTTTCTGTAGAAAATGCAAGTGGAGATTCGGAGCGCAAAGAGGGTAATAGTGGAAAAAGGAATGTCTCCAAATATAAACTACACAGAATCATTCTGTGAAACTTCTTTCTGATCTGTGCATTCAGCTAACAGAGTTAAACCATACTTTTGATTGAGCAGATCTGAACTCTCTTTCTGTAGAAAATGCAACTGGACATTTGGAGCGCTAAGAGAGTAGTAGTGGAAAAAGGAATATATTCAAATATAAACTACACATAAACATTGTATGAAACTTCTTTCTGTTCTGTGCATTCAACTAACAGAGTTGAACCTTACTTTTGATTGAGCCTTTCTGAAACACTCTTTCTGTAGAAACTGCAATTGGACATTCTGAGCGCTAAGAGGCCTATATTGGGAAAAATAATATCTTCAAATAAAAACTACACAGAAGCATTGTGTGAAACTTATTTCTGATATGTTCATTAAGCTAACAGAGTTAAACCATACTTTTAATTGCGCATTTCTGAACACTCTTTCTGTAGAAAATGCAAGTGGACATTCGGAGCGCTAAGAGGGTAATAGTGGAAAAAGGAATATATTCAAATATAAACTACACAGTAGCATTCTGTGAAAATTCTTTCTGTTCTGTGCATTCAAGTAACAGAGTTGAACCTTACTTTTGATTGAGCCGTTCTGAAACACTCTTTCTGTAGAAACTGCAATTGGACACGCTAAGCGCTAAGAGGCGTACATTGGGAAAAAGAATATCTTCAAATAAAAACTACACAGATGCATTCTGTGAAACTTATTTCTGATCTGTAAATTCAGTTAACAGAGATAAAACATATTTTTGATTGAGCAGTTATGAAACACTCTTTTTGTAGAAAATGCAAGTGGAGATTCGGAGCGCTAAGAGGGTAATAGTGGAGAAAGGAATGTCTTCAAATATAAACTACACAGACTCATTCAGTAAAACTTCTTTCTGATCTGTGCATTCAGCTAACAGAGTTAAACCATACTTTTGATTGAGCAGATCTGAACACTCTTTCTGTAGAAAATGCAACTGGACATTTCGAGCGCTAAGAGCGTAGTAGTGGAAAAAGGAATATATTCAAATATAAACTACACAGAAGCATTCTGTGAAACTTCTTTCTGATCTGAGCATTCAGCTAACAGAGTTAAACCATACTTTTGATTGAGCAGTTTTGAAACACTCTGTCTGTAGAAAATGCAACTGGACATTCGTAGCGCTAAGTGGGTAATAGTGGAAAAAGAATATGTTCAAATATGAACTACACAGAAGCATTGTATGAAATTTCTTTGTGTTCTGTGCATTGAACTAACAGAGTTGAACATTACTTTTGATTGAGCCGTTCTGAAACACTCTTTCTGTAGAAACTGCAATTGGACATTCTGAGCGCTAAGAGGCCTATATTGGGAAAAAGAATGTCTACAAATAAAAACTACACAGAAGAATTGTGTGCAACTTCTTTCTGTTCTGTTTGTTCAACTAAAAGAGTTGAACCTTAGTTTTGATTGAGCCGTTCTGAAACACTCTTTCTGTAGAAAATGCAAGTGGAGATTCGGAGCGCTAAGAGGGTAATAGTGGAAAAAGGAATGTCTCCAAATATAAACTACACAGAATCATTCTGTGAAACTTCTTTCTGATCTGTGCATTCAGCTAACAGAGTTAAACCATACTTTTGATTGAGCAGATCTGAACTCTCTTTCTGTAGAAAATGCAACTGGACATTTGGAGCGCTAAGAGAATAGTAGTGGAAAAAGGAATATATTCAAATATAAACTACACAGAAGCATTCTGTGAAACTTCTTTCTGATCTGAGCATTCAGCTAACAGAGTTAAACCATACTTTTGATTGAGCAGTTTTGAAACACTCTGTCTGTAGAAAATGCAACTGGACATTCGTAGCGCTAAGTGGGTAATAGTGGAAAAAAGAATATGTTCAAATATAAACTACACAGAAGCATTGTATGAAACTTCTTTCTGTTCTGTGCATTCAACTAACAGAGTTGAACCTTTCTTTTGATTGAGCGTTTCTGAAACACTCTTTCTGTAGAAACTGCAATTGGACATTCTGAGCGCTAAGAGGCCTATATTGGGAAAAATAATATCTTCAAATAAAAACTACACAGAAGCATTGTGTGAAACTTATTTCTGATATGTTCATTAAGCTAACAGAGTTAAACCATACTTTTGATTGCGCAGTTCTGAACACTCTTTCTGTAGAAAATGCAAGTGGACATTCGGAGCGCTAAGAGGGTAATAGTGGAAAAAGGAATATATTCAAATATAAACTACACAGTAGCATTCTGTGAAAATTCTTTCTGTTCTGTGCATTCAACTAACAGAGTTGAACCTTACTTTTGAATGAGCCGTTCTGAAACACTCTTTCTGTAGAAACTGCAATTGGACATGCTAAGCGCTAAGAGGCGTACATTGGGAAAAAGAATATCTTCAAATTAAAACTACACAGATGCATTCTGTGAAACTTATTTCTGATCTGTAAATTCAGTTAACAGAGATAAAACATATTTTTGATTGAGCAGTTATGAAACACTCTTTTTGTAGAAAATGCAAGTGGAGATTCGGAGCGCTAAGAGGGTAATAGTGGAAAAAGGAATGTCTTCAAATATAAACTACACAGAATAATTCGGTGAAACTTCTTTCTGATCTGTGCATTCAGCTAACAGAGTTAAACCATACTTTTAATTGAGCAGATCTGAACACTCTTTCTGTAGAAAATGCAACTGGACATTTGGAGCGCTAAGAGCGTAGTAGTGGAAAAAGGAATATATTCAAATATAAACTACACAGAAGCATTCTGTGAAACTTCTTTCTGATCTGAGCATTCAGCTAACAGAGTTAAACCATACTTTTGATTGAGCAGTTTTGAAACACTCTGTCTGTAGAAAATGCAACTGGACATTCGTAGCGCTAAGTGGGTAATAGTGGAAAAAGAATATGTTCAAATATGAACTACACAGAAGCATTGTATGAAACTTCTTTGTGTTCTGTGCATTCAACTAACAGAGTTGAACATTACTTTTGATTGAGCCGTTCTGAAACACTCTTTCTGTAGAAACTGCAATTGGACATTCTGAGCGCTAAGAGGCCTATATTGGGAAAAAGAATGTCTACGAATAAAAACTACACAGAAGAATTGTGTGAAACTTCTTTCTGTTCTGTTTGTTCCACTAAAAGAGTTGAACCTTAGTTTTGATTGAGCGGTTCTGAAACACTCTTTCTGTAGAAAATGCAAGGGGAGATTCGGAGCGCTAAGAGGGATATAGTGGAAAAAGGAATGTCTTCAAATATAAACTACACAGAATCATTCGGTGAAACTTCTTTCTGATCTGTTCATTCAGCTAACAGAGTTAAACCATACTTTTGATTGAGCAGATCTGAACACTCTTTCTGTAGAAAATGCAACTGGACATTTGGAGCGCTAAGAGCGTAGTAGTGGAAAAAGGAATATATTCAAATATAAACTACACAGAAGCATTCTGTGAAACTTCTTTCTGATCTGAGCATTCAGCTAACAGACTTAAACCATACTTTTGATTGAGCAGTTTTGAAACACTCTGTCTGTAGAAAATGCAACTGGACATTCGTAGCGCTAAGTGGGTAATAGTGGAAAAAGAATATGTTCAAATATGAACTACACAGAAGCATTGTATGAAACTTCTTTGTGTTCTGTGCATTCAACTAACAGAGTTGAACATTACTTTTGATTGAGCCGTTCTGAAACACTCTTTTTGTAGAAACTGCAATTGGACATTCTGAGCGATAAGAGGCCTATATTGGGAAAAAGAATATCTACAAATAAAAACTACACAGAAGAATTGTGTGAAACTTCTTTCTGTTCTGTTTGTTCAACTAAAAGAGTTGAACCTTAGTTTTGATTGAGTGGTTCTGAAACACTCTTTCTGTAGAAAATGCAAGTGGAGATTCGGAGCGCAAAGAGGGTAATAGTGGAAAAAGGAATGTCTCCAAATATAAACTACACAGAATCATTCTGTGAAACTTCTTTCTGATCTGTGCATTCAGCTAACAGAGTTAAACCATACTTTTGATTGAGCAGATCTGAACTCTCTTTCTGTAGAAAATGCAACTGGACATTTGGAGCGCTAAGAGAGTAGTAGTGGAAAAAGGAATATATTCAAATATAAACTACACAGAAGCATTCTGTGAAACTTCTTTCTGATCTGAGCATTCAGCTAACAGAGTTAAACCATACTTTTGATTGAGCAGTTTTGAAACACTCTGTCTGTAGAAAATGCAACTGGACATTCGTAGCGCTAAGTGGGTAATAGTGGAAAAAGAATATGTTCAAATATGAACTACACAGAAGCATTGTATGAAACTTCTTTGTGTTCTGTGCATTCAACTAACAGAGTTGAACATTACTTTTGATTGAGCCGTTCTGAAACACTCTTTCTGTAGAAACTGCAATTGGACATTCTGAGCGCTAAGAGGCCTATATTGGGAAAAAGAATGTCTACAAATAAAAACTACACAGAAGAATTGTGTGAAACTTCTTTCTGTTCTGTTTGTTCAACTAAAAGAGTTGAACCTTAGTTTTGATTGAGCCGTTCTGAAACACTCTTTCTGTAGAAAATGCAAGTGGAGATTCGGAGCGCTAAGAGGGTAATAGTGGAAAAAGGAATGTCTCCAAATATAAACTACACAGAATCATTCTGTGAAACTTCTTTCTGATCTGTGCATTCAGCTAACAGAGTTAAACCATACTTTTGATTGAGCAGATCTGAACTCTCTTTCTGTAGAAAATGCAACTGGACATTTGGAGCGCTAAGAGAGTAGTAGTGGAAAAAGGAATATATTCAAATATAAACTACACAGAAGCATTCTGTGAAACTTCTTTCTGATCTGAGCATTCAGCTAACAGAGTTAAACCATACTTTTGATTGAGCAGTTTTGAAACACTCTGTCTGTAGAAAATGCAACTGGACATTCGTAGCGCTAAGTGGGTAATAGTGGAAAAAAGAATATGTTCAAATATAAACTACACAGAAACATTGTATGAAACTTCTTTCTGTTCTGTGCATTCAACTAACAGAGTTGAACCTTACTTTTGATTGAGCCTTTCTGAAACACTCTTTCTGTAGAAACTGCAATTGGACATTCTGAGCGCTAAGAGGCCTATATTGGGAAAAATAATATCTTCAAATAAAAACTACACAGAAGCATTGTGTGAAACTTATTTCTGATATGTTCATTAAGCTAACAGAGTTAAACCATACTTTTAATTGCGCATTTCTGAACACTCTTTCTGTAGAAAATGCAAGTGGACATTCGGAGCGCTAAGAGGGTAATAGTGGAAAAAGGAATATATTCAAATATAAACTACACAGTAGCATTCTGTGAAAATTCTTTCTGTTCTGTGCATTCAAGTAACAGAGTTGAACCTTACTTTTGATTGAGCCGTTCTGAAACACTCTTTCTGTAGAAAGTGCAATTGGACATGCTAAGCGCTAAGAGGCGTACATTGGGAAAAAGAATATCTTCAAATAAAAACTACACAGATGCATTCTGTGAAACTTATTTCTGATCTGTAAATTCAGTTAACAGAGATAAAACATATTTTTGATTGAGCAGTTATGAAACACTCTTTTTGTAGAAAATGCAAGTGGAGATTCGGAGCGCTAAGAGGGTAATAGTGGAGAAAGGAATGTCTTCAAATATAAACTACACAGACTCATTCAGTAAAACTTCTTTCTGATCTGTGCATTCAGCTAACAGAGTTAAACCATACTTTTGATTGAGCAGATCTGAACACTCTTTCTGTAGAAAATGCAACTGGACATTTCGAGCGCTAAGAGCGTAGTAGTGGAAAAAGGAATATATTCAAATATAAACTACACAGAAGCATTCTGTGAAACTTCTTTCTGATCTGAGCATTCAGCTAACAGAGTTAAACCATACTTTTGATTGAGCAGTTTTGAAAAACTCTGTCTGTAGAAAATGCAACTGGACATTCGTAGCGCTAAGTGGGTAATAGTGGAAAAAGAATATGTTCAAATATGAACTACACAGAAGCATTGTATGAAACTTCTTTGTGTTCTGTGCATTCAACTAACAGAGTTGAACATTACTTTTGATTGAGCCGTTCTGAAACACTCTTTCTGTAGAAACTGCAATTGGACATTCTGAGCGCTAAGAGGCCTATATTGGGAAAAAGAATGTCTACAAATAAAAACTACACAGAAGAATTGTGTGAAACTTCTTTCTGTTCTGTTTGTTCAACTAAAAGAGTTGAACCTTAGTTTTGATTGAGCCGTTCTGAAACACTCTTTCTGTAGAAAATGCAAGTGGAGATTCGGAGCGCTAAGAGGGTAATAGTGGAAAAAGGAATGTCTCCAAATATAAACTACACAGAATCATTCTGTGAAACTTCTTTCTGATCTGTGCATTCAGCTAACAGAGTTAAACCATACTTTTGATTGAGCAGATCTGAACTCTCTTTCTGTAGAAAATGCAACTGGACATTTGGAGCGCTAAGAGAGTAGTAGTGGAAAAAGGAATATATTCAAATATAAACTACACAGAAGCATTCTGTGAAACTTCTTTCTGATCTGAGCATTCAGCTAACAGAGTTAAACCATACTTTTGATTGAGCAGTTTTGAAACACTCTGTCTGTAGAAAATGCAACTGGACATTCGTAGCGCTAAGTGGGTAATAGTGGAAAAAAGAATATGTTCAAATATAAACTACACAGCAGCATTGTATGAAACTTCTTTCTGTTCTGTGCATTCAACTAACAGAGTTGAACCTTACTTTTGATTGAGCGTTTCTGAAACACTCTTTCTGTAGAAACTGCAATTGGACATTCTGAGCGCTAAGAGGCCTATATTGGGAAAAATAATATCTTCAAATAAAAACTACACAGAAGCATTGTGTGAAACTTATTTCTGATATGTTCATTAAGCTAACAGAGTTAAACCATACTTTTGATTGCGCAGTTCTGAACACTCTTTCTGTAGAAAATGCAAGTGGACATTCGGAGCGCTAAGAGGGTAATAGTGGAAAAAGGAATATATTCAAATATAAACTACACAGTAGCATTCTGTGAAAATTCTTTCTGTTCTGTGCATTCAACTAACAGAGTTGAACCTTACTTTTGATTGAGCCGTTCTGAAACACTCTTTCTGTAGAAACTGCAATTGGACATGCTAAGCGCTAAGAGGCGTACATTGGGAAAAAGAATATCTTCAAATAAAAACTACACAGATGCATTCTGTGAAACTTATTTCTGATCTGTAAATTCAGTTAACAGAGATAAAACATATTTTTGATTGAGCAGTTATGAAACACTCTTTTTGTAGAAAATGCAAGTGGAGATTCGGAGCGCTAAGAGGGTAATAGTGGAAAAAGGAATGTCTTCAAATATAAACTACACAGAATCATTCGGTGAAACTTCTTTCTGATCTGTGCATTCAGCTAACAGAGTTAAACCATACTTTTAATTGAGCAGATCTGAACACTCTTTCTGTAGAAAATGCAACTGGACATTTGGAGCGCTAAGAGCGTAGTAGTGGAAAAAGGAATATATTCAAATATAAACTACACAGAAGCATTCTGTGAAACTTCTTTCTCATCTGAGCATTCAGCTAACAGAGTTAAACCATACTTTTGATTGAGCAGTTTTGAAACACTCTGTCTGTAGAAAATGCAACTGGACATTCGTAGCGCTAAGTGGGTAATAGTGGAAAAAGAATATGTTCAAATATGAACTACACAGAAGCATTGTATGAAACTTCTTTGTGTTCTGTGCATTCAACTAACAGAGTTGAACATTACTTTTGATTGAGCCGTTCTGAAACACTCTTTCTGTAGAAACTGCAATTGGACATTCTGAGCGCTAAGAGGCCTATATTGGGAAAAAGAATGTCTACAAATAAAAACTACACAGAAGAATTGTGTGAAACTTCTTTCTGTTCTGTTTGTTCAACTAAAAGAATTGGACCTTAGTTTTGATTGAGCCGTTCTGAAACACTCTTTCTGTAGAAAATGCAAGTGGAGATTCGGAGCGCTAAGAGGGTAATAGTGGAAAAAGGAATGTCTCCAAATATAAACTACACAGAATCATTCTGTGAAACTTCTTTCTGATCTGTGCATTCAGCTAACAGAGTTAAACCATACATTTGATTGAGCAGATCTGAACTCTCTTCCTGTAGAAAATGCAACTGGACATTTGGAGCGCTAAGAGAGTAGTAGTGGAAAAAGGAATATATTCAAATATAAACTACACAGAAGCATTCTGTGAAACTTCTTTCTGATCTGAGCATTCAGCTAACAGAGTTAAACCATACTTTTGATTGAGCAGTTTTGAAACACTCTGTCTGTAGAAAATGCAACTGGACATTCGTAGCGCTAAGTGGGTAATAGTGGAAAAAAGAATATGTTCAAATATAAACTACACAGAAACATTGTATGAAACTTCTTTCTGTTCTGTGCATTCAACTAACAGAGTTGAAACTTACTTTTGATTGAGCCTTTCTGAAACACTCTTTCTGTAGAAACTGCAATTGGACATTCTGAGCGCTAAGAGGCCTATATTGGGAAAAATAATATCTTCAAATAAAAACTACACAGAAGCATTGTGTGAAACTTATTTCTGATATGTTCATTAAGCTAACAGAGTTAAACCATACTTTTGATTGCGCAGTTCTGAACACTCTTTCTGTAGAAAATGCAAGTGGACATTCGGAGCGCTAAGAGGGTAATAGTGGAAAAAGGAATATATTCAAATATAAACTACACAGTAGCATTCTGTGAAAATTCTTTCTGTTCTGTGCATTCAACTAACAGAGTTGAACCTTACTTTTGATTGAGCCGTTCTGAAACACTCTTTCTGTAGAAACTGCAATTGGACATGCTAAGCGCTAAGAGGCGTACATTGGGAAAAAGAATATCTTCAAATAAAAACTACACAGATGCATTCTGTGAAACTTATTTCTGATCTGTAAATTCAGTTAACAGAGATAAAACATATTTTTGATTGAGCAGTTATGAAACACTCTTTTTGTAGAAAATGCAAGTGGAGATTCGGAGCGCTAAGAGGGTAATAGTGGAAAAAGGAATGTCTCCAAATATAAACTACACAGAATCATTCGGTGAAACTTCTTTCTGATCTGTGCATTCAGCTAACAGAGTTAAACCATACTTTTAATTGAGCAGATCTGAACACTCTTTCTGTAGAAAATGCAACTGGACATTTGGAGCGCTAAGAGCGTAGTAGTGGAAAAAGGAATATATTCAAATATAAACTACACAGAAGCATTCTGTGAAACTTCTTTCTCATCTGAGCATTCAGCTAACAGAGTTAAACCATACTTTTGATTGAGCAGTTTTGAAACACTCTGTCTGTAGAAAATGCAACTGGACATTCGTAGCGCTAAGTGGGTAATAGTGGAAAAAGAATATGTTCAAATATGAACTACACAGAAGCATTGTATGAAACTTCTTTGTGTTCTGTGCATTCAACTAACAGAGTTGAACATTACTTTTGATTGAGCCGTTCTGAAACACTCTTTCTGTAGAAACTGCAATTGGACATTCTGAGCGCTAAGAGGCCTATATTGGGAAAAAGAATGTCTACAAATAAAAACTACACAGAAGAATTGTGTGAAACTTCTTTCTGTTCTGTTTGTTCAACTAAAAGAATTGAACCTTAGTTTTGATTGAGCCGTTCTGAAACACTCTTTCTGTAGAAAATGCAAGTGGAGATTCGGAGCGCTAAGAGGGTAATAGTGGAAAAAGGAATGTCTCCAAATATAAACTACACAGAATCATTCTGTGAAACTTCTTTCTGATCTGTGCATTCAGCTAACAGAGTTAAACCATACATTTGATTGAGCAGATCTGAACTCTCTTCCTGTAGAAAATGCAACTGGACATTTGGAGCGCTAAGAGAGTAGTAGTGGAAAAAGGAATATATTCAAATATAAACTACACAGAAGCATTCTGTGAAACTTCTTTCTGATCTGAGCATTCAGCTAACAGAGTTAAACCATACTTTTGATTGAGCAGTTTTGAAACACTCTGTCTGTAGAAAATGCAACTGGACATTCGTAGCGCTAAGTGGGTAATAGTGGAAAAAAGAATATGTTCAAATATAAACTACACAGAAACATTGTATGAAACTTCTTTCTGTTCTGTGCATTCAACTAACAGAGTTGAAACTTACTTTTGATTGAGCCTTTCTGAAACACTCTTTCTGTAGAAACTGCAATTGGACATTCTGAGCGCTAAGAGGCCTATATTGGGAAAAATAATATCTTCAAATAAAAACTACACAGAAGCATTGTGTGAAACTTATTTCTGATATGTTCATTAAGCTAACAGAGTTAAACCATACTTTTGATTGCGCAGTTCTGAACACTCTTTCTGTAGAAAATGCAAGTGGACATTCGGAGCGCTAAGAGGGTAATAGTGGAAAAAGGAATATATTCAAATATAAACTAAACAGTAGCATTCTGTGAAAATTCTTTCTGTTCTGTGCATTCAAGTAACAGAGTTGAACCTTACTTTTGATTGAGCCGTTCTGAAACACTCTTTCTGTAGAAACTGCAATTGGACATGCTAAGCGCTAAGAGGCGTACATTGGGAAAAAGAATATCTTCAAATAAAAAGTACACAGATGCATTCTGTGAAACTTATTTCTGATCTGTAAATTCAGTTAACAGAGATAAAACATATTTTTGATTGAGCAGTTATGAAACACTCTTTTTGTAGAAAATGCAAGTGGAGATTCGGAGCGCTAAGAGGGTAATAGTGGAGAAAGGAATGTCTTCAAATATAAACTACACAGACTCATTCAGTAAAACTTCTTTCTGATCTGTGCATTCAGCTAACAGAGTTAAACCATACTTTTGATTGAGCAGATCTGAACACTCTTTCTGTAGACAATGCAACTGGACATTTCGAGCGCTAAGAGCGTAGTAGTGGAAAAAGGAATATATTCAAATATAAACTACACAGAAGCATTCTGTGAAACTTCTTTCTGATCTGAGCATTCAGCTAACCGAGTTAAACCATACTTTTGATTGAGCAGTTTTGAAACACTCTGTCTGTAGAAAATGCAACTGGACATTCGTAGCGCTAAGTGGGTAATAGTGGAAAAAGAATATGTTCAAATATGAACTACACAGAAGCATTGTATGAAACTTCTTTGTGTTCTGTGCATTCAACTAACAGAGTTGAACATTACTTTTGATTGAGCCGTTCTGAAACACTCTTTCTGTAGAAACTGCAATTGGACATTCTGAGCGCTAAGAGGCCTATATTGGGAAAAAGAATGTCTACAAATAAAAACTACACAGAAGAATTGTGTGAAAATTCTTTCTGTTCTGTTTGTTCAACTAAAAGAGTTGAACCTTAGTTTTGATTGAGCGGTTCTGAAACACTCTTTCTGTAGAAAATGCAAGTGGAGATTCGGAGCGCTAAGAGGGTAATAGTGGAAAAAGGAATGTCTCCAAATATAAACTACACAGAATCATTCTGTGAAACTTCTTTCTGATCTGTGCATTCAGCTAACAGAGTTAAACCATACTTTTGATTGAGCAGATCTGAACTCTCTTTCTGTAGAAAATGCAGCTGGACATTTGGAGCGCTAAGAGAATAGTAGTGGAAAAAGGAATATATTCAAATATAAACTACACAGAAGCATTCTGTGAAACTTCTTTCTGATCTGAGCATTCAGCTAACAGAGTTAAACCATACTTTTGATTGAGCAGTTTTGAAACACTCTGTCTGTAGAAAATGCAACTGGACATTCGTAGCGCTAAGTGGGTAATAGTGGAAAAAAGAATATGTTCAAATATAAACTACACAGAAGCATTGTATGAAACTTCTTTCTGTTCTGTGCATTCAACTAACAGAGTTGAACCTTACTTTTGATTGAGCGTTTCTGAAACACCCTTTCTGTAGAAACTGCAATTGGACATTCTGAGCGCTAAGAGACCTATATTGGGAAAAATAATATCTTCAAATAAAAACTACACAGAAGCATTGTGTGAAACTTATTTCTGATATGTTCATTAAGCTAACAGAGTTAAACCATACTTTTGATTGCGCAGTTCTGAACACTCTTTCTGTAGAAAATGCAAGTGGACATTCGGAGCGCTAAGAGGGTAATAGTGGAAAAAGGAATATATTCAAATATAAACTACACAGTAGCATTCTGTGAAAATTCTTTCTGTTCTGTGCATTCAACTAACAGAGTTGAACCTTACTTTTGATTGAGCCGTTCTGAAACACTCTTTCTGTAGAAACTGCAATTGGACATGCTAAGCGCTAAGAGGCGTACATTGGGAAAAAGAATATCTTCAAATAAAAACTACACAGATGCATTCTGTGAAACTTATTTCTGATCTGTAAATTCAGTTAACAGAGATAAAACATATTTTTGATTGAGCAGTTATGAAACACTCTTTTTGTAGTAAATGCAAGTGGAGATTCGGAGCGCTAAGAGGGTAATAGTGGAAAAAGGAATGTCTTCAAATATAAACTACACAGAATCATTCGGTGAAACTTCTTTCTGATCTGTGCATTCAGCTAACAGAGTTAAACCATACTTTTAATTGAGCAGATCTGAACACTCTTTCTGTAGAAAATGCAACTGGACATTTGGAGCGCTAAGAGCGTAGTAGTGGAAAAAGGAATATATTCAAATATAAACTACACAGAAGCATTCTGTGAAACTTCTTTCTCATCTGAGCATTCAGCTAACAGAGTTAAACCATACTTTTGATTGAGCAGTTTTGAAACACTCTGTCTGTAGAAAATGCAACTGGACATTCGTAGCGCTAAGTGGGTAATAGTGGAAAAAGAATATGTTCAAATATGAACTACACAGAAGCATTGTATGAAACTTCTTTGTGTTCTGTGCATTCAACTAACAGAGTTGAACATTACTTTTGATTGAGCCGTTCTGAAACACTCTTTCTGTAGAAACTGCAATTGGACATTCTGAGCGCTAAGAGGCCTATATTGGGAAAAAGAATGTCTACAAATAAAAACTACACAGAAGAATTGTGTGAAACTTCTTTCTGTTCTGTTTGTTCAACTAAAAGAATTGAACCTTAGTTTTGATTGAGCCGTTCTGAAACACTCTTTCTGTAGAAAATGCAAGTGGAGATTCGGAGCGCTAAGAGGGTAATAGTGGAAAAAGGAATGTCTCCAAATATAAACTACACAGAATCATTCTGTGAAACTTCTTTCTGATCTGTGCATTCAGCTAACAGAGTTAAACCATACATTTGATTGAGCAGATCTGAACTCTCTTCCTGTAGAAAATGCAACTGGACATTTGGAGCGCTAAGAGAGTAGTAGTGGAAAAAGGAATATATTCAAATATAAACTACACAGAAGCATTCTGTGAAACTTCTTTCTGATCTGAGCATTCAGCTAACAGAGTTAAACCATACTTTTGATTGAGCAGTTTTGAAACACTCTGTCTGTAGAAAATGCAACTGGACATTCGTAGCGCTAAGTGGGTAATAGTGGAGAAAAGAATATGTTCAAATATAAACTACACAGAAACATTGTATGAAACTTCTTTCTGTTCTGTGCATTCAACTAACAGAGTTGAAACTTACTTTTGATTGAGCCTTTCTGAAACACTCTTTCTGTAGAAACTGCAATTGGACATTCTGAGCGCTAAGAGGCCTATATTGGGAAAAATAATATCTTCAAATAAAAACTACACAGAAGAATTGTGTGAAACTTATTTCTGATATGTTCATTAAGCTAACAGAGTTAAACCATACTTTTGATTGCGCAGTTCTGAACACTCTTTCTGTAGAAAATGCAAGTGGACATTCGGAGCGCTAAGAGGGTAATAGTGGAAAAAGGAATATATTCAAATATAAACTACACAGTAGCATTCTGTGAAAATTCTTTCTGTTCTGTGCATTCAAGTAACAGAGTTGAACCTTACTTTTGATTGAGCCGTTCTGAAACACTCTTTCTGTAGAAAGTGCAATTGGACATGCTAAGCGCTAAGAGGCGTACATTGGGAAAAAGAATATCTTCAAATAAAAAGTACACAGATGCATTCTGTGAAACTTATTTCTGATCTGTAAATTCAGTTAACAGAGATAAAACATATTTTTGATTGAGCAGTTATGAAACACTCTTTTTGTAGAAAATGCAAGTGGAGATTCGGAGCGCTAAGAGGGTAATAGTGGAGAAAGGAATGTCTTCAAATATAAACTACACAGACTCATTCAGTAAAACTTCTTTCTGATCTGTGCATTCAGCTAACAGAGTTAAACCATACTTTTGATTGAGCAGATCTGAACACTCTTTCTGTAGACAATGCAACTGGACATTTCGAGCGGTAAGAGCGTAGTAGTGGAAAAAGGAATATATTCAAATATAAACTACACAGAAGCATTCTGTGAAACTTCTTTCTGATCTGAGCATTCAGCTAACCGAGTTAAACCATACTTTTGATTGAGCAGTTTTGAAACACTCTGTCTGTAGAAAATGCAACTGGACATTCGTAGCGCTAAGTGGGTAATAGTGGAAAAAGAATATGTTCAAATATGAACTACACAGAAGCATTGTATGAAACTTCTTTGTGTTCTGTGCATTCAACTAACAGAGTTGAACATTACTTTTGATTGAGCCGTTCTGAAACACTCTTTCTGTAGAAACTGCAATTGGACATTCTGAGCGCTAAGAGGCCTATATTGGGAAAAAGAATGTCTACAAATAAAAACTACACAGAAGAATTGTGTGAAAATTCTTTCTGTTCTGTTTGTTCAACTAAAAGAGTTGAACCTTAGTTTTGATTGAGCGGTTCTGAAACACTCTTTCTGTAGAAAATGCAAGTGGAGATTCGGAGCGCTAAGAGGGTAATAGTGGAAAAAGGAATGTCTCCAAATATAAACTACACAGAATCATTCTGTGAAACTTCTTTCTGATCTGTGCATTCAGCTAACAGAGTTAAACCATACTTTTGATTGAGCAGATCTGAACTCTCTTTCTGTAGAAAATGCAGCTGGACATTTGGAGCGCTAAGAGAATAGTAGTGGAAAAAGGAATATATTCAAATATAAACTACACAGAAGCATTCTGTGAAACTTCTTTCTGATCTGAGCATTCAGCTAACAGAGTTAAACCATACTTTTGATTGAGCAGTTTTGAAACACTCTGTCTGTAGAAAATGCAACTGGACATTCGTAGCGCTAAGTGGGTAATAGTGGAAAAAAGAATATGTTCAAATATAAACTACACAGAAGCATTGTATGAAACTTCTTTCTGTTCTGTGCATTCAACTAACAGAGTTGAACCTTACTTTTGATTGAGCGTTTCTGAAACACCCTTTCTGTAGAAACTGCAATTGGACATTCTGAGCGCTAAGAGACCTATATTGGGAAAAATAATGTCTTCAAATAAAAACTACACAGAAGCATTGTGTGAAACTTATTTCTGATATGTTCATTAAGCTAACAGAGTTAAACCATACTTTTGATTGCGCAGTTCTGAACACTCTTTCTGTAGAAAATGCAAGTGGACATTCGGAGCGCTAAGAGGGTAATAGTGGAAAAAGGAATATATTCAAATATAAACTACACAGTAGCATTCTGTGAAAATTCTTTCTGTTCTGTGCATTCAACTAACAGAGTTGAACCTTACTTTTGATTGAGCCGTTCTGAAACACTCTTTCTGTAGAAACTGCAATTGGACATGCTAAGCGCTAAGAGGCGTACATTGGGAAAAAGAATATCTTCAAATAAAAACTACACAGATGCATTCTGTGAAACTTATTTCTGATCTGTAAATTCAGTTAACAGAGATAAAACATATTTTTGATTGAGCAGTTATGAAACACTCTTTTTGTAGTAAATGCAAGTGGAGATTCGGAGCGCTAAGAGGGTAATAGTGGAAAGAGGAATGTCTTCAAATATAAACTACACAGAATCATTCGGTGAAACTTCTTTCTGATCTGTGCATTCAGCTAACAGAGTTAAACCATACTTTTGATTGAGCAGATCTGAACACTCTTTCTGTAGAAAATGCAACTGGACATTTGCAGCGCTAAGAGCGTAGTAGTGGAAAAAGGAATATATTCAAATATAAACTACACAGAAGCATTCTGTGAAACTTCTTTCTGATCTGAGCATTCAGCTCACAGAGTTAAACCATACTTTTGATTGAGCAGTTTTGAAAGACTCTGTCTGTAGAAAATGCAACTGGACATTCGTAGCGCTAAGTGGGTAATAGTGGAAAAAGAATATGTTCAAATATGAACTACACAGAAGAATTGTATGAAACTTCTTTGTGTTCTGTGCATTCAACTAACAGAGTTGAACATTACTTTTGATTGAGCCGTTCTGAAACACTCTTTCTGTAGAAACTGCAATTGGACATTCTGAGCGCTAAGAGGCCTATATGGGGAAAAAGAATGTCTACAAATAAAAACTACACAGAAGAATTGTGTGAAACTTCTTTCTGTTCTGTTTGTTCAACTAAAAGAGTTGAACCTTAGTTTTGATTGAGCGGTTCTGAAACACTCTTTCTGTAGAAAATGCAAGTGGAGATTCGGAGCGCTAAGAGGGTAATAGTGGAAAAAGGAATGTCTCCAAATATAAACTACACAGAATCATTCTGTGAAACTTCTTTCTGATCTGTGCATTCAGCTAACAGAGTTAAACCATACTTTTGATTGAGCAGATCTGAATTCTCTTTCTGTAGAAAATGCAACTGGACATTTGGAGCGCTAAGAGAGTAGTAGTGGAAAAAGGAATATATTCAAATATAAACTACACAGAAGCATTCTGTGAAACTTCTTTCTGATCTGAGCATTCAGCTAACAGATTTAAACCATACTTTTGATTGAGCAGTTTTGAAACACTCTGTCTGTAGAAAATGCAACTGGACATTCGTAGCGCTAAGTGGGTAATAGTGGAAAAAAAATATGTTCAAATATAAACTACACAGAAGCATTGTATGAAACTTCTTTCTGTTCTGTGCATTCAACTAACAGAGTTGAACCTTACTTTTGATTGAGCCTTTCTGAAACACACTTTCTGTAGAAACTGCAATTGGACATTCTGAGCGCTAAGAGGCCTATATTGGGAAAAATAATATCTTCAAATAAAAACTACACAGAAGCATTGTGTGAAACTTATTTCTGATATGTTCATTAAGCTAACAGAGTTAAACCATACTTTTGATTGCGCAGTTCTGAACACTCTTTCTGTAGAAAATGCAAGTGGACATTCGGAGCGCTAAGAGGGTAATAGTGGAAAAAGGAATATATTCAAATATAAACTACACAGTAGCATTCTGTGAAAATTCTTTCTGTTCTGTGCATTCAACTAACAGAGTTGAACCTTACTTTTGATTGAGCCGTTCTGAAACACTCTTTCTGTAGAAACTGCAATTGGACATGCTAAGCGCTAAGAGGCCTATATTGGGAAAAAGAATATCTTCAAATAAAAACTACACAGAAGCATTCTGTGAAACTTCTTTCTGATCTGAGCATTCAGCTAACAGATTTAAACCATACTTTTGATTGAGCAGTTTTGAAACACTCTGTCTGTAGAAAATGCAACTGGACATTCGTAGCGCTAAGTGGGTAATAGTGGAAAAAGAATATGTTCAAATATGAACTACACAGAAGCATTGTATGAAACTTTTTTGTGTTCTGTGCATTCAACTAACAGAGTTGAACATTACTTTTGTTTGAGCCGTTCTGAAACACTCTTTCTGTAGAAACTGCAATTGGACATTCTGAGCGCTAAGAGGCCTATATTGGGAAAAAGAATGTCTACAAATAAAAACTACACAGAAGAATTGTGTGAAACTTCTTTCTGTTCTGTTTGTTCAACTAAAAGAGTTGAACCTTAGTTTTGATTGAGCGGTTCTGAAACACTCTTTCTGTAGAAAATGCAAGTGGGGATTCGGAGCGCTAAGAGGGTAATAGTGGAAAAAGGAATGTCTTCAAATATAAACTACACAGAATCATTCGGTGAAACTTCTTTCTGATCTGTGCATTCAGCTAACGGAGTTAAACCATACTTTTGATTGAGCAGATCTGAACACTCTTTCTGTAGAAAATGCAACTGGACATTTGGAGCGCTAAGAGCGTAGTAGTGGAAAAAGTAATATATTCAAATATAAACTACACAGAAGCATTCTGTGACACTTCTTTCTGATCTGAGCTTTCAGCTAACAGAGTTAAACCATACTTTTGATTGAGCAGTTTTGAAACACTCTGTCTGTAGAAAATGCAACTGGACATTCGTAGCGCTAAGTGGGTAATAGTGGAAAAAGAATATGTTCAAATATGAACTACACAGAAGCATTGTATGAAACTTCTTTGTGTTCTGTGCATTCAACTAACAGAGTTGAACATTACTTTTGATTGAGCCGTTCTGAAACACTCTTTCTGTAGAAACTGCAATTGGACATTCTGAGCGCTAAGAGGCCTATATTGGGAAAAAGAATGTCTACAAATAAAAACTACACAGAAGAATTGTGTGAAACTTCTTTCTGTTCTGTTTGTTCAACTAAAAGAGTTGAACCTTAGTTTTGATTGAGTGGTTCTGAAACACTCTTTCTGTAGAAAATGCAAGTGGAGATTCGGAGCGCTAAGAGGGTAATAGTGGAAAAAGGAATGTCTCCAAATATAAACTACACAGAATCATTCTGTGAAACTTCTTTCTGATCTGTGCATTCAGCTAACAGAGTTAAACCATACTTTTGATTGAGCAGATCTGAACACTCTTTCTGTAGAAAATGCAACTGGACATTTGGAGCGCTAAGAGCGTAGTAGTGGAAAAAGTAATATATTCAAATATAAACTACACAGAAGCATTCTGTGACACTTCTTTCTGATCTGAGCTTTCAGCTAACAGAGTTAAACCATACTTTTGATTGAGCAGTTTTGAAACACTCTGTCTGTAGAAAATGCAACTGGACATTCGTAGCGCTAAGTGGGTAATAGTGGAAAAAGAATATGTTCAAATATGAACTACACAGAAGCATTGTATGAAACTTCTTTGTGTTCTGTGCATTCAACTAACAGAGTTGAACATTACTTTTGATTGAGCCGTTCTGAAACACTCTTTCTGTAGAAACTGCAATTGGACATTCTGAGCGCTAAGAGGCCTATATTGGGAAAAAGAATGTCTACAAATAAAAACTACACAGAAGAATTGTGTGAAACTTCTTTCTGTTCTGTTTGTTCAACTAAAAGAGTTGAACCTTAGTTTTGATTGAGTGGTTCTGAAACACTCTTTCTGTAGAAAATGCAAGTGGAGATTCGGAGCGCTAAGAGGGTAATAGTGGAAAAAGGAATGTCTCCAAATATAAACTACACAGAATCATTCTGTGAAACTTCTTTCTGATTTGTGCATTCAGCTAACAGAGTTAAACCATACTTTTGATTAAGCAGATCTGAACTCTCTTTCTGTAGAAAATGCAACTGGACATTTGGAGCGCTAAGAGAGTAGTAGTGGAAAAAGGAATATATTCAAATATAAACTACTCAGAAGCATTCTGTGAAACTTCTTTCTGATCTGAGCATTCAGCTAACAGAGTTAAACCATACTTTTGATTGAGCAGTTTTGAAACACTCTGTCTGTAGAAAATGCAACTGGACATTCGTAGCGCTAAGTGGGTAATAGTGGAAAAAAGAATATGTTCAAATATAAACTACACAGAAGCATTGTATGAAACTTCTTTCTGTTCTGTGCATTCAACTAACAGAGTTGAACCTTACTTTTGATTGAGCCTTTCTGAAACACTCTTTCTGTAGAAACTGCAATTGGACATTCTGAGCGCTAAGAGGCCTATATTGGGAAAAATAATATCTTCAAATAAAAACTACACAGAAGCATTGTGTGAAACTTATTTCTGATATGTTCATTAAGCTAACAGAGTTAAACCATACTTTTGATTGCGCAGTTCTGAACACTCTTTCTGTAGAAAATGCAAGTGGACATTCGGAGCGCTAAGAGGGTAATAGTGGAAAAAGGAATATATTCAAATATAAACTACACAGTAACATTCTGTGAAAATTCTTTCTGTTCTGTGCATTCAACTAACAGAGTTGAACCTTACTTTTGATTGAGCCGTTCTGAAACACTCTTTCTGTAGAAACTGCAATTGGACATGCTAAGCGCTAAGAGGCGTACATTGGGAAAAAGAATATCTTCAAATAAAAACTACACAGATGCATTCTGTGAAACTTATTTCTGATCTGTAAATTCAGTTAACAGAGATAAAACATATTTTTGATTGAGCAGTTATGAAACACTCTTTTTGTAGAAAATGCAAGTGGAGATTCGGAGCGCTAAGAGGGTAATAGTGGAAAAAGGAATGTCTTCAAATATAAACTACACAGAATCATTCGGTGAAACTTCTTTCTGATCTGTGCATTCAGCTAACAGAGTTAAACCATACTTTTGATTGAGCAGATCTGAACACTCTTTCTGTAGAAAATGCAACTGGACATTTGGAGCGCTAAGAGCGTAGTAGTGGAAAAAGGAATATATTCAAATATAAACTACACAGAAGCATTCTGTGAAACTTCTTTCTGATCTGAGCATTCAGCTAACAGAGTTAAACCATACTTTTGATTGAGCAGTTTTGAAACACTCTGTCTGTAGAAAATGCAACTGGACATTCGTAGCGCTAAGTGGGTAATAGTGGAAAAAGAATATGTTCAAATATGAACTACACAGAAGCATTGTATGAAACATCTTTCTGTTCTGTGCATTCAACTAACAGAGTTGAACATTACTTTTGATTGAGCCGTTCTGAAACACTCTTTCTGTAGAAACTGCAATTGGACATTCTGAGCGCTAAGAGGCCTATATTGGGAAAAAGAATGTCTACAAATAAAAACTACACAGAAGAATTGTGTGAAACTTCTTTCTGTTCTGTTTGTTCAAATAAAAGAGTTGAACCTTAGTTTTGATTGAGCCGTTCTGAAACACTCTTTCTGTAGAAAATGCAAGTGGAGATTCGGAGCGCTAAGAGGGTAATAGTGGAAAAAGGAATGTCTCCAATTATAAACTACACAGAATCATTCTGTGAAACTTCTTTCTGATCTGTGCATTCAGCTAACAGAGTTAAACCATACTTTTGATTGAGCAGATCTGAACTCTCTTTCTGTAGAAAATGCAACTGGACATTTGGAGCGCTAAGAGAGTAGTAGTGGAAAAAGTAATATATTCACATATAAACTACACAGAAGCATTCTGTGAAACTTCTTTCTGATCTGAGCATTCAGCTAACAGAGTTAAACCATACTTTTGATTGAGCAGTTTTGAAACACTCTGTCTGTAGAAAATGCAACTGGACATTCGTAGCGCTAAGTGGGTAATAGTGGAAAAAAGAATATGTTCAAATATAAACTACACAGAAGCATTGTATGAAACTTCTTTCTGTTCTGTGCATTCAACTAACAGAGTTGAACCTTACTTTTGATTGAGCCTTTCTGAAACACTCTTTCTGTAGAAACTGCAATTGGACATTCTGAGCGCTAAGAGGCCTATATTGGGAAAAATAATATCTTCAAATAAAAACTACACAGAAGCATTGTGTGAAACTTATTTCTGATATGTTCATTAATCTAACAGAGTTAAACCATACTTTTGATTGCGCAGTTCTGAACACTCTTTCTGTAGAAAATGCAAGTGGACATTCGGAGCGCTAAGAGGGTAATAGTGGAAAAAGGAATATATGCAAATATAAACTACACAGTAGCATTCTGTGAAAATTCTTTCTGTTCTGTGCATTCAATTAACAGAGTTGAACCTTACTTTTGATTGAGCCGTTCTGAAACACTCTTTCTGTAGAAACTGCAATTGGACATGCTAAGCGCTAAGAGGCGTACATTGGGAAAAAGAATATCTTCAAATAAAAACTACACAGATGCATTCTGTGAAACTTATTTCTGATCTGTAAATTCAGTTAACAGAGATAAAACATATTTTTGATTGAGCAGTTATGAAACACTCTTTTTGTAGAAAATGCAAGTGGAGATTCGGAGCGCTAAGAGGGTAATAGTTGAGAAAGGAATGTCTTCAAATATAAACTACACAGACTCATTCGGTAAAACTTCTTTCTGATCTGTGCATTCAGCTAACAGAGTTAAACCATACTTTTGATTGAGCAGATCTGAACACTCTTTCTGTAGAAAATGCAACTGGACATTTCGAGCGCTAAGAGCGTAGTAGTGGAAAAAGGAATATATTCAAATATAAACTACACAGAAGCATTCTGTGAAACTTCTTTCTGATCTGAGCATTCAGCTAACAGAGTTAAACCATACTTTTGATTGAGCAGTTTTGAAACACTCTGTCTGTAGAAAATGCAACTGGACATACGTAGCGCTAAGTGGGTAATAGTGGAAAAAGAATATGTTCAAATATGAACTACACAGAAGCATTGTATGAAACTTCTTTGTGTTCTGTGCATTCAACTAACAGAGTTGAACATTACTTTTGATTGAGCCGTTCTGAAACACTCTTTCTGTAGAAACTGCAATTGGACATTCTGAGCGCTAAGAGGCCTATATTGGGAAAAAGAATGTCTACAAATAAAAACTGCACAGAAGAATTGTGTGAAACTTCTTTCTGTTCTGTTTGTTCAACTAAAAGAGTTGAACCTTAGTTTGATTGAGCCGTTCTGAAACACTCTTTCTGTAGAAACTGCAATTGGACATTCTGAGCGCTAAGAGGCCTCTATTGGGAAAAATAATATCTTCAAATAAAAACGACACAGAAGCATTGTGTGAAACTTATTTCTGATATGTTCATTAAGCTAACAGATTTAAAACATACTTTTGATTGCGCAGTTCTGAACACTCTTTCTGTAGAAAATGCAAGTGGACATTCGGAGCGCTAAGAGGGTAATAGTGGAAAAAGGAATATATTCAAATATAAACTACACAGTAGCATTCTGTGAAAATTCTTTCTGTGCTGTGCATTCAACTAACAGAGTTGAACCTTACTTTTGATTGAGCCGTTCTGAAACACTCTTTCTGTAGAAACTGCAATTGGACATGCTAAGCGCTAAGAGGCGTACATTGGGAAAAAGAATATCTTCAAATAAAAACTACACAGATGCATTCTGTGAAACTTATTTCTGATCTGTAAATTCAGTTAACAGAGATAAAACATATTTTTGATTGAGCAGTTATGAAACACTCTTTTTGTAGAAAATGCAAGTGGAGATTCGGAGCGCTAAGAGGGTAATAGTGGAGAAAGGAATGTCTTCAAATATAAACTACACAGAATCATTCGGTAAAACTTCTTTCTGATCTGTGCATTCAGCTAACAGAGTTAAACCATACTTTTGATTGAGCAGATCTGAACACTCTTTCTGTAGAAAATGCAACTGGACATTTCGAGCGCTAAGAGCGTAGTAGTGGAAAAAGGAATATATTCAAATATAAACTACACAGAAGCATTCTGTGAAACTTCTTTCTGATCTGAGCATTCAGCTAACAGAGTTAAACCATACTTTTGATTGAGCAGTTTTGAAACACTCTGTCTGTAGAAAATGCAACTGGACATTCGTAGCGCTAAGTGGGTAATAGTGGAAAAAGAATATGTTCAAATATGAACTACACAGAAGCATTGTATGAAACTTCTTTGTGTTCTGTGCATTCAACTAACAGAGTTGAACATTACTTTTGATTGAGCCGTTCTGAAACACTCTTTCTGTAGAAACTGCAATTGGACATTCTGAGCGCTAAGAGGCCTATATTGGGAAAAAGAATGTCTACAAATAAAAACTACACAGAAAAATTGTGTGAAACTTCTTTCTGTTCTGTTTGTTCAACTAAAAGAGTTGAACCTTAGTTTTGATTGAGCCGTTCTGAAACACTCTTTCTGTAGAAAATGCAAGTGGAGATTCAGAGCGCTAAGAGGGTAATAGTGGAAAAAGGAATGTCTCCAAATATAAACTACACAGAATCATTCTGTGAAACTTCTTTCTGATCTGTGCATTCAGCTAACAGAGTTAAACCATACTTTTGATTGAGCAGATCTGAACTCTCTTTCTGTAGAAAATGCAACTGGACATTTGGAGCGCTAAGAGAGTAGTAGTGGAAAAAGGAATATATTCAAATATAAACTACACAGAAGCATTCTGTGAAACTTCTTTCTGATCTGAGCATTCAGCTAACAGAGTTAAACCATACTTTTGATTGAGCAGTTTTGAAACACTCTGTCTGTAGAAAATGCAACTGGACATTCGTAGCGCTAAGTGGGTAATAGTGGAAAAAAAATATGTTCAAATATAAACTACACAGAAGCATTGTATGAAACTTCCTTCTGTTCTGTGCATTCAACTAACAGAGTTGAACCTTACTTTTGATTGAGCCTTTCTGAAACACTCTTTCTGTAGAAACTGCAATTGGACATTCTGAGCGCTAAGAGGCCTCTATTGGGAAAAATAATATCTTCAAATAAAAACTACACAGAAGCATTGTGTGAAACTTATTTCTGATATGTTCATTAAGCTAACAGAGTTAAACCATACTTTTGATTGCGCAGTTCTGAACACTCTTTCTGTAGAAAATGCAAGTGGACATTCGGAGCGCTAAGAGGGTAATAGTGGAAAAAGGAATATATTCAAATATAAACTACACAGTAGCATTCTGTGAAAATTCTTTCTGTTCTGTGCATTCAACTAACAGAGTTGAACCTTACTTTTGATTGAGCCGTTCTGAAACACTCTTTCTGTAGAAACTGCAATTGGACATGCTAAGCGCTAAGAGGCCTACATTGGGAAAAAGAATATCTTCAAATAAAAACTACACAGATGCATTCTGTGAAACTTATTTCTGATCTGTAAATTCAGTTAACAGAGATAAAACATATTTTTGATTGAGCAGTTATGAAACACACTTTTTGTAGAAAATGCAAGTGGAGATTCGGAGCACTAAGAGGGTAATAGTGGAAAAAGGAATGTCTTCAAATATAAACTACACAGAATCATTCGGTGAAACTTCTTTCTGATCTGTGCATTCAGCTAACAGAGTTAAACCATACTTTTGATTGAGCAGATCTGAACACTCTTTCTGGAGAAAATGCAACTGGACATTTCGAGCGCTAAGAGCGTAGTAGTGGAAAAAGGAATATATTCAAATATAAACTACACAGAAGCATTCTGTGAAACTTCTTTCTGATCTGAGCATTCAGCTAACAGACTTAAACCATACTTTTGATTGAGCAGTTTTGAAACACTCTGTCTGTAGAAAATGCAACTGGACATTCGTAGCGCTAAGTGGGTAATAGTGGAAAAAGAATATGTTCAAATATGAACTACACAGAAGCATTGTATGAAACTTCTTTCTGTTCTGTGCATTCAACTAACAGAGTTGAACATTACTTTTGATTGAGCCGTTCTGAAACACTCTTTCTGTAGAAACTGCAATTGGACATTCTGAGCGCTAAGAGGCCTATATTGGGAAAAAGAATGTCTACAAATAAAAACTACACAGAAGAATTGTGTGAAACTTCTTTCTGTTCTGTTTGTTCAAATAAAAGAGTTGAACCTTAGTTTTGATTGAGCCGTTCTGAAACACTCTTTCTGTAGAAAATGCAAGTGGAGATTCGGAGCGCTAAGAGGGTAATAGTGGAAAAAGGAATGTCTCCAAATATAAACTACACAGAATCATTCTGTGAAACTTCTTTCTGATCTGTGCATTCAGCTAACAGAGTTAAACCATACTTTTGATTGAGCAGATCTGAACTCTCTTTCTGTAGAAAATGCAACTGGACATTTGGAGCGCTAAGAGAGTAGTAGTGGAAAAAGGAATATATTCAAATATAAACTACACAGAAGCATTCTGTGAAACTTCTTTCTGATCTGAGCATTCAGCTAACAGAGTTAAACCATACTTTTGATTGAGCAGTTTTGAAACACTCTGTCTGTAGAAAATGCAACTGGACATTCGTAGCGCTAAGTGGGTAATAGTGGAAAAAAGAATATGTTCAAATATAAACTACACAGAAGCATTGTATGAAACTTCTTTCTGTTCTGTGCATTCAACTAACAGAGTTGAACCTTACTTTTGATTGAGCCGTTCTGAAACACTCTTTCTGTAGAAACTGCAATTGGACATTCTGAGCGCTAAGAGGCCTATATTGGGAAAAAGAATGTCTACAAATAAAAACTACACAGAAGAATTGTGTGAAACTTCTTTCTGTTCTGTTTGTTCAACTAAAAGAGTTGAACCTTAGTTTTGATTGAGCCGTTCTGAAACACTCTTTCTGTAGAAACTGCAATTGGACATTCTGAGCGCTAAGAGGCCTCTATTGGGAAAAATAATATCTTCAAATAAAAACTACACAGAAGCATTGTGTGAAACTTATTTCTGATATGTTCATTAAGCTAACAGTGTTAAACCATACTTTTGATTGCGCAGTTCTGAACACTCTTTCTGTAGAAAATGCAAGTGGACATTCGGAGCGCTAAGAGGGTAATAGTGGAAAAAGGAATATATTCAAATATAAACTACACAGTAGCATTCTGTGAAAATTCTTTCTGTTCTGTGCATTCAACTAACAGAGTTGAACCTTACTTTTGATTGAGCCGTTCTGAAACACTCTTTCTGTAGAAACTGCAATTGGACATGCTAAGCGCTAAGAGGCGTACATTGGGAAAAAGAATATCTTCAAATAAAAACTACACAGATGCATTCTGTGAAACTTATTTCTGATCTGTAAATTCAGTTAACAGAGATAAAACATATTTTTGATTGAGCAGTTATGAAACACTCTTTTTGTAGAAAATGCAAGTGGAGATTCGGAGCGCTAAGAGGGTAATAGTGGAGAAAGGAATGTCTTCAAATATAAACTACACAGAATCATTCGGTAAAACTTCTTTCTGATCTGTGCATTCAGCTAACAGTGTTAAACCATACTTTTGATTGAGCAGATCTGAACACTCTTTCTGTAGAAAATGCAACTGGACATTTCGAGCGCTAAGAGCGTAGTAGTGGAAAAAGGAATATATTCAAATATAAACTACACAGAAGCATTCTGTGAAACTTCTTTCTGATCTGAGCATTCAGCTAACAGAGTTAAACCATACTTTTGATTGAGCAGTTTTGAAACACTCTGTCTGTAGAAAATGCAACTGGACATTCGTAGCGCTAAGTGGGTAATAGTGGAAAAAGAATATGTTCAAATATGAACTACACAGAAGCATTGTATGAAACTTCTTTGTGTTCTGTGCATTCAACTAACAGAGTTGAACATTACTTTTGATTGAGCCGTTCTGAAACACTCTTTCTGTAGAAACTGCAATTGGACATTCTGAGCGCTAAGAGGCCTATATTGGGAAAAAGAATGTCTACAAATAAAAACTACACAGAAAAATTGTGTGAAACTTCTCTCTGTTCTGTTTGTTCAACTAAAAGAGTTGAACCTTAGTTTTGATTGAGCCGTTCTGAAACACTCTTTCTGTAGAAAATGCAAGTGGAGATTCGGAGCGCTAAGAGGGTACTAGTGGAAAAAGGAGTGTCTCCAAATATAAACTACACAGAATCATTCTGTGAAACTTCTTTCTGATCTGTGCATTCAGCTAACAGAGTTAAACCATACTTTTGATTGAGCAGATCTGAACTCTCTTTCTGTAGAAAATGCAGCTGGACATTTGGAGCGCTAAGAGAATAGTAGTGGAAAAAGGAATATATTCAAATATAAACTACACAGAAGCATTCTGTGAAACTTCTTTCTGATCTGAGCATTCAGCTAACAGAGTTAAACCATACTTTTGATTGAGCAGTTTTGAAACACTCTGTCTGTAGAAAATGCAACTGGACATTCGTAGCGCTAAGTGGGTAATAGTGGAAAAAAGAATATGTTCAAATATAAACTACACAGAAGCATTGTATGAAACTTCTTTCTGTTCTGTGCATTCAACTAACAGAGTTGAACCTTACTTTTGATTGAGCCTTTCTGAAACACTCTTTCTGTAGAAACTGCAATTGGACATTCTGAGCGCTAAGAGGCCTATATTGGGAAAAATAATATCTTCAAATAAAAACTACACAGAAGCATTGTGTGAAACTTATTTCTGATATGTTCATTAAGCTAACAGAGTTAAACCATACTTTTGATTGCGCAGTTCTGAACACTCTTTCTGTAGAAAATGCAAGTGGACATTCGGAGCGCTAAGAGGGTAATAGTGGAAAAAGGAATATATTCAAATATAAACTACACAGTAGCATTCTGTGAAAATTCTTTCTGTTCTGTGCATTCAACTAACAGAGTTGAACCTTACTTTTGATTGAGCCGTTCTGAAACACTCTTTCTGTAGAAACTGCAATTGGACATGCTAAGCGCTAAGAGGCCTACATTGGGAAAAAGAATATCTTCAAATAAAAACTACACAGATGCATTCTGTGAAACTTATTTCTGATCTGTAAATTCAGTTAACAGAGATAAAACATATTTTTGATTGAGCAGTTATGAAACACTCTTTCTGTAGAAAATGCAAGTGGAGATTCGGAGCGCTAAGAGGCTAATAGTGGAAAAAGGAATGTCTTCAAATATAAACTACACAGAATCATTCGGTGAAACTTCTTTCTGATCTGTGCATTCAGCTAACAGAGTTAAACCATACTTTTGATTGAGCAGATCTGAACACTCTTTCTGTAGAAAATGCAACTGGACATTTGGAGCGCTAAGAGCGTAGTAGTGGAAAAAGGAATATATTCAAATATAAACTACACAGAAGCATTCTGTGAAACTTCTTTCTGATCTGAGCATTCAGCTAACAGAGTTAAACCATACTTTTGATTGAGCAGTTTTGAAACACTCTGTCTGTAGAAAATGCAACTGGACATTCGTAGCGCTAAGTGGGTAATAGTGGAAAAAAGAATATGTTCAAATATAAACTACACAGAAGCATTGTATGAAACTTCTTTCTGTTCTGTGCATTCAACTAACAGAGTTGAACCTTACTTTTGATTGAGCCGTTCTGAAACACTCTTTCTGTAGAAACTGCAATTGGACATTCTGAGCGCTAAGAGGCCTATATTGGGAAAAAGAATGTCTACAAATAAAAACTACACAGAAGAATTGTGTGAAACTTCTTTCTGTTCTGTTTGTTCAACTAAATGAGTTGAACCTTAGTTTTGATTGAGCCGTTCTGAAACACACTTTCTGTATAAAATGCAAGTGGAGATTCGGAGCGCTAAGAGGGTAATAGTGGAAAAAGGAATGTCTCCAAATATAAACTACACAAAAGTGTCAATCTACTAATTTATCTTCTAATAACTTTCCACCCAGGAGCATTCGTCCCTCTCATTAGACAGTTGTTCTATGCTTCTTTTTTTCACATTCTAATTGCCTCACCTGAACCAAAAAAAGAATGTGGATCTAGGATCAATACCTTTTGAAAAGTCATTTATTTCATTATATTATTTTTTCATATATCTGCATTATTGCATAGAATACCTGATTGGTCTTATGCTAAGTTTTTCATGTAACATTAACTCTGCAAGATGTTAATAAGTATCCTTCCAAAAATGTTTGAAAAATCTTGGGTAAAACATTTTACGTAAGTTCCTGTTTTATAGTTTTCCAAGAGTTTTACTATCCTTGGCCAATGACAAAATTCAAAGCAGAGATACAGTACACAACTTTTGTAAAACTTACCTATTTTTCTTATAAGACTGTGGCTTTGTTTTGTTTTGTTTTGAACTTCTTTTCTGTGATGTGACATGAGACTGTGTGTTGAGTTAGGGGTGGGGACATACATTAACAGAGGTTTAGGAACTGCTTTGCTAAAGCAAGTTTGAGGAGCAAATGGGGAGACTAGTACAAGATTTTCCTTTAAGCAGTGGGAGTTGAAGGGGTAGGTGGTTTTTGGAGAAAGAAGAGACCCATTCATGGCACAGGCTTCTTTATGTTTCTGCTCTGTGTGATACTTAATGAGGATACAGACATTCACTTCCTCTATTTCCCACCCCTGGCCGGGGGTAACCCAAAGGTACCTGATAAAGACACAGCCTTATAGCTGTATCAAGTATCCCTGAGTGTGTTAGGACTGGAGAGGCCTAAGGAATAAAAAACATACATGCATTAAATGGAACAAATACAGAGAAGAAGAAAACTCAGACATGGTACATTAATTGTGTACCTTTCCTTACAACCCAGCACATCACAGGGTACATGACCTGCTTCCTTTTGACCTGCTTCCTTTATGTTCACTGCATGAACAGGGAAGGGGGTTGGGGTACACGTGGGAGATAATTGTGTTTACTATGTACCTGGTATTAATACATCTATAGAGACAATTGGAATGACTATACTGGAGAAACAGCAAGAGAAGAACTGAAAAGGCTAAAACAAATACTTGGTTCTCTAAAAAATACTCCAAAGGATTTCTCATGTCTGACAAATTACATTTTAGTCTAATAGTAATAAGTGACCAAAACTAAGGTGATTTGATAAATATCATAAGGTATTTTATTGTGAAATTGATATCTATACGTATTGCTTATAAAGCTCAGTAATCTGTTCTTGAATTGAGAAATTACTGAGACAACATCAAAAGCTGTCATTTTTGTTTCTATGTTGTCGTTGTTATTGTTTGTGAGGTCAGAGCTTCTAAACTTTATGACTGTTTGAAAGGGGCCTATATAGACCTTGCCTGAATATTAAGTCATGTGAAATGATAAAAAGCTTTCTGATTTATTGGGTTAGACAAAGAAAAAATTGAGAAATTGAGCATCATTAAAATTAAAGACTTTTGTTATTAAAACTGTGCTTAGAATGAAAACAAAAGCCACAGGTTGGGAGAAAATTTTTTCAAAACATATTCAAAACATTTTCAAAACATATCAGATAAATTACTGGTATTTAAAGTATACAGAGAACTCGAAAATAAGAAAGAAAACAACTCATTTAAAAAATAGTCCAAAGGTCTAAATACAGCTGTCAAATGGGGATTTTGAAGTTACTAGTCATGTATCATTAGGGAACTGCAAGTCACAGCAACCGTGAGATATTATTACATGACTATTAAAATGACCAATATCCAAAAGTCTGATGATACCAAAAGCTGGCAAATGTGAGGAGAAACAGGAACTTTTATTCATTGCTTGTGAGAATGCAGAATAGTACAGCTACTTTGGCAGTCAGTTTGGCAGTTTCTTATAAAACTAAACATACTCCTACCACACAACCCAGCAATTACATTCCCGGTATTTACTTAAAGGATTTGAAAACTTACATGCACACAAAAGCCTTCTTCCCATGAATGTTACAGGAGCCTTATTCATGATCACTAAAATCGAAATGTCCTTCAGGAAGTGAATGGAAAAATAAACTGTGGTATATCCAGGCAATGGAATAGTATTCTGTCAAGCTACAGAAGACACACAGGAACCTTTAAATGCATATTGCCAAGTGAAAGAAGCCAGTCTGAAAAGTCTACATACCGTATGATTCAACTACATGACCTTCTGGAGAAAGCAAAACTATGGAGACAGTAAAGAGATCAGTGACTATTAGGGATTTGGAGGAGATTTGTGCAGTCTAAACATGTCATGTGCCAACAATGACGTAAAGATATGTGAGATAAAGTATGACGAATTCTATTGACAAACACACGCAATGGCTTCCATTTAACTGAGAAGAAACCATATACCTAGCACAAGTCTTTTTCTGTGCATTAACTTTTTGTAATACAACTATATGAAGTTATAGCCTATTTTATATATGAATAAAAGCATTTCCAAAGGTTAAGAAAGGGCACAGTGAGAGTGAGAAGCACAGTCTGGGTAGGCAGGTCAATCTAGTTTTCTATCTGTGCTTTAAACTGCTATAACCATCAACTCAATCTACTAATTTATCTTCTACATAAATTAGTAGAGGAAACGATGAACGGATGGAGCAAGGAAGAATTTTAGGAGAGTGAATCCATTATTCTGTATGACACTGTAATGAGGATTATTTGTCATTACACATTTGACAAAACCTACAGAATTCATAAGACAAGGAGTAAACTCTAATACAAACTACATACTTTAGTCAATAGTAATGTACCAATATTGACTCATCAACTATAACAAATGTACCACACTATTGCAAGATGTTAAAAATCGGGGAAATTGGGGTAGAGGCTGAGGATGACGTGTGAATGCTTATTCACTTCTTTCTACAAACCTAAAATTGCTTTTAAAGAGTCAATAAAAATTAAAACAAGGCAGGGTTTTCATGCAATGGAAAAAAACACACAACTTTAGTAAGTGACTCATAATTATGCTTATGCCACTTTGCTAGATTACACTTCATTAATAAATATAGTTTCATTCTTTATGTTATAAAGCAGAATAAAGTCAGATATCTAGAGAAATTGATTTTAATGATTAGAGTAAAAGCATTTTCACCTCCAACGTCAGAATGAGTTCTTCAGAATCAGTCCATTTTATAGTTAAATCAATCATTGATTTTAAAAAAATATTGAGAAAAACTTTAACTTCACTTTTTCCATCAAACTCAATGTCATGACAGCATTGTCATTTCAATCTAGGATTAAAACCTATTTCTGGACCCAGTGGACTTACTGTGATAGATTCTGAAAATGTCAGACGTTAAAGTCCAGTCTTTGATCTGCTGTCCTCTGCAGTTATCAAAAGGTCAGTTTATCCTGCTTCTTTTCTCTCTTTTTCATATATCTTGCACTTCAGCTTAATATTAGTATTAAGCTAAATTTCTTATTTTATTTTGATTGATAAAGGAAAACAGATTGTTTCAATACAGTTACTGAGAATAAGCAGCAAAACGTACTTATAAAGTACACAAGAGAGCTATAAGATAAAAAATTTTTTCAAAAAAAGATTTGGAAATTTTTATTGCATGAATGTTCAAATGGAAAGGAAAACTTTCTGGATTCTTTTTCCACCACACAGGAGTAGCAGCACTAAAGTAGTGAATAATGTCCGTTCAATTGGTAGTTTTCATGTATTTCTGATATCAGAAATGGACTGTTAGTAACTAGTTTTAAAAGCAGAGCATTTTTGTGCATGGCATTCCCCTGAATTCCAAAGCCCAAACTTAACTTAGGCTAATTTCTCTCTGCTGGGAGCCCCATTAATTTCTCATAGATAACATTTCATATATATGCGGCATTCTGATGATGTAAAGGAATTCACACCTTATGGGCCTACAAGCCAAATTTAATCAATGGCTTGCTTCATATGGCTGAGAGCTAAAAATTGTTTTGGCATTTTGGAAGTGTTTAAAGAAGGAGAAGGAAGGGGAGAAGAAGAATGAGTAGATGAAGGAGAGACAGAGACTACATATGGCCAGCAAAGCCTATAATATTTACTGTCTAGTTCTTTACACAAAGAACTTTTCCAATCTTGAACAAAACACACACATTTTCGTTATGCCAAAAAAGGACTACAATAAGTCTTCACTTAACATCATTGACAGGTGCTTGAAAACTGGTCATAGGTATATATATTTATGGTCACGTGATGTTTTGATACACGCATACGGAGGGATAAATTGGGGATGGTTAATTGGTACAAAAATACAGTCAGCGAAACCCATTTTACCATAGGTTGACATCAAAAGAGTTCAGCTTCTATGGCTTTTGGTAACTAAAACGTCAACAAACTTGTAAATAAAGATCAAAACACTTCTAATATTAAATGCTGAAATAAATTTCAGCTATTCATACGTTTAAGATTAATAAAAGCTAGTAAAATCATTATTTACCTACTTATTTCAGTTTAGGGTTGCAGTTGACCGCAGCCTATCCTGTCAGCTCAGGACGCAATGTGGGAACCAGCCCTGGACAGGGTGCCGTCGCATTGCAGGTGCACTCACACATACCCACAGTTACTCAGACTGGGACCACATAGACACGTCAATCAACCTCACATGCACAGCCTTGGGAAGTGAGAGGAAACTGGAGCATCCAGAGAATATCAATGCAGACATGGGGAGAATACATAAGCTCTACACAGACAGTGAACCCCAATTGGAATCAATTTGTTTTTTCTCATCAACATCATAATGAAATGACATTGAATGAAACGTCGTTATTCAAAGACCTGTTGTACTCAGTTCTAAACATTTCAGAATTAAGAGATCTACACACATCCTCTTCTATATAATGGAGTGGGTCTCTTAAAATTTCCTGGCAACATACTCTTAGCCTGCCTAGGAAACACTTTAGAATACAACTGCATTATAATAAATTTTCATATTCTATTCATATCTTCATATTTCTCCCTCTACTTATTAAGGTATAGTCTTGTATATGTAATCCTTCAGTTCCTGAACAAGGTGAACATATGATCTCATGATGTGTGTTTTAATTTCTTAACTTTGTTGAGATTTGGGAATGTGAGGATGATGGAAAGGAAAGAAAGGAATTCAGCAGCTATAAAAGAAATCTGACCTTTAATTTTTTTATTGAATTTGTTTCTTGTTTTATTTTTCCTTCCTTTGCACAAATGAGAACTTCTAGTTTTACAAAGGGTACCATCAACTTTAGGACAAAAATTTGTATTTGTGGCATAACACAAGTTGGAGACACAATGATTTAGAGATTGCATATCAATTTTATCAAATAAATGTGATAAAGTAGGTGATATGCACACACACACACATTTGTAGTGACAAAACCATTGACACAGATACCCAGATGGCACTTAATGTACTTTCAGCCTTAAATTCTTTCTCAAGGACAAGCCATTTGTTTGCAAATGATTTAGCATTCAAAAATGATTAAACACGGGAAAAAATGCATTGCACATAAAGTTCAGATTACAAGTGAATTAAAGTCACACTAATATAACTATAATTTATAATGAATTCAAATGGCTTTCAGAAGGGTCATCTGTGGAAGGTGAAGAGCAATCTGAATTTATTTTTCTGGTAACTGGTCACAGCAATGTTTTCTAGACTAGTGAGTGAGTGCTCATACAGCACCATGTGTGTTCAACAACACATAAAGTTGGATGACAAAATCTACTTTAGTGAGAAGGTAGCTATTTCCAGGGGCACCAATAGTAATGTCAGTTTTGAGTCTTGGGTTTGCTTTTGTTTGTTTACAAGGCGATGAAATGTTTAAGGAAAAAATAAATTCTACCAATCCATGTTGAGTGAACATTTCAATCCTTGTAAAGACCAAAGTCAGCTGCCACCATGCCATGCAAACCTTATAGTACATGACATGTTAAATCGGTAACCTCGAAAGGGACTTCTGAGAAGCTATGAGTAAAAGGCACATACAAAATGCCTCTGAGATGAATTCACAAATGAAATGGAAAAGGATAACTGTGTACATCCAAGAAGAATAGTAATTAACAGAAAACAAGAACACTTCTAAATTGAAAGAATCCCTAAAGTAAAAGAAGACCAAAGAAAAAGAAATAAAGATGAGAAGTGAAATGAGGCGGAAATGGTGAGCGACAAGGAGATACACTGAGAAAAAAAGTAGCTAAAGTTAGTGTGTTATTATTTCAGCAAAATTAAGTATATCAATACTGAGAAATATGACTTGAAATAGATTCAGTACCTCAAGCAGAAACATAAACAAATAACATCTGGGTTTTTCTTTTGATAACCAGTATTTTAAATACAAAAATCTAAAAATTTTGTCTTTGTGTAAGAGTTACACATTTATCATACCAATCAATAACAAAAAGGCGCTATAAATACTGTATGGAAATAAATGTCCTAACAGATGTTAACCAGACATCAGTCTTCACCGGTAAGGATTAGATTTGAAGGTGTTTGCAGATAATTAAAACTTGTTTTTATAACATAACTTAGCAGCTAAGTAGTATAATGAAAATGGGATATTCAAATTATAAGATATAAAATATTAAAGATAGAAGAACATGTTTATTTTTTCAATATAAATATTGTTACAGCTCAGAGAAACGGTATGAAATCTCAGGGCTCATGAAAGGCCACATTCTAGAGATAGTGATTGACAGGTATGGTAATTCCCCTACAGCGTGGTGCCTGTTGTCATGGAGTAGCATGTCTCCTACAGGGTACTACCAGCAGGTTCATGTAGGAAGAGCCAATAGTCCATGTGAGAAACCCCGGAAGGCTAAAGATAGAAGGAAATATTTGTGCCACGTTGAAGAGCAAGTTCACCAGGTGAATTGGCATGTGGCTAGGGTACAACTTCCCATACATATATAAATAATGAAACACACAAAAAATTATCAGAAAAGTATTTTATTATTATTAGAGTCACGATTAGCACTCTCCTCATCAGGAGAGTTTTAGGTTTTTTTCTAGCCCTACTCTATACTTTTTAAACACAGTCTCCAAGTTTCAAAATAAAAGTTTCTTATTTTTAATTCAAATCTCAATTAAAATAAAACAAAAACCGAAAATGTAGAAGTTCCTTATTTTGACCATCTATATATCATACACAACAAAAAGACTGATAAAATTCCACTAAACACAACAGCTAGATCCGTATTCCCGTTACTGCTTAAGCCCATTCCAATAAGGATTTTATACCAAATCTGCCCTTGCCAAGGCTACCTGGGGCCTTCATTTTATTATTTGCAATGGACAATTTTAACTTCACATCCATGTTGGCTTCCTTACATCCTAGATGCACATACAGCCAGATTTTTTCCATCAGATGTGATTTGATCCTCCAAATTCGGAATGCCTTGATGACCTCCTCTTTATCTAAAGATCACTTTAAAAAGCCTGAAGTATTTGGCTCTTCCCTAAATCTTTGGCCAGATGTAATGTCATCCTCCCATTGGCTTTCTTTGTCCAAACTACATTAGCCTTATCTCAGATCTTCAAACAAGTTATATTTCCTGCCTAAGATCTTTCTATGAGTGAGTGAAAGGTGTGACGAAGATAGTTCCTCTTTGCCCCCAAAGGTTTCATTGATCACGCTGATAATGAATTTACTGTTATTTTAATCTCTTACTGTTATACTCAGGCTTAAATTCTCTACCCTACACACTTCAGTTGACATAATTTTAATTTCCACTGTGATGCTTCTCTCTCTTCTGTCAACACTCTCTCCTCACAGGGTTTCATCCAGATCAGGAGTCAGTAACATTTTTGACAAAGAGCCAGATAGTAAATATTGCAGGCTTTGTGTTGCCAAGAGGCAAATTTATGGAACTTTCCCTGCTGAAAAATTTCCCTGTATTTTACATTTTAGACTTATAAATGCCACACGTACTTATAACTCATGAGCCATACAAAAATAGGTGGCAGACCAGATCTGGCTCATGGGCTATAACAGTTTTCCAACCCCTCACCTAGATTCATGACTTTAGGCATGCTCTATAGGCTACGATGATCTAACTCACATCTCTAGCCAAGTCAACTTGTCAGTGCCTACTTGATGTCTCCACTTGGATTCTAACTAGCGTCTTAATTTAAGATTAAAAAATGTAAAATCAATCACACATACGCACCTACCCACACCTCTGTCACTTGCAAACTGCCTCATGTCATCAAGACTTTGCCATATCACTAAAAGTGACCATAATCCCCCATGTCCCTAAATCCAAATACCTTGATATAATTCTTGCTCAGTAAATTCAATCATCTTCAAATCAACTTCCAATCTCAACTGATTTTCTCCAACTTTATTGCTACACTCATAATCCCAACTACCATCATCCTTCAACTGGACAGGTGCAATAGTCAGCTAAATGAACCCCCTTCCTTCACTAGTGTACCCTTCCACAATAGTACACCCTCCTAAGAGCTAACCTCATCGTATCACACATCCATCATACACTTTTCAATGTAGTTAATTTATATTCACATTTTGATATAAGATCTAGATTTGGTCCCTGAGAACACTCATGTAATCTCTCTCCATGCTCTTCCTTCATGGACATTCCAGCCAAACCGGCCTTCTTTTCTTTGTAAGAAACTATCAAGCTCTCTTTTTAAATTACAGAATCTTTATATCTGCCCTTCTTTCTGCTCAGAGCACCCCAGATCTTCAAAGTACCTTCCTCTTTGTCTTCACTCAACTCTCAAATGAAATATTACCTCCTCAGAGAGAAAAATGCTCTGAAATACCTACAGCCAGATCAGTGCCTTCCTCCTTGACAGTTTTACTCAGCCATGTTATCACATGTAATCTTCTTCGTAGTAGTGTACTTTATAGCCCTTCACACCATTGCTTTTTTTAGGTATTTGTATGTCTTCCTCCTCTTTCCCTCCTCACTACAGTATAGCCAATTGTGTCTTTGCCTTCTTCACTGCTATATCCCCTAGTGCCTGGTAGGCTTTCTATAAACAGCCATTTATTGACTTATTGACTACATGTATATGCTAATCCTTTTTACTAATTGTTGTTACACTATAAATTTCTCTTCTCCCTCTCTTCGCTTCCCTCTTCTCATGTCCCTTGATGCTTCCTACTCAATATTAACATGGACATCATTTTGTGTCTTCAGCATTTCTCTTTTCATTATATTATGATAGGTTAATTTTCCTAAGAAAACACTATTTTGACAAAAGCAAAGCATTAAAGTAAAGCAGCATAGGATCAATTTTTTCCTATTGAAAAGGAAACACCATCTTTCCGAGAAGACAATTCCACCAGGAAACAAAAAAAACACACACATTTCCGGTAAGTCCTAGTTCCCAAGACTTGAAGCCAGTATGTTTTTCCACTTTCAAGTATCCTTGACTGTAGAGATAAAAGGTATCCACTTAGAGATATTAACTCATTACCACTGCCTAAATTTGGTTTCCAGAAACACAACTTAATATGACATCAATGGATGTGATAATCATTTGAAAGTAGCTTTATCAAAATCATCCAACAGAACAAGTTACTTTCCTAATTAGCATCCTCGGTTAAATACCTAAATCTGATGAATAATAAGTTATGCATTATGCTAAATTGCATTGGCTCACTATCTTAGAATGCTTTCAAACTAATTAAAAATGAGATATTCAGTGATGAGAAACATAAAAAGATAAAAACCTATTTCAATCAGTTTAAATTAGAATTTAACATTTCTTCAATACGCTCTTTTGTAGTCAATTGCAAGAGTAATAAAGCAAAATTATTGAGTCTATAATAGTGACCGTTCAAAATTCATAGTGAATTATTAAAAAGAAAACTAAGGTCCCTGCCAACTTTCCACCTCACTTCAAAGCATAGCCAAGGTCATTACAACAGCAAGTAAAAGACTCCACACAATTCCCACTTCTTCGCCTCTATACTGTTACTTCTGGAATCTTCTACTGCTCCAAATTGTGTGTTTGCTCCAGACTCAGCAGTTCTCACCACCTTGTTCTTCCAATTGCCATCTTCTCTGTGCGGCCTTTCTTGACTACCCAGTTAAAAATTATCCTATCAAAATTATCTGATCCCCATCCAGGATTACTTTTCACCATCTAACTTACGATACTTTGCATATTTATGTGGCTCATTGTCTGTTATCTGTCTCCCTAAGTTAGAATGCGAGCTTCATGATGGCAGAGTTTTGGTCAATTTCCTTCACTCAATAATTCCTGACCCAAAGTAAACACTTCATAAGTATTTTTTGAATATACTAATATATAGTCCGAATTATCAAGGAACTTATAAATAAATAAAGACACAACCCAGCATATAGTGCAGCTTGAGAAATGTTGATAGTGTGGTACAGGAGGAGGTATGTAAACTATGAGAAGCAACAGTTAAATAAGAAGCAATCCAGAAAGACACACAGTGTGGGTGACATCTGAGTTAAAGGACAGAAGGTAAGAAGATAACCAGATGGAGAAAAGAGAGGAAGATCTTACAAACAAGCATCAGAAGTTACCATAAGAAAAGCAAGTACAAAATCATCAGAAGAAAAACAATTGCATCCCAGTTATTACCACAAACATAATTAACTATGAAAACCCAGAACAGTTCATGCTTTGATAATGCTAAAGTTGATACGTAGATTAAGATGTGATATAACAATCTGCAAATCTTAGTTTTCAGAAAACCTTTTTAGGCAAGATATGATGATTTAAGGAAGAAAAGTTGCTGATGGATGAGGCATGTTGTCCCTTAAAGACAAACACTATGAAGACTGCGTACAGCCTTTATAATGGAAAGGTGCCACGTTTTTTCTTTTCTAAGTCCTTGGAATCTCAGTTGGCAACTTTGAAATTCATGTGTAATTCATGAGCTTTTTAAAAGAAATGTAATAAGTAACACAAGTGATTCTAGAGCTTGTCTTTAGGCTGAGGTAGATATTGGCATTATAAATTGAAGTGCTAGAAAGGAACAATAAGAATTAAGAATAAGCAGTAATTTCTGCCAAAATCTGTGGCACCCAGTCTCACACATAAGGCTTTTTGGAATCTCTTGGTTTCCAAGGTTCAGGCTCTCATACTTTAGTTTGTACATAAAGGACTTAAGTTATTCTTAAAGCACAGTTTTAGCACTTCACACCAGGAGATGGTTATGAGACTGATCACAGGATAAAGTGAAATAGGATGTGTGCCTACTTGTAGAAGGAACCTCGTTCCTTTTGCCATTCTATTCCTACTTTTCTGGCAGGAAAGTCCTAGAAAAAATTTCATATACAGATTAATTTTAAACAATTTACATTATATTTTACTATTAATAGCTTCTAGAATATCTTAGCTTAGGCTGGCCCTGGTGGCTCACACTTGAAATCCCAGAATTTTGGGAGGCTGAAGTGGGCGGATCAACTGAAGTCAGGAGTTTGAGACTAGCCTAGCCAACATGGTCAAACCTAGTCTCTACTAAAAATCCAAAAATTAGCCGGGTGTGGTGATGCGTACCTGTAATCCCAGCTACACAGGAGGCTGAGGCAGGAGAACCATTGAGCCTGGGAGGTGGAGGCCGCAGTGAGCCAAGATTGTGTCACTGCACTCCAGCCTGGGCAACAGAGCAAGACTCTGTCTCACAAAAACAAAAAACAAACAAACAAAAAAAGAGTATCTTAGCTTATATATTTCTCACATCTGATCCTACCACTTTACTTCTTTTTTCCTGTTTATACCAATTATTTCTATTCCTCTTTACATATAGGCAGAAAGATAAGACTAAAATGTGTCATAGACAATGACATCTAGTAAATTGACGTATTCTTCATGTTTAATTCCACAACAGATTTCAAATACAACCAAAATCTCCAAATAAAATCTTAATTCTAAATTGAGTGCTTGTACAGTCTTCAAATATGTTCAAATAGAACATCAAAGCTCAATAAAAATAGTTATATCACTTGGGATGGTGTTTAAAATATTTTTTCCTAAATAAATTCAGCTTCAGAGGATGAGAAAACCTTCGTTAGGAGATGTTTTAAAGAACAAATTAAGTTAAATGTGAAGGAAATCATACTTTATTTTGTTGAATAGTAAGATTTTTTTGTTGCTATTGTGAATTAATGCCATCCAAATATTGAGTGATGTAATTCAATTTAGTAAAAGAAAAAAGTCTAAATTATCAACTTCTTTCCTTATAAAAATGAAATATGCTATAACTTGCATTTTTTCCATGGCAATGACCCTGATGATCAGAGAGGTTAAAACCTAAAAACATTTAAAATCATCTAATCTAAATTATAAAAAAGAAATCCCTTTCTTCAGAAAAAATAATTTTTTAAGGAAGCACTCATAAACAAATCTCTACTAGTAGATATACAGCATACACATCTCTTACTATCTCCCATGCAGACTGCATAAAAAGGCGTGCTGGCTACTTTTAAGAAAACAACATTCAGATGTCTGGAAAGTATCTGAAATGCATGATTAATCTACACAGATAATTTTCTCAAGAAACCAAATTTTGAAGACAAGTAATTCAAAAGTCTATTGTCTATAAAGTAAATCCGCTGGTATACTTAAACTGCTGTAATCCTTTCTCTGTTTACCTTATAGTGTGCACCTCTCAAGCTATGGGAATGCATGTCTTCTCTAAGAAGAGCTGACTTCTTTTGTAGGAAAAAGCTGTTGGAAATGACTGTTAGGATTTCAAATGTTTGGGAGTGTGTATTCATGTGGGTTTTACGTGTTGAATATTTGCATTTGTAATTTTAAGATGCTTAAATCAAAAACTAAAATGACCTATGCAACATAATTCTGCCATAGGATAAATTAAATTCAATTAAATGTTCCCATACAAATTATTATCTACCACAATGTAAAAATATTTATATATCACAAAGATGTAAGAAACACTGACTTCTATTATACAGCAGAGTTCAATTTCACTACTACTTAGCTTGATGATATTTTAAGGTCATGTCTCTTGGAATACACATTCAATATTCATTGCCAAACGTCTGAGCTCACCTCTCTTGAAGCAATATTCAATTATCAAAGGAAAATAATTTACCAAGCAACCTCACAAAACACAAACTCTAGGTAGCATCAAGGTTTTTCAAAGTGATTATTCCTTACTGGTCGAGATCCTAAGATATTAAAACTCATAGATCACATGATCTGAGATTTTCTAATTGAAAAGCTGTAGCTGTAAACCTTTCATTCAAAGTCGGATACTACTTTCAGCTGTCAAAAGAATTATGCAATCACTTAAACTTCTGGAATGAAAGAGAAAATGAAGGGAACAATAAAAGTAACTGAAATGCACTGAGAAATGAACATAAGGAACCAAATGGAGGCAAAGACAGAGAGAGAGAGAGAGAGAGAGGGCTGTTTATCTAACCTTCCCTTCTTGAGTGGGTTTTCTCTGATATCTCTAGAGAACAATTGGATGTGTAACAATGAAATACAAAACACAAGATACTGTCTTCGTATAATTACTTGTAATGATTCCAAGATGGCATAATTTGAGAACTTGCTAAATAGGACAACAAAGTGATCTGCTTTTCCAAAATTTTGCCCCTTACCTTATATATTATTTCATGGTGAAGATCAATAAAACTGAAAATTGGAATTGCCAGATATTATCAGATTTTATTTTTTGAATGCTTAACAGCTGACCCAAAATCTGGTCATAAAAATGGAAGTTAAATTAAATTGTCCTCAAAATTTAAGTTTGCTACATTTGTAAGAACCACTTGCTTCTTCAAAATCTCAAACTTTCTCATATCTAGCAGCAAATTGAAATTAGGAATTTAAGCATGTAAATTCATCATGGAAACCAAATTGATTAAAATTTTCTGTGTATTCATGATAATGTTTAAAATTTTTGCTACATTTAAACCCTAAGTTAGTTACAAAAACCCTAAAATTATGCTTGTTTAAAAACTTGGGCTAACTTGCTTTTGAAAACATACTGACATATTCGTTCCATTCTTCTTATAATTATTTTTTTGTCACTCCCAAGCAGCACACCATTGTATATATCCCCAAAACGGCACTTCTTTGTTAAAGCCATTAGGACAGAAATATTTTTGAGCCAGATGCAATGGCTCATGCCTGTAATGTCAGTACTTTGGGAGGCCTAGGTTAGAGGACTGCTTGAGGATAGGAGTTTGTGACCTGCCTGGGCAACATAGCAAGACCCAGTCTTTACAAATGAAATGAAAATAAAATATAAAATAAACTGGCTGGACAAAGTAGTGCACACCTGTGGTCATAGCTACCAGGAGGCTGAGATGAGAGGACCATATGAACCCAGGAGTTTGGGGCTGAGAATGAGCTATGACTGCACCACTGCACTTCAGCCAGAACTATGGGTTGGTGAGTTAGAAATAAGTTCTCAGTTCTGAATATAATAACTGCTCCTGGCACTCCCCAGAATGAGCTGGGTTTTCTTTTGCCTCTCTATAGTCCCTCTTCCTCAGGAAATACCCCCATGGTTCTGCCCGCTGTGCTATTAATTACACCAATGCTTATTATATGTCAGTTCAGTTTTATCTAGATTCTCCCAAAGTCAGTGCTGAACTTAGTTGTTTGAAAATGTATATATTGTAATAGTTACCAAAAAGACCAAATACAGCTAGATATTTATGCTATTTGTTTTATTTCCATCGTAGGTATATTTCCTTTTAAAATTCATATATATCTTTCTCTAAGGATTGTCTCCGTTTTCAGATGTTAAGCACTTTCTCATGCACACACCACCTAAGCAGCAAAGACAGAGTCCACGTCAGGGAATGTCACATTCAGGATAAGTACCTATTATTCTGTAACTCAGAAGTAGGAAAATGGATGTCCTCAAGCAGATGCTTTTCTTGACAGATACAAAAATTTGACAAGGATCACTGACTGACTTCCAACCCACCATTCATCACTTTTATCTTATTTTGACCCTAAGGGTCCCAGAGGGATAATGGCACTACATTCCTATTTAGAATTCAGATTTCAGATTGCATTTCTTATATCATTGTTTATAAGTAGTGGTTGCACACAGTCGCGATAATACTATGACATTAATCTACATTCCTCGTTAAATCGATTTTTGTCTTCCGTTTTTGAGCTTAGCTACAATTTCTCACACGGTTTCTCTAGGAAGATTCCTCAATGACTGAAACATTTAGAACATGGTCGATTCATAAATACGACACTGGGATTCCCCAGTGACTGAAACATTTTGAACATGGTCCATTCATAAATACGACACTGGGATTCCCCAATGACTGAAACATTTAGAACATGGTCCACTCATAAATACGACACTGGGATTCCCCAATGACTGAAACATTTAGAACATGGTCCATTCATAAATACGACACTGGGATTCCCCAATGACTGAAACTTTTAGAACATGGTCCATTCATAAATATGACATTGGGATTCCCCAATGACTGAAACATTTAGAACATGGTCCATTCATAAATATGACATTGGGATTCCCCAATGATTGAAAAATTTAGAACATGGTCTATTCATAAATATGAAGAGCTTGTGTAGAAAGTATAATTTACTTATCCTATTATGCTTAAGAAATTATGTGAAATAATGTGAAAATAATCTTAAAACATTTGCATGCATATTTGCTGCAAGAGTCATCTTTCATTGATACTTAATCATAATCATGGACATGGTGGGTCCCAATAACCAATATTTAATGCAAGACTGTAAATTTAATAGAGAGAAAACCTTATTTATAAATTTTCATGTGTTCTTTTCTTGACAATAAGGAGCTGTGAGATTTGTATTTTAAAAGATACTTAGTAATAAAAACTTTAATTTTTAAAACTTTTATTTTTAAATTCTGCTTAATTGCATAAAAGTTAAAAGGTAATATTTAATATTTAATGAGGCTTATTGAGCTAAATGATGATATGCAGCTTGGGTTATACTTGCAATTATAAGATTTGCTCATTATACCTAAGCAATCTCCTTCACTCAATCTAGCTACCACTAAGGAAGCAAAATTCCCTGAATCATAGTATCAAAGCATTCCATTATGTTTTCTATTAAGTTGTTTTGTTCTTTGAATCATTGTCTATTTTAATTTATCCTTTTAGAAAGAAAACAAATTACTTAATTTGCATTTCCCACTAGAAGCTTCACTACAGCTAGACTTGGAATTGATTTCAGGCCATTTTTTAATAAATGATGGTCCCTAGTGAAAGATAGAATACTTGAGCCATCAATATTGAGTAAATAAAAGGGTTTGGGTAAATAAGAGAGAAGATACCTATTTTTCTCAAATATTTTAAATATCTAATAACCTATTCCTCATCTAAAACAAGCCACAATTACTGGAAATGATGGTCAGAGGAAGGTATTAGCAACCCTGTGTAATACTACATGTCATGTTGGATCACTATTACAGAGAAAGAGTTGTCATGCTGCATTTTAGTAATTCTACACATCACCAGAGAAATAGACAACTCTTATAGCCAAAGAAATCCAACGTAGCTACTGTCTACATATTCTTGTTTTAGACCTTTGGTGAAAAAAACTACTATGTGTATTGAATATATTTTACATTAGTTTTATGACAAAAAAGAAAAATGAGAATTCTATTAGATGCAAATACAAATTCTGAATGACAGGAAAGAAAAATTAAAATCAAAGCTGATCTTAATTAACAAAATGTATTATCTGCTTACATGTATATACAACTGTTCATATAAAGGCACAGATGCATTTGTGGTTTTGAAAAATATCTATTTCATTTCAAAACTTCATTGAACAATATTACATATGGCAAGAAAACTGCTTTTTTTGAAGGATCTTTTAAAAAGTGTTAAACTTTATTAGATACTTCAAACTAGCAAAGCTCAACTTCATCACAATTATATAATAACACTGCACACTTTCAATTTTATCTGGAGAAATATACCTATCCCTTGAAATAACTCTGTAAACTTCCTGCTCACAGATTTCATTTCAAGCCTTGAAAATGCAGGAAATCAATGCCGAATATACTTGCCCGGAAAGGAAAAGAAAATTTCAGCGATGTCAGGATGTTTTATCACATAAAATACAGAATTGCAATTTGTATCTGAGCAGGCAACACACCTCCAAAAATAATACAATACTTATCACAAAATACATTCACAGATACTAGATTTGGCACAAACCACTCCATACAGCTATTGATGAAATCAGTATTGAAAGCCTTATTACAAAATCTATGGCCTTTTTCTACGCTCCAACAGACATTTCAGGATGCCACAACCTTGCAGCTCCACTCTCTCATTAATTTCCCCTAAATACACTTGGCAGAAGAATGAGAAACGTCACATTTTTCATTTAATTTCTAAAGAACATCGCATCCTTTAAGAATAGGTTCTTGAAATTTTAAAATGTAAAACATAAAAACCCTAAAGAGACAAACATCCAAAAACATAAAAACCCTAAACAGACAAACGTCCAAAAACTTTTCTTCAAAATCACGACAACTTTATATGCTACGTGTTCTTGTAAAATACCACACACACAAACTCACAGGCACACCCACCCACCCAAAACCCACACACACGCATATTTATGGCCTCGTAACACCTCACATATATATACATACCACCAACTACAACAGAGACACACGCATATATATGGCTTCATAAAACCTCACATATATATACATATCATCAATTACAACAGAGAAAAGCCAATTTCAGAAAGATGGCTTCAATTTTGATGCATTTACTCACACCTAATTCTATTTCAATTTAACTGGTGCAGAGATATTACAATACCCTGTAACAAAAACCTGACGGAAGATTGTAAAAAATTGCTTAAACATCAAACCAAAGACTCAACATAATTTCATCACAAAGTGAAATTCGCATCCAACTCGCAAAGAATTAGAAAATCCTTGCACTTACCTTGGCCTTGTCCATTCCCCAGATGACCCCAAAAGACCACCGTCATCATCAACAGCCCCGGAGCCCACGTCCACATCCTTCTAGTGACACGCTCATGTCTTCTGGCCATTGCATCTTAAACTCTGCATATTCAGTGGGGTGGATGTGAAAGTACAATAAATTACATTCTTAGAGAAATACACTATGACTCAAATCCCATATCTAATATGCACTGTGCATTTCTGAATTATCCTGCCTACAAGGAGGTATATTTGAAAATCATGCTTCCCTTTAGGGTTGTCATATTGATGATTAATACGAAAGCTCATTCATTTTTAATCTTTAAGCATTCATCTGAATTACATTTTTAATATCATTTTCCAAAACAGGCCACTTAACCTATGAATGTTAAAAAGTACTCCGGATATACATATTGGAGTTCAGTCAAGCAAAAGCATGGTGTATGGACACTACTTAAGTATAACTTGATATTTAGGCAAATTGATGAATTTAACATACCATGTAATCTCTACATATATACAAAAGGACTTTTCAACACATTTATGTAAGTTTTGCATAAATACCCCTGAAAATATTCTCAAGTTTTAAGTGGTATTCTAATTATGTCAGTAATTTTAACTGAATAAAGAGATGCATCATGTGCAAAAACTAATCTTGTTTACTTAAAATTGAGAGTAAAATTAATTATAGAAGGTACAAAACACTTGTAATTTTGATTTCAGATATATGACCCACAGGAACCTTCATATATACAAATATTATACACATATATGCAATGTATATTTGAATGTTCATTTTGAAACTGTTTTTCATACTGATACATGAAAATACTTAAATGTCCACCAAAGCAAGGTTATTTATTCATACATTTGAATGATATACAGTAGCTCAAAAGAATAAACTTGAGTTGCATGTACTAATATGGATAAGTGTCCAAAATGAATAGTGAAGCAAAATTAGCAAATTTAATAATGATAAGTTCAAAACTACACCTTTCATATGTAAACATGTGCAATAGTTAAAACTATACATTTTATGTTGCATAAATATATAATACAGTATGATAACGCATAAGAATGATAAACACCTTCAAGACCAAAGTTAGGAAATTACAAGACTACAATTTAGATGGTTACTAGGTGGAATTTTAAATCAGAGGTTACTCCTAAATCCCAATTTTTCCACAGTTGACAAAATACGGAGTTAAGAAAAATAAACTTAATGATTTCCAGAATGAACGCTTTATTCAAAATGCTACGTAATTACAATTCTAATAAACTTGCAAGGGAATCCAGTCACCCAGAAATTTTTTATGCCTTTCTCCTACATCACGAAAGGGGAAGATTTAATTACCAACTTTGCATTACTTAACGTCAGACACATAGTATCAGAGCTAAAGAGAAATTTAAGAAACACCTAACTCAACCTCTCTATTTTAAATGACCAAATGAGTTGAGAAGGTTACAATGGCATTTCTAAGTTCATATGTAAAAACAGAATTTTGATGACAATGGCAGTTTAAGTACTAATAAACACTCCTTGAAAAGTTACTGTAATCCAGGTTATTTTACTGTGCTAAATGCCTTACATTCTTTACCCAATTCAGTTTCCACAGAAATCCTATGAACAAAGCACTTCCAAAATTTACCACTTCACAGCTAAGAAAACAAGGCTTAGAGAAATGCTACACGATCCCCTAGTCATGAGGTTAGTAGGTACCACTGTGGAGACTGAGGCAAAACAGGACGATTTCAAAGCCTATGCTCTGAACAAGTAAACACTAAGCAGGAATTTAGTTCTAGATCTCCCAGTTGTAGTCCAATAATCAGCCAAAAAATGGTGCTGAGAAGAGGGGAAAGAAAGATGTCTTGTATATGGAGCCTCATATATTTGATCCCAAATAAATCTTCAAATTGAAAATCATTAGAGCACAAGGCAATAGAATTATTAGTTTCTAAAATCATCAACCTTTCCCAAGTTGAACATACAAGTATATTTTATCATACATATACTATATGTGTGTATAACGTGTGTTTATCTAAGTATTCCTGTGGTTTATATATCTGGATTTGGAATTACAAGTGTTTTGTGGTTTATTATTTATTTATTATTATACTTTGAGTTTTGGGGTACATGTGCACAACGTGCAGGATTCTTACATATGTATCCATGTGCCATGTTGGTGTGATGCACCCATTAACTCGTCATTTAGCATTAGGTGTATCTCCTAATGCTGTCCCTGCCCCCTCCCCCCACCCCACAACAGTCCCCAGAGTGTGATGTTCCCCTTCCTGTGTCCACGTGTTCTCATTGTCTCCCTCTGTTGCTCTGGCTGGAGTCAGTGGTGTGATCATAGCTCACTGCAGACTCCAAGTCCTAGGCTCAAGCGATACTTTTGCCTCAGCCTCTCAAGTAGCTCGGACTACAGGCACGCACCACCATCCCCGGCTAATTGTTTTACAGAGATGGGGTCCCACCGTGTTGCTTGACTGGTCTCAGCCTCCTTAAGTCAAGGGATCCTCCCACCTAGACTTCCGAAAGCACTGAGATTACAGGTGTCAGCCACCTTGCGTTTTTTGATTTCTTCAATTAATTTTACTTATACACTTGATTACACAAGATTAATTTTGTGTACATAATGAATCTCTTTTGAGGTTTAAGTTACTGATTAATTAGAGTACCACTTAACAAGCGTGTCATCCCAGCACTTTGGGAGGCTGAGGTGGGCGGCTCACCTGAGGTCAGGCATGAGCCACCGTGCCCGGCTTACACACATTCTTTTCACTCCTGCTTTCAGATCTCTATTCCCTTCTAATTCCGGTGGAACCACTTTCACTTAGTATCAAAATATCCAGATCCACTCATCAAAGTGTAAATAATCCTTCAGCAAATTACCTTTGCAAATCTACTTTTATGTAATATTTCCTTAACTTCTTCTTACCTACATCCAGTAGTCATTTTACAAGGCAGAATATTTTCTATTTTATATAGAACTGAGGCAGTATTTGAAAAAAATCTCAAAACACTCTTCAGGAAGGACTGGCATCTAAAACACCAGTTCCAATATATATTTTAGTAACATTTTAAAGGACAGATGGTTTTCAAAATGTTATTATAATTTAAAAAAATGTAACCTTCCTCTCTGAGTTCATGTTTATGGAAAACTAATATTTCATAAATGCCAAATTACTATGATGTATTGTCTAAATGCTGCCCCTGACATTCTATAAATGTAAAAATCATAACCTTCTAACTAACTTTGGTATTAGTCAACAACTGTGCTGATGAAAAGCAAAATCAATTCATTTAAAAAAAATTTTCCATGAAAAAAAAAACAAGTAACTTGTAAGTAGTAGCGTAGATGAACCAAAAAATAAAGTAACATTAACCAGAAAGACATGCCATGGATTTCTCTAATCTTTTTTTGGAACACACTTTTCATGCATATGAAAATAAAAATTAAATATAAAATGCCTACTTTATGTATGTACTTTTACTTGTGTCTATTGTTCTTTAAAGGTTAAAATAACTCCTAAAGCCTGCATAGCTGAGCCCATTGTGCTCTTCTGCCCATAAAATAGATTGGATGTGCAGTGAAAGAGGTATAACTTAGGCTTTCAGATTAGTTATGACGATGGAAACACAATTCTATTCAATAGTGTTCATGTTGGTCTTTGAAATGTTTAAGGTCACAAGGCAAAAGAGAACAGACTTTAAGAATGTTCGTGTATTACTTCTCGTCTTACCCAATAGCTAGATTAGTTCAATAAGGCCAGTGTTTTGGAGTAAACAGCATTGTGAAATGTGTCGCGGAGTCCGGAGGCTCCACCACCTACCTCCAGGTAGTTGTTCTGTCCGGTGGAGCCTAGACTAATACCTTAGGAGATGCATTACATCTACAGGTACCAACTAGGAAGGGTAGTCTTGAATTAAATGGCTTTAGACACGTTATAAGAGCAAATCGAAGCTTCCAGGTATTAGAACTACTTCAATCACAGAGCGTCTCTGGGTTCTATCTGTGGCCAGCATCATGTCTCTGTCTGCCCTCCCCGAATGCTTTCTCTCATCATGTGGATCTTCTAGATGGTTTTATTCTTCCCCAGCCAGCCAACTTGATCAACAAGCCTAGGTATATTAGGTATGTATAAAGTTGGTTCTTAAATAAAGTCCATTACTGTATCTAGGTAAGTAATGTCTTCAGACTTACAATTTCATTGATATCTATAAAGAGTGACTCTAGTTAGCTTCTAGTGTCAGTTTTCCTAGCAGCTTCTTTAAAAAAAAAAATCCTCTCTGTAACAAAGCTTCCTTGCAAGTATTGCTGTTGGCAATAGTCCTCTTTACTGAAATGCTTATCCGGTGAAACTTGCGCTGTGCCAGTGAGCCTGCAGGTTGATGGTCCTTTTGTTCAACTTCTCCATTATAAAGCAACCTCTCTGATCACCCTTTTAAAACTAAAGACCAAAGAGTCAAATGAGATCAGGAAGTGACCAGAGCTCACAGGTCATCAACTCCTCTTCTTAGCATATTATAGCACACAGTCTAAGCCCGAAAAACACAGCAGAACCCATTACAGCTCTCGAGTTCCAGTTATTAACATTGATTTTTTTCAATGGAAAATTTTCATTAGAAGCTATCACAGGACTCACATTCAGTAATAACTTAGATTAGGCTACATACTGGAGCCTTTGTCCTTAGAGTAGGTACCACTGAGTCACTATTAAAAGGAGTCTTTTTGACCTTAGTAAATTCTCACAGGGCTTATCTCAGTCTAAACTGTAACTGGCCTTTACTAGTGATGTCATGTGTAATTCAAATTAATATTGTAATGTATATAAATTGTATATATAGTATAATACATGCATGTATTTACATTTATTTTATTTTATTTTTTAATAAGATGAAACTTAGAGGTTAAAATATGACTCTAGGCCATTGTGCTTTAGAATGAAGAGCACAGACATGGGTTGCAAATGTAAATTTTGGCCCAATTTAATTTCTGTGACAAATTCATTAATGTCTTCAAGGTTCAGGCTGTATGTGTGAGACAAATGAAAACAGCTCTAAGATTCCTGAAAACCCTAAAGTATTAAAATTCCACTCTGCCATTAGTTCAGATAAATCATTTGCCAATTTGCCCCACAAGAACCAGGCATCTTTAAATGGTAACATAACATGCACTTCTCTCTCCCAAAGTGTAGTGCATAAACGTTCTGCTTCTGAATAACACAGGATGCCTGCTAAAATGTGCTGTCAGGGGTATTAGTAAGGAAATGTTGTATCAAAACTTCTGCAGATGTGGCCCTGAAATACACATTGTAATAAATCCTCCAGGCCTCTCAAGTTAGGAATAACTGGTTTATAAAATTGTACTTACTTAAAAATTATAGATAAACAGATTTTACCAAAACCCAGTTTTTCTGATCTGAATGAAATAAGGCTCTATATTCAGACTGACTTTTCAGTGAAAAACAACTTAAAATAGTGACAAATCATGTATAAGTTTAAATGAATATAACTAGGAGACCTGAAAACTCAGGTTTAGCAATCATCTTCCAACAGTTTGAGAGCCCACAGGAGCCACAGAGCCCTCATGTCTCCCCAGAGAAGCGGGGTGATTCTTCCCCCTAAACACCATGCAATTCTTCTTCTTTTTTTTTTTTTTTTTGAGACGGAGTCTCGCTCTGTCACCCAGGCTGGAGTGCAGTGGTGCAATCTCGGCTCACTGCAAGCTCCGCCTCCTGTGTTCACGCCGTTCTCCTGCCTCAGCCTCTCGAAGTAGCTGGGACTACAGGCGCCCGACACCACGACTGGCTAATTTTTTTTGTATTTTTAGTGGAGACGGGGTTTCACCGTGGTCTCGATCTTCTGCCCTCGTGATCCGCCCGCCTCGGCCTCCCAAAGTGCTGGGATTACAAGCGAGAGCCACCGCGCCCAGCCAACACCATGCAATTCTTGAAGTGAGTGAAAGCATTCCTGCTCACACTGATACCCTCTCAAGTGAACTCAAAGTTAAGCCATCTCCAGCCAGACCAGATACCCTGGCCCATATCTCATTCATTAATATATGTTGAGAAGCATTTGTTTCTTGGAAACTACATGAAGTGAATAGGCTGTGGACTCCACTGGACCTAGTGGTCTATATTTAACCAATTCCCTTCACACATATGTATCAGATGCTCTCTTAGTTACGGAGCTGCAGTGGTGAATAAGAAAGCCACAGTCCTGTACTCCTAGGGTTTCAATTCTGAAGACGAAGACAGGCACAGAAATCCAACTGAGCAAAGTGAAGAGATTATTACAAAATGTGTTCACATGCAAAGTGAAGCAAGGGACTGAATATCCAACAAGGGTGTTGGGGCGAACATTAGATATAATCTTAATTCACATTATATAAGATTCATACATATAATTTTTATATATAGATATATTAATTTGGGCCGGGCGTGGTGGCTTATGCCTGTAATGCCAGCATTTTGGGAGGCCAAGGCGGATGGATCACTTGAGTCCAGGAGTTTGAGACCAGTCTGATCAACATGGCAAAACCCCATCTCTACTAAAAATAAAAAAGTTAGCCGGGTGTAGTGGTGTGCGCTTGTAGTCCCAGCTACTCAGGAGGCTGAGAAAGGAAAACTGCTTGAACCCAGGAGGCAGAGGTTTCCGTGAGCCAAGATTGTGGCACTGCACTCCAGCCTGGGTGACACAGCAAGACCCTGTCTCAAAAGAAAAAGAAAAAAAGAAATATTAATTTGGATTATACAGACTCTAACCACTTCTTTCAAGTGAGAATATTTAAGCTAAGACCTGAGAATAAAAAGAGTTAGCTTTTCATACAATACAGAAAGATTCGTCTTATAGGAAAAACCCCCAGTGTTCAAGGACCCTAATATATGAGCAAGATCTTGGCATGTAGAAGAAACCTGTGAATTGGATGAAATGAAAAACTGAAAAGTAGGAATCTGGATGAAGTACAGAAGGGAGAAAGAGTAATGTGAGACGTGGCTGAAAGAGAAGGATATGTGAAACAGTACAGGTCTTCATTAGTAATGATGAGGAACATAAATCTTAGTCCAAGTACACCAGAAAAGTGGGAGAGTTGGAAACTGAAAGACATGTTAAGAGATCACTTTGGTTTCTCTGTAGCTAACAGGGTGTCGGAGATAAGAATTAAAGTAAGTTGACTAAGGATGACCTAAGAAAATAAGCGTAGGTAAGAAAATATGTGGCTCTGGCTAGGCTGGGGACATTGGAAATCAAAATAGGTGGAGGAAATTACAGATGTATTTGGAACCAAAATATTCTTTAAATGAATGTTGAATTGGATATTGTCAGAATATTGAGGAAGGGCCAAAAATGACTTATAAGCATCTAGCATGGCTGGCAGTGCCACTTACTATCATGTGGGAAACCAGGACATGTTACCTCTGAATTATTCGAGTGCTATTGTCACGTAAATCATCAACTCCCAGAATAAAGGTCTGGACCAAACTCTAAGACTGGAAATTATGAGCTGTTTAGTAGTGTTTAGAGCTTAGAGAGAGTATGTGTGTGGAGAGAAAAGAAGAGCAATTAGGACAGAACCCTTAGAAACATCAACATTTAAAATTTGGGAAGAGAAAGAGAAACAAATAAATTGTGGGAAAATGAAGCTCAGGGTAGTTGCAAGGGAATGCTAAAAATGAACTATGGCATTTGAGGAGGAAAACGTGGAAACTGAAAGCAAGAGAGTACGGATGGATCGTGAGGGAGCAGCAGCATCTGTGTCCTAAGGAGAGTCTCAGTGAAAATGAAGGGTTGTAGGAATGAGGACATCTGGGCCAACGAGCTGGCAAGGAGTGATGTCCAGGAGGCAGAATATTTGCATCTAGATCCTGGTGGTACATACCCTTATAGAAAATGTTTCAGATTTGATGACAATAAAGTGGAGGAAAGAAAAAAAGTAATGGAAATAAAGATGTCAAAAAACGGGGAACCGAGGTTTGTACTGGTCCTTTCACGTGAAAGCTGAGCCACTAAAATGATGGCTGAACTTGCCTGAAGATGATATTGAGCAAAAGATCTAAAGCCTTAAATAAATGGCAAGAGGCCAGGTGCAGTGGATCATGCCTGTAATCCCAGCACTTTGGGGGGCTGAGGCAGGCATATCACCTGAGGTCAGGAGTTCGAGACCAGCCTGGCCAACATGGCGAAACCCCGTCTCTACCAAAAATACAAAAATTAGCTGGGTGTGGTGGTATGCACCTGTAATCCCAGTTACTCAGGAACCTGAGGCAGGAGAATCACTTGAAACTGGGAGGAGGAGTTTGCAGTGAGCCGAGATCACACCATTACACTCCAGCATGGGTGACAGAGCAAGACTCCATCTCAAAAAAAAAAAAAATAAGACCAGAGTGCCCAGGAGGGAGGTCTGTTGATGATGGTAATACCAAAGGGGCATGGCTGATATTTCCAAGGGGTTTGAGTTTCAAAGGAACAGTCTAATTTGCAAGGAGCGGAGAAATTAACAGTCTAGAAGTTGTAACGGGAACCAAGAACAACCACCTCGGCTTCCAGCCATAGGTATGTGGAGGGTGAGAAAAAGACCTGTCTCAATTTATGAAAGCTAGAGGAAAAACTGCACTTTAGTATCAACCAACTTTTGTTTTAAGATAATTACAAACCAATATGGAACTTAGCAAGAGTCAATTTTGACAGTTTCCTGCAGCTTAGTAAATTCTGCACAAAATTAAGATTTAACACAAAAGTAGAGAAAAATTTTAATGGCATAGCACATTTCTTCACAATTCCTTAAACCAAATAATTCCCTGTTCTTCTAACTCTCACCTTACACTATCAACTAGGCTTCTTATTCAATGAAAGGTTTAAGTCTACTAAGACACACACACACACACACACACACACGTCTTATCCAGCTGCAGATCTCATTTTTGAAGGTACATTGAAAGTACATAGATCATTCTATAATCATCAACTATGAAGATTGTGAGCAACTGGAACAAGTATTCTTGGAAAAGAAGTTTCCTGTGTATAAGAAAAAAAAGAGTCCAACTCTGGGAACTGACTTGGCTGAGTCATCATTATATGCCACTGGCAAGAAATCAAGAAGTAACTCAGGACTGATAAACTTTGTTAAAGGAAATGGAAACAGCCTATCTGTGAGGCTTAATTCTTGATAATCTGGCCAAGATATAGCATCTGGATAAGAGTTCACTGACTCAACTAAATTTTGTGAAGGTGAAGTACTTGTTAAAATGAAAGATCTATTTAGAGAGAAATAAGTAGACATAATGTCTGCACTATGGATAGGTGTATACCTGTTTTTTGCAAAAACAGTTTGTATCTTTGAAATGCTGGTTTGCCCTGGACAGAGCTAACTTAAATAGAGACCAGGCGCGGTGGTTCATGCCTGTAATCCCAGCACTTTGGGAGGCCGAGGAGGGTGGATCATGAGGTCAGGAGATCGAGACCATCCTGGCTAACACGGTGAAACCCCGTCTGTAGTAAAAATGCAAAAAATTAGCCGGGCATGGTGGCGGGCACCTGTAGTCCCACCTACTCTGGAGGCTGAGGCAGGAGAATGGTGTGAACCCGGGAGGCGGAGCTTGCAGTGAGCCGAGATCGCGCCACTGCACTCCAGCTGGGTGACAGAGCGAAACTCCGTCCCCAAAATATATATATATAGTTTTTTTATATATATATGTATATATACCCAAAGGATTATAAGTCATGCTGCTATAAAGACACATGCACACGTATGTTTATTGTGGCACTATTCACAATAGCAAAGACTTGGAACCAACCCAAACGTCCAACGATGATAGACTGGATTAAGAAAATGTGGCTGGATACATATGTAACAAACCTGCACATTGTGCATATGTACCCTAAAACCTAAAGTATAATAAAAAAAAGAAAAAAAAAAGAAAATGTGGCACATATACACCATGGAATACTATGCAGCCATAAAAAAGGATGAGTTCATGTCCTTTGTAGACACATGGATGAAGCTGGAAACCATAATTCTCAGCAAACTATCACAAGGACAAAAAAAACCAAACGCTGCATGTTCTCACTCATAGGTGTGAATTGAACAATGAGAACACATGGACCCAGGAAGGGGAACATCACACTCCGGGGCCTGTCATGGGGTGGGGTGAGGGGGAGGGACAGCATTTGGAGATATACCTAATGTAAATGATGAGTTACTGGGTGCAGCACACCAACATGGCACATGTATACATATGTAACAAACCTGCACGTTGTGCACATGTGTCCTAGAACTTAAAGTATATATATATATAAAGAGAAAACCATTAAAGAAAGGCTATAATACACAGGAACACACAGACATACATACACCTGTGTGTCTATATCTTCAGTTATCACACTTTTTCTATACAGACTCCACACAAGACAAACATGTTACATTTTATGAGAAACTATAAGTGGAAAGAGGAGAATTTGTGAAATCAATATAGAATGTTCCTTGTTTAGCATAATTCTAACTGTTTCTCATTAGAGGTCTGAGTATCAATCTGTATTATATGTGGCCATGCTGGCATTTGGGAAATTCCACAAGAAACTTTTTAAATATGAATTTGGAAAAGGGAAAAGGATTTTTAAAGTGTCTTTTTTTGTTCTGCATTCTATGTGGAACATCTATTTTGTGCTAACTGCTCGTGTTAGCTTGTGATTGCCTGTGACTATGTGGAAGATATACTTTACGTGACTATGTGAGCAATAGTCTTAAAGTTAAGAAATCTAAAATTTGGTTGGTTTAGTTGCTAATTAGGTAAATTACCTTGTAGTGGTTACTTAACCTCTCAAAGATTAATTATCTTCAGTGGTACATTGAAGGTTCCATTCATATTGATTTTAGTAGACTTATCCTACTAAAAAGTAAATTTAACAGAAATTATTCTAGACCTCATTATTTCAGGAGACCCCACCCCAGCTTTTATTCCTAACTTCAAGAAATGCAGAGAAATTTAAAAATTCGATGTTCTCCCAATTCAACAGAATATAACTGAACTAAATCGATTTATGTATAATTCATTATTTCAACCTTTAACGCTATATCCGAGCGGTTTGTTTTCACCATAAAGTTATAGCTGTTTAGGCCAATAATTAAAGAGGACCTTGATAGAGAATGACAAGAGAGGATGATCACCCTATTGTCTATCTTCCAGCTGTTTTCAATGCCCTGAAGTTTTATTCACACCCAAATATTAGAATCTTATCTGAGAGAGCGTACTCAAATGATGAATCATGCTAATTTCTCAAGAAAAGTGTTACAGAATAATAAATGCCTTTCTGGTCAAAGCACTGATGCTCTGGAAATAATCTTTATCCAAATGAGGTACAGGAATTGTTAGGACTATTAAAAGTTTGTATATGATATCTGCCAGGTTCGACTGAGCTTCACTTAAAATCTACCATATTAGGGCCAAGTGTAATGACTCAAATTAGTGAACTTAAAAATTGTTTTAAAATGTTTCCTGGAGACATTTCAAATATTGCTCTCTGATTTATCACTGTTACTTTTGCTGAATTCAATTTGATGCCAAGATTTATTCAGATTAATCAAATGCCATAAACTCTGATACCTAATGTTCCTTAACACCTTAAGAACTTTTAAACAGATCAAATGTTGAAGATACGCTTTTAGTGAAACTGTACCTAAGCACATGAATTCTATTGAATATAGCTTTTTAGAAGACTAACAAAGAAAGAAGACTTAGGAAATTCGGAAACATTTTTTAAACCTTCTAGAGGGAATTAAACTACTGAAAAATAATTTCAATTGGTGAATCTAATGGCATTAATCAGAAGATAAGAAAAAAGTAACCATAAAACTTTATGGGGGTAATATTTGCTATGAGGATCAGGAAAAACAACTAATGGATATTAGGCTTAATATCTGGGTGATGAAATAAACTGTACAACCAATCCCATGGCATAAGCTTACCTCTGTAACAAACCTACACTTGTACCCCTGAACTTAAAAGTTAAAATTTAAATAAATAACGTTGTGCTATTAATTTCAACCAGAGCCTTTCCAAGGTGCAGGGAACTTTTGAGAATTTTATTTCTTGCAAAAGGAAACTTGATTCCTTGCTTAGGGCCTTCCTAGGAAAACCTCTATTCTTTGGAGAAGCATCATACTCCTACAAGATTTAAGGACCATCATATTTGTCAGACTTTTTTTCTGTTTTACTGTGAGCAGTTTACAGAACATAAAGAAAAATCAAATCCGAAGGTGCACTACACGTGTTTTATCAAAAGGAACATTTTTGTGTACTTTTAAGAAAATACGACAAATTGAGTTTTCTGACCTATTACCAAGTTAGACATCTTGAGTGAATTGAATCTGTTGTAATCCGGTTTGGTTTTCATCCCATGGCTCCGGAAAACTGACATTTATCTCCAATTTTTCAACTCTGCTTCTTTCCAGTACCTCATCTATACGACTATTATAGTACTTTTCATCTGCTTTTACCACTACACTATGGCTGCATTACTTTTAACACAGTGTCCCACATGTTACCCATTTCTACCTTATATAAAGAGTAGAAATTGAATTTTAATTGAGTATGCAGTTGCCTCATATTCAGGTCTTCAACTGAAATAACTCCAGCTATCTCAAAACTTCAACCCTCTCTGGAAGTATTGGACCAAATTATCCCAGATTATAGCACTCTCAGGCTAAAATTACTAATGCTTCTATAGTTTCAGAGACTGTATCAGGTTATTCAACACAACATTCCATGCACCATTCCAGCCTCATATAATCAGAGGACACTTAGACGACTTTAATAGCCTTCAAAAGACAACCTCCTCTTTTACTTATATATATATTTATTTATCTATTTATTTAATGGAGACAGGGTCTTACTCTGTCACCCAGACTGGAGCGCAGTGGCATAATCATGGTCCACCGCAGCCTGCACCTGCCGGGCTCCGATCCTTCCACCGCAGCCTCCTGAGTGGCTGGGACCACAGGCGCCGCCACCACGTCTGCCTGGTTTTTGTATTTTTGTGGAGATGGGGTTTCACATGTTGCCCAGGTTGATCTGAGACTCCTGGGCTCAAGAGATCCACCTGCCCAGGCCTCCCAAAGTGCTGGGATTACATGAACGAGCCATTGTGCCCAGCCGGTCCCGCCCGGTTTTTAACCTTCGTACTGTTTATATAATCATCCTTCACAAAATAGAACACTTCATTACTCGATGGTTCTCATTATTCTAATATGAAGAACTATATTAAGAAAATAAATTCCTGGCCGGGCGCGGTGGCTCACACTTGTAATCCCAGCACTTTGGGAGGCCGAGGCGGGCGGATCACAAGGTCAGGAGATCGAGACCACGGTGAAACCCCGTCTCTACTAAAAATACAGAAAATTAGCTGGCGTGGTGGCGGCGCCTGTAGTCCCAGCTACTCGGGAGGCTGAGGCAGGAGAATGGCGGGAACCCGGGAGGCAGAGCATGCAGTGAGCCGAGATCGCGCCACTGCACTCCAGCCTGGGCGACAGAGCCAGACTCCAGCTCAGACAAAAAAATAAATCAATAAATTTCCAATATTTCCTAGCATATCCAATTTAATTCTATACATCACATAAAAATAAAAGCCGTCTTACTGTGTTAGTTTCTTACTGCTGTTACAGTAAATTAACATAAACTCAGAGGCTTAAAACAACACATTTTTTTTCTTTATACTTCTGGGGGTCAGAAGTCCAAAATGGGTCTTAGTGTGCTAAAATCAAGGTATCATCAAGTGTATATTTTGTCTAGAGATTCCAGGAGAGAATTCACCAGGTTTGAGGGGTCACATGTATCCCTGAGCTCTTGGCCTCTGCACATCTTGGACACAGCACATCACTTCAGCCTCGGCTCCAGTTTCCCCAAGCTCTTCTGCTCACTCTGGTCTCTCCGCCTTCCTGTCTGAAGGTTCTTTGTGACTACAGTGGGCCCACCTAGATAATTCAGGATAATCGCTCCAGTTTAAGGTGAGGTGATTAGCAATCTTAATTCCACCTCTAACCATAATGCTTCCATGCTGCCTAACAACACATTCAAAAGGTCATCCTGCTAAGGGTCATTATTCTACCTACACACTAAGTGACTGAGAAAAAGTAAAGTTATCTATCATGCCTTACCTATGGCGAGGAAATAATAACTTATAATGATTTATCTACGAAAACCTGTTTTTAAAAGCTTTGGTCCTAGTCTATTGATTAAAGTTTTGGTATATTCCAGATAAATTTCATGTCCTTGATGCTAACACATTGTGCACAGTAGATGGCCTTTTTAAAATAGTACTGCATAAAGGAATATTTAAGGTTGTCTGGACAATAGAAAAGGAACTTTAGTTGCTATGCCACAAAAGGCCGGATTTCTGCACATTACACCTCCTACCAGTGCACACATGTGCCAAACTCCTTCCTGAAAGCCTGGTTTATGTTTCCTATGTGCTTAGCAATAGTTTTACTCTCACGACTGTTTATATTAAGTCCTATTTTTTAAAGCATATCCTCATTTGTTTGTTTTCCTGAGCCTCTGAACTGGATTTCATCTGGTATGTATTGCACAGGTTTGCACACTTGATTGTACGCTACCTAAAAGCATCCTCTTGTGTTCTGGACACGGTTATTTTTCTCCATGGTAAGGTGATAAGTTACTTCTCTGAGGACTTGCCACCTTAGAATGCAGTGGTGACATCACCTGCTCAGGCTCTGTCTGCAATGTGGAATTTAGTATTTTCCAACTTCTGGTCTAACTTGAACTTCATAATTAAGCAGAGCCGCCTTTTGAGGGAACAGTAGGGTGTCTGCCCCTAAACGTCTGTGTAAATGCAGAGACACATTTGGGAACATAACTGACTTTTATGTACAGAAGCCAGATGCATTTCATGCCCATGCATGCTTAGGGAAGCAAGTTCATCTCATCTATCACAATAAGCATCTGTGCCACTGAATTCCACTGCAGGATACTTTTCACACTTAGACAACAAAACATTTAAGGAAATAAAAGCTCTTTCCAATAAAAATGTGCATCAAATACTGTGTGTATGTTTAAAAAAAAACCTTCCTCTATAAGATAAGGCCACAGGAACTACTAAAAAAGCATTCTTGAAATACATTTTCTGATAGGAATCTAGGCCCTTGCCTTATATAAGATTTAAGGAAAGTGATGTGTGTGTCTTTATACTTGAAAGGCTGTTTTCAACAGCAAAGGGTATGCTTTGAGGTATCAATATAGTTTTGAGAATGCAAAAGTTTAAAAGAAATGGAATGCATATTCTCCAGGTATGAACATGCAATTGTCATTATTTTCCTACCATCTACTAGATTAGAAACAGAAGAAAAATTATGGAAATGTCTGTTTTCCCTCAATAGGAGTACCTATTTATTAAAGTTAATTAATTACTATTCTTTAAACATTTTCAAAATAGACTCATAAGTGACAACTTTCAGAGAAAACAAGGGTTTTTGGATGTAAATATTTACTTATAACATGGATAAAATAATTTTGTTAAATATTAACTCCATATTCATAATGTTCTCTATTGTTTTTGCATTTTGTTTAACAATAGAGAATCTAAGACATTTAGTGTTCATGAGTTTCATACAGTTTCCTGTCAATGTACTTTGTCTTTTTTTTATTGGACTACTAATCATTTATTTATGATTTGTTGGAACTACTCATATTTTAAATATGTCAAGTGAATTGCAAGCACTTGTTGCTGATTTGATATTTGCTTTTTACACATATTCATTGTATCCTCTGAAAAAGAAAAGTTTTATATTTTAACAAATTCCAATCCATAATTTTTTTTTTAAATTTTCTGTTATTGGTTAGGGCTATGTTTGGATATTTAATTTTAACCGTAATGTTGCAAGTGATATTTGTCTATGGTATTTTTTCTTTATATTTTGAAAAAGTGTATTTGACATCCACTATGGAATTAATATTTATTAATGACATATTATACCTTTGTGCAACTATAAAATACATATAGCCAATTATCTGAACACCATTTTATGAACTGTTTATCACTTATCCACTGATTTGAAACACTATCTTTATCATATATTGGATTTTAGGTTTATCGAGATTATGTAACATGAAATTATTTAATTATGAAATTATGTGAATTCAAGCATGACAGTCAGCTCTTCTTCCCCACCACTACCCTGTAAAAGGATGGATGGAATAATTGCTTCCCTATGGCTTAAGTGTATGAGAGGTATACAACATGGTCTTGATGAAGTGGGAACTACACATAAACTGTTTTTGGTCCTGAAATGTACTCCAGCTTTACCAATTTGTTCTACACATATACCATTGAGGGTAGAAGCTGAATTTTGCTAATGATTATATTTACACTACTTAACATTGTGCCAGATACTGAGTAGATGCTTAGAAACATGTTTAATGACTTGTTTTATTGCTAGAGACCTGATTATCTGCTGTAGTGGTGCTATCTCATTCAGAATCATTTTGACCAGCCTTTCTCCATCATGAATAAAACACTTATTTACACACTTGTGTACATGCACATGTGCATAGAAACACACACACCCTTTGCAGAGACAAACTGCATCGAAAGCATGTACAAACATTATAGTATTTTTGTTGATTCTGACCTGATTCTGATTCTATTGTATACATTTTCATTCTGATCACAATAACAATAAAAATAGAAAACTATAAGTTGTGAAGCTGGAAGATGCAGAACATGAAAGATCGAATTACCAATTTTTTTTTCTATTTTCTTTAGTTGGCTGCTGATAAAATCAGAAAAGTAATGGACACAAAAATGAAAGTATGCAATGTGTGTGCGTGTGTGTGTGTGTGTATCACATGCACTCGTTTCCATGATGTACATATGGAATTTCATAACCAGCCAAACTAAGCTTCATAAGTGAATGAGAAATAAAATCCTTTACAGACAAGCAGATGCTGACAGATTTAGTCACCATCAGACCTGCCTTCCAAGAGCTCCTAAAGGAAGCACTAAACATGGAAAGGAAAAACCAGTACCAGCCACTGCAAAAACACACCAAAATATATAAACCAATGAAACTAGGAAGAAACTGCTTCAACTAATGTGCAGAATAACCAGCTAACATCATGATGACAGGACCAAATTCACACATAACAATATTAACGGTAAATATAAATGAGCTAAATGCCCCAATTAAAAGACATACACTGGCAAATTGGATAAAGAGTCAATACCCACAGGTGTGCTGTATTCAGGAGACACATCTCACTTGCAAGGACACACATAGGCTCAAAATAAAGGGATGGAGGAATATTTACCAAGCAAATGGAAAGAAAGAAAAAAAAAGCAGGAGTTGCAATCCTAGTCTCTAATAAAACAGACTTTAAACCAACAAGGATAAAAAAGGACAAAGAAGGGCATTACATAGTAGTAAAGGGATCAATGCAACAAGAAGAGCTGAGTATCCTAAATATATATATATGCCAAATACAGGAGCACCAGGATTCATAAAACGAGTTCCTAGAGACCTACAAGGAGACTTAGACTCCCACACAATAATAGTGGGAAACTTTAACAACCCACTATCAATATTAGACAGATCAACAAGAAAGGAAATTAACAAGGATATTCAGACTTGAACTCAGCTCTGGTCCAAGTGGACCTAATAGATACCTACAGAACCCTCCACCCCAAATCAACAGAATATACATTCTTCTCAGCACCACATAGCACTTATTCTGAAATCAACCACATAATTGGAAGTAAAACACTCCTCAGCAAATGCAAAAGAATGAAAATCATAACAAACAATCTCTCACACCACAGTGTAATCAAATTAGAACTCAGAATTAAGAAGCTCACTCAAAACTGCACAACTACATGGAAACTGAACAACCTGCTTATGAATGACTACTGGGTAAATAGCAAAATTAAGGCAGAAATAAATAAGTTCTTTGAAACCAATGAGAACAAAGACACAACATATCAGAATTTCTGGGATACAGTTAAAACAGTGTTTAGAGGGAAATTTACAGCATTAAATGTCCACATTAGAAAGTGGGAAAGATCTAAAATAGACACCCTAACATCACAATCAAAAGAAGCAATGGAAAACACATTAAAAACCTAGTATAAAACAAGAAATAACTAAGATCACAGCAGAACCGAATGGGAGAGAAACACAAAAAAAACCTTCAAAAAAAAATCAATGAATCTAGGAGTGGGTTTTTTGAAAAGATTAACAAAATAGATAGACCGGTAGCCAGACTAACAAGGAAGAAAAGAGAGAAAGATCAAATAGACACATTAAAAAACGATAAAGGGTATATAACCACTGATCCCACAGAAATACAAACTATTATTAGAGAATACTGTAAACACCTCTACACAAATAAACTAGAAAATCTAGAAGAAATGGATAAAGTCCTGGACACATACACCCTCCCAAGACTAAAGCAGGAAGAAGTCAAATCCCTGAATAGACCAATAACAAGTTCTGAAATTGACTCAGTAATTACTAGCCTACCAACCAAAAAAAGCCCAGGACCAGATGTCTTCACAGCCGAGTTCTACCAGAGGTACAAAGAGGAGCTGGTACCATTCCTTCTGAAACTATTCTGAACAATAGAAAAAGAAAGACTCCTCCCTAAATCATTTTATGAGGCCAGCATCACTCTGATTCCAAAACCTGGCAGAGACCCAATAGAAAAAGAAAATTTCAGACCAATATCACTGATGAACATCGATGCGAAAATCCTGAATAAAATACCGGCAAGAGAATCCAGCAGCACATCAAAAACTTATCCACCACGATCAAGTTGGCTTCATGCCTGGCATGCAAGGCTGGTTCAACATATGCAAATCAATAAACATAATCCATCACATAAACAGAACCAATGACAAAAACCACATGATTATCTCAATAGATGCAGAAAAGGCCTTCAATAAAATTCAACACCCCTCATACTAAAAACTCTCAATAAACTAGGTATTGATGGAACATATCTCACAAAAATAAGAGCTATTTATGACAAATGCATAGCTAATATCATGCTAAATGGCCAAAAGCTGGAAGCATTACCTTTGAAAACTGGCCCAAGAGTAGGATGCCCTCTCTCCCCACTCTTATCAAGATAGTATTGGAAGTTCTGGCCAGGGCAATCGAGTAAGAGAAAGAAATAAAAGCATGCAAATAGGAAGAGAGGAAATCAAATTGTCTCTGTCTGCAGATGACATGATTGTATATTTACAAAACGCCACCACCTCAGCCCAAAAATTCCTTAACCTGATAAGCAACTTTGGCAAAGTCTCAGGATATAAAATTAATGTGCAAAAATCACAATCATTCTTATATACCAATAACAGACAAGCAGAGAGCCAAATCATTAGTAAACTCCCATTCACAATTGCTAAAAAGAAAACAAAATACCTAGGAATACAACCTACAAGGGATGTGAAGGACCTCTTCAAAGAAAACTACAAACCAGAGCTCAAGGAAATGACAGGACACAAACATATAGAGAAACACTCCATCCTTATGGATAGGAAGACTCAATATCATGAAAATGGCCATATTGCCCAAAGTAATTTATAGATTCAATGCTATTCCCATCAAGCTACCATTGACTTTCTTCACAGAACTAGAAAAAAACTATGTTAAATTTCATATGGAAGCAAAAAAGAGCCTGTGGAGCCAAGGCTAACCTAAGCAAAAAGAACAAAGCTGGAGGCATGACGCTGCCTGACTTCAAACTATATTACAAAGCTAAAGTAACCAAAACAGCATGGTGCTAATACCAAAACAGATATATAGACCAATGAAACAGAATAGAGGCCTCAGAAATAACACCACACATCTACAACAATCTGATCTTCAACAAACCTGACAAAAGCAAGCAATGGGGAAAGGATTCCCTATGTAATTAATGGCGCTGGGAAAACTGGGTAGCCATATGCAGAAAAGAGAAACTAGACCCCTTCATTATACCTTATAAAAGAATTAACTCAAGGTGGATTAAAAACATAAATGTAAAACCTAAAACTATAAAAACCCTAGAAGAAAACCTAGGCAATATGATTCAGGACATAGGTGTGGGCAAAGACTTCATGACTAAATCACCAACAGCACTTGAAACAACAGCCAAAATTGACAGATGGAATCTAATCAAACTAAAGAGCTTCTGCTCAGTAAAATAAACTATCACAAGAGTGAACAGGCAACCTACAAAATATGAGAAAATTTTTGCAATCTATCCATCTGACAAAGGTCTAATATCCAGAATCTAGAAGGAACTTAAACAAATTTACAAGAAAAAAAAAACAAACAACCCCATCAAAAAGTGGGCAAAGGATATGAACAGACACTCCTCAAAAGAAGATATGTATGTGGCCAATAAACATATGAAAAAAGCTCATTATCACTGTTCATTAGAGAAATGCAAATCAAAACCACAATGACATACCATCTCACACCAGTTAGAATGGTGATCATTAAAAATTCTGGAAACAGATGCTGGAGAAGATGCAGAGAAATAGGAACACTTTTACACTGTTGGTGGGCTTGTAAAATAGTTCAACCATTGTGGAATACAATGTGGTGATTCCTCAAGGATATAAAACCAGAAATACTATTTGACCCAGCAATCCCATTACTGGGTATATACCAAAGGATTATACATCATTCTACTCTAAAGACACATGTACATATATGTTTATCATGGGACTATTTACAATAGCAAAGACTTGGAACCAACATAATGCCCATCAATGATAGACTGGATGAAGAAAATGTGGCACATATTCACCATGGAATACTACACAGCCATAAAAAAGGATGAGTTCACGTCCTTTGCGGGGATATGGATGAAGCTGGAAACCATCATCCTCAGCAAACTAACACAGGAACAGAAAACCAAACACTGCATGTTCTCACTCATAAGTGGGTGCTGAACAATGAGAACATGTTGACACAGGGAGAGGAACATCACACACTGGGGTCTGTAGGTGGGTGTGGGGAAAGGGGAGGGAGAGCATTAGGACAAATAGCTAATGCATGTGGAGCTTAAAACCTAGATGACGGGTTGATGGGTGCAGCAAATTACCATGGCACAAGTATACCTATGTAACAAACCTGCATGTTCAGCACATGTATCCCAGAACTTAAAGTAAAATTTTAAAAAATGAAAGTATGCAATATGTGTATGTGTGTGTATACATACATATAAAACAAGCACTCATTTTCATTATGTACATATATGCACATTATGAGTGTGAATATATGTTAAATAATATCCTATCAGTTTTGTATTTGTAACACATATATGTACATGCATATACAACAAATAGAGGTGTTTTGCATAATAATTTCATTTATATTCATTTCATCAGCTAAGAACTAAAAAGAATTTAAATCAAAATCAATTATTCATTTACAGGTGTTTTTAACCATCATCTCCCCCTTTATCTTCAGTTTTATGCCTCCTTGTATTGCCATTTTGTGACTTTTTTGCCATAAATTATACATATTTGGAACAGTCACTTTAAGAAATTCAATCTTTGGATAAGATCTCTAAGATTGATTTAGTATGAATACGTGTGTGGGCACACACTTGACAAAGAAAGGTCAGTTATAAATATATGTGTACACTTATCAAAATAATTCACATAAAATCTCTGAATAAAATTATCTGTATGCTTTTTCTGTCAATAAAAGCAATATAGTATAATTCTTGGTAGTAAACCTGTTTGTTTTCATTCTGTTGCCTACCATGTGAGCTGCCATGTTGGTATAAAACATCGATCATTTGATATTTTACTACAGCAAATAATAGTGATCCCCACGAAATAATAAATAAATCAGTGAGTTTCACGGAAATAAGTTTTTGGATGGATCAGATAATTTGAAGTTGTTAGTTTATTCTCCAGCAAGGTGAAAGAAAAAAGCTGTTAGTTTGTTCTCTATCAGGTGATCGAAGATGAAAACTAAAGTTCTCAAGGCCAGTGCATAATAACGGTGCCGTATTCTGTGCATCAATCACCATTACCAAATACCTATATTGCCAAATATTTCATGTACCGCTTTAGTGGTGATTAATCAATGTGCCATGGCACTGAAACTGAAACGAGACTTTGTAGTACAAGTGATATTCAAAGGGTTTTGAAAATTTATCAGCTCTATAGATATAGATGAAAATTTATCATCATCTATCTAGAAATCCTGTTTTTATAAATGTTACCTAGCCAAATATTGGTTTTATTTACTTAATATTTAGAAAACATGAGTTTAGTAAAAATTGTTCAGATTTTCTTAATGTAGTGTGTGAAATTACTATGTAATTATACAAGAAATATGCTACACAGCTGAATACACAAATAGGTCAGCAGAGGGAGCAAAAGGTGCCTTTCCACTATAATCCACAGCAACATCACCCGCTCTTCTCTCTACATCATCGATGTATGTTATCTAAAGTCCTGTGCAAATGCCACCTCAACACGAGTCCTCTAGCCTTGCCTTCTTATCAGAAGCAGCTCGAAAGCCCCGATAATTCTAGAACCACTGAAAAATACACACTTGTTGCAAGGATTGAAAAGCCTCATATTGCAAATTCAGAATTCACAGTACTGAAAAAATTCATAATTTTTTTAAAGCTACAATACTGTGAACTATACAAAATGAATTATGTTGGGATCCGATGACTCTCTTCATTCCAGCCTATCTTATATTTTCTCATTCATTTCTCCACATAGTCACAACAACAGACTCACTATTACATTTCATTAATGGCTATTTTATAATAAATGATCTCAATAGCATTTCTGAAACCTCTGCTGTTCTGGTTTTACAGAACTCTTGAATTTTTGAATGAGTTAGTTTTTGATTGAAAAAGACCTGACTCTTATGCTTAGAAAAGCCATCATTTCTTTCTGTAAGCTTTCCGTCTTCTATAAGCTTTACATGTTCCATAAGCAAACATTCGCTGGTTTTGTGATCAAACTAGAGAGGCAAATTCAGTTAATAATAACAACGTCATTTATCATCCTCAAATCTAGTGTTATGGATAATACGATCTCCACAAGGAGACGGTTGCACGAGCGACAAGAGAAAGACAATCAACAGTCTTTTACTCATACCAAGATATGTCCACACACACTTGTTTCAACAGTCAAAGTAACGCCATATGTCCCCAGTGATGTGGGTGGGCAAAAGGAACAGTTGGCCTGCTAATGAGGGCCATATGTACACGCAGCCTATCGTACCATCCTTCTTACTTATGGTTGCTGAAAACTCAGTGGAAGAGCTTGCTCTGAGGAATGGCATGGCTGGAGGAGGAGAGGCTTCCTTAAGAGCAGGAAAGGACCATTTGTTGTACAACTACTGTATCTCTGAAACTGGGAGCTAAAGATACGCATGTACGTTACTCATTCTTATTAAGAGTTACTTACGCATCCGTAGAGTTCTTTACTCCAGTTTCACCTTCTTTCACTAAATTCTTTTGCATTTATGTGCAAAGGGATTTTGGGCCCTTTTCAAAAATTACTTTTCCTAATCAATCTTGTTAATTTGATGTTCATTTACATCGGCTTCTCTTTATTTTTAGCTTGATTTCCAGAAAAATTATACTTTCTTTGACATTGTTAAATGTTACAATATTAAAAGAAATGAAAAAGACTTAAAAACTTAGAATATTTGAATGAGGGTTTCTGGAAGGCAGAGAGAACAATAAGGCAAAAGTACTTACTGCACTACTGTTCCAAAGTAAAAGAAAAACAAAGATTTTAAAAATGATTATAGCAGCTTTGTATCTCAACCAGGGTTTCCTTTGAAATTTCTACAACTGCAAACACTATTCAGCAATTTGCACTGATTATAAAATTTATTGTTTTAAGGTCAATTGTGATACTATGATCAGATAATATAATTTACTTTACTCTTAATGGCTTCATTTTGACAACGGAGGGAGCTTTCAGGAAGGACAACGCTTCCTGCACAACAACCAGTAAAGCAGGTCACATCCATTTTCAATATAATTTTAAGAAAAATGAAGGACAAACTACTTGTGAGGCAGCAAGAATTCATTTGCATTAAATTAATTTGAACAGGGCATTTCAAGTTCTCTCTGGCAACAATGGAATAAAGGGGAAAATGAATCTATCTTATGCAATGATCCTCTTCTAGGTTACAGAAAGATTTGAAAGGCTGACATGACCATTGCTAAATTTCTTCTAGAAGTCTATGATTAGTGTCATAGATATAACTCATGAGATAAAATATTCACAAAGAATGTCTGTGAACTGCATCAATTGTGATGGAACTACTGTCTAACATCCCTTTGAAAAGTTATATTCTGCAAAGGTTAAAAAAACACCAACCTTTCGATGCTTTCTTATATGGATGAGCTTTTGTCAACAAGAACTAAGCTTCACAATTAAGCACTATGGAAGATAATGTTCTAGGTTAATTTAAACCTAACTAATCCAGGACTTGGCCTTGATAAATAATGGGTTTAATTAATATTTTTGACCCTAGCAGTGCAAATACTTTTACTTATATTTTACTAAAGCTAGTTTTGACAAATCTAAGGGTATTTAATTTATCAGTATCTGTTGTCAGATGAAAACTTCCCCATCAATACCTTCTAATGGTTCAAAAATAAACTGTTACCCCCACAGATACATTGTTTTTCCATGCGTAAGCAAGTACATTAATTTCAGGGTCTCAAGGCATAAAAGTGATATTACCACTTGTGATAGGCTGCATAATAGTCCCAAAAGATGTTCTTCACCTAATCTCCCGGCCCTGGGAATGTGCTGCCTTACACAGCCAAAGGACTTGTAGATACGATTCATTTAAGGATCTGGAGACAAGGTGATTATCCCAGATCATCCACGTGAGTCCAAAGTAATCACAGGAGTCCTTAGATGAAGTGGAGAGAAGGACTCAAAGTTAAAGGAGGAGACAGCGCGGAGACAGAAACAGAAATAAAAGCAACGCACCTTGAAAATGGAGGAATGGGGAAAAGACAATGAAGACAGGTGCCACCAGAAGCAGAAAATGCAAGAGAATGGATTCTCCCCTCAGCACCTCGAGAAGGAACCCACACTGCAGACACATTGACTTAGCCTAATTAAAGTGATTTTGGACTTCTGACCTTTGAAACTGCAAGACAATAAATATGTGTTAAGTTATGTAAATGTGTCGTAATTTGTTATAGCAGCAGTAATACAACTAATACACCACTACAATAAGCAAAGGAAATAAAGTGCAATAGTGACAAACTTAAGGGTTTCCAGGAAAGAGAAACGAAGTGGTAAACTCAATCACAGGATTATATTAGTAACTGTAGTATATGTTACTTGCTTACCCTTTCAATCACATTATTGCTGTAATTATCATTATCATCCAATCAATATGATTACACCAGTATGTATAACTTAGACATGAAAATTTTTTTCTATTTCACTCTTCCCATAATTCCATGCAGCTACCCCTAAGCAACTATGTATCTGATGAAGCTAATATTTTCAGGGAAAATCTTCCATGTTAAGCAGAAAATTTACATCTAAAATTAAATTCTTTTAAGCCAGTCTGGGGACAATACCTAGAAAATTCAAACATTACTTCTCAAGAATACCACTAGCAGTGAATTTGTGACGCTATCTTCCACCAACTGAATCAAAATTAATTTTAAATATTTTCAAAGCAATATTTTAAAAAATCGTGTACACATTTTTTCCTCTTGGTAAAAATAAACCACTTCTCAACCATCCATTATATTTATGTTAGTTACATGAAGTCCATACATGAATTATCATACCACAAATAGAAAACTATTTAAATAGAAAAATCTCACTTGGTGCTGACAGAATGACAGCATAAAACTGTTAAGCATGAGGAGAAAGTTGTTTGCAGTGTAAATATTTCCCTTTTCCTATCAAAGTGTGTCCTGTGATCTAGCGCTCTTCTCTCCACATGCTTAAGTACAGCAAAAGTTATAAAAACACTCATTCTAGTTTTCTATACTTTAATGGTTGTAGAACATCAGAAGAGAATTGGGAGATGGGAATGTTTTGTGCTTGACATTGCATTTGAGGGGAAAATAAAAACTTGGACATAATATGTGGGATGTCTTCACAGTAATACATGGGAGGGCAAGCAAAAAATGCTATCAAATTTCTACCATGCGCTGAGCCCCTTATATAAACAAATATCCAGCCTTTCTAATGTACTAACAACCACTCTTCATAGCAGGTATTCTATTCCCAGCTTGTAGGTAAGAAACAAAGCTTCAGAAAGGGATCTTCACCAATTTCACACAGTCAATAAAAGGCAGAACTAGGGCAAATATCAATAATAAAAATAGCAATCTAATCCTAATTGGACCTGGCACTGTTCTAAGAAGAAAATCATTAACAAAGGATTTTGAGTTACCACACTCTTAGTCTCCCCGTTTTACAAAAGAAGCAACTGGGGTAAAGTGAAGCTATGCCGTTTCTTTTCAAGCTCATATACCTAACAAGATACCACTTTAATCATGGGTCTCTGATAGATCGTGTACCTCATTTCTAGCGTTTGCTGAGATTTTTCTTATTAACCCTAAGCAAGTATTTGATCCCTGGTAAGTATGCTGTAATTTTTTCACCGCTCATTCTTATCACGGTTCTTCAAGAAAAGTACACTTCAACACATTTGTCCTATTTGGTTACAAATTTTGAAATTCAAAATATGTATCACACTAAGCTGTTAGCTCCATTTGGAATTTTAAAAAACTAAATTTTTCACTCAGTTAAAAAAAATTGCATTGTTTACTCCCATATCTACAATATAGCTTATAAGTGTATATTTGTATTGAAAACATAATTTTCTACAACTTTTATAATATTTAAATATTATTTAAGGTTTTAATAATATTTAAATATTTAAATAATACATTTAAAAACATAGTTCAACAAGTCCGAATAATCCATCACTTACTTATGACAGAATATTTGTTCAGTATCTTCTGTTTGTTCACTCTTGTGTAATATATCCTATTTTAAGAATCAAAAACTTCTCTTAATGTCAACACTACAGCCTCTTCACAATTCCTACTTATTCCTAATTACCCTTCAGGAGCAAATAAAATGAATTTATCCCAAATTTCTTTGCTTTGAAACAACTTCAGTGAAAATGGTGGTTGTCAACCATATCTACCATTCATATATCCCATTGTTTTCTGCATTAAATTTCATCTAATACTCCTTATGCCATCAGTGTCACTACAAAGGGGGACAGGGGATGAATCTCATCATGAACAAAGGTATATACACTAGATCTTAGGATGTTCAATCATTTCCTTACTCTATTATGTCCCATCTGAACTACTCATATTAAAATGAGCAACTATATGAACATGGTACTTTTAAGAAAGGATGTTCAAAAATTAATTCATATCTTGTACAAATTGGTATCCAAGAAATCATGACCTAATAGGCATCACATATGTGAATGAAAAAATTCACTTTCAGCAATGAATGTTGATGACACTCCTTTAGCAAGAGTTGTACCGAGCTACCCACAACTCCTCAGCACTCACTATTCTCATACATGCGGTCGGACAATGTCCAAGGGTGCAGTGATTCTGTCCAGAGGCTTTTCTGGGCCGTTAGAGCTGTCTCAGCCTGTGTACAGGGTTATACAGACACTCTAGGGCATTCATGACTCTGATCACTGGAGCAGCCCTGTACTAACTGCAAATTTATGGAGGAAACTTTCAAGTCCTCTTGCCCCCCAGTTGGGGTAACTCTGTTACCTATTTCATGTGGTCTCAGTTCTCCAACAAAAATGATCTCGGCCTGCTCATCTTACTTCCATTTCACTACATGGCATAACTAGAAGTTGACTAGGTATTCTGCTTTAATGTATATGCAAAGCCCTCTTGTTCAGGAATGTTTGTAGAATAATATTTCTAAATTAGGAATACAATTGGTCTTGTTCTTTCCTGAGGGATAAAATGTCATCTCTCTTCTTCTCTCCCTCTCTCCTTTCTTCCTAACTCAGCTAACCCTCTACCTGAAAGAATTACAAAGGAAGAAATCTAGGGCATTGTTTAGCATTCTCAGGAGGATTGGAAATGTTGGAATGACAGCGAGTATCACACATACACTGCTTGAAGTATTTTGTAGGATCCAAGGGAAGAGAAAATTTTGACATTCCAGAAAATTTAAGTCATCCTTTTAATATCAGGACCAGAAAGAAACAGGTCACACGGGCAAGAGCCATAAAACTAATTATCTTGACTCTTTCCAGAATACCTGAGCTATAAATGTACAGGGAATCCTGTAATCAGATGCAAAGTTGTGTATAATATACTTAGTTCCCAAATGTAACTAGGAATTTTATGTATATAATGTGAAAAATCGTTCCAAAGTATTTGAGACTCCAAAAACTTTCCTAGCTAGCATTCAATATTCTTGCTTAACTTCTCCTTATACCCCTAACTGTATTGAGCATGCATAGACACACAAAAGCTAGGATCAACTATTACCGCTTAAGAAAGAAAAGGAGGAAAAAGGCTGTATTATAGGGATTTAGTTTTCTTCCTCAACTCTTGAAGAAGCCTATTTGTATCAGCCCGTGTCAGACAACAAAGTACTTATCAATAAAGTTTTATGAATGTGGTCACATATGAAATATAAGAGCATTCAGTTTCTACCTCTCCTTTTCTCATAAATCCTACATCAGATAGACATTAGCTATATCTGCCAATGTTTCCACGGAATCTTAAAGACTATTCACTGCAAAGCTGGCAGTGTAGCCTGAAAGCAAGTTATGTCTGCGTTGCAACTTCACACTAAGTGGTTTAAAAATACAACTAAATGTGGCCTGTCTTTATCTTGATTATAAGACATAAATTATCCCAAGAATATTCTTAGTAAAAATTGGGTCTCCCGGTCAAGCCACTTCTATTAAGAAGGACACAGGTCAGTTTTTAGGAGTTTAGGTGTTATTTGGAAGTTAGGAGCATCTAAATATGGAATATAACTCCACTAAATTATAGTATATTTTATATCGAAGAGAAACGACAAAAATAAGAAATGTTTTAAGTATTTTTTCGTATAGCGTGTTCATATATAATTACTTCAGTAGTCTCAATGTAGTCATGCAATTGTTTGGGTAAAGAACTAAACTTGAAGTTAAATAGCATAGGTCTGAATTCTTATGGTTTATAACATTCATATATTTTATATGTTCCAGAATAATATGTAATTTCTAAGTTTATAACATAATAATTACAGAAATCTAGGTAAAGTAATACTTCTGTGACACAGTCTCTTCATCTACAAAATGGAATATTGCTTTTCTCCTTAAATTTATATTAAAAATTGGAGAAGTAATATATGTGAAAGAACCTTACATTAAATATGCAAGTTTTATTTGTTGAATTCAAACAGTCATTAAAGAACAAAATAAAACATTACATTTGGATTAACAAAGTAGATACATATATCTCAATCTGAGAAACCTTTAAGCTCTCTTGACCATAAAATGACATTGGATCCTATAAGAGAGTTTGGTAAATATTTGAAAGATATTTCAATTTCACACCTAAATGTTGATTCTGACATTTATTTCCTAAACTTATCATTTGTATACTTACCTGCTATTAAATCCACAGGGGTCATGTCACTAACTGTATGCCCACCGATTTTATTGAGAGGTATTCAGCAAGGCCCACAAAGTAAGTATTGAATTTTTTTAAAAAACAGACCCAAAACACCTAAAAGCAAAACACTTAGTAAATTCTTATAATCATGAAGATCACAAATTAGTGCTATTAGTAAGAAAGAAACTTCTAAACCAAATAAAGTCCTAATACCTCCAACGAATTTTGTCTCTCTGATACACACACACACGATTAAAAAAAAAAATGAAGGAAATGTAAAAAAATAAATAAATGAAGGAAGTTCTGTGGGAAATGTCCATAATTTCATGCCCAGAATTTCCCTATCAATCTCTTTCCCCAAAGTTCTTCCGAGAAAATAAAGTTGCCTTTCTCTCAACGTTAACTCATCACTTTTCTCATAGCATTTTCAAAAGAAATATTTCCTGTCAGCCGGCCACTTAAACTTTGTGCTGTTAAAGAAATCCAAAAAGGTATCAATTTTGCAACAAAGGATAAAGAGGAGACGAAGTGAACCAACATGGCTTTTAAGCTAAATTGCCGTCACCTGTCACAGGTTGTCTAGCGAGCCTCAAGTTCCCTCTAATAAGCTTATGGAGGGTGCGGAGCAAAGGCACCTCAAGGTGCTCTGCGGGTTTTCCCCTGGTAAATTAGGCTGAAAGGAAAAGAGTCCCACCCCCCACCCCCAAACTTGGAGACCAGGGCTGCCCTGCCGAATGCTGTGCCCAGACCTCCTACTTCCACGCCCTTCCAGTCCTTTCCTCGGCTTGGAAAATTGGGCATGAGGCAAGCAAAAGGAAGGACAGAAGGCCAAAACGGGCATCCGGGAAGCCAAATTTCTGTCTCAAAAGCTCGTCTAGAAACGCGTACATAGCGCGTGCCTTGCGGACATCTCCTAAAACCCCGTTCACTGAAGCTAATTCCTCCCGAACGCCCCCACGCCGGCTGAGGATCGCAACCGCCCATCCGCCCCTCCAGCCTGTGCAGCCGCCCCCAAAACCTCCCGTGAATCGGGAAATGTCAAGGCAGCGGCGCTTGGGGAGCCGAGCAGCCTCGCCAGTTCCAAGTCTCTGGTTCGAGACCCCTCGCTTCGCCTCTTTGGGGAACTCACCTGGAGTCAGGTTTAGATGGCAGCCTCCACCCAGGGGACCGGGAAGCGGCCCCGGGAAGCGCCGCCGCGTCCTGTGAATAACGAGCGCAGCGCAGCGGAGCAGCTCCCCCTGGACTGGCCGCTCCCCGATTCCTCCCGCTCTGTCTGGGAACCGTCCCTCCGTTCTTTCCTCTCCCTCCCCTGCCTGCAGCCGCCGCGCTCCCTCCTCCTGCTGGCGGCTCAGGGCTGTGCTTCCGCCTCCCTCCTGCGGGCGCACGAGCTGCCCGCGCTGCTAATGAGCAGGCTCCAGGCTCCGCCCGGCCAGGGGTGCGCACACACCCCACGCCGGAGACGAGCTCCCGGGAGCGGAGCTATGGATACGCCTGGTGCGGCCGCTGGAGAAATGAACTGGAGGAGGCATCCAGCATCTCACACTTTCTGGCCACTCAGCTTAACTAAGCCATAACCCCAGACTTCTTCCTAAATCTCCAGTAATTTACAGGTGCTGAAAAGTCAATGAGGGGTTTGAGCACAATCTGTGTTAACAGTATTGCCAGTATAGAGATGCTAATCTGGCTAGATTCTAGGGATGAAATGTTCAAGGGACGGTATATGATTCTTTCTGGTGGTTATTTTGACATATTTTGGCTATACTTACAGATCTGTAAAATAAACCAGCAATCTTCTAATCATGACAACACAGATTCCTAATTGAAGGCAGCTGATACTTATTAAATACCAGGCTCTGTTTAATAGGCTCTTCTTTCCCAGCTGATCTTTACTACAATTCTGTGAGCACTACTAGCACCCCTATTCTATATTTTAAGAATTTGGGTTTAACTTTTAAAACAAGACGGTCTTAAAACAAGACTAAGGATCATGTCCAACCTTGCAGAGATTCTAAGTTTCTGAGCCTAAATAATAACTGATATCTGTAGCTCCCACAACCCATACCCTGTGTATAATGTGTTGCAGCATCTTGGATGGTACTGTGTAACTGAACCAACAAAGATAATAGGACCATCAGCAAATACACACCACGAGACTAATGAATACCTAGAATCCTAGTGAGACTTGTAAATAGTCAAGCACCCTAAGTAACAATAGTTCAAGTGCATGCTAAACATGGTGATTACTTATAAAAGAACAGCAACCAGTATCAGTGAAGACAGGCAAATAATGTTCAAAATGTTCAGAATCAATGTCCAGCCACTTATGAGTTGAATTCCCCACTCTAAAAAGGAGGCCAGATGTGATGTATTCTAAGAAGTCTACAATGGGCGTGGTCTTTTCGCAACCAAAAAGGGCTTTTTAAACACTTATATCCCATTAAGAATATGCAATAGCTAATATTTTTTTTTTTTTTTTTTTTTTTTGAGACGGAGTCTCGCTCTGTCGCCCAGGCTGGAGTGCAGTGGCTCAATCTCTGCTCACTGCAAGCTCCGCCTCCCGGGTTCACGCCATTCTCCTGCCTCAGCCTCTCCGAGTAGCTGGGACTACAGGCGCCCACCACGACGCCCGGCTAATTTTTTGTATTTTTAGTAGAGACGGGGTTTCACCGTGGTCTCGATCTCCTGACCTCGTGATTCGCCCGCCTCGGCCTCCCAAAGTGCTGGGATTACAAGCTTGAGCCACCGCGCCCGGCCCGCAATAGCTAATTAATATTAAATCTGAAAATCAGTGATAGTTTATTTCAACTAACCTTACATGAAAAAATCATTACTCATTCAAGCTTTTAGAATTAGATTAAATAGCATTGAGTATCAAATTTACTTCAACCCATAGAAATAATAGACAGTTAATTAATAAAGTAAGTAATTTAATTAACTTTACTTTTGTGTCATGATGTATTTTTCCTTAGGAAAAGGATAAGACATTTTTTCCATGGTATAAAACACTAGAATATGACTTTTATATTTTTCTTCATGAAGATTAAAGAATTAATAAAATAAGTACAGACATATTGTCAACAAATCTATCCAGATCATTCATTCTCCACTCAAGAAATTATGCTAGGCAAGCTTTATTTCTCCATATGTACAAGGCAATTCAGAGGTCAAAAATTTGAAAACACTTCAATGAACATCAACCATTAATTAACTAAGAGTAGATTTTATTTATAAACAACTTTAAAAGACTATAAAAAAGGTATAACAAACTTCTACTTTATCAGTACTGCTACTCCTGTTGAACACAAAGATATATAATTATAGTTTTCTCCCTATTTAAAATATTTATTGATTCTGGCATAATAATGTCATACTCATCCCTCAATAATCAGTGTACATGGAACCAGAAATCTTTTCTTTCACCTAGTCAATTGAAGTATTTCTGTGTTTTGCATGTTAACACTCTATTTATTCTGTGTTTCTAGTGCTTATCCTCAAAATTTTTATAGTTCCGTTCACATATGAATTCTACCAATCAGCACTATATATAAATAATGCAACGTATAAAATGTGTTAAATAAATGGATGTAAGATTTATGCTAAATTTTTCACATAGTAAGTACTTCAAAACCCTTATTATTTTTCCTTAAGCTTTTATGTGCATATATTTTATCTCTCCAACTAAAGAATAAACTTCTAAATAAGAAGAGTTTTGTCTATAAATTTTACGCATTTTAATACATTATTAATCTAAAACCTTGGACTAGAGTTTGGAATTCTTTTATGTATTCATTTATTGATTCAAAAAATAGGTGTCCATGCCATTTTTTCTAAACCTTGTGCAAGATGTAGGGTATACAATGATGTCCAGACTTTAGAGTCCTTGACCTCATGGCGTTTAAAGTGCAGTAATGTACAGTAATTTTAAAATCTATTTATTATTATTTAAAACAATAAATGAATACATTCTTGTCGAAAATAACTGAAAAGTCTGTCTGAATTCCCTGGCCAAGGCCAAAACATGAAAGCAAAAGAGCTGCCTGAAAACAGTGCAAGCCACTCTCCAGAGGGTTTCTCTGTTGAAACAGCACATCGCATTATGGAAATAATGAGAAAAATTAGTAACTGTGCAAACGACAACACATATGCATCTTTGTGGTTTCTGACCTTTTAGCATCGTCGAAGCAAGACCACAAACCTTTCAACACCAGGCGTGGTATTAATCTTGCACAGAATATAATGTTTTCACATATTTTATTCTGATTTCCTACAAAGTAATTTCAATTTCTAGCTAAAGCTAATGGATTTTTCTAGTGAAAACATTGTGTACAGAATGACTTTCCAGTGAGATCCGCGTACCATGCGCCATTTTCATGTTCGTGCTCATTTCTCTGAAGTCTGTTTGCCTTTAATTCACCATAATAAAATTCCTTGTGTACTTTTATTGGCAACCATTGCATAGTGACACTTGCATCCAAATGTAATTCCATTTGAGCTTGGCAGTGTTTGCTTTTTTATCAGAAGAGGAAAGTTAGAGGGAACAAGGGGCAAAGATGTGTGTAAGAATATCTGAGGGACCATCACAGCATCATCACAAATTCAAGATTTTTTTGAAACATTAGACAAGGGACTCACAGCCATGCCCTGGGATGGCTGAAACACTTCACAACCTGCTCATGTTTATGACCAAAATCATCACCTAAAATGAATTCAATGTGTCAATATCATAATATTGTTTGTGTATAAGTAATCATGAAGCAGTTAGGGAAGGGAGTATAATCTAGTAAGAAATTGGAACAAAAAGTGTTAGACAAAATTCAAGAAGATTTAAAAGAAGAAAATTAACCTGTCTGATCTGAACGGAATTGGAAAAGCACATCAATCATAGCTCTATACATTGACCATAGACTTAAAGCATAACATAAAAATAAAGAAGGCAGATAACTCAGGAAAACATTTCTATTAAATCTACTCCGTAAAGTTTTCCCATACTTTTATTTTACTAACAGGAGCATACATTTAAATCTGACAAAATCATATATATTTTGTTGATTCAATTTGTAGCAGATAGAGGAGCATGTCCCAGT